>NC_081406.1:280960519-282175519 GCF_030272615.1 Cryptomeria japonica | reverse complement strand
TTCAAGAGTGCTTTTCTAAGAAGCCGAATTTAGTAAAAAAAACAAAAAACTAATGGCATATTTGTATGGTTGTTTTACGTCTTGTATTTGGTTGCAACATCGTCATGTGTTAAATCACTTGTTAGTTAAGGTGACAAAATCACTCGGCACCCTAAAATGAGGGACCATGTTAACATAAATATTATGGTTTAAATATTCCTGTCTTAGATCTACATTAAAATTTATATATGGGACCATGTTAGAATGCTTGTGCCTATCTTTCATGTTAGCTCGTACAACCAAAGTATTCCTTGATTACCAAGGAAAGAATATATTTTATACTTCGAAAAAAGTACCTTTAAAAAAAGAGATAATTCTCATGCTTTAAAATTCATTTTCAAGGAAAGAATCTATTTTTAAATTAATATTTAAAAAAAATAAAAATATTGCTATGCACTAAAATTATTCTCAAAATTTGATAGATAAGGATATTAATGTTTATTAAAGGTTGTATATTCTTAAATTACAATGAAAGATAAGATTAAACTGTGAATATATATGTAAGAGATTTAAAATAGATAATTAAAATATAGTTTATAACTATGAAATTGACACAAATTTTATTGGCAATATGTTGATTTTATATATAAGGAAACAATATTTTAGACAAATAGATCAATTGAAAATAAACTATTTAGATAAATAATTAATTTACATATAAGAATTGTGGTAGATAAGATGCAATAAGTATATAAATAAAAGAAATCAAATTTAGGGATTATTTTAATTATAATTTTAATAAAAAATGTCATTGTGTAAGTGAGAAATCTATTTCTTTAATTACCATAATTTTAAAACCTTCCTAATAATTATTATTACATGGATCTAATTGTGTAAAGTATGGATTCACTTCAGTGTGTATGTTTAATAATCTCAACACTTAATGAGATTAAACTTGATGTCCATATTTAAAGCTATAAATTAAAACCTAATATGACAAATTTCTATTGTCTAAAATTTCTTCACCTTTGTGCATTTTCCTTGAATTTGATAAAAGGGGGTAATATTTACAAACACCTTTAAAGAATCTATTGGATTGTGAAAATCTCAATGAAGCCCATATATGGACCAATTTAATGGTGGTCAACAAAGGTTGAGAATGGTAGAAAAACATGCAGTATGCCCTCATGATGATGATGTAATCTATTTTATCCAGTTGCAAATATAATTATGCTTTAAGTCCCATATGATTCATTTTGACTTAGGGTTGGTGTTTAAATGCACCATCCTATCATGCAATTTTGGAACTACAAGCAATTTAGTTTGTTGATAATGGTTAGAGAAAATAGAGGGAAAGGGGCCTGATCAATGAAAATATATTTTGAGTTTGAAATTAAGATATATGTGAGACCTTAATTAATGAAATGATTTCTATTTAAATCAACACTTGTAAATCTTGATTAATGAAATATATAGAACATCTATGGATGGATATCAACTTTGGGGATAAGTGGTGATGGAATCAAGGTTAACTGATGTATTTTTCCAACTTCCTTGCACACTAGACCATGTTACACATTAGTTGATGCATTTAAGGATAACCTAGTTGTTGTGGGCCCAAAATATAAGGGAAAAGAGCATGTTTATGCAATTTTACATTTTGTGTCCACTTTGAATTGAATGTGAGCTATTGTGAGAATGCATGTAAAAGTAAAATCAAGAAATATATATGAAATATTTATTTGACCTACAATCATTATAACATATATTCAACAATGATGTTTACTAGTTCCATAGGACCACTCCTTTACTATTCATTCCCACCCACTTGATTGCACCCACTATAAATAAAGGTAAGTTTGCTTTATTAAACTAAAATTTAAATTTATTTTTTAAACGCTCTAAGGAAGCAACTTTACATAAAGTATGTAAACCATACACATGGTTGTACTCTTGATAGACTAATTGCTCCATTTCAAGATCCCACAATTATTGAAGAAAAATTACAATGAATAAGATCTATCTATTACATAAAATTGATCATAATTATACCTTGTTAATTTTATTTTTTTAAATATAAAAAAGAACAAGGTGATTTTTTTTAAGTATGAAAAGTGATTACATAAACATCTAATTATACAAAAAATGACTTCAACCAAGCAAACAAATGCAAAGGGACCCATTTGGATACTGTATAATATTTTACTTTGTAAATAGCATGATAAAAGTCTCACAATATGCAAAAAAAAAAAAAAAAGTACTTTGTATGGATATTACAATTAAGCTCTAATTAGTACTAGAAAATGATCATAACTACATCACTACTATAAAACTTCATGAATAAATTTAGTGATAATATGTGGCATCCTTCAATTGGTTTCATAAAAAATAATGCAAATAGTTAAAGGTAAGGGAAAATGATGATAACATGTAAAGCTCATTATGCATGTAATATTGTCAAAGAAATGATCATATAAATGCACATGTAATAAATGTTCATTAGTGACATCAAACTTTAATGTCTTTAACTCTTATTTCATTTATCTTATGTTTTATTTGTAATTATTCATAACATAAGATCCAAATTTTAACACTAGGAAAATGAGACAACCAAGATATTACAACTAGTAATGAGTCGATGTAGATTAGTAGAAGCTCATAGATATAAATTAGTGAATAATTCACACATAGTCTTAATGTTCTTTTCCTTTTGTAGGGTAGTTTTAATAAGCATGGATCTTAAATCCTCAAGTGCATTATAGTAACCAAAGCTTACACTTGAGGAGTTGAAAATGGAGTTGACTCCTATCAAGGATGTGATAGAAACTAGGTATAAGTATTTTGATTTTATGGAGATGGTAAAGGATCTAAGTTCCATTTTAGAGTAATAATCCATTCACTTGGAATTCGTGAGAGGAGTAATTGGCATTAAGCAAGCTATGCAAAAAGAAAGTAAGCTTGGTAGTCAACATTGCATGAGGTCTACCACTATGCAAAAGTTATATCAACAATGCACTTAGCCAAGGGCATCAAAGAATGGGTGTGTCTTGCCCAAAACCTTTTCCATCTTATATTGTGAAAAATAAAGGTTGATGTCTCACTTTTGAATTGTTAACCATTTGTCACTTACACACTTAGACCATGGTTAACACCTTTTGTAGGTTGTGCATTAGTATTAATCTTATATTGTCACCCGATAAGTTTGTTATATAACTTTAGCACCATTAAACAATAGTGATATTAATATATTGGTAAAGATGTATGCACACAATATACAACATGGTAGACTAATTGCACACACACACACACACACACACATACCAAGCGACTCTTGAACATCATGTTAATTGTAGTCAATTTTGATTCATGCTTCTAGTTTATATTAGTTACTTACATGCAACATATACTTGATGTAATATTTGAGCTAACTCAAAAAACTGCAGTTCAATGATATGTGTAGATTGCATGAGTTATTGCAACATCCTCTCAACACAAGAGAATGTTTTGTCCTTCAATCACACAACAAACCAAAAAAATGAAAACAAAATACATATCACCCACTTATACTTAATAAATAATCTAACCAACAAAACATGACAATTTTAAACAACTCTACTTTAACATCACACTCTTCAATTGTCAATCAATCAAACAGTAATTTTATACCTCACCCACAACAAAATGTGGCAAATAATTGTATTGTTTTTATTGATCAAAATTTACCTTTCACCATTAAAACAGGTGATATTTAGAAACTACTCTTCAAAACAAATTGCCAGTAGAAAAGCATGGTAATAGGATCTAGGACAAAAGCATTAGTGACGACAACAAGATCATCCATAACCATCATACCAATCTTTACCTATAGCATCAAAGTAGTTACTCAAAAGTCTATTGATTATTGACAAATTATGAAGTCTCTAACATATGTTGTAGCTCCATATGCACTACCTAAAAGATCTATTTGAAGGGCCATTTAAACTATATGTTGTGGATCAATAATAAAGATCTATTGGCCTTGCATCTTCATGCTTGTATCATTTGACTTCTTCTTCAAGAGTTGATTAAAGATGTTTGAGCAGAACTATCCTAGATGCTAGGCACAACTGCACCCAAAGTTTGCCACTTAATGTTCATGGGAAGGATCAATCAAGTATGTGCAAGATCATTGTCAACATTGTCACTTTTAGTCTTCAAGACTGCTAAAGAACTTACTAACACATGTCAAAGAACTTACTAACACATGTCAAAGAACTTACTAACACATGTCAATCAGTTTGTTGAGAAGATTGAGTAGCCATATCATCGAGGTGGGGTGTGGGAGCCCAAAAGGCAGAAGTGTGAACCAAAGTAGTTCTAGATGGTAAACTATTTGTGCCATCATATCCAACATCACTCTCCTTCAACCCAAGGAGACAGGTGGCCGTTGGTTGAAGAGACAAGTTTAGGATTGAATTTACTAACACATGTCGTTTCTCCACTAGAAGCTCCATTGCTTTTTGGTAGGATGGTTGTGTGAATCAGTTTGTTGAGAAGATAGAGTAGCCACATCAATGGGGTTGGGTGTGGGAACCCAAAGGCAAAAGTGTGAACGAATTGGTGGGGAATCCAAATTGACCTATGAATTTTTCTATGGTTTACGATGGGATGGCTTGGGCATAGTGGAAAGAAAAGGTGGGGGATTGTTGTAGTGGGTGGCGAATGGATAAGAAGAATGTATGTGCTCATCTGATGTATTGGGTACCTTCAGATTTACTCTGTTCAGATTTAATGGAAATGTCGGTGCTTGTCCGTTTGCCCTTTTGGTCAAGTGACAGATTGTTTGCGCTTGTCCCATTTGAGGAAGTATGGCAGTCACGGGGAATACAGTCACAATCATAGGTAGTAGTCATACTCAAAAATATCACAGGTTTTTTACCCTCTATGCATTGTTCATTCAGGTTGTACTGGGGACACAAAACTGTGGCGATCTCTATCCATCATACAGAATGGACAAGGCTGGATAGATCTTATTCTGTCGGCTAGATAGTCACCAGTCAAAATTGTGATGATATTAAAAAGATTTTAGATTGAGGTTGTACTACGGACATAAAAGAATTTCAGTCTGAAAATTGGAACTGCAATAAGACCAGCAGGGATCAAATACAAATGATCATAGGAAAACTAATATATACCTACACGAATCTGGTACAATCAGCATCAGCAACGCCACCACTGATACTTCTATTGTTCATAACAGAAAAACTATTAAGGACAAAAGGAACATTATAAAAAATCTTTTGATAAACAGCAATAACCACTCCAAGCATGGCAAATATAACTAGCAACAAAACCTTGTTTTCATTGTATAATTGTTGCAATCTGAACTTAAATATTCTTTGAAGTTGTTTCATATAGTGAATATCTTTATCATGAAGCTGCAAAAATTGATATTTGATTTCTTTCAACTGTTTTCAATGACGGATATCGTTCTTCAGCTGTGAACATGGGAAAACAAACTGTAGCATGATGTTTGAGTAAAACTTAAGAATTTTCATTTCGTGATGCAAAATATGATTAGAAAACAAAGCTGAATATCTACTTTTTCAAATTTTAAACAAAATAGTTTGTCTCATAATATCATCGATAACATTATTATGAATCCCATTACCCAGTAAAGGTTTTTTGCAACTCAACATATTACAAAATATCACAGGAAATTGAGTATTTATGACCTTATCTTGTATACATTGTTGATTGAGGTTGTACTATGAATACAAAATTTCAGAGGAAACATTATAACAATCAAAATAACAATCACATAATGATAAATGTCAATGTGTGTTTGGTCTTTGGTGAAGTTGAATGGTTCTAAATTAGTTCACCATAGATCCAAATCTCCTTGAGTGCAAGACCTCAACATTGCAAGGGATGAGGTTAGAAAGGTGCCTCAACCAATTTGATAAAATGGATATCCTCAATCCTTGACCCTTAGTCGAAGAGATTTTAGCCTAAAGACTTCTGCTCTCATATCAAGGAGCTAAAAGTTCTTTGTGGAATCCTCTATTAAAAAAAAAAAAGGTTAAATGTCAATCATTTAAGGAAATGAGCCTTGTATTTTTGTTATAAATTGAGTTTATTTATTTTTAAGTGAGATCTTTTTGGTCATCTTTTATCTTGATGGTAATTCGTATAATTTAACTTTTAAGTGTCAAAATTGTATGTCTTGTTTTAGATGGTCTTTTCAAGAAATGTGTGTGCAAGATCTCAAGATTTACAAGGACTTCTCCATTGGTAGTGTTATGTTTCAAGAGACTATTTTATTTCATAGACCACAATTATTGGTCTATTATTATTTATTAACTTTTAGATAAATATTAGATGTTAACAACTTTTCAGTCCAATAAATGGAACATTGTGAATCACCAAGAGTTTTTTTGTGATTATTATGCTATATTTTGATTTTTTAATATATATCCAATATCATAGAGAATTTTGATTCATATCTAACCTAGAGATGAAAGAAAATATAAGCTTTATAAACACTCTTTCTAAAATCTAATTCTCACCCATGGGTGAAGGTGATGATCTTAAAATGCAAATGATCACATTCTAATTTTATGAATAACCTCTTGGTGCTATAACTATTCTCATTTAACCTACAATTTTATTTTATTCTAAAAAAAGGGGGAAAAAATTATTAATCACGGGAGAAAGATACAAACAAAAATGACCAACTACCCAACAAAGAACAACTATTTATTCATCCTTTCTTGCACAACTAATTGCTCAATCATACTGGAGATAAATCCAAAGGCAAATGTCCTCTATTCGCAACATCCCAACCTTGTAATCATTCAGATGCCCATTTGTCCAGACAATCAACAACTCTATTCCACTCTAGGGGAAAATGAAAAAAGGTAACAAAGTCAAAATACCTACTTAGGTTGAGAATGTGCCTAATTACTACAACTAAATATCAGTTAGCAACATCGAGGTTTACTTTAGTGGCGAATATTTCATGCCGACAACCTAGAAAATGACGAGTATATTGTACCAATCGGGGGTGGCCATGTCGCTCGGACTTTATAAATATTCGTCAAATGCACGACCCAATCAACCATTGTTTTATGTAATTAATTGTATCTCTATCAAGATTTCGCCAATAGAATCTACGTTTTCCACATGGTAAATTCAATATTTTCACCTACACTTTCCGAGGTTGTCTTAATAGATAGCCATAATTCGCCAGTAGCCATATAAAAATTTATTGGCCAGGAGGACCCAATTCGCCTAGCATTTTGCAGAAGCGTATCTCAATTCACCCCAATTTTTGCCAACTCTATTATAAATGCCAGTTAATTGGACGACCCATAATCGCCTCGAAAATTACATAAGACGTGTTATAGTTAAGCGTGATTCGCCAAATATTTGTATATCATATAAAATTCCCACCGAAATCGCCAAATAAGGATTGATATAAATACAGTCAAAGATCAGATTTACCTCTACACAATTTGGTCGGTTCTGAGCTCTCAATTTGGATCACTAGCAAAGTTTCAGACCAGGAACAACCTGTTAGCACATATTTTTATAAAATATTCTGTGCTATTTCTTTGATGTTTTATATGTACATTTTCATCATAAGAGCATTTATTGCTGAATTTTATGTGCAGGAAGTATGCTGCAGTACCAGGAAAACCCTACTGTGACCTATTTTTTCATAATTGGACAAGTACCGCTAGGGCATGCTAAGGGTTGGCACTGAATAGGGACTACATGAGGAATTTGCATCATAACAGTATTGGGATCCTTATAGGGCATTCTTTGGGCCTATGTGATGGCCTTTGTCATTTATTAGCACATATGAAATTTCCTTGGAGGGTTGCAAGTGAAAATGATATAAAAAGAGGAGCTTGATTATTAAATTGTCAAAATTAAGCTATCGGTGTAAGTTACCCTGACTAGACCGACTAGCATAGACCATGAAAGAACCTATCGGCATAACATTCACACATCGGGGGCATGCGAAAAATGTTATGCCGATAACCAATGAGATTTTTAGCACATCTTACACCGATGAAAGAGAATGCAAAGTAGAGGTCAATGATGTCATTGAGTCATCAGAGAATGTCATCCTGCGCTACTCCGATACCCGATGGGCTAGACGGCAAAAGCGGTATCATCGGCATAACTTACTCTGATGAGGCAATACCAAAAGGTAGAAATACTAAGTCATCGGGATAACTCAAATCATCGATGAGAGGAGTTTTGGGTTACGTCGATACCCGATGAGGAAGACAAAGTGGGGCACAGAAGAGGAGGTTATCGGTACAACATACACCGAGGAAGGAAAATGTGGTGCAAATATTTTGAAGTCATTGGGACATCGGAAAACGTAAGAAAAGCTATCCCGATACCCAATAGGGTAAATATCATGGTGGGTGGAAATGAGGTCTCATTGGGATAGCCTACACCGAAAGAAGTGACTAAAAGAGTAACAAGGTGAAGTCATCGGGATGACATCAACTCTTCGGAGGAAGACATTTTCTGCTATGCCGATACCCAACGAGGAAGCGGAAATGGTTATCAGGAAGGAGACCTCATTGGGGAAGCATAAGTCGATGGACCTAAAAAATAAGCAGGCTAGAGCCCGATATCATCGGGTCATCAGAGAAGCACAAGAAGGGTTGTCCCGACACTCAATAAGTTTTGCAACGCGATGAACAAGTGAGAGCTTTCATCGGGGAAACATATGCCGATAGACTGGAGAGGTAAGAAAAAGTGCAAGCATGAGGTAAATGTCATCGGGTCATCGAAGAAACATAAAGTAAGTTGCCTTGATGCTCGATAAGGTGACCCGATGTAGCAAGCTAGATTCTGGATTCGAAGGAGGACTCATCGAGATATCTTAAACTATCGGAGTAACATCTTTGGGGTTATGTCGATACCCGACGAGCAGAATGCCACGAAGGAATAAAAGGAGGGTGTATCGGAATGACATACGTCGATGTGATATAAAGGTGAAAATTGAACATAGCCAGGAGGTGAAGTGATCGGTGAGACTTATGCCGACCGAAAAGACAGGTGGCGCCAACTGGTTGAATTATCAGAAAAGTTATCCTGACTAGTCGTTGCGAAATTTGATTACAAACGGATCGACCCGCCATTATTAAATGCAGAGAACGGGTAGACCAATGTTCGCACAAGGCAAATCATAGCAGGATTTCAATTGAGTAAATGCTTCTAATCCGTCGAACCTATATATGAAGAGTTGGTATAGGGTTTTTGCATAACAGTTTGAAATTAACAGAGAGATTGAAGCAAAATTAAACTATAGAGAATCAAATTGCAGAAAGCTTGAAGGATTCAAATATGGAGGGTTCTAGTTCTAAGGGTAAGAGGAAGGTCACAGAGGTCTTTGAAAGCGCTTCTAAGAAGTCTAAAGGGGGAGAAGGTGCGCAGAAATGAAAGTTGAACCAGGATATGATTGATCAAATGAGCTCACCAGGAGCCAAATCCCAGAGATCAAAGGTTAACCTACCCATCTGTGACCAGTTAGAATTTGATTTCAAAGAAATTGGCGATGTCTGGACCAGGATTAGAGGTCACAGATTATTCTTGTATCATTATTCAAGGAGGAATAAGCCAGCCCCAATTTCAAACCCATGGACGATTGGATTGGGTGAGATTGTAGTCCCCAACGTCTTTGTGAATGTCCAATTGATGAAAACGTTGGCTAGGGCTTACAATGTTGCAAAGAGATGTATTCGATTATTGAATGGCGACGCGTTCATCCATATCTCAATGGCCACCATCCAAGAGGTTTTTGGTCTAGGTATTGAGTCTGATGTTCCCTTGTCTTTTGAGAAACTAGAAGAAGAGTATACAAAGATGGACACTGTGTACAATGGGTGGAATTTGGCCATTCATAAGGTTGAAAAGGGAAAATTGACAGAAGAAGATGGGCCCCCATTTGATATCAATATCTTTAGGCAGTATCTGCAGTATACCTATATGGCATGTGGTCAAGTGGGAGGAGTTGAAGTTCCAGACATAGCTCGGATAGGACCTCTGGTCCTTGCCGCCGACACACAAATGCACGAGCCGAGACAATTCGACTATGCTACTTATATTGTTGAGAAGATACATGAGGGTTTCTTAAGCCTTCATAATAACCCTGACAAATCGTTTAAGTTTTATTCTTTGTTAATGCATGTTGTCTTGTTTTATGGATGATTCAAGGGAATGTGGCCTGAGGAGTTAAAGTTGAATATTCGTGGTAAAGATGGAGAGGAGCAGCCTGTACAGTTATAGTGGTCACTGTGGGATTCACATTTCATGAGATCCCACTATATCAAGTTTGAGGAATTTTTTGTGCATCATTTATTTAGAGCTTTTGGAGTCTCTTTTGATGGGTCATTTTCAGAGGAAATCAAAAGATTCCTTAGACCCCATGAACATGGAGATGTTAGAGTAAACCACAATTGGGATGACTGGTATGTGTGCCAGGACTTCACCTATGTAAGAGTTTTTGGATTTGAAGGAGCTCCTTATGTGCTGCCGAAGCCTGCACTTGACATGATCGCCTACCTGGAGATTGTAAGGCACATGAGTGTCTCAAATGCAAAACATTTCAGAGGTGCTCACAAGAAAGTTTTCTTGCCTGGGACCTTACATTTTGGTGATTTCACAATTGTCTCAACAAAGGGATATGGGATCATTGACAAGAGGTTGATAGAAGATTACAACCTCTATGAGCACATAGGTCAGAAGAACTATGACCTTGAGGGCTATATCCACCAGGGCAGGAAAAAACAAAATCTGGGTGATTACTTTCATGAGTATGTTGAAGCCTGGGATATCTTTAGGAACAAGGAGTTCGAGGAAGCTATGCAGATAGTCCAAGATTTAGAATGAAAACAGGATGAGAAGAAACAACGGCTATAGGAGATAGGAGAGGAAGAAGAGGCAGAGAGCGAGTCAGGAGAAAATGAAGCTATTTCAATATTTAGGAGGCCTGAAAGGGAAGAAGAGCCCGAAGCACACGACCTAGCTATTGCAAGACTAAACGCAAACGTAGATGTCAGGCTAGAGGAGCATACCTCTTTTTTATCTGATGACGAGTTCATCAAGTCGAAGGAATTTAAGTCCTTCCTATATCACTTCAAAGGAAAGAGGCTAAGAGAGGCCATGCCGGATGTAACACCAGAGAATGAGGCAGAAATGCTTCAAAAATTGAACGCAGACATAAATGCAGAGTTGGAAGGCATGACCCCTCAGAGGGGAAGGCAACTCCTAATAGAAGCAGGAATAATTCTTTTTCTAGGCTCAGACCTTAGTGCTTCTTTCATTTTTGATAGTTTATTGCATTTAGACAAGAAGGATTTCAAATTGGATATCCAAGGTGTGGATGATATTTTTATTGGATCAAGGTATGGCCCAGATGATGAGGTCATGTTTCTATGGGCTCTATATCCCCCAAATAAAAGGCCGAAAATCATAGATGTGGACAAAGCTTTTGGACACATGATGAAGCTGAAGGTCGGTGAGGTTGATCCCATGGTCACAACAGATATGGGGGTTGACATTTCAAAGCTAAATAAAGCACTGATGAAAATGTTGGTGAAATAGGTAGGAAAGTATAAAGAATTATATGAGGAACTCTTGAGAAGTAGGGGACAAATTATACCCCAGATAATGGATGAATCCAAATTGAAAAAGAAGTGCAAAGAATTGCACAAGGAAAACAAAAAATTGAAGGAAAGGATGCAGATTATAAGGACAGACACAACATGTGTCTTATTGACTAAACGATTTGAAAATCTACAGAAGATATTGGAAGAATTCTGGACCATGTCCCAGAAAAATATGGATGACACAATGTCGCACCAGAGGATCCTTGATAGGTTAAACACGCTCCTGCAGGATCAGACTCTGAGTAACAAAAGAATCAACAAGGTCAATAAATTAATTGACACTCATCAAGGATTCACAATAGATTTAAATATTGAGTATGAGGAGTGTAAAGGGATTGTCAATCATGGATTTGCAAGTGTAGTGGATGATACAGGGGTCATGAAAGACAAGCATCAGTGGATTATTGACTGCAGAGCTCTGCTCAGTTCAGCCCTTAGCATTGCCTGTGTGGATACATTGGACATGAATGAAACATGGGAACAAGTAAAAAATTTTGCTACAACAGAGATCGCAGTCAGGGATATTATTTTCAACGCTTGCACATACAAGAATGAAGGATATCTTAGACATATCCAGAAATATGGTTAGCGGCTGGATGAAAAGCATTAGTTTGTGCCATTTGTATTTTGTTCTATTTTTAGCAATTAGGGAGTCAATTAGTTTTTTGTTAGTTTTAGTTTTTGCTAATTGAAGGGTGTGTCCTTTCATTCGCATCTTTTAAGTCATGTATATATGATGAGTCATTTCGTACTCTAAGAAAAGGAATTATCTTTTAGATTGTCTGTTGGAACCTATAGTGTTATGTAAGATAAGTCTGTAGAAATGAAAATCCATTTTGTGCAAACAAGTGTAATCATGAATTATCTGTGGGTCTGTAGTTTTTGTACACCAATTGTTCCCAGAAATTAATATACAAGGTTCATTGTTTTCAGCTTCAGATCATTTCATGTCATATGATGTTAATGATTTAAAATCTTTCGAATAAATCTGAATAAGATTTGTTGGAATGTTTTATCATCTGTTGGTATAGAGATAGCATAATTGTTTTTGTTGTTCTCATAGCATACATTAAAGACATTGCAGTGATAGTTTGTTTCTTCATATTGTCTTCAAGGATCACTAGTATTCGTCAATTAAGTGGCATGTAAACTGTCAGATAAGGCACTGGTCTGTTATTGGTTTCCTGTGAAGATTAAGTGTGCATAAAGTCCTCACTAGAGAAATACATTACTAGTTTTTACTTTCTTTGTTCTTTCATAATTACTCTTAGTTTCAACGGTGTTCTGTTATAAATTTTATTCATATCCAATTATACTCAAATTTCAGATTCAAACAAGTGAAAAGCATATCATAAAGCATAGTTGCAGGAAATTTGTTTGCCATTCTTGTAAACAACTAGATTAAATAATTTAAATTCATTATAAAGAAATCTCTTTATGCTTTGGAGATTGGGGTATACCCACCTAGGTCTAGTGGAGCCTAAAGTGCAGAAGAATTTGGTCTTTGCCCATTCCTGTTTGTTGGCCAAGGCTGGTTGGATCAATTAGGGATTTGGAAAATCCTTTTGATTTCCAATCTATGGTTTTGGGAACCAACACAACCATTGTTGTTGACTAGATTGGCGGCTGCTAGTGACCTAAAGGTAAGTGATCATATTTTTGAAGTGTTATAATATTATTCTGAATTCATCTCTATCTGTTTGCATTGTTGAGTTCATCCTGTATTTCTCTCAGGAACTTACCCAAAAATTTGAATTTGAAACGACTTTCTTGCACCCTGAATCTGGATTCTAATTTATGAATCTCCCTGGTTAACTGGTTTTTTTTTTGGTAAGTGTTATCTTTATGGGGATAGCTCCCTATATTAAAATCAAACCAAGTTACATAGAGATTAACATCATATTTTCCTAACACACTACCCATTACATCCAACCTCTATTATTAACAGACCCTCCTATGCTAGAGACCACCCCCTCCCAAAACATAGAAAAACACATATCCTCATCCCCCTTAGATATATTGCAGAATGATGGCCAATTGCTCTCCAATTTCCTTCATAGCTCTAGTCAAAGCATCTGAGAGCTAGTTATCCCCCCTATCGATCATCCTCTGAAATGGAGCCAAGTTATTATTTATCACTCCTACCCGATAAACCTCCCAAGCTTCTTCAATGAACGATCTTTTCTGTATCTTTTCTGCCTTATGCTTAACAACCTCCTCTTCCTCCTCCTCGGACCCAACAAACACATCCTCTTCTGTATCATCCTCGGAGTCCAATGAAACATAGTTGTCGGGATTGAAAAAGGTGCAAAACACACTAGCCCCCAGGTCAACCTCCTCCAGAATGGCATTGGCTATTGTATGCCCATCAACTGCCTGAATGAACTCGTCAATCCTTTGGATGCACACCTCCCTGGAATCTAGAACATCTACCAACGGGCTAATTACAGCCTCATACAAGAATCCATTGCACCAGTGCTTGCCTACACCAAGCATGCATTCAACTAAGCTCTTCACCATGACAAATACTCTTTTATCCATATGGAATAACTATCTACATTGCATTCACAAAGTTTCATCTATGCACATACAACTCACCCCGAAATGATGAACCATGCTTCCCCTGTCATGACTCCTTTCCTCTACAACAAGCTTCCTAGCGTTTTCCTGCAACGTGGCTCTCCCAATCAATCTAGATAACTTTCGGATCCATCTTCCCTCCAATTTATAGCCCAGCTCCTTCTAGATTCTTCCATGGATAGCACTGGAAAAGGAAAAAGTACTCTAAACCTTTGTTCTAGACCCAAGAGACATCCCTTCCAAATCACCCATAATCAACTCTGTGATACAACTATCAAAACCAACAAAGGCCACAATGGTACTAATATTCCTTATCTGACTAAATCCCCTGTCCAACTCCTATGCATGCTCGATCATCTGTGCTCGACTTCCACCAATCCTATTCTCTAGACGATCCTCCCATTTCCACATGATATCTCAAGTCTGAACCAGAGCATATCCTCTGGGGAAAACAACTATGGATGGTTGATGCTAACCAATCCCCTGCCTTGGAAGTAGAGACGAATCTCCACCCTCCATGACACCTATCTCCCTTAATTTCAATAGCTTCCTCAAAGGAAAAAATCGTAGTTAAAATTCATTTCTTTTTATTTCTTTCTTTTATTAAAAACATTCATTTATTAAAACCTTTCATTCTTGACAGTGCTCACACGTGTCTCTAAGTCTATTCTGGAGACTTTTTGAAGAAACTTGTGTCCTTCACAACTTCGGCCTGGAATAGAGCTTATGTCGTCGATTAAAATTAATTAAGTATAGACTTAGAGTTAATTAAGTATACAATTTATAAAAGTTAATTAATTATTAGACAATGCTCAGACTTGTCTCTATTCAGGTGACTTTTTGAAGAAACCTTTGTCCTTCAGAACTTCAGGCTGAAATAGAGCTTATGTCGTTGATCTACGATCATCCAACTATCATTAAGTTGATTGATTAATTTAATATTTAAATTTAAGTAATGATTAAATTTATACTTTGTTTATTTCATTTTTTTTGCATGTATTTTTAGTTCTCTATTGGTTAATTGTTGAATTAGTTTGTAGATCTAGGGTTAGTGGTTGGATCTTTAGGGTTTACAACTAGGTTAATATTTAGCATACATAGATGTATGTACCTATTATGTGATAGTTACTTATATATATATATATATATATATATATATATATATAGACACACACACACACACACACACACACACACACAATGATTTTATAGACGATTATGGTTGTATTTATGATGCCTATATGTAATAAAAATTTAATCCATATGCTTGTGAATATGATGCTATGGATTATGACCTAACCTTTATGTTGAAAACACCACAAGATTGAGAGGGGACTGAATTAGTCTAAACCAAATCCTAAACTTCTTTAATAACAAGTACTTATCAATTATGATAAACAAATTAAACATCAATGCAAGATGAAACAAAAAAAACACCAAACACATGAAAACCATACTTTTTACCTGGAAAACCTAGTGTGGAAAAAACCATGGTGAGAATCACACTCACAATATAAATATAATAAAAATTAAAATTAATGACTTTCATATTTTACCCCGTCGTGCACTTTCTTTGATATCAACAGTCCATATCTCCGTGTGACTACACATTTAGATCAAGATGCTCTTTCACCTTAACTCTACAACCCCACCGCACAGATGGTACATGGGCCCTGCCGACGTCAAGCTCTTCTTAAGTGGACCAATAAGATTATGCATGTTGGAGGTTAAAGTACACATCAGAAAGGGTTGGCCTAATCTTCCCTCATCATTAATTAAGTATACAATTTATAATAGTTACTTAGACAATGCTTAGACCTATCTCTATTCCAACGAATTTTTGAATAATCCTTTGTCCTTCAGAACTTTGAGCTGAAATAGAGCTTATGTTGTTGATCTACGATCATCCAACAGTCATTAACTTGATTGATTAATTAATTACAGACTTATAGTTAACTAGCACTTGCAACTCATTATATGAATAACCGAAAGAAAATTAAAGATAAAATTTAATGTAGTTTAATATTACAAG
The DNA here is from genome assembly GCF_030272615.1 of Cryptomeria japonica. Taxonomy (NCBI): domain Eukaryota; kingdom Viridiplantae; phylum Streptophyta; class Pinopsida; order Cupressales; family Cupressaceae; genus Cryptomeria; species Cryptomeria japonica. The sequence continues at coordinate 282,159,250 of NC_081406.1, read as the reverse complement.
TGAATAAATTAATCTAATATTTAAATCTAAGTAATGAATAAATTTAAAATAAAAAAAGTGCCTCATTCGCACTTATAGAGGTGGAATTAATGCCGAATTATGCGGATTGATTATAGAACAAAGATCAGACAACACATTGATGGCAAAGCATTGATGAGATTGGCTCTTGACGACAAAGTAGGACATGAGGAATATTGATTATTTATTCATTTTTGGTGGTCATTTCTATTAAACATGTTAAAGAGTTCTTTGAGAGAGAGTGTTGCAAAGAGTAGGGGCTAATATAGAATTGAAGGGGTATCAGCCTAGTTGCAAAGGCAACATGGATTTGGAAGCCAGTTTCACATTCAAAATGGAGAAGAAATCGGTGCCCGTCATGGACAAAGTGTCGGATAAGAGATTGAAGGGACTATTCTTGTTCAAGGATGAAAGGCTTGTGGATGCGGTGAAACTCTTGCTAGGAGAAGACATTGTCCATATTAGTCATAGATATAGGACTAATATGAAAATCTATTCCCTTATTGTTGCATGGGGATTATAATTGGAAGAGGATGTGGACAAGGTGAAGAGGGCCTTGCAAACTTTGATTGCAACAGAATACCTGGGAGGGTCGATGTATTCAATTTGGGAGTGGGTTGTTCCGGGAGTAGGTTTCATCAATTATGAATGGTCGACGGAGCTTGTGGACCCACTACCCTTTGTTCACTAGCAAGAGGATGAGTTGAAGGTGAGATGCAAAGAGATCGAAAGAAGAGGATGGGAGGCGGGTATTAGGGTTTGTTTTAGAGTTGGCTTCAGTGGTGGGGAGTATAGATAAATGGATTGGATGGAGGTTATTTAATGACTCCAGTCTTTTTATAAATTTTTTTGAAGCTTTAAATCAATAAAATATTATATTACCTACTGGTAGGTCCAAAAGTGACAATCTGATAAACCCTAATAGTAAAAATTTGCGCAAGGCCAACACCCATTATAATGTATTCTGGTTCCCCCAAAATAATGAAAGATTTGCCAAAATAAATCATTTGAACAATTTATTTTTTGATAAGTGAATAGTTGGGTAGGGCCAACACCCATTATATTTGTATACGGTGAAAATGGATAACAATTATAATATTGAAAGACTAAATGAATTCAACCACAAAGCCCTAGCCTAACAACAACAAAGATCCACCATAACATATGAAGATTACCTAAGACAATGCAAATCAAATGAAATCAAAAAGATTATACCATCATATGTCCAATAGGGTTTGGATCTCCATTCTGCCTATCTCCATTGATCTTGCTTGATATATTTGCTCTCAGATTTTATATGTGCACAAGAGCTCAACAAAGAACGGAAATGTGGTTGCAAGTAGGATCGCATATGAAAGTGCAAAGGCGTACTGTAGTCGAGTGTGCAATTGAGTTAGTTAGTTGGGGTTTGATAATGAAGGAAGCATCTCCTTATATAGAAGACACTATAAGAAATGGAGGGATAAGATTGAGAGGTGTAAAAGATAAATGGTTGGCTATGATTAGAGGGTAGGTAAAGAAAATAAGAAAATAATGAGAGGGTAGGTAGTGTATGAATTAAGAGATGAATGACATGTGTCATAAGTAGAAAAGGTTAATGAATTAATTAAATAAGAAGTGGGATCAATTAAATAAATAAGATATTTATTTAATTTAGGAAAAGGGTAATTTAAATAAATAAATGTATTTATTTAAATGAGAAATAAGGCTAGAAGAGGATAAATGAATTAATTAAATAAAGAAAGATTTATTTAATTAATAGAAGAATTAGGCTAAAATAATTAAATAAATAAAGATATTTATTTAATTAGACATGACAATTTTAGGTGTCTACATTTTGCCCCTCTTTGAGACAATGCAACTTGTCGCATTGTTTCAAAGAAGATAATATGAACTGATACAAAGTTGCCCCAATATGGGAATGATATGCCCCCTCGAGAGATTGGATGAAAATGTCTGGAAAGATCGCAGGCAATCTCTCGATAAGAAAGAAAGGCTAGAATGGACTGACCGGATAGGATAGAGTGACAGAGTCACAGGATAATGAAGATTGACTTGGGAAATGAGGACTAGGGCTAGGGTAGTCTATAAGATAGACTACGAGGGGAAAACATCCTCATTGTCATCCACACATCTAGATCAAAGTGTAGAGAGAGAATAGAGCAGCAACAGTCAACAGCGATGGCATTGGTTCACAGATTCGATCACGTTCGTTGATTTTAGAGGTCAGCAGACGCAGGAGAGTCGGTAAGTACCACAAAACCTCCTTGTACTTTGTCGCATTAATTGTTGTCATTAATGCATCTTAGGTAGTGCAATAAATGCACTTTAGGATAATGTCAAAAAATGTCAAAAACGTGTAGGTGCGTCTGCGTTTGTGCCAGACGCATCTATGCTGTGAAAGGCGTATGTGCCAGATGCGAGCACATCTGCATTCTGCAGGCACATTTGTGAAATGTGGGCACGTCTGTGCATAATAGAGGCACATCTGTGTATTTCTAGTGCGGTTATGCAAAGCAAGCACATTTGTACAGTCTAAAAGCGCGTTTATGTCATGAAGGCGCGTTTGTGTCAAAAATGTGCATTTATGTCTTCTAGGGAAAATCGGCAGTTCTGTGATGAACATACGCTATCGATTGGATAAGCTGCTGAGAGGATACACTCAAGTAGGTCCTCTAGGGAAGACTAGAATAGTAGATAGGGCTAGGATTGACAATTTTGTGATAGAACATATGTTGCCAATTAGGAAACTACTCAAGAGGATACACTCAAGCAGAGGTCCTAGGATAAGATAGATCAAGGCACTTTGTGATGAATAGGGAGTTCTAAGACATAGTACTTTGTGATGAACAAGGAGTACCAATAGGAGCAACACTTTGTGATGAATAGGGAGTGCAAATATGAGCAGCACTTTGTGATGAACAGGGAGTGCAAAAACACGTAGTACTTTGTGATGAACAAGGAGTACCACTAGGATAAATAGCAACACTTTGTGATGAACAATGAGTGTCACTAGGATAAATAGCAACAATTTGTGATGAACAGTGAGTGTCACTTTGACTGACATGATTGATTTGCCTAACTACAAGAGTACTTACCTATGTTGGAGTCACATGAGAGATTCCCATCGACTCAGAGGTTACGACCAGAGTTGACATTCGAGGACAGGGCTGCCATTGAGGTTATGGGTCTGAGATACATTCTGTATGTGCCTAAGTTTCGGGCAAACATGGGGTTGCTGACTGCTTTGGCAGAGAGATGGCATTCTAAGACATGCACTTTTCATTTGCAAATGGGTGAGATGATATTCACCTTGGAGGATGTATATAGGATATTGAGGATACCGATCGACGGGGAGCTGATACCCTATGATCGAGATGGAGACAGGGAGGCCCTGAGATGAGTGTTCCAGGATCTGGGACTGGAGATGAGGGCTAGACATGTGGCATGGGACACGATGGTAGCAACAGGATTGGCACTACCAACAGTGCTAAGAGGAGTGATCAGTGGGTTCTTGTGTCCAGACAGGGCAACATGGGGGTTGGCTATGGGTTGGGGGAGCACCTTGGAGACACTAGTTACACAACATACCAGATATGCCTGGGGACCGTGCGTGCTGACACACTTATACTATGAGCTGCATTAGTTTGTTTATCATGGATCCGTAGGATTGGGCTGTGGAGTTACATTGCTACAGGTGTGGGCATATGAGCATCTGCCTGTTACCCGACCGATACATTTCAGGGGCAGGGATCATGAACGCAACTTTGTTCATCTATATGATATGATTACATTACAACCATAGATTGACAGGTTGGAGCACTAGCGTCGAGTGATCGATGAGATTGACACTATGATATGGAGGTCATACCGTGAGTGCGAGCAGTGGGAGGATGATGTAGTGGAGCTACCCTATACCTTCAGGAGCAGATATCTGATTGGGCGGATGCCCTATGTACTAGAGAGGAAATTGGTTGATAGGGTATGTAGGCAGTTTGGCAGGATTCAACGGATGCCACGGGGTTCCGGGATGTATGCTCGGACAGTCAGGGATCAGGCACACTTCGAGCCGTTGCTATCATATGATCAAGAAGTGATGCAACTCGTAGAGATGGTGCCCATGCCTTGGGATATGTGGCCAGAGATAGAGGATGCAAGGATGGATGCAAAGTATACTGCATATTGGGTTGAGCATCCATTTCCATGACTGATAGACCCAGGGGAGCAGATAGATGGAGATGGTGGGGGGGATGAGGACGATGATGGAGATGGTGGGGGGAGAGGCCGACGGAGGAGGCGGGTGCAGTTGGAGAGAGGAGAGTGGCTCCGCGGAGAGAGGGTGGAGAGGAGAGACAGGCTCGGGTGGTGAGGGGTCACGGTGGATTGCCACTACAGGTGCCAGCAGCACAGGGTCATAGATAGGTGTAGGGACAGGGACAGAGGTAGGTATAGGCAGAGGCATAGGCACAACCACTAGTACACGGGGAGCCATAGGTAGAGGCACAGGGGGCCGAGGAGGAGGAGGATGAGCTACTTGAACTAAGGAAGATCTGTCAGGGACAGGCAAATGAGATCCAGGATCTGGAGAGGGAGACAAATAGGCTCAGGAGATAACTGAGGGATACTGAGCGGGAGTGGGATCAGGCCATCCAGCGTTATACTAAAGCTGAGACAAGACTGAGGGCTGGGAGGTAGGCGACAAAGGACACAGGGGCTGGATATGCCTATGTTCTGCGGGTAGGGGAGGAGATAGGTTATTGGTGAGACCTATACTACGGGGCAGTGCCACCAGAGCAGCAGGCAAGGAGCTTCCGCAAACCATCACGAATAGCGACGACTACGGGAGGGAGTCAGAGGAGACAAGCGTCCAACAGTGGGGTTATGGGTCCTCCACCACCACCAGATAGAGGGGGCAGGAGAGATGATCCTGGGGCGGGTCCTTCTAGGGCTCAAACTCCATCAAGGCCATGTGGCTCCGAGGGAGGGAGTTCATCATAGCCATAGAGGGCTCCCTATGTATCGGTTTTGTACTATTTTGTATGATGATGTAGACACCTTTGGGTGATTGTAGCCATATGATTTTGACATCATTGTATCATGACACTTATATATATATATATATATATATATGAGATGATTCATTGTTGCAGCAGCTATATGCATGTGTACCTATGTGATGCTTATGTTCTTATGATGTATGTTTCTATGTGATGTTTATGTTATGGATGCAAATATGTACATGATGAAATGCAATATTTTTAATTTTATTTTTATGTTTTTATATGTTATGCCAATGCAAATGTGAATGTATGAAATGCCAATAAATATGATAATGCAAATAACTATTTACATGATGAGAATGTAAAATGTGCTAACATGTGTTGTGTGCAGGATGTGATGCAAGTGTGATATCTATATGTATGTATGAAATGCTTAGTATGTGGCAATGCAGGTGCAAACTACATGAGATGCAAATGTTTTTGGTGTGTCATTATACTCAGTCGTGTGATAGCGGGCTACACGGACTCAAGAAGAATGATGGAGGTCAATCAAGAAAGGGGGATGGAAGATAGAAGATATGGAAGTGAAAGAGCTTCTTGTGCGTTATCATCATTGAGCTTTATTATGGTAAGTAGGTTATGACAATCAAGGCATATGTTCGACCTAGAAAGTCATTGTACCTGTTTGCATGGAGATAAGATAGTCTCAAACAAGGAATGCCCCAGTTCACACTAGACTCTCAATGTCCTCATATCCTTGGACAAGTCATAACATTACTAAGAGACAATCCACAGACAACAAAGAAAAATAGGTGACGATACCCCATCCTCGCCTTTCTAGTCAAAGGCATCCTGGAGATAGAATCTCTAGTTAGAGACATCCCGAAAAAGCTAAAAGACATGTCACGAGAAAGATAAAATCGAAAGAAAACCAAGACTCGACACCAACATTCACTGTAGTCCTCAAGTTTAGTGTCTCTTGTCACTTGTATAAGTCTTATTTGATTGTGGTCACAATGTTTACTTTCACAAAAATGATAGATAGCACTGAACCATAATGTTGTCTGAGTCTGTTGAAAGGTTTGATTTGTTGAAGCCCATTTTTGCTTGTGCCTTGTCTGAAATTGACTAAATCCATGCAACTGATACTTTATTGCAGAGAAGACAAAACTTTACTGCGGATTGGCGATGCAAATGTTGCTTTATTGCGGATTGTGTGTGGATAGACTGAAGAAAAGTGGAAGAAATTGTACTCCTCAAAACGTGTGATGCTCTCAGTTCCACACCCATCACCAGACGTAGGATTTGCCTTAGCCACAAATAGGAGTTGATTTATTATGGACAGAAAGGGGTGAAAAGGGAGGTTTATTAGGAATGGCTAACCAATATTGGGTAGATCAATAACAAGCCATAATGGGAGTGGATAAGTTTATTATGGATGGATAGATTGTGAGTGTGTGCAAAGTAAAAGGATGAAATGGAATCCTGAAGGAGGGAGGAGCAATGTCTCTACACATGGCTCCGATGACTTGGTTTTCACCATGGTACTTGCCCAGGGCGCCACTGAAGTGGTTTTCACCGTTGGACAAAATGTTTTTCTCTTTACTTTTTTGATTTTTCAATTTTTTCAATTTTTTTATTTTATGATTTTTTTGTTTTTTGAAATTTTTTTTTTTTTTTTTTTTTTTTTTGTATTTTTGAATTGGGATACTCTGAAGAGCTATGTGTAAAACTTGTGAAGGTGCATGCCATTGATAGGATCCTCCAAGGGTTAACCCTTTGTGGTTGAGAGCTGATATGCACCAGATCCATATGCTGCTGTGATGATGTAAGGACCAAGCCAGTTCGGTTCGAACTTGCCCTTCTTCTCTCCGTCTTATTGATTTTTAGGATTTTCTCTGAGGACCAAGTCACCTACCTCAAATGTGCGAGGCTTGACTTTATGATTGTAGCTGTGACTCATTCGTTGTTGATAAGCCTTGAGATGATTAAAAGTAGTTTGTCTTCGTTCATCCAATAGTTCAAGTTCGTGCAAGCGAGAGACCCTGTAGTCTTCATGACTGATAATGTTTTGCAAAGAGACTCATAAAGAGGGTAACTCGACCTCAATAGGAAAGATAGCTTCAGTGTCGTAGACAAGTGAATAGGGTGTAGCTCCTGTAGGTGTGCGGACACTTGTGTGGTAAGCCCAAAGTGCGAGATTAAGTTGGATATGCCAATTACGGCCAGCGTCGTCGACTGTCTTTTTCAAAATTTTGAGGATTGTTTTATTAGATGCCTTAGCTTGACCGTTACCTTGGGGATAATAAGGTGTGGAAAAATGATGGGTAATATGGAAGCGGTCATAGAGTTCACGAACATTCTAATTTTTGAAGGGACGCCCATTATCAGTGATGATGGAAACAGGAATACTGTATCGACAAATGATATAGTTGAGAATGAATGTAGCAATTTGTTTTCTAGTGACTTGTGTGAGAGGCACGACTTCGATCCATTTTGTGAAATACTCTGTGGCAGTGATGATGAATTTATGACCATTGGAAGATGGAGGGTGAATCTTGCCTATGAGATCGAGTCCCCACTGACAAAAGGGCCAAGGAGTCACAATTGGTTGAAGTTCTTGTGTTGGCGCATGGATGAGGTCTCCATGAAGTTGACACTGCTTACATTTCTTGACAAACTGATATGAATCTTTTTCCATATTGGGCCAGTAATATCCAGTCCTGATGAGTTTCTTGGCTAAGGTAGGACCACTAGAATGTGGACCACATATCGCTTTCTAAACATCTAAGAAGAGTGCCATCTAGACCTCGAAGGTATAGGATATTGGCTAAAATGACATATCGAGAAGATTGGCGAATGAAAGTGCGACGTTGGTTATTGGAAAGGTCAGGAGGTAGGATATTGTCACGAAGGTATGTGAAAATGGAACCGTATAACTGGGACTCAAGACCGACAATACATATCATTTCGGTAGGAGTGATTTCATATGAGGGAACCAAAAGGTTATCCACCAAGAACTCATAGCAGGTCTCATTCGGTGGTAGATCAATTAGTGAAGCAATTGTAGCCATGGCATCTATAGCTCGATTTTGCTCTCTAGGTATCTGCTCAAAGTCTATCTTCGTGAACTGTTGTTTCAAGTCATCCACCATTCTATTATAAGGCATTAATTTATCATCCTTTGTTTGGTAGTCATTAGTTGCTTGACGAATTACAAGTTGAGAGTCCCCAAAAACATGAAGTTCCTGGATCTTCCACTGAACTACAATCCGTAATCCAGTTGTTAATGCCTCATATTCCACTATGTTATTAGTGTAGGGAAATGATAATCAATATGATTTTGGTATAGAATCCCCTTGAGGAGTTATGAAGAGGATGCCAGCTCCTGCCCCATGCTATGTGTATGAGCCGTCAAAGTATAGTTGCCAAGGCTTTGCATGTGACACTGTTAAAATGGATTCATCTGGAAATTCTGAAATTAGAGGAACATCATCTAACATGGGAGCATCTGCTAATTGATCTGTGATAGCTTGTCCTTTTATTGCTTTTCTGTCCACATATTCAATGTCAAATTCACTCAAGAGCATCACCCATTTAGATAGTCACTCAGTAGGTGTTGCTTTATTGAGAAGGTATTTCAATGGATCGAGCCTTGCAACCAACTTAGTCTTATGAGTTAGCATGTAATGTCGTAATTTCGGTGAAGCAAAGACCACATCGAGACATGCACGTTCAATTGATGTGTAGTTTAGCTTGTATCCCACCAATGTATGACTGATATAATATACTGCCTTTTCTTTGCCCTCAACAACTTGTTGTGCTAAGAGTTCCCCCAATGCTGTTGAAGTAGCTGATATGTATAGTAATAGAGGTTGGTCCCGAACTGGTGGCATCAAAACTAGTGGATTCAGAAGATAATTTTTGAGTGTCTGGAAAGCTTGTTGACAATTATCATCCCATTTGAATTTGATGTTTTTATGTAGCAAGTGCTGAAAGGGATTACACTTATCTGCAAGTTGTGCTATGAATCTTCGTATGGACTGGAGTCTCCCTTGCCAAGATCGAAGTTGACTGATATTTCTTGGTGGTTGCATCTCTAGGATGGCCTTGACTTTTGTTGGATCAGCTTCGATTCCTCTTTTTGATACAATAAATCCTAGGAGCTTCCCGGAGGTTACTCCAAAGACACATTTCTTGGGGTTTAATCCGACTTTATACTTTTCCAACCGATCAAAGATGACTGAAAGTATGTCCAAATGTGCATCTCTATCTATTGATTTACCCAAGAGGTCGTCAACATAATCTTCCACAGTCACCTGCATGAGATCATGAAAGATAGTAGTCATGGCTTTTTGATATGTAGCGCTTGCAACTTTTAGCCCAAAGGGCATAACATTCCAGCAGAAAGTTCCCCAAGGACAAGTGAATGCTATTTTGTGCTGGTCCTCGGATGCGATTTTTATTTGATTGTAACCAAAGAATCCATCCATCAAAGATAACGTCGCATGACCTGCTATGAGATCGACAATCAAGTCAATATTTGGTAATGGAAAATCATCCTTAGGACAAGCTTTGTTGATGTCTCTGAAATCTGTACATATTCTGATACTACGATCTGGTTTACTGATAGGCACTAAGTTGGAGATTCATTTGGGATAATCAATTGGGCGTATGAATCCGACATCCAATAATTTCTCAAGCTCTGCTTTGACTAATAAGGTGACTTGTGGATGCATCTTTCTTAATTTTTGTTTCACTAGTTTTGCCCCCAGTTTAACTGTCAAATGATGCATTACCAAATCCGAATCCAATCCAGGCATATCAGCGTATGACCATGCAAAGTTGATTTGTCGTTTTGTGAAGAAACTTATGAATTTTGACCTTTCTGACTCTGTCAAAGATTGAGCCAGGAATATGTTGTGTGGAACTTCTTCTGTGCCAATGTTTATTTTGATAGTCTCCTCTACCAACATGGATGACTTTTCCTCATATGATGCTGGGAGAATGTCGAGCCTTCCATCTTCGGGTGCCTCAGAGAGGTTTTTCGCCCTCAAATATGTCCTTTCTTTTTACTTTTTTGGGGTCAGACAGCGCCACAATGTGTTTTTTGCCATAAAACCCTTGGTTTGTTGTTATTTTTATATTTTTGCGACTAGAAGGACCGACACCCTCACCAAAATATGCCATGCTATTGAGTTCTATAGTGTATCCCGCTTTATGGTCCCTAGGGGGAAGATCATCTCGTATGCCAAGATAGTCAATAAAAGCTTCATCATTTTGGAATGTGTCAAACTGTGCAGGTCCTTCATGGTCCCAATCAATAAGTTGGTGGTGGACAAGGGGAAGGCCTTTGATGTCTTTGAAGTTAGCGGGGCTAAGAGTGAAGATGCAGTTATATTCAAGTATGTCGAGGTAGTTATCAAGGTCATCATTGGCACTCTCCTCATTAGTCTTGATCATGAACAAATCCAAATTATCATCACTAGTAGCGCATTTTGGGATAGGTGTTCTCATTCTATGTGATTTCAACCTAGGATCTAGAGGCAAGGACTGTATGGGATCCTCCGGGGTTGTTTCTTGACCAACTTTTAATTTTTCATAAAATTCCTCTTCTTCTATGGGTTCATCTGGCTCTCTGAATGTCTCGGTGAGCTCGTAGTCATTGGCGGATTTGTCTGAACCCCATTCCCATTCGTTGGAGTATAATGATAGATACTTGCTTATTAGGATGTGGTCTTCCATATTCTTTTGGTGAACTCATGACTTGTTGTAAGTACATGGTTTGATTCAAAGTGTATTCACCCATGCCCTTGCCCTGGAATTTCCCTTTAAGTTCACCTTGTTTTGATATCGAAGGTTTTAATGACTCAGGATCAATGTATGCAGAAGAAGGAACAACTTCCCGATTACTTGGAATGACTGTCTCAGTTTTCAGTCTCAAGTTATTGCAATATATGAATGGATTAGGATCTCCATTAACTGTTATTTCAACTCCATAGTGAGGAAACTTGATGCATTGGTGATATGTAGATGGGACTGCCCTCATTTCATGAATCCAAGGACATCCTAGTAATATTATATGTGAGATCTAGGTCTAGGACATGACAAACCACATCCTTTGTAACTGGCCCAACTCTAAGAGGTAAGGTGACTGTGCCTTTGGATGAACGCTCTTCATCATCATATGCCTTGATGGTAATTTTGTTTGTAGAATTCACAGCTTTATCAGAATATCCCAATTATTTAATAGTGCTCAATGTACAAATGTTTAGACCCACTCCTCCATCTATCAGGACTCATTTTATTCGATGTTTGTGTATGAAGGCTTCAATGTGTAAAGGTGTGTTATGTGGCTGACTTACGGAGGCATCGTCAGCTTCTGTGAATGTAAGGGAGTGTGGAACGGAAAGGTATCCCACCATGGCTTGAAACTGGTCCACGTTCAAACCAGTAGGAACAATAGTGTCTCTCAAGATTTTATCAAGAATGGCTTTATGTGCGGGGGATATGCGTAAGAGCTCAAGAATGGAGATGAGCGTGGGTGTCTTCCCTAACTGTTCTACAAGGTCATACTTGGGCTTGGTTGATGAGGAAGCTATGTTTTTGGTTGGAGCACCTTGCAAAGTGAATTTACCTTGACGAGTTGTAACATGACATTTAGAGGTAGGTTCAGAAGAAGACCCAATTCCTTTTAGGACAATCTTGGGTCTTTGGGTAGAATTCTCAGGCATTTTGTCCTTGATGATATTGGTAGAGACATAATTGTCCATCGAAATGTGATTGATAGTTGAATCATAGTTATAGGATGCTCTGGTATAGTTGGTTTGGTCATATGTAGCTTTAGACTTCCCCTTGTCATGTTTTGGGAATGGTTCCTTAAACATCTCATGTTCTTGATTGGATGAGTGTCCTTCAATTTCAATATCACCTCTATCAATAAGATCTTGTATGATGTTCTTCAGCTGATGACAATTTCCTGTCTTATGACCCTTGCTCTTATGGAATTAGCAATACTCATCATCATTCCACCAATTTGGTTTGACCTTTGGCTCATATGGAGGAAAATCTGGAATTGTAATTACTTTGTTTGCCAGTAGCTTCTTGAAAATTGACTCAAGTGGTTCTCCCAATGGAGTGTACTTCCTTCGTGACCTGGAAGTTGTTTGAGTATTCACCTGTTTATTTGTAGAGATTGATCCAGAAAAAACGATTTTAGGAAGCACTGTATTGGCATCAACAACACCATCATTGACTGTGTTCTTATTTTTATTCCAAAATCTTGGCTTGTCTTTTCCTTTAAAGTCCTCTTTGTTTTCTTTGAATATTTTGATGACTCCTTGCTCAATTAGGACCTTTTCTGTCGCTAAGTCTTTTTCAATGACGTCCTTGAAGGTGAACAAACAAGATTTCCTTAGATCATAGCCAATGTCTTTGTTAACATTTTGGGTGAACATTTCTACCATTTGTTTTTGTGGAATTTCACAAGAGCATCTGCTAGCTAGATTCCTCCATCTTTGTAAAAATGATGAAAAAGACTCTCCATCTTTTTGCTTGGTGTTGCACAAAGTAGTGACTGATATGTCTATCTCTATGTTGTATGAGAAATGTTGGATAAATGCCTCTGCTAAATCACCCCATGACTTAATACCAGGTGGGAGTTGGGAGAACCATTCCATAGCTTGATCACCTAAGCTTTGTGGGAATAATCTCATCAAATATGTCTCTTCTACTGCTACCTCAATGGAAGCTATGAAAAACTATCTTATATGTGCCTTAGGATCTCCTTTGCCTCTGTACTTATCAAACTTAGGTGTCACAAAGTGTGTAGGAAATGGAGGCATTGGAATGCTCTTGTCAAATGGATAAGGACATTTGTCTCTCATTGTGTATGTTGGCTTCGGTGTATTTATGTCCTCCATTTTCTTTTGTAAATCCCTGATTTGTTCTTCCAAATTGTTCTTAGGTGGAGACCGACTTCTTGGACCATACCCCATGCTTGAGGCACCAATTGGAGGAGGAGCATGTTGCATATACGGATGATATTGATCATACACATGTTCATATGGAGGAGGTCTATAATGATGATGCGTATACAGACCACTTGGTATAGAGTCATGTTGAGGAACAAAATATCTGCTTTGTCCATGTATACCATACTCTATAGGCATGTCATGAGTTTTTTCTAGTGTGTTGCCCCCAAATTTGACACGGGGTTTCCTTGTGTCCAAATTTTGAGCATGCCTTTGAATATCCAATTGCTTTGGTGGTTGATCCTTAGCATTGGTATGTGATTGAGTATATTTTTCTGCATAAGACTTCCATAATGGTCTGCGAAGGTGAGTATCATATGCTTGACCATGTGTGTATGGGACCTCAGGTTTTTGAAACAAAGATGATGGTGATTCAAGCACCATATGTGGTCCTCTCTTGCCTCCACTATTAGGCCTCCTTTGATCCATGTTGGAGTGAGATTGTTGCAAAGGTCTATTTTCCATTATTTGAGACATATCAAAATCATGAGGGATCTTGGTTCCACTTTGTGCCATCACTTGTAGAAAGTATTGTCTATCTCTCCTCATTATTTCCTCAACCAATCGATTGAAATGAGGATTCATAATGGTGTCTTCCACTTCTGCTGAATGTACGGAAAAGTTGTCCATATTGTCATTGTGTGTATCATTGTTGTTTGTAGTGTCCATGTGCTCAATATTTGGAATGTTTCTATAAGCATCCATGTCAGGTAATGTAGTATGATCAGAATTGAAAAAGATGTCATTGGCATACTCATAGGAACTCATGTTTGCGGACTCTTGAGCCTCTTTAGCTTCTCTCCTAGATTTTTGGGAACGGGTTTCAACCATGAACTAGGTATTGACCAAGATGTGTGAGACTAGATGAAAATGGAAAGAGTATGGAAGACCAAGAGTTGGATGGAATGTAAATGAATCTGAGGTGTACTTGCAATGTCCAAAGTGTAAGACCAAGTATGTATGTAGTAGAGTAGGTGTGGCTTCCAAAGAGATGATAGTTTCTCTTGATGAGGTAAGTTGACCTTGACTCTAAGTAAGACCAAATGAGACCCAAAGGTGATAGACCTTGATGAGGGACTACTTAGCAAAATGTTGTATGTATGTAGTGTGTTGACAAAGTATGATGAGGACAAGAAAGTGACCTTTTGACTCAAGTTTAGACAAATGTGAATGTAATTCAAGATGTAAAGCAATGATGGACTTTGTGAGACCCAAAGATAGGTTGAATGCTAGATGAAAAACCCAGAGAGATAACCTAGGAAGCTCAATAAGTCTGAAACTGACTGTTCTTGTTTGCTGAATTATGAAAGTTTTCAATCCTGAACACAGACGTGCCTGTATGCTTCACAAACGCGCTTAAAGGATACAAGCGCTATTCTGTCAGACACAAACACACTTAAATGACATAAACGTGGTTCTGTTAGACACAGACGCGTTTCTGAGATGCTGCAATGTTGCTCAAAAGACACAGACGCGTTTCTGCCCTTCATAGACGTAGTTAGATGACACAGACGCGTTTCTGCAAACTTTGTGTAATTTTTCCAATCTGTGAAGTTGTTTTGTTGTGACCAAATCTGAATGTTTGACTGTTTTTCGTGACAATAGGACATAGTGTTGATGAGGACTCAATGTTTGTAAGTGTTTAGACTCAAAATGACTCAAAGAAAAGTGTGTTTGATGTAAAATTGTTTTGCATACACTTGAAGACACAAAAGATACAATGTTTTAATGTTTGGTCTTGAATGTTTGATTGTTCAAAATAAGTCAAGCACAATTCTTATGGTTGGCCAAGACAATAGTTGTTGATCCCACATGGAGTTTCCCCGAGGCTATGCTATTCAGAGCGGATACTTAGATGCTTGACCCCACTGGCTCCACCCTCGACACTCACTTCTCGGGGCAACCAAGCATCAGTCCCCATGAAAAATCCTCATGGCGAACTTTGTATCTCTACGAAGAACCGTATGTGTGTGGGCCGCTACTAGAGGTCCGACCTCCTGCCCCAACAACTAGAAGGATTTTGGCTTCTAAAACAAAAAGGTGCTAGTAAGGACATCTGCTCGTGTGGCCATACATGTGGCACTTTCAGCTCTGTAAATACAGAAAGCTCCCAGCCGGTAGGGGTTACACCCTACAAATGATCAAATAAATTTGATCAAATGGGTTTATGGGGAGACATAGTGTCGGTATGAACTAATCAGCACACGTTATTCATAGTTTTAACCATGAATACAATTATTTATAGTGGTTTGGAAGAAGATTGCTTTTCTTTTGCTACCACTTGGGTCGTTCTCTCCTCACTAGTAGTCCTAATGACCACACGGGGAGACAGACCCTCTAAAGATGAAACAAAAAGAGCCTATTGCTCAAGACACAAAAGACACTAGTTCAATTTTAGTGCACCAATTGAAGTGTTTGATAATCTATGAAAACAAGACACATAATAAAGATCAAAAACCCTTGCCAAAATTCTGCAACAAAGATTTGTTAGTAGTTTTGCAATAATACTCCTCCTGCAAGCACACAAGTTAGGTAAATTTTAGATCCAAAAGGCTTTCTGAAATAGGGGCCTTCAACAAAATGATTTTGCTTTCAAGACAAGCTGCACCAATTTTGTTAGCTAGATCTGAAAATGTTAGCTCAAAATAAACCATATTTGAAATCCAAATGATGAAAAACTGAATCAATGAAACCCCAAAAAATGCAACAACCGAACACAAACGTAGTTGTCATAGACACAGACACTGCGAGAACACACAGAAGCGCCTAGATCTAACACAGATGCGACTCCCGAACGCAGACGTGTTTCCCTAATGCAGGTGCACCTGAAGACTTCACAGACACGACTACAAAACATAGATGCGTTTCCCAAAATTTGCAAAAATAAAATATTGTCGAAGATGCAGACGCGGTTCGAGATGTCACAAATGCGACGAAAAATAAAAAA
Organism: Cryptomeria japonica; assembly: GCF_030272615.1. Lineage (NCBI taxonomy): Eukaryota > Viridiplantae > Streptophyta > Pinopsida > Cupressales > Cupressaceae > Cryptomeria > Cryptomeria japonica. The sequence goes on along the minus strand of NC_081406.1, from coordinate 282,143,252 downwards.
CGCGATCCGAAAGTGCGCAGATGCGAAAATGTCAAAATGTTGTTGGAAATGTCAGATCTGCAACTTCAAAACAAAATCTGCAACAAAAGATGTTAAATGCAAAAGGGACAAGAGTCCCACCGGGCGTGCCAAAATGTATATGGTGAAAATGGATAACAATTATAATATTGAAAGACTAAATGAATTCAACCACAAAACCCTAGCCTAACAACAACAAAGATCCACCATAACATATGAAGATTACCTAAGACAATGCAAATCAAATGAAATCACAAAGATTATACCATCACATGTCCAATAGGTTTTGGATCTCCATTCTTCCTATCTCCATTGATATTGCTTGATATATTTGCTCTCAGATTTTATATGTGCACAAGAGCTCAACAAAGAACGGAAATGTGGTTGCAAGTAGGATCGCATATGAAAGTGCAAAGGCGTACTGTAGTCGAGTGCGCAATTGAGTTAGTTAGTTGGGGTTTGATAATGAAGGAAGCATCTCCTTATATAGAAGACACTATAAGAAATGGAGGGATAAGATTGAGAGGTGTAAAAGATAAATGGTCGGCTAAGATTAGAGGGTAGGTAAAGAAAATAAGAAAATAATGAGAGGGTAGGTAGTGTATGAATTAAGAGATGAATGACATGTGTCATAAGTAGAAAAGGTTAATGAATTAATTAAATAAATAAAGATTCATTTAATTAATAGAGGAAGTGGGATCAATTAGATAAATAAGATATTTATTTAATTTAGGAAAAGGGTAATTTAAATAAATAAATGTATTTATTTAAATGAGAAATAAGGCTAGAAGAGGATAAATGAATTAACTAAATAAATAAAGATTTATTTAATTAATAGAAGAATTAGGCTAAAATAATTAAATAAATAAAGATATTTATTTAATTAGACATGACAATTTTAGGTGTCTACAATATTAAGATTAAAAAAAAAATACAACAGTATTTGGCTTGTAGCCGAAAGTACATTCCTGGTATCATTTCCAATGATCACCCATAACAACCTATAACCCACAATAAAAAATTCAAGCATCAAAATAGAACGAAGCATCTGCACCGTACTTTAGGGCTAGGAGACAATCCCAGTCCGCCTTTCCGTCTCCACAACTTAACGTTCCTCCCTGACTTTCTTGGCTTTTTAAGATGAGAAGGCAATCCTGTCCATAGTTAGCATTAGCTTCGCCTACTACAATTTCCTCCACACCGCGTCTATCATCCTCAATCTATTCCTCTCCACTCCCCAACTCCAGCGCCCCTACAATCTTAGCCGCATCCTCCTCATCAATCTCATCTTCATCTACCAACCCTTTAGTGGTCAGGTATGCCTAATGCCAATTGTCCTCCTTAGGTTCCTTGATTTTGGCTACATACATGAGGAAATTGATACTACACAGTATATCACTCCTTCATGCCTACAACAACTGCGCATCTTGTGTTTGCATAATCAGAAATTAAAAAAGCCTTCCAATGTAATAGTTCTATGGGAGGGGAATAAGGAGGTTCTCATCCTTATTGTCGATGACCGCATCAATGTCGCACAAATATGCATGCTGCCTACTCCTTGAAACCCCTGACATATAACAACATGCCAGAAAAAAAGACTGGAATGTTTGAACTAACCCTATGCCTGCGACACGCCATAAAAAACTCCAACCCTAGCACTGTCTTGACCACATGCATTATGTATGGGTGGTCATTCACCAAGACCCCCACTAACTGTTTATCTGTGACTTCACCTACAAACATTGCCTGTGGTTTCGTTGCCCTGAGCATAATTGGCGTGTCCATCACTTCCACCTCAGTGTTCCCAACTCGAACATGTAATGTAAAAATACGGTAATACCCCAATGCCCAATTTAAAGGCATTCAATCAGCTTCAGCATAAATGTCTCATTAAATGAACACTTACCATAAGTTGCCTTGTGCGATATATATTAATAGTATATATATCCTTTTTTTATTTTTCTAATTTTTGATACAAGTACATAAACCCACAAACAAAATTTCACTTTCACAAGAGATTCACAAAGACAAATAACAAAACCATTGATATTATTATTCATGTGAGATCAAGAAGTACATTCTAGAGACTATATCTGTAGCAATTGTTATGACGGATCATAAACTAATTAATATTGGTGAAGGAGTATATACATTCTTCATTATGGAAGACTCCACATTCTAACTTAGAGACTACTACTATACCCTTTTCCAAAGAGACCAAGATTCCCTCCAAAAAACTCTCTTAATTACAGCCTTGGAATTCCTTTTGTAAGAGTAAGGAATGCAACAAGCTTCAGGCTATATACAACTCCCATGTTCTCATTTGACATATGTTTTGTTTTATATGCATGTAAATGATATATTCCCAATATGAAACCTAAAATAGAACATGATAACTTATCAAAACATATGACTAAAACTATCATGGACCATGGTGAAGAATAAAATACTGTTGAAATTTAACTGCTTTAGCCGTGCCACCATCGCATTGTCGATAACTTTATGGATGCAAGATTCTAACTATAAAAACTCGAGGAGGAGTTTTACGGATGCAAGATTATAGCTATAAAAACTAGTGGATGAGTTGAAGCTCCACAAAAACTACTAGATGAGCTCCAGAGATGGGTATTATAATCAAAACAAGGGTCCAACTTTACTTATTAATTTTAACTAAATAAGCTCTTTGGTAGAGCAGACTCTTCCCTGTCCTCATTGTTCTCCTCCTCGCTCCCTCTCGCTCTTAGGCTTTAGGAGACAAAAATCCATTTAGCTACCTCCTCCAATTTGAAAGTCCCTTTAGCTACAAAGCAATTTGTTGTGCTGCTATAAACACAACCTTCCTAAAATATTCTCCACCCGGTGTCATTAAACCTATATCTTATGAACACACATGAAACATCTACATATGGGCATTCCATTTCTGATACTATTCTTGAACAAGTGTAGAGGGAAATATTTATAATGCTCCTTGATCAACTCAACTGCTACCAAATTAAGAAAAACCTCAAAGCTCTAAATTTAGAAGTTTTTAATATTCCTTTTCACCTTTTTGCCTTTCCAAAGAATCAAAACTCTTCATGCTGACATGCAACTCTTCATACCACCTAATGAAATGATCAAAACTCACCAGTCTGCTATAATCATTTAACCACCAATTCCATATTTTCTTCAAGAACAAGCTAACATCTGTACCCATGCAACTCTTCATCAAAATGACAAGCATAAAGTCCTCTAACAGGAGGAGTGTTTTCTATGCGAAAAGATTGCTTAGAATTTGAGATGAAGATTCCATATGTGCTGAAATGTACATTTCTAATTCCAATGGATATGCAGTACACAAGCTATGTGGGTTATTTTCCAAAAAAAAGTGAACGATGCACCTTAATTATTCCACATTTAATTGGACTTTGATTTTGATGTATTTATGAAACAAAGGAAAATGCACTTTGATTTTGATGTATTTCTGAAACAGATCTCAGAGTCGAATATGAGATCAAGAATGCAAACCAAAGCAACAGATAATTTCATAATAGTGAGTCGCTTGAGCATTAATGCCTAGAGTTAAAACAACTTCATGTGTAGCTGCACAAATTATTCTTATAGATCCATTACATTACCCTAGACTTACAGTAACTTCCAAATAGAATGTAATTCCTTCCTTGAAGGAAATCCACATTCACACTACACAGTCAAACAATGCCAATGAAATTTCCAAGACAAATCAAAATATCCTTAATATTATGATTCACCATTCATGTAATATTTGAAAGTACAAATGAAGACAATGTTAGCAACAATAATAAATATAATAGTCTATTCATGAACTAATTGAAAAAATACTGAAAGAAAGTGTACATTCTTTCACCATGAAGCCATCCTACACACTAGACAAGACAAAGCCCCATTTCTAGTTCTAGTCTCCCAGAGATGAGAAACTTACAAAATCCTTCTTTACGACCTTGATTTTCCTTTTATAATCATAAGGAATGCAATAAGATACTGATATTTTACAAGAATGTGTAACATGTATTGCAATGCCATAAAACTTGTAGGCCAATATTCATGAAAGCTTTGGTTTAGAGACATAGAAGGATTCCATGAATGTGAACTACCTTATGAGTCATGCCATGATCACACATTTGTGGTTATTGATGCAGAGAATATCAGGATACAATATTCTCATTGCATTTTTTGGTAGGGGAGAACTTTGAGAGTTTTGATCAAGTAGGGATGCTTGACTCCAAAACCGCATCTCCTGTGTCTTCACCCAGCTTTCTCTATGCATTCTACCCATTATAAGGGGGACATGACGGTTGCCAGAGAGATCAAAATTATTTGCAACTATAGCCAAAGCCTACAGTTACACTCAAGCCTTTTAATAACCCTCTAGTTATCTTTGGCTATTTTAATAATCCTTTGGCTACAAGGTAAGTCATCAATTTGCTTTACTTCATGGCATCCACAAACCTTCAACCATATCTCCTTATGCCAGAATTCAATTGCACCTTCTATGCACTTCATTTTAAAACCTCTGCAAGCAAATCAACAACCCTTCCTAAAAACTTATCTCTAGAAAATGTCTATCTTCTACATTCTAAAATGTAGCATGTGAATGATATAACTTCTATCTTCTACATTCTGAAATGCAACATGCAAATAATGACCCTATTTCTCTATTTGCGAAGTGGCGGCAATTGACTGTTAGGTATATACTTTGGATTATTCAACATACTATATTAATCTATGTGAGATGCACTTTTCTCTCATTCCACAAGAAAGCTTTCATTCCAATAGTCCCGATAGTTGTACATGACTCACAAACCTCAACACAAATTAATACTGGTAGCTTCTCATTGAATATTAAATATGTGTTATCCTCCGTATTTTTCTTCCTTTGACACATGCAGTGTTTTGAGTTATCTATGCAAAATGATAGCATAGAATCCTCGATCAATATTTTATATGTGCCAAAAAGAGGCTTTCTAAAAGATTTTATACTGATATGTAGGACACTTACAACTAATATATGATGTGTTTTCTATATTAGTTTTTTTCTCCAATTAGTAATGGAAGATTAGCCTTGATTATTCTACAATTTTTATGTGATTGAAAAACATTCGCCAATGTAATTATTATTTTCCCCCAAAATTAATGAATGATTAACCTTAATTTTTCCACATTTTTCATGCAATATGAACAAAATCGCCAATGTAATTATTATTTTTCCCCCAAAATAATGAAATATTTGCCTTAATTTTTCACAACAATTCATGCAAAAGAACAAGATTCGCCAATAAAATTAATATTTTTTCCCAAAAAGAATGAAAAATTCATCTTAATTTTCATACAATTCTTACACAACTAAGAAAAATTCGCCAATGGAATTTAATATTTTTCCCCTATTAAAAAAAAATCTAAAAAAAAATTAATATTTTCCTTGAAAAATATTGAAAGATTCACCAGGATTTTACACCTTTGCCCAGGGGGGGTTTCTTAAAGTTATCCTTGAGAAACATCCACTTGTTGCACATTCAACACATTCACCAATGCTTGTGAATTAGATTCACAAATAACATGTTTCTATCGAAGATCACCTCCTCTCTCCACAACATACAAGATAGCAAGATCCTCCATGAAATTATTCATGTGAAACCCTTTATATATGAAAAAGAAGAACTGAACGTCCCCAACACTATCTCTACCAATACCACCAACACTAGCATGCTTAGGATTCCCCTAGAAGATCCATCTCTATTTATCTTTAGTTCTCATTATGGAGGAGGAAACCATCATCCCAAACGACCAATCTTCAGATTTGTTTGTCTAAATCTCGCACTGGAAGTATCAGTCCCATGAGTAGAGAAGCTCAATATTCTAGAAATATCCACATCACTAGGATCCGCTATAGCCAATAGATCACACTTAGTCGAAATAGTCTCCTGAATTGTGCAAACAATTTTACACCAGAGTTGCTAGACAACAAACTTCACACCCTAAAAGATCCTATGATTTATTTCCAACGAAAGATGTTTAAAATAAAAATAGGTCCAATAACTCAAGCCACCTGAAGAAAAGAGGTCTTAATTGGAGGTTGATCCAATCGGTCCCAAAAATCAACCAATGAGGAGGCATGCAAACAAGTCTACTTCCAAATTCCGCACCACAGATTACAAATCTCTCAAGAGAAAGGTTGCTAAAAGAAGAGATGAGGATAAACATTGAAAAACATGCTTGCATAAATTATCCCAAGGAAGGAATCGATTTTGAGCAAGCAACCACAAGAAAAAATTGCATTTAGGCCAAGAAAATTTATTCCACACCTATTTCCACCATGGAACTAGTACTCTACCATATAGTTCTCTAACAATTTACAAGTATCATGTAGTCACTGAGTACTTACCCATCAAATCATTGCCCAATGCCAAGATATTATTCCCTATAAGGGAACTACACTCCCTATTAACAAGAATATAAGCTAACTCTTGTTGATCTTTGTTTGACCCTCAAAGAGGCCATTCGAGGGGGATCTTTCCATCTACAAACCTACACCTATCCCAAATGTTGAATAGTCTTATAATTTGCCACCTTACACCATCCAACAATAATAAAAATATCACAAAGAGATTTCAAGTGTGGATACATTGTAGGGATTAGAGGGTGAGCATACCAAGAGTCCGACCAAAATGACACTGAAAATCTAGTATTATAAATCCAAAAGATCACCTATTTTAAGAGTTGTGCCCTAGTCTTTAGAGTTTTCCAGATCATTGAACCCTTCCCCTCTAGGCAACATTGGTTAACATCTACCCTATCAACCCCATTTAGATATATAGTAGTAAGAATACTAGCCCAAAGATGATCATATCTTGTACACCAATGTCATTATAATTTGGTAGCGAGAACTTGCCTATTCAAATCTATTGAGCGAAGACCACTCACACACACTTGCTTCAACTGACACAGAGACTCCCACTTAACTAATCTTCACTTAGAGGCAAGTAAATTTCCACTCCAAAGGAATTGTCAAGAAAGAGCATCAAATTATTTAATGAAATACACAAGGGCCACCTATACAAAGCTCCTATAAATAGGTAGAGCTTGAATCACTGACTACAAACGTGTCACCCTTTGTGTCATGGAGAGTCATCTGTGAGTCTAATTATGTACTCATAGATATAACTTATTCAACAACACTCATCAATACTCTCTAAGATGAGTAACTACTATAATAGGAACACCAAGACAAACCAATGAGAGGGATTGAACTTGAAATCTCAAAATGTTAGCAATCCTTAGCTGAATAGTTTGCAGAGTACTAGAAAAATAGATAGAAGATTTGTGCTCAATGAAATTTTGTCCCAAAGAAACCAAATAAATATCCAATATTCTTCTGAAGTTCTCAACTTCATGGATTCAAGTGACACCCATTAAAATCATATCATCCACAAACTGTAATTGGGATTGAGTTTGCAATACATAACCCCAATTCTAGTCCTAAATCAATCCTTGGGCAACCTGGGAATAAATGAATCTCCACAAGTCCTCTACCATAAGAATAAACAAGTAGGGAGATAATGGTGTTGGTTTGTTATCATTGATGTCATTTATGTAGTTTGGTCTGGTATATATGTTTTTGTTTGGTCTGGCAGTTTGCTCCAGCATATGTTATTGGTATGTTTCATATGCAATGTATGTATGCTTGGTTTGGTATTTACTTCATGCAGTTTTTTGGGTTCCAGAATCTACTTCACTGGAAGTCTTTTTGGGTCTAGTCCCATCCAAGTATGATGAAGGTGAGATCTACAAGGCAGGTTTTGGATCCGGTTATATCTGGACAGATAGGAGACACACTCTACAAGGTATTTTGGAGTCAATATTAAAGCCAATATCTTAAGAAACTATTAAATGTGGATATATCAGTCTTATCCCTTCTCTGATTGAGCCAACTTACCAAAGTTTTGGTGTGGATGTATAAACAGTGGTTTTTGCAAGATAAAGATATAGTTGTTGTAAAACAACTTATGTGTACATATTGTATATGCAAAATGTCTATGAATTTGAATGTTGTTAAGCGATATATGTATAGTGGATATAAAATAATTTGTGTGCTTCAACGAAACTATATTTCATGCATCTGTCAGATGCAATTATAGCAGCTCATTTTTGTACTCCATCTATAAGCCTATTATCCGGCTGTGAGCCTTTTTATATTTAGGTAGTGAGCCCCACCGATAGTGAGTCACCCTTTGTACTATGTGACTAGTTACATATTACTCTATTCTTGAGAGATCACTCTCTGTGTGGTTTTTCCCATATTAGGTTTTCTACATATAAATTTGGTGTTATGCGTTTTGTGTTAACTTCCTTTACTGCATTAAAATTATGTTAAGTGATTGGTTAGTTAGAAGTTTTAAAAATTTCAAGGGAATATTGATCTACCCCTCCCCTCACAGTATTTGAATATTCAACAAAAGGATCCCCTTGATAGAGGCCTCAGGAAGCTCTAAATAAGTCAAATGACTCACTATTAATGATGATGGAAAAAGAGGAAGAAGTAACACACCTCACAATCCATTTCACCCAATCATTTCTAAATAGAGAGAATATAAGAATTTTTGTAAGAATTTCCACTTAACCCTGTCACAGTGATGCAGGAGTATCCCTGGTTCTAGGCAATCTTGCATCAACCAAAAACATTTTCTTTATGTTTTGCTTTTTGTTTTGCAGTTTCAACATTTCTTTTTGTGTTTCTTTGAATTTGCACATCGGACCATGTGGAGCTAGATTTTTCTTATGAACATGTTCATCTACCTTATCCTAATTCTGCGGGACATTTAGATCTTTTTCTGGCAAGTTATCACTTCTGGAATCTGGGATAGTTTTCTAGCTCAAAGCACTGGAACCGCTTGGACCTATTTGCTAATGGAGAATCTTGTGGATCTTTTCCATAGCTTGCAGAGATTAATTTTGTTGCTTCCAATGTTCCTTGGCATGTGGCCGACCTTCCCTTGGGTCTGCACATCATTCTATGTTGTTTTCATAGGGATTCCTTTGGCGGAGGCCAACTTGGTTGTTTTACACGTTACATCTTCTTCATTGATATTTGTTCCATCTTGGGCCAATGTAGATCATTGAGCTATGAATATCATATAAATCAATCTAATCATGCAAATAGACGAGGTTTTTTGGAAAAAAAGAGAGAGAGAGGTAGAAGATCTGGAGTTGGTTCACATTCTTGCTTGAGTCTGGATATTGTATTTGGGCATGTTTTTAATTAGGCCTGTGTGTCAAATCTTGTAAGCCTGCATGTTGCCGACCAATTATAATTGAATTCATGATATAATATAATTCAAATTTTGCATTGCCTCCATCGTGTTGAGTTGTGTTTCATTTGCTAAATGGTTCAGACTATTCTCTTTGTGGACTCACTCCTGTCGTGACTGCACCAAGTGGTATCAGAGCATGTTTTCATTCCAGAGATTATGGATTCCTGGAAGAATTTTGTTGTGGGGTGGTGGATTGCAGATCCGACCTGTAGTTGCAGAGGACTTGCGCAAAGATGGCCCAAAGAGGGAATGTTAGATGTGGTGGAGCTTGTGGAAATGCAGACCCCGTTGTGATGAAAATGTTGAGAAGAGTTGCAGCCCAATTGGAAGTTGTTGAAATGGCCCAGAGAAGAGGTCGACATATTGAAGATGTGAGCGATTATGATGAAGAAGAAGTGGGAGTGAGAGAAGTTGGAGAAAATCCATCGGTGAATGATTTTAATGAAGAGAGGTTCATAAGAGCCTTGACAAGAGTGAATACCAAACCACATTTTAACCCATTGGACTATGATGGCAAGTTAGATTTAGATGAATTGAGCGATTGGATTACAGAGATGGAAAAGTATTTTGATTTTGAGAACACTACTGAAGACAAGAAAGTGCAATATGCTTGCACTAAGTTGAAAGGACATGCGTCTCTTTGGTGTGAGCATTTGCACGTAGATAGATAGGGAAGGGGTAAAGAGAAGATCAAATATTGGGAGCGGATGGTTAATAAGTTAAAATCAAAGTTCATGCATGTTGATTATCAAGTGAATATGTTCTAGAAGTTGCAGAACCCAAAGCATAAGGAATCTAGTGTGAAGGAGTATACTAAAGCATTCTACAAGTTGAATATCAGATTCAGACAAACTGATGATGAGATTGAACAAGTTTCTAGATACTTGAATGGGTTGGGGATGTCTATACATGATGAACTTAGTCTAATCAAGTTGCAAAGTATTGAGGAATCTTATTAATGTGCCATGAAAGCGGAGGAGAAGCTGAAAAAAATAAATGAGTAGAAGCAAAGAGGTAGAGATAAGAGGAGGAAGATTTCAAGGAGGAAAAGGAAGAAAAAAGACAAGATAAGAGAGTGTTTGGAGGAACCTTCTTTAAGTGTGGAGGTGAAGGACATCATGCTTTTGAATGTAAGAAGGCAGAAAATAGTAGAAGAGAAACATTGGTGGAAGAAGAACCTACTGGATTAGCTAATAGACCGGAAGATGAAGAATTATTGGTGATGAAGAGAGCATTGTGCTAGACCAGAGATGATTAGGAGCCCATGCAAAGGAGGAATTTGTTCACGGCAAGATGTAAGGTAGTTAGTAAGTGTTGTAAAGTTATTATTGATAGTGGTAGTTTAGATAACCTTGTTTCAGAGGAAATGGTGAATAAGCTGAATTTGGAGAGATTGAAGCACCCTAAGCCTCATCAAATAACAAGGATTTAGGATGATCATAAGATACTGGTAAGCGAACAATATTTGGTAAAATTGAAGATTGGGTCTTATCATGATGAAGTTTTATGTGATATTATGCCTATGGATATATGTCATATCTTGTTGGGTAGACCTTGGAAGTATGATAGATAGGCAATACATGATGCAAGGAAAAACATATACACTATTGTTGCAAATGGGATGAAGCAGACCTTGTTTCCCTTGGAGGAGCCTCTTAAGAGTGAAGTATGTACAAGTGCTAGGATTTGTTTGGTGGATGGAAGGAAATTCCTAGATGGGATGAGACATGAGAATGTGTGTTTTGCTTTAGTTCCTAAGAAGACTGAGAATCTAGAGCATGAAGAAGAACTGAAGGAGATAAAAGAGTCACTGAAAGAATATGAAGACACCATTTCTAATAATGTACCTGATTGATTACCGCCTGAGAGAAGTATCAATCATTACATGGACCTGATTCCTAGAGATAGTTTGCCTAATAAAGTAGCACACTGAATGACACTAGCAGAGAATGAGGAGTTGAATCGACATGTGCAGGAGTTGTTGTAGAAAGGTTTGATCAGAGAATGTTTGAGCCCTTGTGTAGTTCCAATAGTATTAGCACCTAAGAAGAATGGATAATGGAGGAATGTGCACCGACTCTAGAGCAATAAACAAGATCACAGTGAAGTACATATTTCCCTTGCCTAGGATGGATGACATAATGGATTGTTTGAGTGGAGTCGGATACTACACAAAGATAGACTGAAGAGTGGATACCATCAAATCAGAATCATAGAAGGAGATGAGTGGAAGACAATATTCAAGACAAATGAGGGACTGTATGAATGGTTGGTGATGCCTTTTGGACTGACTAATGCACCGAGTACTTCATGAGGTTGATGAATGAGGTATTGAATAAATTATTGGGTAAGTTTGTTATTGTGTACTTAGATGACATCTTGATTTTCAGTAAGACAAAGGAAGAACATATGTTGCATTTGAGACAAGTTTTGCAGAGGTTGAGAGAAGAGAAGTTGTTGATAAACATTAAGCAATGCAGTTTCATGAAGAAAGAGTTAGTCTATTTGGGATTTGTGATATCTACGTATGGATTGAAGATGGATCTAGAAAAGGTAAGAGCAATTGTTGATTGGCCTACCTTGGAAAGCATTAAGGAGGTAAGATCATTTCAAGGATTGGATAGTTTATATCGGAAGTTCATTAAAAATTTCAGTTCAATTGTAGTCCTATGACAGAAGCAATAAGAGGAGATAGAAACAATTTTAAGTGGACATTTGGAGCAAATAAGAGTTTTGAGTTGTTGAAGTAGAAGGTAACATAGCAACTTGTGTTGGATTTACTATATTTTAGCAAAGTATTTCAAGTGGATTGTGATGCATGCGGGAATGCAATTGGAGCAGTGTTGAGTTAGGAAGGAAGACTGGTAGCTTATTTCAGTGAGAAATTGATTGATTCCAGAAGGAGATATTCAGTGTATGAATAGGAGTTTTATGCCATAATAAAAGCATTAAAGAAGTGGAGACATTATTTGTTGCCTAAGGAGTTTGTGTTGTATATCGATTATCAACCTTTGCATTACTTGAACAGTCAAGGTAAACTGAATTAGAGACACATGATATGGGTGGAGTTCTTGCAGAGTTATAATTTTGTTTTGAAGCATAGAAGAGGAAAGTCAAATAATTTTGTTGATGCCTTGAGTAGAAGGAGAAACTTGCTAATAGAGATGAGAGTGGAGGTATTTGGTTTTGAGGAGTTGAAGAATTTGTACCAGGATGACTTAGATTTTGTAGATCCTTGGAAATCTTGTAAAGAACCGGTTGTGGTGGATAGGAGCAAGTGGCTAGATTACTTCATTTAAGATGAGATGTTGTTCAAACGAACTCAATGTGTGTACCTAGGATCTCTATGAGGGAGAATCTGATAAAATAGAAGCATAGTGAGGATTACCAGGAAACTTTTGTGTTGATAGGATACTAGCCTTGGTTAGTGAGATTTACTTTTGGCCTCAAATTCATAAGAATGTTAGGAAATTTTTACAAAGTTGTAGAATATGTTAACTTGCAAAAGGTAGCAGTCAAAATATTGGATTGTATAAGCCTTTGACGATTCTAGAGAGACCTTGGGAAGACATAAGCATGTATTTTATAGTTGGATTTCCTAAGACACAGCGAGGAAATGATTTTATATTTGTGGTGGTGGATAGATTCTCTAAAATGGCACATTTCATACCCTATAAGAAGGCAACAAATGTCGTGCATATAACTAACCTATTTTTCAAAGAGGTGGCGAGACTACATGGATTACCAAAGAGCATTGTTTCTGACAGAGACACTAAGTTTGTTGGATATTTTTGGAGGACACTTTGGAAGAAGATGAAGACATATTTGAAATTCAATTCTACTTTTCACCCAAAGATTGATGGATAGACAAAAGTAGTAAACAAGAGTTTGGGAAACTTGTTGAGATGTTTAGTTGGAGAGAAACCAGAAGTTGAGACTTGATCCTTGCACAAGAAGAGTTCGCCTACAACAATTCAATGAACAGGAGTACCGAAAGAACACCCTTTGAGATTGTTACCAGAATACACCCTAGAGGCATATCAGAGTTGAGAGACATTAGTAATGAAGATAAAAGGAGTGCAAAAGTGGAAGAATTTGCAGAACACATGAAGACAATACATACTCAAGTCAGGTAGTATTTGGAGGACATGAACAATAAGTATAAGGAGAAAGTAGATGAAAAGAGGAAACACAAGGAATTTGAAGTTGGAGATAAAGTGATGGTGTATCTGAGAAAATAAAGATTTGCAGTTGGTACCTACAATAAGTTGAAGATGAGGAATTTTGGACCTTTTAAAATCTTGAAGAAATTTAGTTCTGAAAATGCATATGAAGTGGAGTTACTGGATACTTTGGGTATTTCACCTATATTCAACATTGTAGACCTACACTAGTATCATGAGGCAAAATTTAGTTAAGACAGTGCAACAAACTTGGAGAAGCAGATGCCCTAGAAGGTACCAGACCAGATTGAAGATATTTTGGATAGTTGAATTGGGCGTAACACCCAAGTAAAACACTACAAAGAGTATCTTGTGAAGTGGAAGGACATACCAGTTCAAGACTCATCATGCATTTCTCAGGAAGAGGCCCCCTACAAAGTGAGGAACTCACTTTTTCATCAACACCAGATTTCTGATGCAGGAGCATCCTTGGTTCTTGGCAATCTTGCATCAACCAAAAACATTTTCTTTTTGTTTTGCAGTTTCAACATTTCTTTCCACGTTTCTTTGCATTTGCACACTCGACCTTGCAGAGCTTGATTTTTCTTGTGGACATGTTCATCTACCTTATCCTAAGTCCGTGGTATGTTTGGATCTTTTTTCAACAAGTTGTCGCTTTCGAAATATGGGATAGTTTCCTAGCTTAGAGCAATGGAACCGATTGGACCTATTTGCTAATGGAGAATCTTTCAGATCTTTTTTGTAGCTTGCGGAGCCTAATTTCATTCCTTCCAACATTCCTTGGTGTATGGCTCACCTTCCCTTGGGCCCACACATCATTCTATGTTGTTTTTGAAGGGATTCCTTTGGTGGAGGCCGCCCTAGTTATTTTACATGTTACATATTTTTCATTGACATTTGTTCCATCTTGGGCCAATGTGGATCATCCTTGAGCTATGAATATCATATAAATTAATATAATCAAGTAGATAGACGAGGATTTTTGGAAAAAAGGAGAGAGAGAGAGAGAGAGAGATCACCAAAACAAGGGGTTTGACTAAGGCAAAACCCTATATAACTACCCATACACCATTTTTAAGATTGTAGGCGCAGGTACATGTTTTCATTGGAGCTAAAAGCTTTTGAGAAGTCATAATCAATAGGCACATATCCAGATTCAGAAACTAGTCCTAGACTTCTGGGACTGAAGTGCCCAGCACTCTAGTCCTGGCCCAGACCGCCCAACACCCTGTTCCTCCTCATTCTGTTGCAGTTTTTGGTAGTTTAGATATTTGGCACTTCAATTTGCAGATCCTCAGTTTTTGTCCTAGTTCGGTAATAGGGACCAGAGTGCCTAGCGCCCTGGTCCTACTAAGTCACGCTCAGATTTCAGTGACAGGTGCACATCAAAATTCACCCTTCATCTCTGTAATTTGTATCTCAGTTTCAATTTTGCAGTTGTTTAATATTTATTGTTATCTTAGTCATTCCCATACTTTAAATAGCTTAGTTGGCTTGTTTCCTATATTTGACTCATTTCCCTTTCATATCAACAAAGGAATAGAAACTCTAAAAGTATTCCTTGACTCTCTTTCACAAGAGGAAGTCAAAGTGAATCACTTCCTTAGGCTCTTTCATATTCCAATGTGTGAATGACAGTGGGATTAGGTCTTAGTCTACTTGATTCCATTTTCACCCAACACATAATCATATGCTTCAAATGTCTAATACATGTTTGAATTTATTTATAGATAAAATTTTGTTTAATATATGGTTCAAATGGCTTTGGTTGTTCTCTTAACAAACTAGAATTATAAGAACAAAGCTTGAAGCAACAATATATTAACTAACAAAATATATCTGTCCATATTTTTATTTATAAATATCTAATGTATAATAAAAGAGGTTGGACATAAGAGTCTTAACAATGGTGAATTAGGAGATACGTTTCATGAATAGAATGGTAAGAAATTTGTTCATTACATATTGATATAATTTTTTTCAATGTTAGAATCTAATTCATTTATTTGAATGAATAGATCATTGTAAATAAATTTAAGAGATTTATTCCTATACAAAGAACTTATGCAATTATCTAAAATATCACAAGACCAAACCTTTTTTTCCCTCTAGGTGTTAATTTTGACAGGGGCCCAAATGATCTCGTTTGTTCATGTTGAACCTGCCAGGAGTTCACGAGGGTCTAGACATTCTCATGAGTCTCTTTGTTGTTTTCTTCCTACATTAGATTGACTTAATATCTTTTTCATCTTGCCAATTCTGGTCTTGACTATAAGCTTATTTGGTCCAAGCATAAAAGGTAACATGTTGGTCTCTTAGTGAAAGCAATAAATCATGTTTACTGAAAACTAATCAATAATGTATCATTGTGTTTCTTCTCTTATCTAACTAAATAAAGTTTTCATAATAGAATAAAAAGAAAATGTATGATCAAATGTTGGTTAGAGTTCAACATCTTAAATTCAAATAGAGATGCTAATAAATTCAAATAGAGATGCTATTAAATTCAAATAAATTTAACTATGAACTTCTTATTCAAACAAAGATGCTAATAAATTCAATTTTTTTTACTAAAAGGGGGGTAAAAATTTATTCAAAACAAGAGTAGTACAAAGAAAGAAGGGCCAACCACCTAGCAAATAAAAGAGCACTATACAAACCTATACTTATCCACCAACTGATCCAACACAAGAGAAAAATTTGAAGATAATTGCCCCCTACCATAATAGTCCAAACTTGTAGTTGATCAGAAGCCCATTTAGCTAGACAATTTGCTACTCCATTCCATTCCCTATAAATGTGACTAAAAGTAATAGATTCCAAAGAGTCACGCAACCTAAGAATCCATCTAATAATGAAAGTTAAGTGCCAACTAACATCATCTAGCCATTGCTCATTAAGTAGAGTCACCACCACTTGAGAATCAGATTCACAAATAATACTTTTCCAGCTAAGAATACAACATTGCTCGACAATATACAAAATGGCAAGAAACTCCATTTAATTATTTGTATGCAGACCCTTATAAATAGAAAAAAGAAATTGAACATCTCCAACACTATCACACCCTAGTCCACCAAGACTAATATGACCAGGATTCCCCTAAGAAGAGCCATTAGTATTAATTTTCAAAATTTTTTGAGGAGGGAACCACCAACACTCCTGATTTAACTTCCGCAAAGGATGTCTACATATATTTTGCATGGCCTTCCTACCACTCCTCTCTCCTAGAGAAGGGTCATCTCTGTGAAGAGGAAAATTGAACCAATTGCAAATAGCAACGTATCTAGGGTCCACACCTCCAACAAAGTCACACTTTGCTAAGACAGTCTCACGAAGAGTGGATATTTTTTTTACCACATGTATTGAACAACCATAAAAGTATCATGAAAAATCCTACTATTCCTCTCCAACCAAATATGTTATAGAATGAAAGGGGGTCCTAGAATCTAGATGACCTAAAGAAATGAAGTCTTAACAAGAGGCATACCCTATTGGGCCCTAAACATAGTGAAAGAGGAGACATGCCAGCAAGCCTGATTCCAAACTCTTCACCCAAAAGTGCCAAATTTTCTTAGAGAAAGAACACTAAAAAAATAGATGAGACACACACTCTTCACTATTACAACACAAAACACACATAGAGGGTCCAAGGAAGCCCTTCTCAAAACTTATCCCAAGTAAGAAATCTATTTTGAACCACCAACCACATGAAAAATGTGCACTTGAGCCAAGAAAATTTCTTCCACAACTATTTCCAACAAGGCACCTCTAATCCTCCAAATAGCTATCTATGAAGTTCCAAGTACCTTGCAGAAACATTTTACTTACTAGATGAATCTTTGCACCTAGATAGAATGTCTTGCCCCGCCAAGGGGTAGCTCTCCCAAGAAGCAAGAATTGAAACCAAATCATTGTGAGCCTCCTCTGATCCCCCAAGAAACCATTCATAGGAATCCTTCCATCTATAACTAGTAGCCAACTCTAAATTCTGAACAGGCTTATAATACACAACCATAGTAAAATTATCACAAAGTGGTCGTAAGTGTGGATACATAGAAAGAAGAGGAGGATGGCCATCCCAAGAATCAAGACAAAAAAGAGCTTCTAAGTCGATGTTACAAATCCAAAAAAAACTATTCTTAATAAGTTGAGCTCTTGTTTTTAGAGTGTGCCAAATCGTAGAACCCCTTCCCTCCAAAGGAATATGAGGAACATCCAAAATTTGAACTCCTTTTAAATACTTATGCATGATAATTCAAGACCAAACCTAATTCTACCTGGTACATCAACACCAATATAATTTGGCGTCAAGAACTTTCCCATTCAAGTTTGTCGAATGCAGACCAACACCACCCGCTTTCTTCGACCTACACATAGAATCCCACTTAACTAGAATCCACTTAGAAGCATGTAAATTACCACTCCAAAGGAATTGGCACAAAAGAGCATCAAATTCTTTGAGGAAATACACATGAGACACCTAAACAAAACTCTTGTAAAGAGGAACAACCTAGATCATAGATTGAAGAAGAGTCACCCTAGCAACAATGGATAGCCAACAATGAGTCTAGCAATCAACCTTGTGATGTAGCTTATCAATCAGGTCCTCCCAAAATGGCCTAAGTTGACCATAAACAACTAGAGGTATACCCAAATAGAGAAAAGGGAGTGAACCAATTTGAAACCTCAAAATATTGGGAATCCTTCTCTGAATAGGTTCTGGAGTGTTAAACAAGTATATAGAAGATTTGTGCTCATTAACTTTCTGACTTGAAGTAGCTAAATAAATATCCAGCGTCCACATAAAATTTTCAGCTTCATGAAGATGAGAAAATCCCATAAGTGCAGTGTTTTCCACAAACTAGAGGTGAGAATGTGTAGGCAACCCAATACCCCAACGCCAACCTTGAAGCAAGCCTTGGGAGGTCCGAGACTAAATAAGTCGGCCCAGGCCTTCAACCATAATAATAAACAAATAGGGAGAGAGTGGGTCCACCTAGCGAAGACCCCTCAAATCTCCAAACAAATAGAAAGGTCACCATTGATAACAACAAAGAAGGATGAAGAAGTAACATATATCATCATCCAACGAACCCACTCCTAACTAAAACCAAAGGCGATGAGAATTCTTTGCCAAAAGTGTCACTTTACTTTGTCATAAGCTTTGCCATATCATGTTTGATGAATATAGACTTCTCCTTAAACCCTGTAATAGAGTGAATGGCTTCATAAGCAACCACAACCCCATCCAGAATTTGTCTCCCAACCAAAAAAAACCCCTTTCTCTTTGGAGATCAAAGACAACAACCAACTTTTGAGCCTCTCTGCAGTCAACTTAGTAATGATTATGTACACTACGTTACAAAGAGTAATGAGCCTAAATAAATCCAATAGATTGTCTTCTTCCTTTTTAGGAACAAGAATAAGAAAAGCAAAATTCAAGGACTGAGGCAATTGTTTGCTACCATGAGATTCCCATACCACTTCCAACAAATTGGACTTAATAATATCCTAAAAATCCTGAGAAAAATATATGGGAAACCCATCTAGACTAGGATCTTTTCCCTTTCACATGTCAAAAACAACCTTTTCCAACCTTAACAGAGAAATTAAATGAATGAGAGACTCATTCATCTGATTGGTGACTAAAGAGGGGATACATGCAAGAACAATATTCTCCTCATCTTTAACATGAGGTAAATCTTTTGTAAAGAGAGCATAATAGTACTACGCAGCCTCCCTAGACAATGCTTGCAAATAAGACAATTGAATGGCTTTTGAGTTAACCAAAGAGGAAATAAAACTCCTATTTTGAAGAGCTTGTACAAACCTATGAAAAAAAGTTGTGTTCATGTTAGTTTACTGTAGCCAGTAAATCCAAGCCTTCTGCTTCCAAAAAATCTCCTCCCAAAGTTCCCACTCCTCCAAATCCCTCACAACCTAGGACTCAACTCTACCTAAATCTAGTGAAAAACCATAATCTTGAATTTGGTAGGTGATAACATCAAGATGCAAGACAATTCTACCTAAATCTAGTGAGAATGAGAAGGAAAGAAGGAGGTTGAGGGTGAGGAAGGAGACAAGGATAATGAGCCGAGAGAAGAGGATGTTGAAGAGTCAGAGGCAAAGGAGAATCCCTATGATTCAGACAATAGGGATGATGTTCAAAATAATATGGAGGAGGGCAACCCTAGGTCTAAGGATTTTGCCCAGGATATGGAGAACGTGGATTCCATTCTGAATGCTGCTAGAAACAACACTCAGGAAATGTTCAATTTCCAGAAGTGGGTGGTTGATAACATTACTAGCATTCAAGAAAAACAGAGATAGCTGGATTTAAAAATTGATAATTTGGTTAAGGATATCAACATTAAAGGAAAAGAGGAAAATGAGAAGGATAATAGTGCAGTAGAGGACGAAAAAGAAATTCCGGACTGGTCGAAAAGTGAGATTATAAAGGGATATTTGAAGCACTTGGAGGATGTGGTGAGGACTCTCAAAGAAAAGGATGAGTCTGATAATGATCTGATAAACAATCGGATTCAAAAAACTGAGAGTGCTCTGAGGAAATTCATGGAGCATAGCTTGGCTGTGTTGAAGGTGTCTTCTCAAAACATGAATGCGCTGGTTGCTTGCCTGGAGAAGGATAAGCAGAATAAAGACACTGTGATTGTTGATGACGAGTCAGCTTCTAGTTCTGCTCAACACTCTTCCAGACGCAGAACTAGGCAAAATGCAAGAGAGCTAGAGCTGAAGACCAAAGACAATCAATAGGTGTAGGAAAATAAAGACTTGAAAGAGGCAGCAAATGAGATGATGATGCTGGTCAGGGATGCGGAAGAGATTATAAAGATTTTCACCTAAAATGTAATTTTGTTTTAGGTGTGCCAGTCTCTCGCTGGCCTTTTGTTGTTCTTTACTTTAGCTGTTGTCTTTTGTGCTGTTCTTTTGCAGCCTTTCTCTCTTTGTTCTATCTTCTCTAGTTTCTCTATTGCTTTTCTTTTTGATATGTAAGTGGGTTTTAGGTCCCTTAAAACATGATTTTACTTAATCAAAAACATCAAGACACTCTTGAATACTCTTCTTCATAGAATGAAGATTACCATAGGATAATCTATTCCATCTTTTAAGATGAAATTTCACAAACTATAGTTTCTTAAGAAAAGAATACATAGTAATACCATAGGGAGGGCCACCATCCTACCACCACTAAACCATTAAGTCATGGAGGGAAGAATCATGAAACCACATGAGTTGAAACTTAAAAGAAGAGTGCTTAGGAACTCTAAAAGAAGTTGTTTAAAGCTTAATTGGCTAGTGATCAGAACCCCTCCAGTCAAGGATCTTCAAGTTCAAATTGTTCTAACTGTGAACTTTAAGTTGAAAAGAATGTGATGTTTTGCAACCTAACACCATTTATTTACAATTCATAAATTGTAAAAGAAGATATTTCTTGTCTTCAAAAATTTTTAACTTGTTTAAAATAATGCAGGTTGAAAAAGAGTGTTCTTAGAATTGTAGAAGTTTTGTTCAAGATTTCAAATTTGTAAATTTTAATATCTAAATGCATATAAGAAAATGAGAGTTAGATCAATGATCTATGTACAAATTATTATTTTTTCTTTTTTATCGAATATTTATACAATTTATTCTCAGGTATTTTGAATTGGATTGGATTTGTGGTGCAGTCACCAGTTAGGAGGGACCTAAAAAGAGATCAATTTGGGCCGGTCAACAAGAGTAAACACAACATAAACACAAGGATATGATGGAGGCAATGCAAAAGTGAATGAATTATATCATGCAAACTGTTTACAATCAACCGGTAGCAACCGAGTTATAGTAACTGTCTCACTGGCCTGCTAAAACATGCTTGATTATAGAACAGGTCACAACCAGGGCCTCAAATCTTAGGATCTAGATCTTCTATGTTCTATCTCTTCCTTGAATTGCATTCTAATTCTCAATTACAATGATTTATATGATCCAAAGGGATCCGATCGGCCCAAAAAGGATCAAATGCCGAAGAACAAGACCTAATGTGTAAAAACAACAAGGTCGGCCTCCGCCAAAAAAATTCCTCCAGAAAATCCAAAGGATGAAGTGTAGATTACAGGGAAAGGTCGGTCATATGCCAAGGAACATCAGAATCAACGCTTAGGGCTCCGCAAGCTACGAAACGGATCCGATAGATCCCGGTAGATTACAACCAGGCAACCGATACAAAAAAACTGTCTTGGAAACCAGTAACGATAACTTGCTGGAAAAATGATCCAAATGCTCCACGGTTTGTGAAAAAGGTAGATGATCAAGTCCTTAAGAAAAATCCAACTTCGCAAAGATTTGATGAGCCAAATCCGGGAAATACAGAAAGAAATGTTGAAACTACGAAACAGAAAGGAAAACAAAAAGGAAATATTTTTGGTTGATGCAAGATTGCCATGAACTGGGGATGCTCCTACATTGATCAGACATTCATGGTTGTTGAAAAAGTAAGTCTCTCACTCTGCTAGGGTCAGAGGAAAGCCAAGGTGGTCTACCTCTGCTTGAGAAATCCAAGATGAATCTTCAACTGGTCTATCCTTCCACTTCACAACATACTCCTTATACTGACTGCTCTAGGTACTACGCCCAATCCTATTTTCCAAAATGTCTTTAATCTGATCCGGTTCCTTTCGAAACAACTGCTTCTCCAAATTTGCAATATTGTCCTCACTGAATTTTTGTTCATGATATTGATGAAGATCTATAATGTTAAATACAGGTGAAATACTTAGGCTATCCGGTAACTCCACTTCATATACATTTCCAGAACTGAACTTTCTCAAAATCTTGCAAGGTCCAAACTTGCTCATCTACAACTTGTTATAAGTTCCAACTAGTAATCTTTCTTTTCTCAGATACACCATCACTTCATCGCCTACTTCAAATTCCTTATCTCTCCTCTTCTCATCCGCTTTCTTCTTATACTTGTTGTTCATGTCCTCCAAATGTTGCTTAACTTGAATATGTAAGTCCTTCATGTGATCTGTAAATTCTTCTACTTCTGAACTTCTCGGTCTTCACTACTAATATCTCTTAATTCTGATATACCTCTAGGATGTGCTTCGGTAACAATCTCAAAAGTTGTCTTTCTGGTACTCATGTTTACTGAATTATTGTAGGCAAACTGTTCTTGTGCAAGAATCAAATCCCAACTTCTGATTTTGTCTCCAATTAAACATCTTAACAAATTTCCCAAGCTCTGGTTAACTACTTATGTCTGTCCATCAGTCTGTGGGTGAAAAGTAGAACTGAACTTCACATCCGTCTTCATCTTCTTCCAAAGTGTTCTCCAAAAATAACCAACAAACTTAGTGTCTCTATCTAAAACTATGCTCTTAGGTAATCCATGCAATCTCACTACTTCCTTGAAAAATAGGTCTTCTATATGTAATGCATAGGATGTCTTCTTACAAGGTATGAAATGAGCCATCTTCGAGAATCTATCCACGACCAAAAATATAGAATCATTCCCTCTCTGCGTTTTAGGTAATCCTAGTATGAAATACATGCTTATACCCTCCCGAGGTCTTTTCGGTGCTCTCAAAGGTTTATACAATCCCATATTCTGGCTACTAACCTTTGCAACTTGACAAACTCTACAACTTTGCACATATTTCCTAACATCCTTATGAATATGGGGCTAAAGGTAATGCTCACTCACCACTGCTACTGTTTTATCAACACCAAAGTGTCCGGCTAATCCTCCACTATGTTTCTCCTTTATCAGATTCTCCCTCATAGAACTCTTAGGTATGCGCAACTGAACTCCTCTGAATAACATCCCATTCTGAATGAAGTAATCCAAGCACTTGCTTCTGTCTGCCGTAACCAGTTCTCTACATGCTCTCCAAGGTTCTGCAAAATCTGGGTCATCATCATAGAAGGTCTTTAACTCCTCAAATCCTAATATTGTTACTCTCATCTCTGTCAGAAAATTCCTTCTCCTACTCAATGCATCAAAAAAATTGTTAGATTTCCCACTTGTATGTTTCAACATAAAGGTGTAACTCTGCAAAAATTCTACGCATCTCATATGTCTCTGATTCAACTTACTCTGAATGTTCAAATACTGCAAAGCTTGATGATCCATATACAACACAAACTCCTTAGGAAATAGGTAATGTCTCTACTTCTTCAAGGATTGAACTATGGCATAAAATTCTTGATCATACATTGAATATCTCCTTCGGGCATCATTCAATTTCTCATTGAAATAAGCTAATGCTCTCCCTTCCTGACTCAAGACTACTCCTATCGATGTTCCACTTGCATCACAATCCACTTAAAATATTTTATTGAAATCCAGTAAAGCTAACACAGGCTTCTCAATCACTTTTTGCCTCAATAGTTCAAAACTTTTGTTTGGTTTGGTGGTCCACTTGAGCTCCTTCCTATCTCCCCTCATTGTCTCAATCATAGGGTTACAATCTGAACTAAAATTTCTGATGAACTTCTGATAGAAACTAGCCAATCCATGAAATGATCTTACCTCTCCAATGCTTTCTGGTGTAGGCCATTCAACAATTGCTTTTACTTTCTCAGGGTCCATCTTCAAACCATCCTCAGATATCACAAATCCCAAATAGACTAACTCCTCCTTCATGAAAGTACACTTCTTAAGATTTATCAGTAACTTTTCTTCTCTCAACCTCTGCAAAACTTGTCTCAAATGCAACAAATGCTCCTCTTTTGTCTTACTAAAAATAAGAATGTCATCCAAATATACAATAACAAACTTACCCAAGAATTTCTTCAATACCTCATTCATCAACCTCATGAAAGTACTCAGTGCATTAGTTAACCCAAAAGGCATCACCAACCATTCATACAGTCCTTCATTTGTCTTGAATGTTGTCTTCCACTCATATTCTTCTCTGATCCTGATCTAATGATATCCACTCTTCAAGTCTATCTTTGTAAATTATTTGGCTATGTTCAAACAGTCCATTATGTCATCCATCCTAGGCAAAGGAAACCGGTATTTCACTGTTATCTTGTTTATTGCTCTGAAATCGGTACACATTCTCCATTCTACTTAGGTGCTAATACTATTGGTACTGCACAACGAAACAGACTTTCTCTGATCAAACCTTTCTTCAACAACTCCCGCACTTGTCTATTGAACTCTTCATTCTCTGTCGATGTCATCCGGTGTGCAGCTTTGTTAGGCAAACTAGCTCCAGGAACCAGGTCCATGCAATGACTGATACTTCTCATAGGTGGTAATCCATCAGGCACATTATCTGAAATGATGTCTTCATACTCTATCAACAAATCTTTTATCTCTTATGGTTCTTCTTCATGCTCTGAATTCTCAGTCTTCTTAGGAACTAAGGAAAGACATACATTCTCATGTCTCATTCCATCCAGGAATTTCCTTCCATCCACCAAAGAGATTCTTGCATTCATACAAACTTCACTCTTCAAAGGTTCCTCCAAGGGCAACAAGGTTTGCGTCATCCCATTGGCTACAATAGTGTATGTATTCTTCCTCCCATCAAGTATTGCCTCCTATCAAACTGTCAAGGTCCACCGAACAAAAGGTGACAAATATCCATAGGCATAATATCACACAAGAATTCATCATGATAATTCCCAATTTTCAATTTCACCAGACATTACTCACTTACTAACAACTTATGATCATCTTGAATCCATGCTATCTGATAAGGATTGGGGTGTTTCAATATTTCCAAATTCAACTTATTCACCATCTCTTCTGAAACAAGATTATTTGAAGTACCACGATCAATGGCAACTTTACAACACTTACTGGATACCTTACATCTCGTCTTGAACAAATTCTTCCTTTGCAAGGGCTCTTCATCTCTCTTAGTATGACACAAAGCTCTCCTCATCCTCAACAGTTCTCCATCTTCTGGTTTATTAGTTGATCCAATGGGGTTTTCTTCCACCACTGTTGTTCTTCTGGTATTCTCTATCTTCTTACACTCGAAAGCACGATGTCCTTCTCCTCCACACTTGTAGAAAGTTCCTCTAAACACTCTCTTGTCTTGTCTTTAGTCATCTTTTCCGAAATTCTCATTCCGGTAGCCATCTGGTTCTCTCCTCTGGTAGAAATTTCTATCATCTTTCCAGTATGAATTACCTTCTTTGATCACTTCCTTGTCCTTGTTCTGATCCATACAGGTTCCTCTACCTCCAGTATATCCTCTTCCTCCTTGAAATCTTCCTCCGGAAAACCTTCCACCTCTGCCTCTGCTCATATCTTTTGTTCAGCTTCTCTTATGCTTTCAGGGCATACTGGTAAGCTTCTTCGACACTCTATAATTTGATCAAACTTATTTCATCTTGTATAGACACCCGCAATCCATTCAAATATCTTGTAACTTGTTCAACTTCATCATCAACATGTCTGGATCTGATATTCAACTTGTAAAATGCCCCGGTGTACTCCTTCACACTAGATTCCTTTTGTCTCAAATTCTACAACTTCTGGAACAAATTCACTTGATAATCAACATGCATAAAAATTGATTTCAACTTAGCAACCATCCGATTCCATGTCTTGATCTTCTCTTTACCTCTTCTCTGTCTATCAACCTGTAAATGCTCCCACCAAAGAGATGCATGGCCTTTCAACTGGGTACAGGCATATTTCACCTTCCTTTCTTCTGCAGTGTTTTAAAAATCAAAATATTTCTCCATCTCCGAGATCCAATCCATCAATTCATCTGAATCCAACTTTCCATCATATTCCAGTGGGGTAAAATGAGGTTTAGTATTCGCCCTACTCAAAACCCTCAAAAACCTTTCTTCATCCAGATCAATCGTCGTTGGGTTTACTTGTTCTATCAGGGCTTCTTCTCCTTCATCTTCAGTTACATCTTCAATATGTCATCCTCTTCTGTGGGATGTCTCAACGGCTTCCAATCGGGCTATTATTCCTGGCAACATTTCTATCATAGAAAGGTCTACATTCCCACGCGCTCCACCATTCCTATTTCGTATTCGCGTCATTTCCACACCAATCCTCTGTAACTGCAGGTTGGATCCACAGTCCGCCACCCTACAATAAAAAATTCTCAAGACAACGCAATCTTCGGAATGAAAGCTCGCTCTGATACCACTTGGTGCAGTCACCGGTTAGGGGGGGCCTCAAAGAGATCAATCTGGGCTGATCATCACAATAGAAACACAAGGATATGATGGAGGCAATGCAGAACTGAATGAATTATATAATGAAAACTATTTACAATCAACCGGTAGCAACTGGGTTACAGTAACCGGCTCACTGGCCTGCTATAGAACAGGTCACAACTGGGACCTCAAATCTTAAGATCTATCTTCTATGTTCTATCTCTGCCTTGAACTGCATTCTAATGCTTAATTACAATGATTTATATGATCCAAAGGGTTCTGGTTGGCCCAAAAAGGATCAAATGCCAAAGAACAAGACCTAACGTGTAAAAACAACAAGGTCGATCTCCACCAAAGAAATTCCTCTGGAAAATCCAAAGGATGAAGTGTAGATCACAGGGAAAGGCCAACCACACGTCAAGGAACATCGAAATCAATGCTCAGGGCTCTGCAAGCTATGAAAGGGATCCGATAGATCTCGATAGATTACAACCAGGCAACCGGTACCAGAAAACTGTCACGAAAATCGGTAGCGATAACTTGTCGAAAAAATTATCCAAATGCTCCATGGTTTGGGAATAAGGTAAATGATCAAGTCCTCAAGAAAAATCCAACTCTGCAAGATCCGATGAGCCAAATCCGGGAAATATAGAAAGAAATGTTGAAACTGCAAAACAAAAAGGAAATATTTTTTGTTGATGGAAGATTGCCATGAACCGAGGATGCTCCTGCATCAATTTGCATGTAATGTTTGAATGGATTCTTGGTATAATTTTACATTGTTTATAAATGAATCTGAATTTTATTTCATGATGTAATTGTAATAGATTGGTTATGAGAATATATTACTAAAAAAAGTTAATAAAAAAATTGTCCCTTTTACACCATATGTAGCACAACTAAACATAATAAATCTTTTAATCTTGTTCAAAAATAAAAATAAAAAATGTTAAAAACTTATATTCTTATAATGACCATATTCAAATAATGAATGCATCGGCTTATAGTTTATCCAAACTACATCAATTATATAAAGCTCTATGAATAAATTTAGTGATAATATGTAGCATCTTTTAATTGGTTTCATAAAAAGGAATGCAAATAGTTAAAGGTAAGGAAAAAATGAAAATAACATGTAAAGCACATTAAGCATGTAATATTGTCAAGGATATGATCATATAAATGCACATGTAATAAATGTTTATCAATAGCAACAAAATTTCATGTCTATAAATCTTATTTCATTTATCTTATGTTTTATTTGTAATGATTAGTAAACTAATATCCAAATTTTAACACTAGGAAAATGAGACAACCAAGTGATTAGAACTAGTAATGAGTCAATTGTAGATTAGTAGAAGCACATATATAAATTAGTGAATAATTTGCATTGAGCCTTAAAGTGATCTTTTCCTTTTGTAGGTTAGTTTTAATAAGCATGGATCTTAAATCGTCAATTGCATTATAGCAACCAAATCCTACACTTGAGGAGGTGAAAATGGAGTTGATTCCTATCAAAGATGTGATAGAAACTAGGTATAGATATGTTTATTTTATGAAGATGATAAAGGATCTAAGTTCTATTTTGAATTAAAAATCCATCCACTTGGAATTCATGAGAGGAGTGTTTGGACATTAAGCAAGCTCTATGTAAAATGTTTGAGCTTGGTAGTAAACATTACATGAGGTCTACCACTATGCAAAAGCTATATCAACAATGCGCTTAGACAAGGATATGCAAGAATGGATGCGCCTTGCCCAAAACGTTTTCCACCTTATATTGTGAAAAATAAAGATCGATGTTTCACTTTTAGTTTGTTAACCATTTGTCATTTATGCATTTAGACAATGCTTAACACCTTTTGCAGTTTGTGCACTAGTATGAATCTTATATTATCACCTAAAGTGCACGTGCTTAGTTTGTAAACCGTCATGATAACTTTTATACCATTAGTCAATAGTAATATTAATATAATGGTAAAGATGTATACACACAATACACAACATGGTAGACTAATTACACACGTACATACCAAATGATTCTTGAACATTATGTGTAATTGTAATCAATTTTGATTCATTACTCTAGTTTTTACTAGTTACTTACGTGCAACATATACTTGATGTAATATTTGGGCTAAGTCTAAAATTTGTAGCTCAATGGTATGTGTAGATTACATGAGTTATTGCAACATCCTTTCAACACAAGAGCATGTCTGGTCCTTCAATCACACAACGAACCAAAAAATGACAAAAATACATATCACCCACCTATACTTGATGAATAATTTGACCAACTTTGAGCAATCAAAATATGGAAATTTTAAACAGCTCTTCTTTAACATCACACTCTTCAATGGTCAACCAATCAAATGGCGATTTTATACCTCACCCACAACAAAAAATGGCAAACAATTGTATTATTTTTATTGAACAAAATTTACTTTTCACCATTGAAACAGGGGATATTTAAGAACTACTCTTCAAAACAAATTGTCAATAAAGAAGCATGGCAATAAGATCTAAGACAAAAGCAAGTGGTGAGAACAAGTTCATCCATAGCCATCACACCAATCTTTAAATAGAGGATCAAAGTAGTTAGTCAAAAGTGTGTTGGTTGTTGAGAAGTTATAAAATTTATGTAGCTTAATATGAATCATAGTTAGTAAAAAGTATGTTGGTTGTTGAGAAATTATTACATACCTATGTTGTATCTTAATATGCACTACCTAGAAGAGATATTTGGAAGGCCATTTAAACTAAAATTTTGTGTATCAATAATAAAAGTATATTGCCCTTACATCTTCATGCTTGTATCATTAACTTCTTCTATGATCATGTTCCTAATGTTCAGAAGTTAATTGAAGACATTTGAGCATAACCGTCCTAGATGCTAAGCACAACTACACCCAAGTTTTCCACTTAATGATCATGGGAAGGATCAATCAAATATGTGCAAGATCATTGTCAACATTGTCACTTTTACTCTTCAAAATTGATAAATGTTGTTTCTCTACTAAAATCGTCAATCAGTTTGTTGAGAAGATAGAGTAGCCACATCAATGAGGTTGGCTGTGGGAACCCAAAAGGCAAAAATGTGAACAAAAGTGTGAGGATGGTGAAGTAATTGTTTCAAAGGATTTGAAACGGTTATGATTAGGGTCATGTTAGGGAAAACATTTAGGCAGGTCAAGTGCAATGGGGACCCAAGAAGATAGGTGGCAATTGGCTGAAGAGACAAGTGGGTGGTTAATGGATAAGAAGAATGCGTTGATCTATTGGGTAACTCAAGATTCACTCTGTGGGCTCCTGTTTAGATTGACTGGAAATGCCAATGTTTGTACGCTTGCTAAGGATAAAGGGAATATTATAAAAAATATTTTGAAGAAGATATGGTATAGAATGGGGACTGCGTATGGGGTATGGCCCTGGGCGGGAAAGAAATTTCAAAACTCCTTGTTTGGAATGATAGCAGAGTGCAGAACAGGGAGCGACAGAGTCAGGGTCAGCAATGGCAGGGTCATCATTTCAATGGGGCCAGTTATCATAGGTTTCCAAAACCAAACTGGGCACCTTTTCTTTGGCCAAAAAAATTGAACAAGGACAAACATGAAGTATTTGATATTTGTGCAGAGGATAGGTCCCCGCTTGACAACAGTGATCGACAATAGGAGAAGCATTATGGGTTTTTAGATCACCTTTTCATTAATAATAAAGTGGAGTCATCAGGTCAAGATTGTTTGTCTTCTCCTAATAATATCCCTCTAAAGAAAAGGAATGGGTCTAATGGCTGGTCGGGGTCCTTAAAAAATGACAAGCCCTTTGTACTCACATTTCCAAACAATACTCCAGTGGAACCCCACGTTAAGCTAAATAATAAGACTAACTCTGAAGGGGTCCTTCAGAAATGGCAAGCCCTCTGAGCATTTTTTGGAATCTCAGATTTCATATTTGCAGAATCGGGCGATGATTGGTAAGTTTTGGGGTTCTTCTCCTCAACCCTCTGATTTTCTTTTTTGGGCTAAGAAGCATTGGGTTGGGTTGAAGGAGGTGTTTTTTATGGATCATGGTTCTCAGTTCTTTATTACCATTTTTTCTTCAAAAGAGTGTCGGGACAAGATTCATAAATTCAAGGGGTGGTTTTGCAATGGGTATGGTCTCTACTCTATGGTATGGTCCCCAAATTTTAACCTTCATGTTGCAAAGATTCGGTATGCCCCCTTTATGCCCCCTTTATGCCCCCTTGTAGGTCTCCTTTCTAGGCATGCCTTTAGAATATAGGGATTTATAGTTGATTGAGCTTTTTGCAAATCAATTGGGATTTTTTGTCAATCATGATTATATTCCTCTTGAAGTTCCACATCTTCTGTTAAGGGTTTGTTTTCTATTGGATCTCTCAAAGCCATTCTCCAAACATTTGATAATCACCTTGAAATTTGGTTTATGGAATCAACCCCTAATAGTGCAAGACCCAAAAATGATTGATTCCCATTCAGATTCTTTGGGACATCTAACGTCTAATTGTCAAGGGCCTGACTGCCAAAATATTCAAGTCTGTGAGGATCATTCTTCGAATGCTCTTCATTGTTCGGTGTCTTCTCCTTCACAAAGGGTAAATTCAATGGGAATTTTGTTTTTGAAGGGCAAGGAGAAATCTCACAAGATGTAAGTGTGGAGGGGGACCATTTGTGTCCTCCACCTTACTGTCAAGTTGATTCCCAACTAGAGTTTGAAGGTGTTAAAGAAGTTGACCCAGTACTAAAGTGGTATGACTCAACTCATACGATAAATTCAGCATATGGGGTGGGTTCTCAGAGGATACAAGTTGTAAACAAACTGATAGATAGAGTTCATTATGGTTGACAATTCTTATGGTGTGGATTTAGTGCCAAAGGGGGGCTGCAAATGCCACAGGTTTCAAGTAGATATGAAGGCATTCTGATAAGTTCCTTGATCTTAGGTCCGGGGCAAAAAATGTTTTCAGTACCTATCAAAATCATGCCTTGGTTACAAAGTTTTAGCTCTTTTCAAAACATCTCTTTGGATATTTCTTTAGCAGATCTATGTAAGCCTAGGTTGTTATCATCATCTCCAATATCTTCATTGAATAAGAATAGTGATTTTTTAGGCAGTTTAAAGCTTCTTTTTTTACGAGTGATCAAGATCAGATTGTATAAGAAAAAATTCTTAAAGTTTGTTCCTTGTTTTTGGATGAGCAAATATAACAAGAGGGCAATATGTTACAGAATGAAGACCTAAGTGGTTTATATGAGCATATTGTGGATCACAAGATTGGGTCCTTTTAAAATTTTCTTACATCTCCATCTCTCTCTCTTGCCTAGTATTGTAAGAGGATATGGGAACTAGCACTGTTAGTGAAGATAATTAGGATTCTGATGATGTAGACCAAAGGGTTGTTTTGTTCAATGAATAATTGAAAGATGGTTCTCAACATTTCCCTATAGTTGTGGCTTCCATTTACCAAACCAGATCAAGAAAGGTAGTAGTTTTTAGGAAGCCAAAAGGGAAAGTGGGAAGGCCACTGAAGAGAGGCAAAGAAGACTAAAGAGGGGGTGAAAGCAAGGATTCAAAGTACTTTAGATGGTAAATTTTGTTTTCGGAGAGTGGATGACTCTTCGGGACAACAATGAGAATTGTGACTTGGAATGTGTAGGGACATTAATGCCCTAAACAAGCGCCTTATCAAGTCTCAAATTGAGAATTGTGGGGCTGATATTTTTCTATTAAAAGAAACAAAATCCTCAAAGAATGCTGAGGCACAACCCTTTAAAGAATGAAAAAATTGGAAATATGTTGCATCCCAATCCATAGGTGCTTTAGGAGGCTTGGCCATTCTTTGGAAGTCAAGTTTGGGAAAGATGGACATTATTGCAGTAAAAGAAAACTTTATTCATGTCAAGGTTCTAACCTCTGATGGATATTTTCATTTGATTTCTGTTTATGGACCAACTTCAATAGTAGGAAAGAAATTAGTATGTGATAATCTTGCCTTATCGTTAGTGAATTTTTTAGAGGATCCCTTTATATTAGGTGGGGATTTCAATGCAGTTTTGTCTTTAAGAAATAAGTCTGGAGGGATTATTCTGCCTCCAAAGTCCATGCAAGACTTTAATTAGTTTGTCAGCTCTTATGCTTTAAAAGATTATGTGCCAACAAATGGTTCTTTCACTTGGTCCAATAGGAGGCAGGGTTTATTTCATATTGCAGAGTGATTAGATAGGTTTTTTGTGAATCCAATATGGATTTCAGCATTTGGAGTTCCTCTTTCCAAGATCTTACCATTATTAGGCTCCAATCACTTTGCTCTCCTGGTGGATGTTCCCTTGACTTCTACCCTAAGGAAGGGTGTTGCATCTTTTAGGTTCCAGCAAATGTGGTTTAGGGATGTGACCTTTTAACCTAAATTGCAAGAATGGTGGCTTTATGCTCCATTTGTTTAGAGATCTAGGATGTTTCAATTTTGTAAGAAGTTACAATAGATCAAGTCATGGGTTTAAGGATGAAATGCTTCAGTTTTTAATAATACTTTTCAGTCAAAGGAACAACTTGAGGACAGTATTAAACTTCTAAATGAGGACATTGTGCAAAATGGTATAAATGAGGAGTCTTACAAGAAACAAACTCAACTCAATTTATAGTTGCAAGAAGTGTTGACAAGAGAGGAATTATTTTGGAAACAAAAGTCCATGGAGGTCTCTCTCTAGGAGGGGGATAGGAACACTAAGTTTTTTCATGCATCTGTTAAAATGAAAAGAGCTAATAGCCTAATAACACAAATTAGAAATGGAGCAGGTGAGACAATTAGGGATATTGGTTAGATACAAGATGAAGTTGTGGCCTTTTTTTCCTCTCTCTTCTCAAATACAATGGTGGAGGATGACGATTTAAGTAGGAAAACACAAGACATTCTTCAACATACCCCTTCCTTGATCACAAATCTGGATAATTTGTTTCTACTAAAACCTTTTTCTTTGGAGGAAGTTAGGATTGCAATATTCTCTCTGCATCTTGATAAGGCTCCAGGACCAGATGGGTTTCCAAATCTCTTCTTTCAAAAATGTTGGAGCTTCTTGGGTACAGATGTTTGGAAGATGGTAGAGGAATCTAGAAAGCATGGTAATATGTTGAAGCAATTCAATATTACCCTTATTGTTTTTAATCCTAAGGTGGATAATCCTATATCTTTTGTGGATTTTAAACCGATTTCACTATGTAACACAATCTATAAGATTGTCACCAAGGCTATTTATATGAGAGTGGCTCACTTTATTTCAAGGATTATTTCCAAGCAACAAATAGGTTTCATTCCAAGGAGGGGAATGACTGAAGGGTCTCTAGTTGTCCATGAAATTATCCAAACAGTTATGTTTCACAATGAAGAAGCAATGATGGTTAAGATGGATATATTGAAGGTTTACGATGGGGTTAGTTGGAATTTATTGCACCAAGTTCTACTCAAATTTAGTTTCTCAAAGTTATGGTGCAAATGGATTCTATCTTGTGTATCAAGGGCCAAATTTCCAATTATGGTAAATGGTAACCCAACAAGTTTATTTTCTTCCTCCCAAGGGGTGAGACAAGGGGATCCTTTATCCCCATCCATCTTTATCATCATGACGGAAGCACTGAGTAGAATGATAAGAAATCTTCATGATTCTTCTTCTTAGAAGGCTATACATATTCCTCAAACTCAAGTTATGATTTCTTATTGTTTATTTGCAGATGTTATAGTTCTATTTGGGGAGGCTTCTATTAGAGAAGCAAAGGTGATCAAACAATCCTTGCAGCTTTATAGTGATGTCTTAGGCCAAAAAGTGAGTGAAACTAAGTAAAAAATGTTTCTCTTTCACTGCTCACCGGTTCTTTCAAGTAAGTTGCTATCCACTCTCAAGTTTAAGCAAGCAAGTTTACCTTGTAAGTATCTTGGAATTCCTATATTCTCAGGAGTTAATAAAGGCTTTTATTGGGATTCCATAGTCACATCGATTAAGAATAGGATAGCCTCATGGAAAAATAATTGGTTATCACTAGTTGGGGGAATATTGTTGATCAAATACGTGTTGGATTTCATTCCGAATTATATCATGTTAGTTATTCCAATGCCCTTTAAGATTAGAGAAGAGTTGGAATCTCATCTTAAGAAATTTCTATGGAAGGGAAGTAGAGAACAAAAAAATAAGATTCATTTTCTGGCGTGGGAGAAAGTATGCTTTCCTAAATTATGTGGAGGGGCGGGTATTCCAAACTTTGAGGAAAGAAATATTGCCCTAGGTGTGATGCTTGTTTGGAAATTGTATTCGGATACCTCCTTAGTCTGGTCATCAATAGTCAGAGATAAGTATCTTGATTTGGAGGATCCGAAAAGAATATTTACGATCTTAGATCCTCCTAAAGGTCAAAGATGTGGAACTTCTTTTTAAAATGCAGACAAAGTCTTCTTCTGAAGCTAACATGGGTTGTTCATGACAAGAGGTCAATAAGATTTTGGGAGGAGTCATGGAATTCTTATCCCCCACTGGATAATGTTTCAGGATTTGATGATATTAAGGTAGTCTTGTAGTCTCTTTGGGGTTATTTAGTAAGTAATTATTTTAACACTTCATTGGTAATGGTCTTTGGAAGATGAACTAGAAAGATTTAGACAATATCCCTACTCCCTTACAACAAAAACAATTGTTACTCTCTGAACTTATGGTAGGGCTGAATCTTTACAAAGATACAAGAGATAAGATCATATGGCTTCCCTCTAAATCAAGAGCCTATTCAATAAAAGAGGGATTTAGTGATTTATCTTCTCAGGGTGTTGGGAATCCATCAAGAAAATTTTCCTTTTGTTGGAAGGGATGTGGGTTGAAAAAGGCAGGTTCATTTGAATGGCTAGCTTTAAAAGGAAGAATGTTAACTAGTGACATATTGGCACTTTTGAGAATAGCTCAACCATTTGAATGTGTGTTTTTTAAATTAGCAATTGAAATAGTTGATCATTTTATGCTAGGTTGTGTGGTGGCACAAGAATGTTGGAACTGGCTTCTGAGTAAACTTGGGTGGGCTTCTCCTTTACAAGCAACATTGTTTGAGTTTTTCAATTCATGGCCGAAATTATTTTAAGGAAAATCAAGTTTTAAGGGACCCGAAACCCGCTTACATAAAAAAAAGAAAAGCATGAAAGAAACTAGAGAGAACAGTACATAGAAAGGAAAGTTGCAAAAGATCAGCAGAGAAAAAAATAGCTAAGGAAAAGGATAGCAAAAAGCCAACAAGAGACTGGCAACCAAAGACCACTATTACATTGCAGATAAAAACTTTTATACTCTTCCATGTCCTTAACCAACATCATCATAGCCTTAGCAGCTTCTCTCAAGTCTTTGTTATCTTGCTTCTGATGGGTGTCTTTAGTCTTCATCTCCAGATCACTGGTAGTCTGCCTTGTTCTTCATCTGGAAGGTTGAGGAGCATAGCTGGTGGTTGGCACATCGTCAATGATCACCATCTCTTTGTTCTGTTGGTTCTTCTCTAGACAATCAACCAGGGCATTCATATTTTGAGACGAAAACTTCAAAACCTCAAGGTTATGTTTCATAAATTTCTTCAAGGCTTTCTTGGTTTTAGTAATCCGGTGGATAATAATTTCATTATCAACCTCTCCCTTATCTTTGATAGTTTTGATCGCATCTTCAAGATGCTTCAAGTCTCCCTTAATCATTTCTTTTTCCGACCAATCCTGCATCTCTATTTCGTCATCTACCTCACTGGTGTCCACTTCCGCAACCTCTTTACCTATATTGGTATCCTTAATCAAATTCTGAATCTTATAATCCAAATCTCTCTGTTTATTCTGAATACTGGAGATATTTTCAATTACCCATTCCTATAAATTGAAAAATTCCAGAGTGCTGTTTCTGGTAGCGTTCAAAATGGAATACATCGTTTCCATACCCGGAGCAGAGCTCACAAACCTAGGGTTAACTTCCTTCGTAGTATGTTGGGCTTCATTCCTGCTATCTGAGACAATAGGGTTTGTATCTGGCTCTTCAACATACTCTTTTCTCTGCACCTTCTCCTCCTCTCCCACAACCTCTTTTTTCTCACTCTCCACTTCATCATTAGCCGCCTTCCCCCGTTTCTCCTCTGAACTAGCATTCACATCCGTGTCATCTTTATCTCCATCACCAACCCTCCCTTTCTTGTGAAGTGGAATGTTAGACGAATCTTCGTTAGACTCAGAATCATCATGACCATTTGAAATGTGGGCATTTGCCACCAAAGGATCTTCCCTATTAACCCTAGCTTTATTCTTTCAATGCACATAAATAAGTAGAATGAGACCTTGGTGAGCTATGGGATAGGATTTGGGTTTTTTGGCATGGTCGACCAAGCTTTCATTCAAGGAAGAAGATAAATAAAAAGGCAAAGAGATCTTAAAACCATGGCAGAAATGGTTTAGAATAGCAAAATGATAATTATAAACCTTCATAAACCTACCATCAACTGTTAAGTATTCCATTAAAACCCTTAACATCTTCTACCAGAAGGATTTTACCTGATGAGGGAGATAGTAAGAAACATTGTCCTTCTTGGCGACTCGAATCCTCTCTTCATCACTTTTAGGGAATTTCTTGAAGGCTTCCGTCGAGAACTTTCAGTCTCTGTAAAATTTGGTACCTTCCTTTTATAAATCTGTAACCTCTGCCACCAAATCTTCATCCAGCTTCCAAGTCTGCCCGAACAGAGTGAATTTGTTATTTCTCCATCCCTTGGTGAAACCATGAGACACCAACTTTTTACTACCATGCAATTTTTCCATGTAGTCTATGTAGCCTCTGCCAAATTTTCCGCTCACGTTTCCAATTATCACAACCAGAGGGCTCATTTTGATTAAGATTACCTCCTATGTTGTAATTCAGGTCGAAGCCTTCAACAGAGCAAAAAATACTCAAATATTGAAAACCTGGACTTAAGCTCAAACTCTGGAACAAAATCCTGGGCTGGAAAAATAGGGTAATTTCCTTATTTTTGAAAAGGTCTTTAATAACATTCACAATGAACCAACACTTAATATGATTTGCCCGGTCACACCAGTTATCATAATTACAATGCCTAAAAATGATCATCAGATGACACTTCACATAACTCCAATATTTATCTTTGATATCCGGACCCAAAAGAGTAATGATAAACTTAACTTGTACCATGGACTCGATTAGATATTTTTTGCGCCCAGACATCCTTCTTACAAGATACTTCTCTGATATATTTATTGTCCTCCTCTAAATAAACCCCCTCATTAGCTAATAAGTCAGCAACCTTGTGACCTTCTCTTAGAGTATGGGAAATCAAAACACTATCGTAGGCATCTAATAATTTTGTGGCACTCTCAATGATATTGCAAAAGTTCCAAGAGGGGGAACTAGTGCCTTTGATATCATGAATAATATTGAGAGAGTCCCCTTCCAGCCATATTTTTTAAAATTTAAAACTCTGAGCAAGCTGGAGGCATTTTAGCATTCCCTGAGCTTCAATAACATGATTGTTTTGAACTCCAAAGGGAGAGGCAATTGCAACAATACTGACACCGTGAGTATTTCTGATGACTCCTCTCCCTCCTGACTTCCCAGGATTGCCTTTGGCTGCACTATCAAAATTCACCTTAACCCAATCACGAAAGGGAAATCTCCAAACACCATTTTCTCTCCTACTCTTAATGTCAGATTTGCAAATCTTGTGAATCAAATTCCATTCGGTGAGGATACTTTTCTCATTATCATTCATATTAAGATAACTCCACTACTTGTTGTTTCTGTGAAGAGTGTTTATGTTTTCTTTAATTGCCCTGCAGATCTTTTCTAAAACCACCTGAGATGTACACTTAGCCTCCCTAAAAATTCTATTATTTCTCTCCTTCCAGATATGCCAGTAGGTCATAGGAAGGACAAAGGACTAGAGGGTCTTGATGAGAGAGAATTTGCTGGGGAAGATCCATTGCCAAATGACTTCCTTGAGACTGTTATGCATAACCCATTCAACTTTCCATTTCATCCATAATTTACTCCAGATTTCCCAGGTAAAGGAGCAATGGATAAACAAATGATCCACAGATTCGGCCTCTTTCTGACATAACTCACATCTGTTAGGAAACATGAAGCCTCTACGAGCCAAGTTATCAATGGTGAGAATCTTGTTGTGAGCTGCAAGCCAAAAAAACATGTTAACTTTAGGAATGAGGAATCTATTCCAGATTTTAGTCCATATTGGGTTGCTAACCTGAGTAATAGTTTTTTTTATAAGCAGAGGCAGCAGTGAAGTTACCCCTGGGATTTATCTTCCAAAGAAACACATCATCAAAGTCTTTACTAACCAAAAAGGACAACAGATCTTGCTGGAGCAGCGAAAAACCAACATAAATAGCATCAAGCCTCACCCATTTATTCTCCTTCCAGTAATTACAAACCATAGACCCAAACTTTATTTTGCAACCATCAATGAATTGGCTGCAATCCTAATTAAAGAGTGGTTCATCTTTAATCCAAACATCCTCCCAGAACCTGATTTTGTCACCTTTGCCAAGGACCCATCCAGCTCCAGCTTTAGAAACTTTTATCGACTTGATTATACTATTCCATATGAAAGACCCAATAGGGATATCTTCAGAGTAGAGAAGAGAATGAAGTGGCTGGTTATGAATATATTTATCAAACCACACCCGACTCCAATCTTTCTTTATGCCATAAGCCCTCCATATCTATTTAGCAAGTAAGGCTTTGTTCAAAGTTTTTTAGAACTTTAATACCTAAACCCCCCTTGAACTTAGGATTAAAAACTTTGTCCCAGGAAACCAAGGCTATCCTTTTCTTGTCTTCTACCCCTGACCAAAGAAATCTTTTTTGAATCCTCTCTAAAGCTTTAGCAAATTTAGCCGGTATACTAAACAAGCTAAGAGCATAGACAGGAAGATTCTGAAGAGTAGCTTGAAGAAGCTGGAGCTTACCAACTTGAGATAGCATAGATCCTTTCCAACCTACCAATTTCTTGTTGAGTTTGTCAATTAACAAGTTCCAGAAGGAGTTTGGGTGAACCAAACCCAGAGGGAAACCCAAATAAGTAGAGGGGAGCATCTCCACCTTACAGCCGATGATTTTAGCAATTCTCTGCTGCCTCATAATTGGGGTATTTATGAAATAAATACCAGACTTCTCCCAATTAAGTTGCTGACCAGTAGCCAAAGAATAAGAGCTGAGTACACCTTTGAAAGCAGCAGCCTCACCAATAGAAGAATATCCCATTAAAATTGTGTCATCAACAAACTTTTGGTGAGTACATGACACATTAGCAAAGGAGGGTTGTAATCCTTTGATGGTTTTATTCACTTTCAATTTTTGAATCAGTATGCTCATACTCTCCACCAAGATTGTAAAAAGAATAAAAGAAATAGGGTCTCCTTGCTTGAGTCCCCTAGAAGATTTAAAAAATCTTGACAGAGACCCATTAATAAGAATAGAAAATTTTGAGGTAGATATTAGTTCTCTTGTAACTTTAATAACCTTCTCATCAAATCCAAAGGCCTCCATAACCCTGAAAAGAACCCGCCATTCCACTCTATCATAGGCTTTTGCCAAATCCAATTTTATCGAGAACCCTTCTTTGTTAGCAACATTAAGAGAATGAATATTCTCATGCACAAGAATAATGGAATCCAAAATCTGCCTACTAGGGACAAAACCTTTTTGCTCCTCAGAGATGACAAAGGGGAGAACAACCAATAGTCTGGAAGTCTTGACTTTTGAAATGATCTTGTAAAAGGAATTACAAAGACTTATTGGCCTAAACTTTCCCATAGGGTTAGCCCCAACCACCTTAGGAATTAGAGCAATAAGAGTTGAATTGATTTCCTTAAGGATTCTTCTGGACCCAAAGAATTCTTTGACCACATTGACCGTATCTTTCCCAACAATATGCCAATATTCCTGAAAGAAAAACATGGGAAAATCATCCGGGCCCGGAGCCTTATCCCCTTGAAAAGAAAAAACAACTTTTTAAATTTCATCAGCAATAGGGATAGTAGATAAGGTCTTATTCTGGTGAGGTTCAATAATCTTGGGAATGTTATCAACCAAGTCTTGTTGCTTAGCAATGTCAATATCCTTACTACCAATGAGGAGGTTAGAGAAGAACCTAACATCTTCATCCCCAATGTCATCATCTTTAAGAAGGATTTTGTCATCAACACTTAATCTAGATATTATGTTGGCAACTTTATGTTTCATAGAAGTCATGTGAAAAAATTTAGTGTTTCTATCCCCAACTTCCAACCAAATAGACCTAGATCTCTGCCTCCAGTAGATTTCTTCCCTGGATATAGTGTTGTGAAGTTTTGCTAGAATCTCATCTTCCTTAGCCTTGGGAAACTTATTATAGCCATATTTCTGAATAGAGTTTTGAATCTGTTCTAATTCTTCCTTCGACTTTTTTTTATTCAAAAATATCTCCAAAAACCTTCTTATTCAAGATCTTGATGTTATCTTTGATATTTCTAAGTTTTTTAGCAACTTTGTACATGGCAGATCCATCCACATCAATATTCCACCAATTGGCAATGGAATTTTCCAAAGAGGGGTGTGAAGTCCACATTTTCTCAAACCGGAAAGGAAAGCATCGATTGCTCTTAATAGGCTCAGCAACAAAATAAATGGGATAATGATCCGAACCGATTCTATTAATAATAGACAAAGAACATCTATGCTTAAGGATCCAGTCATGAGTGATAAAGGATCTATCAAGCCTTACCTGAATGAGGTCTCCTCCATCCCTTCGATTAGACCAAGTGCAGGAAGCTCCAGTAAGATCAACATCAATCAAGGCACTGACGTTGATGAAATCCATCAGGTCAGTCCTGCTATCCTGTTGAGCTTGAGTTCCTCCAAATTTGTCAGTTCCTTGCAACGGGGTATTGAAATCTCCCATCAACAACCATCTATCTTGAGAGAAAAACCCTCTTTTCTACTAGATTTTGTCCCAAAATTTACTCCTAGCAGCTTTAGAATTTGGGGCATAAATGTTAGTAACCACCCATTCCTTTCTTTTAGAAATACTTTTTACTTTCATAGAGATAATTTTACCATCTTCATCAATCAGATCTCCATCAATAGTTTTCTTGTTCCAGAATATAGCCACCCCACCTGACGCCTCATTCGAGCTACTGGAGGCAGAGATCTAGGGCTATTTGGACACACTTTATTACTTTTCATTTCTGAAACTTGTAGGGCCTCATGTTGGGATTCATCAATGTCATAAATCTCACCCTCTTCAAGAATTTCTTGTATGGTTACATTCTATTCCTCCTGAGTCTGTAAAACTTCAAATCCATTGACTGTTTTGATCTCAAAACCACTATCTTCATTCTTTCTATCTTCCTTCTAAAGAGTAACCTTGAAAGGACTAGCTTTCATATCATCTTTTGTTATATCTTTTAGATTAATAGGAAGTCCACTTCCTCCATCCGCTCTACTATCCTCCCTTTTGTTAGTCTTCTCTTTCCATACATGTTCAACATGATTGTTAGGCTTCTGGACATTTTTGGGGTTACTTGGGCAAGCCTTAGCCCAATGTCCGACTTTCTTACAAGAGAAGCACACAAAGGGGAGGGACTCAAACTCTATGGTTTGTTCCCACTTCCCAAGTTTGGAGTTTATTTCAATAGAGCTGGGAAGATCAATATTCTGAGAAATATTGACACAAATCCTTGCATACACCAGTCTATTTTGTGTTGCTGTCATAGGATCTATAGCTACAAGCTCCCTGAAGGAGTTAGCAATACTTGAGAAAACATCCTCCAGCCAGAATTCAAGCGACAAACCAGGCAGCCTCACCCAGACCGGAGAAGATTCAAAAAAAGAGTCATTGAGTTCCATATTTGGAGACCATTTCCTTAAGGATAATGAAGATTTCCCAAACATCCATGGTCCTCCACTCAAATTCATTTCCAAATCTTCCCCACAAGAGAAGGAAAAAACAAAGAAACCCCTTGACAGGGCAGAAACATCAACCTGTCCTTTCAACCTCCAATTTCTCTTAACAAAAGACCTAACATCCTCAATATTGCGTCTTGGTCCAACAAATTTTCCCACTAGAGAAAAGGCCATTAGAGATATACTATGATCTATAACCACATCTGGTACTGCAATAGAAAATTTGCCTATTTTTCTATAAGAAATATCTTCCACAGAGGGGAAGAATTATTTACCAGTGGGCTTGTTTGCAAAAAGACGGTTCCAGGGTTTGAGAGCCTTCACCTTTGTCGTCTTTTCCAAGTCAACGATAAAGATCTTGGGATCCGATTTTGAA
This sequence comes from Cryptomeria japonica, assembly GCF_030272615.1. Lineage (NCBI taxonomy): Eukaryota > Viridiplantae > Streptophyta > Pinopsida > Cupressales > Cupressaceae > Cryptomeria > Cryptomeria japonica. The sequence goes on along the minus strand of NC_081406.1, from coordinate 282,100,216 downwards.
GAATCTTCATTATTTTTACGGTCAGGAGGAGGGTCCCGATGCCATGGGTCCCCATCCTCATCATCCACTGTAGCTCCCACAAGTTTTCCTTGAGCTACAAAGGCAGCAGAACCATAGGAAACAACTGCGTTGTTCCCTCCATTCGCAGAATTCAAATTTCCCTCTAGCTGTGTTGTTCCCTCCATTGGTTTCTTGGAAATGTTAATCTTTTTTTCTTACTCTTTAGTTGCCAAGATCATACTGTGATATTGTTTGCCCCGATGATGGCCGAAATTGTTTAAAGAATCCTTTTTTGCAGTTATTTGGGAAGTGGATCCTACTATACTCATTTGGAACCTCTGGTGGGAAAGGAATAGGCACATCTTCAAAAAATAATTTAATAATGCACAAGGTATTGTGAACAAGATATAGTTGGCAATCTCAAAATTTGTTAATGCATATTCAACCAGGTACAAAAAATTGAACTCTCTTTATACTTCATGGGATAATGATATAATGAATGGATGAAAGTATTTGAAACTTCCATTTAAGGGAAGTTTAATGGAAAATACAGAAAAAAGGGTGAATAGGAAGGAAATAAGATGGAGACCTCCTCAAAACAATTCTCATAAGTTAAATTTTCACAGGGTTGCAAGAGGCAACCCAGGAATTTTTTGTATTGCGTGTGTGATTAGGAATTCTAAAGGCCAGGTCTTGAAAATGGGGTATGCGAGGATCAAGGAAAACTTTAAGAAACACCCCCCCCCCTTGGACAAGGTGTAAAAACCTAAAGAAAGCTGTATAATTCCCGAGGAAAATTTTAATTTTATTGGCGAATTTTTGCGGTTTACGAAGAAAAAATAATAATCTCCATTGGCGAATTAGCCGTGATCGCTCAAAGTTTGTGAAAAAACATGGCGAATTGTAATGTTTTTAAAACCAAAAAAATATTTGCTTTGGCGATTTCAACCTATTTTCAAACCTTTAAAAAAAATATTGGCGATTTCAAGCTAGTTTCAAACCATAAAAATAAAATATTGGCAATTTCAAGCTATTTTCAAACCATAGAAAAATTATATTGGCGATTTCAAGATATTAAGTCATTAAAACACGTGGCACACAGTCATCAACTCTCTGCCTGAAAGACTACCCATTAGAAAATCTCGTGACCTAGTGACAAGCCCTTACGACTCTATCTCCAACTCACAAGCTGAAAATGCTAAGCCTTCATAACCTCGAGATCTAGCGACTGAGGGAAACTGAACTGCCACTCGCCAATTCTCGACCACAAAATGTTAAGTCCTCGTCACCACAGTGACTTGGAGATAGTGGTAAATTTAACCCTTGTTGCGTACTCGCCAACATAAAATTGTTTATCTCTTAACTGCTAGCACTTCACTCGCAAGCTCGCGGCTTGATCAGGTCTTCAGACATTTAACTTCACGAGCTGGCGATAACCATAAAACTTAACCACAAACTGTCTAGTCGCTAGCTCGCGACCTAAAAATACTAACATTAAACAAACATGAGAGCTAGCGACAACTGTATGAAATGAGTTACTCGCTAACTCTTGCAGCTATAATGTATGACATCAACTCGAGACCTCACGACCAAAGAAATTTCATTAACAATCTCCTTCTCGGTAACATAAAACACTAACACCCAAAAAGCTAGAGACCTCACGATGTAAACCCAAACCAACTTGTCACTAGCTCGCGGCTTGATCACGTCTTCAGACATTTTACCTCGCGAGCTGGCAATAACCATAAAACTTAACCACAAACTATTTGGTCACCAGCTCGCAACCTAAAAATGCTAACATTAAACAAACATGAGAGCTAGCGACAACTGTGGTGGCAAGCTAATATGTACGAGGAATTTTTAAGGCTTGGATGCCGACTCATTCCTGAGGGACTAGTTTGAAGGTTTCTCCTGAGTCAAGGTTGATTAGACAAGTGAGGACGACGATTTCAGAGGCATAAAAGGATTGGATAGCTTTTGAGTTAGAGATGGGAGATCACATATTTCTTTGAGAAATTAGAGCCCAGGTTGCTTGTTGTCGAGGATTTTGAAGCAGAATTTGTCCAATCAAGCTGGAATAAAATCAGAACAAAATCGTTCACAATAGATGAGCCTTAGCAGGATGCAGTGGATTTGTTAGGCGCGACTTCTAGAGTCTACAATCATGTTGAAAAACACCAAAATGATGATTTTTCACGTGAATGAGCATCACCAAATGAAGTGTTAAAAGGTTATAAATACAATGGAGTGGTGACTTAATTGGTAGAAGAGAAATGAAGCCTTTTTCATTTTCTGAGAGTGGTTTTTACCTCAGAAAGGAAGATGATGTTTGAGCAGGATCGTGCATGGAGTTGTTGTGTGCTCTGTGATACCGGATGGGTGTTTTTTTGTTTTCTCCTATGTGAGTTTGTTTATTATCAGAGGGGTTGTGAAAGTGAGAAGGATTTCCAGAGGGGGTGTGAAAGCCTTTTCTTATCAAGAAAGGCCAAGCATGGCACATCCTCTGCTTCTACTCTGCCACATGATGGCAGGGGGTTTGAAGAAGGAGCCCGCAGAGGAATGAAAGAAGGATTTTTTTGGGTGGGGAGTGGAAGCCAGTCATCTTTGTGATGACATGGAAGCTGCAACCCCTCCCCAACATATTAAATTTACCCTAAAGCTCCTCTTTCCACTTTCCCTGATCGTGGGCATGAAGGCTCGAGCTCCTCTTTCCATTTTCTCTATTTTTGGGCATGAAGGCTTCCTCCTCTATTTGGAAACGATTTGTTGGACAAAACATAACATCTCACATTCCATCCAAAGGCATCAGGGTGATAATGGCATGGCTCAAGCAATTTTGCAAGTTGTATAGTCATTAGGGTTCCTTTTCTGGCTTCAGTAGTGATTCTAGACTCTAGGTGAAGGAGCAAGTTGTATAGTCATTTACAGAGCAAATGAAAAGAATTTAGTGTCAAGATTTGTGCAGGTTCTTGAAGGAGTTATATGTAAATCTATTTTGTGATGGTAGAAGGAGGTAGTAATTTTATTTTAAATTCTGATCTATTTCTCTCCAGTGTATAATTCTATCTCTTTCAAATGATCAGAATCATGAGTTATAACTTTTTTCATTTGTTGCATTGTTATGGTGTATCTAATTTTTTATTTAATGCTTCCTATTATGCTCAGGAATGAAAAATTTATGTTATTCTAGAATCATATTAAGGATTCACCTCATTGTAATTGGTGGGCGGATTATAGGTATGAGTAAATGCCAACTTTATGGAGGGAAAACATGTACATGATAGTCATAGAAAACCTCCATATATATTACATAAACATCCATGGACCATAGCATATAAAATCATAAGAGTATTAAGAATGAAAGTATCAAACACCACAATAGATAGGAATACAACATAATTAGCAAAATATGCATGCAACTCAATTAAAGGGAATATCTTTTGATGATCCAATTCCATGATAGATGTTATAGACAAATCACAATTTCATAATCAAAGGCAAACAAGAAAACATATTCACCCACAATGAATCAAGTATTATAATTGGAAGGTCACTTCACCAAGTCAACATCAAGACAACATACCAGAGCCTTATCCTAGGACATAGAGTCACTTACAATTCAAAGACAACCTGATAATAAAATTCAATAACATTCATTTGCAGATAAATAGGAATGAATATTCCATTACATACACAACCTAGATTCATACGTAAACTGAAAAACCCTTGACCATTCAATTCACAGTGAAAACATAAATTCAACACAAAGACAATTATGTGAAGATCTCAAACTGCAAATGATATTGATATTATATTCATAATGATATCAGAAAGTAAATTCAAAATGCGATCCATCTATGCACTTATCAAATTATTGAACAGTTGAACTATTATAACTATACCAGAGTTTTCAACATTAATAAAAGTGGCCAACTGGCCATCCCTCTCTATCGATCAAAAAGAAAAAGTGGTCATCCATCTCAAATTAATCTTGGAATCCTTTTATAAGATGAGGATCCAACAAGCTTAGAATTACTGTGAGGAATCTTGGGTAGCAACCTAACATTTCTTCTTTTGCTTTAGCATGGCTTGCCACGTGTCCACCTCTTTGTCTATTGGCCAACTAAATGCCTTTACCTCTTCCAACTTTGAAACTGAATCTGTCCATCTAGCATCTGTAACTGCCCTAGCCTCAACAATAAACTTTGCATGGTCAACCTCAACCTTTAACAGTGAATCAAGCATATCGTTAAGGAAATCAACATCAACCTGTTCATCTATATGCTTGATTATTTCTTCTTCCTCCGGAATCAAATCAAATTTGTTGGTCCAATCAGAAACTGATTTCAAATCTCCATTACTACCATAAATTGAAGGCACCAATTTACTATAACCTTCCCCAAATGTCTGCAATTTTTCATTATAAGCACATCCTTACCTGTGAAAAATGCATAAGCTGCATTCATTACCTCCACCATGTCTTTAGTGTCACTAATCTTGGAGGGAACTCGTCACTATACATCATTGCAGCATCTAGCTTATCCATTAATCTGCTTCTTCCTGACCAAACATTGAACAAAGGTCCAAGAAAAGTGATAGCCTCAGAGGATGTTTTACTTGCCTCTTTCAAAGAAATGTGCAAATCATGCACTACCATCAATTTTCCTTTCAATACATTAATCCTGTGTTTCAGAATTCCTTACACAACAAAGATAGCCTTGACATTTTGTTCCTTTTCAAGCTTTTCAATTTTCTCTATGTATTCCTCCATTTTTGTTGTCACATCAGCTGGTATTTCTTGTAATTGTTTTGTAATCTGTATTGGAGGGGGCTCATTTGCAATTTTTTCTTTCAACTCCACTAACTCTTCCTCCAGAGTGCCCTTCTTCATCAATGTCTCTTCATATTTTTTAGATAATACAAACAATTGGTTATATGTTTCTGTGTATCTTCTTGACAAATCCTTTGTTTTTCATAAATTCATGAAAGAAACTTGAGTAAAAAATGAGGCAATCTCCGTGTCAGTTGTGTTCTGTAAATTCCAGATCATTCTATCACCTTTCTTTTCTACTTGGATATTTAGAAGGTGGGGATTTTGAGTGGAAGGGGCCAAAGATCAAGCAACAAGTGTATTTGACTTAGGATTAAATCCCGATCCTCTTATTACATCTCCAATTTCAAATTCAGTTTTAAACATTGGGTCCTCTTGCTTCCTAATCTGATCAATAATAAAAATAGATTGGATATCCCAGTCAGGCATCATAATCATACCAGTACTCTTAATCAATTGTCTTGTCTGTTCCACAAATATTTGCTCCCTGTCAGGATCATATTCCTGCAGTGCCTTGATGATCTCCTCTTTCTTTTCTACATTTCATTCCTCTATAATAAGATTTTGTCTTAATTGATTTTGTTTCAACCTTGTCAAAAAACTTTTAAATTCATCTGACTTAATAAAGTCATCATCTTTCATGAATTCATTTGACAACATCACATACTCATCAAAGCCTTAAGCAAGGGCTTCATTTGTTTCTCCCTGTTCTTCATTCTTCCCTGCTTCTCTGAGATGTGTCCTTATTTGATGAAAGTAGCATCCTTGTTCTGTAACAATTGCTCTAGCAGGGTCTCTCCTCACAATTGTACCGACCTCTTTGGTTTTTATTTCTTTGTAGTTGGCACTCGAGTAGATTGAACTTCATCCCCACTCTCTACATCATCAACAGACACACTATGTGGCCTCTTTCCATGTGAAGAATGTCCATCTTGGGGGTCTTGTTGCTGAGCAACCACTTCTGGAATTTGAGGCATTTGTTCCATCAGAGTTTCATATAAACTCAACATTCTGTTAATCCTCTCCAGGTACAGGTTATCAGGGAAAAAACCTGAGAAACTAGGGTCAACAACCTTCAATTCTGCTTCAACTCTCATCAAATTTTTCCTTTTTCTTCTCCTTTCTTGTACTTCCTCTTTTCTCAACAAATTTCTAACCACATCTTCATCATCCAATGGTTCATGGTCCTTTATTGTGGCCCAAGGTGTCATTTTTGGCAATGCACGTTTAATAAATCATTCAGGATCATAGAATCTAGACACATCATTAACCAACCTATATTGTTTAAGGAAATTGTTTACTTCATCAAAGGAACTCCTACCAATGGTAAAATCAGACACAACCCAAAGCCTAGGAAGAAGAGAACCCTTCTTGTGTTTGTCAAGGTATTCTTTTTCAACTAGGGTCAGTTGCCAAATAAAATCCATAAAAGAAATCCTAACTGGAACAAATTTTGGTAAAATATGGGGAGGCTGAGGACACCCATAGACTCTGATCACAGTAAAGTCATAAAAAAAGAAAAATTCCCCCCTGTTATGTGAAACAAACTAGTTTGGAACATACTGGTAAGGTCTCAAAACTCTCCTAACATTAATTAACAATTGTTCCCTATTTATTCCTAGCATTTCCATAATTGGCAAAACAATCCAATTTTCAAAGAAAAGGAAAGAAGAATGGGGAACTACTACTGTCCCAAACCTGGGGCCATCTTTGTATTGGAAATACGACACCCAATTCTTTATCCATAAACTCAACATTATAGAACAAGATTAAATGCATCAACAATGAATAATTCTTGAATGTAGGGTTGGGTGCACCACTCTAAATTTCAACTAGAGCATTATGAATGTGTTCAACCACATAGCCCACATAATCGTAATCTTTGTTAACATCTGGGTGTTGAATGTCCCTAGTCATCATCAGTAATTCATCTGACACTGTTGAATCTCCATCAAAACCCAACACTCTGCATAGTCCATAGATTGTACAATGCATATAATGGTGGAAAGGTGTGACGTCAAATGGTGGTTCGATACTATCAATAATTATAACCGGTTTCCTATTCAACCTAGGGATGTATTTGGGCATTGAATGCTTCTTGATAACACCTTTGTATCTGTCATAATCCTTTGCAATCCACTCCAAATCTATATCTGTACATGCAACACCAGTAATCTGGAAAGCTTCAACAAAGCTATCTCTGTTAATTGAAACTAGGGCAGACTGGTTATTTCTTCTGATTACCCTAGATACTGGGCAATAGCATTTGGCCAACTCTTTGATCAAATCCACATCAACATACACATCTGGCACAATTAACTTTTCCATATTTCAATCCCAGGGTTTGACATCGGGACACCCTTAACCCTATTATTCCAGAAATAATGAAACAGAGCAGAACCAGTCATATGAAGCGTGGTCAGGTTTCTGCATTGGCTCCATAAATCTTTCCATGCCAAATCATCTGTATTCAAAGCAACGGAAGTCCCTGGCAAAAAATCTACAAATTCTTCTTTGTATTTCTTATCCTTCTTTTCCTCAGTGGCCTTGGGCTTGGAACCTCCAGGTCCTCCACTTGTCGTGGCCTTGGGCTTCGAACCTCCAGTTCCACTCGTTGCCTTGCTCATTTTAGCTGTAGGAGAAAAACTTAACCAATTTTTTAAAATTTTCCCACACCCAACACTTTGAATTCTCCAACGTTATTGCAGAGTTCAATTCACTAGATTACCTCAAAGATAGAATGCATTAATGCAATTATACAAAATTTTGGCTCGATCACGTAATTTATGGTATTTGGGTGCTGTCACTTCTCTCAAGTCTCATTAATTGCCACACTTGCATGAACTAGAAACTGTGGCATTAATTCAAAGCCGAAGTACTCGAGTGAATTTTGAGTTCATGCCCTTCTATTTGATTGGTGATTGCCATTCAAAACTTTTACAGAACCTAACAAACAAGTCCACGTGTCAATCCCCATCTTTAATCGCACACTCGCAACCGGTTATAACAATTTGGAAAGTAACTGGTGAGTTACCGACAATGCTACCAAATCCTCTTAATCGCAAGCTCACAACCCCTTTTATGAATCCTCAAATAATCTTGCGAGTGAGCGACAGCCATTGATCTTCATCAAGCCCTTCAATCGCAACCTCACAACAACATTTGTAATATTCTCTCTTTTCCTGCGAGCTAGCGACCACTGCAAATCTAACAAAACAACTTATTTCATCGCAAGCTCGCAACTTGAAACTTAACTTGACTTAAACCCTTGCGATCTCGCAACAACAAGACCCTTAACCGCCATCGCATGCTCACAACACTTTTTGACTTAAGACTTACAAACCCGCGAGCATGCGATGACCACAAAATCAGACCAAAACTTACCTATCGCTAGATCACAACATAAAATGCTAAACAACTTCAAAACCTGCGAGCAAGCGATGAAACCAACTAAGCTGCGATACCAATCACATCGCATGATCGCAAATTAAAATGACTTAACTATGAACACCTAGCGACGTTGCGATAACATAAAATCACACCCAATCGCAACCTCACAACATAAAATGGTCAAGTGCAAAACATCTTGCGAGGTAGCGACAACTAAAGTCTCCCAGTACTCGCAAGCGTGTGACTTAAACTGAGTTGATGATAAAGGACCCGCGAGCTAGCGATAACCATAAAATCTCAAAACTATTTATCTCTTGACCGCAGCGACCCAATGAGTACCAACAAAAATTGATGTTTTATGTTAATTACCTTCATAAATAGGCACGAGCAGTGGCACACAAACCATTAATGACTTACTCGCTAACTCTCGCGGCTATAATACATGACATCAAAACAATTCAAGACCTCATGACCAAAACAATTTCATTAACAATTTCCAGCTCGCTAACATAAAACGCTAACACCCAAAAAACTAGAGACCTCATGATTTAAACCCAAACCAACACTCGCTAACTCGCCACTTAAATTGTTAAACATGAAATTTATCTGTGAGTTAGAGATGAAACATTAAACATGTCTCATTGTCTGACCAACTGTTTGACCATACTTGACGTTGACACGGACAAATAAAGAGAGGACAACTCAGATTTTCAATGCACGACAACTTCGGTTTACTAGCCAACTAAGACAAAAAACAAACACAAAACCCTAATCGCCATAAACATCATGTTGAGCATTTAATGTAGAACAATAGAAAGGTTCTAACAGTTATGCAATATGAATAATTTTTATGGATCTTGTGACACAAATTGTTGCATTTCATGTTCAACATAATGTGGAACCAATTTAATAATAATTCAATTGTTTACTAATAATTCAAATTCCAGAAAATAAATTCTAATTGTTTACTAATAATTCAAATTCCAGAAAATAAATTCTAATTGTTTACTAATAATTCAAATTCACAATTAAAAATATGAAATAAGTATCCGTTCTGATTGACAAATTCAAGGAATACAATATCAAAAATCATCAATGACAACTATAGTATTGCAAATTGAAATTATAATATGACTCAAGAATTGTAGTATAATTTTAAATACCTATAAACTGACTGCTAATTAACTTCAATGACTCGGTCTGACGCTTCTATATCCCAAATGGACTCAAGATACAAAAACTAACTAGTACTAACAGGTTCATCTTCATTCTGAGTTGGGTATTAAAAAATTTCTTCGTCTTCATGTTGACTCTGAGTCTGCGATCCTACATTTGTCTTAGCACTAGCACTAGCAGTATCACCACCAGCTTTTAAAGTGTTGCACAACCCTCATCTTTCATGCATGGAATTCTAGATTGCCAGTGCCCTATCATATGGAAAATCTCTAACATTATACTGAGTTACAAACAACCTCAAGCAAGTTTCCAAATTTTTATCTAATTTGTTTATGATCTTTGATTTCAAAAGCCCTAATGCACTGAAAACTTTCTCATCTTCTACCGACCCCAATATCATTGTTTGACATAAATCAGCAAGTTTCAAATATTCTGGTATTGCAATACGCAATGCTTCACTTTGATCTATCCTTTTCCAAAGCCTTGTGATTGATCCAGGTTCAAATGGATTCTCCAAGTCAGCCAACTATTGTTTTATAAACAATGCAAATTGTTTACATTGTTTTTTAAGATGATCTGAATTTAAAATTCTTTCTATTGGATGTCCATTGCAATATGCATCTTTTGAAAATGTCAATATCGATTACTCTAGTTTTTTTATAAAACACCTTTGCGTCATTTGGATTATCTCCAATTCAATACCAAAATTGAGGATACACAGAACCCATGGCTTCAAGTATTTCTTCTTGAGGGAATCTTTCACGAATCTCAGTTGAAAGTTCATATGCAGTAGACTTCAAATTATCACTAATAGATTTAACAATCCTGTCAAAATCTTCCTTTTTAACTGGTAGTGCTCTGTCTCGCTTGCCCGTCTTAGATTTTTGCATTGGTATCTGAAATCCTTTTACAAAGACACATAACTCATTTTTTGTATTGAAATGTAAAAAAATTCAGCATGATTCAAATATGTAAATATCTTCCACCTAAACAAATTTGGGTTTCGCCTTGTTAGATCTAAATATAGACCATCCAGGCTCAAGCATGTCATTTTACATAGAGTGCTATACTCATTGATATACATGGTTCTATCTTGGGATTTCTTAACAAGTTTGTTCATTGAATCCAGCATGGAGAGAAGACTAGCTAAAGTTAATAGAGTCTCTATATCACTTAACTTGTGTAGGAGATCAGGAGCTTTGTCTATTGTGAGGCCTTGCTCATACGTTAGTCCAATCAAGGATTGATATTCTGTTAGAACTCGTTCCACTGGTCCATGCAAGGAGATCAATTTGGTCTCAACATTCCTGAGAAGCTTGTTTCTTGCTATTACTCCCTCAACAAAAATATGAAATTCTACAAAACATTTAGGACTTCGATAGAAGTATGAGTGGAGCTCGTGGACTAGATCTTCAACTTTTGACATTGTAGGGAAATTGCTTACAATTCTATATGCTAAATTCATTCGATGGGCCATCCAATGAATGCCAACCATGTATGGTGCAATACTAGTTTGTAATCTTGTGCAAAGACCAGTCCTTTGACCTTGCATTACTGCAGCTCCATCAGCTCCAACACACACCAACTTCTTGGCAATTGTCAAGTCATCCATACCAGCAATTTCATTCAAAACTTTCTTGACTTCCATATATAAATTTTATGTTGTTGAATTGCCCCTCATTTTATGAACACAGAGTAGATGAGCTTGGTAGACGTGTTCTTTTACGGTATACACATGCATACAAACCCAAGCAATGTTATCTACCACAATAACTTCATCTATGGATAATGAAATAAAATTTGACTCTTTTACACTCTCTTGTAAATTTTTCTTTTCCACCTCAACGAGACAGTTTGCCATTTCCCATCCAGCGTTTATTGACCAATGTGACATATGATAGTGAGGAACATTCAAAAAAGATAATAAATTACTAAATTCTAGGAAATCTTTCATAGGATGCCCTCTCGACAGAATATGAAAAATAACACTCATCTGAACAGTCTTTGTCAAGTTTGCATCTTTTGTTGCATGTTCAAGCCCAGCCTTGATTGTATTTCCAAATCCACTATTACCAATCAGTGTCATTTTGTGGTTATGCTCTTCATATTCTGCGATATACTTAACAGAAAGACATTCTTCCTTTGATTTCCATCTTACTACTGGTGTTTCCTTTCCATCTATGATCTATTTTTCATAAACCTTACCAATATGTTTTTCTATGGTGTCAAGCTTTAGCTACATCTTCTTCTCTCTTTTAGCTTTCCAGCTACAAATCTTACACCTGCATTCTGTTGGTTGTTCATCATTGTTTGGGACTGGTTCAATGAATGGGTACTTTGCTACCCAATCAATCTTAAAACTCCTTGTCATCTCCCACTCTCGCCCCAATTTTACTTTCCTTTTTTCTTTTCTTCCTACCAACATCATCTTCAGTACTAGCATTTGCATCCGAGTGAATTATCTCATTGTGTGTATCCCTTAGAGCATCTTATGTCGTGTCGGTATTGTCATCCTCATTTGATGCATTTAACTCAATGACAATCCCACCTTGTGGTGGTGGTGAGATACTGTGAATGGCTTCTGCAACTGCAGAAGTTGATGGACCAGAAAATTTGCCAATTCCAAAGAAAGACTTTATGGTAGTATCTTTAAGTTTAAGTTTTGGGCATTTTGATGGCCTCTCAATCCCTTCAGTTTCACCATCCTGAGGAGTCTTACCCTTGTCTGACATCCCAATCCCTTCACCACCCTGAGGAGTCTCACCCATGTTTGACTGTGACATCTTGAGTCTTGACCTCTCACTACGAATTAAAAGTTAAAACCAATACTATCAAGTATGAAGAAATGATTACTCACCTTTATACCTTCTTAATTCTCTAAATCAGGAATCAAGAATGCCTGGGACAGTGTTCCAAGATTGTAACTCTGGCCCTCCGCCCTACAATGAACTTCGACGTTCCAACTAACATTGTGGAATGCGAATCGAGAGCTCCCAAATTTACTAATTAGACACGAATAAATTGTAAGAAAGAGTGTATTTATATCAATCCATGATTGCATTTTTGGTGAATTGCGCAGGCGTTTCAAAATGCATCTTGATTTAAGCGGGGTGAAATGGGTCCTCGAATGCTTATAATGATTTAATTGATATTGGTAAATTTGGCTGACATTTGCAATGAACATTTAATTTACCGTTGGCGAATTAGGTCCTGGGTACGTGGTCATTTTACTATTTCTGGCGAATAACGAAGGTGATCTAATACCCACGTCCGAGTGATTCCAGGCGAATATTACAGGCATGCACGTCGAACGGTGTGTGGTCAATGGCGAAGCCAATATACAATGTATCATTAACCTCAAAATTCTGGGTGATTTGACCACTATGTTGCCCCAGACTATTCGCCATTTCGTAAAAAAAAAACGCGGAAATATGCTGAATTTGCCAATTGGCGAAGATTCGCCACTAAAAAACTCTTTGGATAGGATTCCAAATGGTACAAATAATATGGTAGAGGCAAGAGCTCTTATGTTTGGTATCAACTTAGCCATCTCAAAGCATGTCAAATATTTAGGGATACAAGGGGATTCCTCGAATATCATATCAGCTCTTAAGAAATTTGAAGTCCCTAATTGGAATATAGACTATATCATCCAAGAAGTTCGGAATGCATTGTTTTTCTTTGAGTCTTACTATATTGGGCATTGTTATAAGGAAGCAAATCAATTAGCAGATTTGTTGGCTAACAGGGGACGTGACTCAAATGTGGATGGAAAAATTATGTCATCTATAGAGGTCCAAGAAGACAAGAAGCCCTCTATGCAAATGAAAGTAGATGTGGGATTGTAATTTTACCTAATGTTTTTTTGTTCTTGTTGCAGGATTTAATCTATCATGGAAGGGATGGGTATTCAATTGTATTTCACATGGGAAAGTGGGTGTTGCAAGTATGCAAGTACTGCTATAGAGTTGGCTAGATCAGAATCTTTCTTTTCATTATTTATGCTTATTGGAAAGGATAATCATAAAAATGACTTCTTTTGGTAACAACATAAAATGACTTCTGCTACTATGATGGTGGCAAGGCTGGTGTCGATGGTTATGGACTTGTCAAACTCGGAAGACCTCACAAAACTACCGATTGAATCCTTTGTTCATACGTCCTTGTTCAATTGGGTGGAATTGAATGTTCACCTGGCTAGGTATGACTTTTATGCAAGGGATGTATGGTTGGGAGGTTTTTTAAAGAGAGCTGATATTTAACAAGACACTGCAACAACAGTGGTGTATGTTTTGTTCATTAATGGTCTAAGATATGCATCTCCTCTTCCATTCCTTCAATGGATGCATTATTATGCGACTTGGATAGGGGAACCCTTGTTTTCAATTGCAGTGGCTAAATTTAATGCTCTGTGAGAGCTTCATTCTCATGCACAGGTCGACCCTCATGCGTATTTGTTTTCATTTCTTCAAACGACAGACATTGCCTCCTCCTAAGAGTCGGGGATTGGGTCTTGAAATTATTAAGGTTTGTTTTTGTTTTTTTGATCAGCTAATATTATCAAATGGTGGCAGTTTTGATGATGGGTTCGAGCATCGAGGGGCTGTGAATATATACTATATGGTCCTTCTTAGATGTTGGTGACTGATTAAGGATATCATATAGTGGCAATCTTGTCATTCCATTGGCGGTAGTTGAACAAAGGTGGTGTGATCAGTATTTGCGTATACCTTCCCTGTTTTTCCATGTCATCTAGAGTGAAAGATCTCAACGAGGGATATGAAGAGGGTGTGATGTGTCAGTGGGAAATGAGGCTTATCATCTTATTGATAGTGATTAAAACAATGTTCAAATAAGGGACTTTTGATATATTCTCTTTAGACATATCTCTGGCATATATGTCTCCTCTTTTTATTTTGAGGATTATGTAGTAGTTTTAGGATTTGTAGGTTCTTGGGTTTTATAGATGGGAGGATATACAATCTTTCATATATTTTATAATCTATTTTATTTAATATCTAATATATTATAGGTCTAGGTTTTTTGTCCAAAAAAAAAATTAGTTCAAGCATGACAAATGTAGCTAGCAACAAAATATTGTTTTCAGAAATATAATTGACAGTACATGAAAAGTTATTGCAATTTGAACTTAAATATTCTTTGAAGTTGACTTGCATAGTGAATATCCTTGTTATCAAGTTGTAAAAATAGGTACTTGATTTATTCTAACAGTTTGTGATGATGGACATCGTTCTTTAGTTTGTGATGACAGACATCGTTCTTCAATTTTTATGTCTCATCTTTGCTTTATTTTGCTTCATAAGTTGTGCATTTGATCCTATCAACCCTTTGTTGATATCCAATTAGAAAATTCTCTAGTTGGGTTCCTTATGTTGAGTAATTGTCGAGGGGTATCCATTAAACATGTTTTCATCAAATATCTTTAATAAAATTTGTTCAAATTATAGTACTTATGTGGTCAATGCCTTGTAATATGGCCTTTCTTCAAGTGATTTGAGGTAAATGTTGGAGTTTCATACTTCATCATCTTAGCATCCTTGTTGGACTTGGTATAATATGAATTCCAACTCACTGACTCCCTCTTTCTATTACAAGGCCCTTTTATGTAAATTGCAAGATTTTGAGTTTGGTACTCCATGCATCTTTTCCTCAAATGACAACCTTTTCCCCCAAAAAATCAACTTTTGTAAATTTTGGAGTTTTGGACATGGTCATCCCAATATCCCTATCATACTTGGTATATTTGGCATACCAACCCCCCAACTCCCCTTCTCTACTATAAGCCCATTTTCCTTAAATTTTAGGATTCTCAATTTGGTCTTCCATGCATCCTTTCATCAACTGCCAAGCCTTTTCCCCAAAAATGCACTTTACAACTTTCAATATTTTGGAGTTGGTCATCTTGACATGCCTAATGGTCTTTCCTTGCCTAGTACATCAAGTCTCAAAACATTGTTGTTTGAATGAAAAGCATCATTTACCTCCCTACATGACCCAAGATCCCATTAATGGTCTCAAAATGGACATGATTCAACATATGTTTAGGCCCTCAAACATATCTTGGTAATTGTCAGCCCCTTTAAGGAATGAATCATGTACAAAAACATATGGTTGTTGATATGAAGGGCATGTTTTCAAGTGTATGACCATGTGAAGGTGTTACAAGAAAATGGGAGATCTATACAATAATAGACAATTATGGTTCCTCTCCCAAGATTGTTTGATGGTGTTAAAAGACATATTTTATAGAAACGAGGAGAGGGTAAAAAACAAAAGAGAGAAGAAGATAAATTATAGAATCAATAGAATATTGATATTCATAGGAAGCTTTAAGATTTCAATTTCTAGTTTTAGGTAAAGGAATTGTGGTATTATAATGGTTTAAATTCATCCCAAATTTGCTAAAAAAATTTGTAACCCTTGTAGATCAAATTAAAGGTATAATAAACCTAATTGAGTGTCTTCGTGTGCATGGTATATATTTTTGGTTGTTTTTTGTTTATTTTAATAGCTAATTAATTATAAAATCCTTCTAAATCCTTTGTAAGGTAACATTTATGCATAATAAAGAAAATGTATGTATATGATCATCGATTACTAAGTAGAATCATTTAATTTTATTAAACCATTTGTTATTATTTCGAATAGATGAGTAGAGTCAAGCTTTCAAATACATTTTGAAATGTGTAGTCTTTTGTAGTATCTTGATTAATGTATCACCTTTGGTTTTATTTCACGAATTGTATGAACTCATAGACTATGTTTCCCAACTAAATCAAAGCACCAGCTTGCTATTTAATCCATCTCTCAATCACCCCAACATTGTCAAAATAAATAAATTAATTTGATCTATTCTAGTGTGTTCTCATTTCCATGTTTAAACGTATACAACAACATAAGGGGATATTATAAAATAGATTCTCAAAAACCCATATCGTAGTTTATTTATTTCAATAAGGATGTTAACCTTGAGTTCCCTAAACTATCATATAAGCATGAAGTGACAATCAGAATGGGGTGCATTATGCATCACATATGGTTTGTGTTAGGGTGAGTATTTTACTTCTACAATGATATCTATTGTAGCACCTTAGATAAACCCCCTTGATTTAGTAGAGCTAGAGATGAAGGATGTCTTACCCATATTAATAATTTCTCCTCAATAGGCTTAATTAAAGATAGGATTCATGTTATTCTTCCCATGTTTGACACCCCTAACACCTAGAAGATTATTTAACCTTAGGGATTTGGGATCTACAAATTAGATCACCAACATGATTGTCAAAATATTGTTTGGGTGCAACATAGCTAAATATATTTATAAGATCTATGGAATGAAATGAGGTCTCTAGTAACATTAAAATTACTAACTTGATGTGTTAGCATTATTAGTTTGGGCCCATGAGGTGTGGAAGAAAAAATATGGCTATTGACACCTTTATGTTGCTTCAAATGAGACATTTTGCAACATTCACTGATTATTTGCATTATAAAAGGGTCTAGAGTTTACAAAAAATAAGATAGGATATTGTCGAGAGACTTGGAATCCACTTGTTGTTGCAAATGAGACCTTCCTAGGTGCCACAATTAAGAGAATAGTCGAGAAAAAGTTTCACATTTTTTTGCTCTTAGAGATCTAAAGAGATTGTCTTGGTGCAATGTAGCCTAGAAGGATTGAGAGATTTGGGGAATAAATGAGGCCTCCACTACCATTCAACCACCCACCTCAACATGAAGGAACTATCAAATTGATCCCATGAAATTTTGGTGAAAAAGTATTGCTATTGGCACCTTTACACTACTCTCAAATGAGGAATTTTTTTAAGAATGTATCCATTATTGACGTAATCAAATGATTTGGAGTTGAAAAAAATTAAGATGAAGTATTATAGCCAGAATTGAAATCCACTTGTAGACATAAAAAAATATTCCTAGGAGCCATGGATCGAGAAAACAATAAAGAAATTTTTTGACAACTTCTTTCTCTTAGGGCTCTTAAGAGATTGTCCCATTGCAATGTAGCCTAGAAATAATAGGAGATTTGGGGAATGAAATGAGGTTTTACTAGCATTCACCTAGCCACCCAAACATGTCGATGTTGTTAATTTGGTCTCACATGGTATGAGAGAAAAAAATGGTTATTGACGCCTTTACACTACTCTTAAGTGAGGTATTTTGTAAGAATGCATTCAACGTTGGCATTGTCAAGCGGTCTAGATGTGATAAAAATGAGATATAGGCTATTGTAGAGGGACCCAACATCCACTTGTAGGTACAAATGAGACATTCTTAGGCACCACATATTGAGAGAACAACTAGGGGAAGGTTTGATAACATTTTTCTCTTAGGTCACTTAAGAGACTATATTGGTGCAATATAGCTTGAAAGGATGAGAAACTTGGGGATTGAAATAGACCTGGACACTAGCATTCACCCACCCATTCTCATGTTATAACACTATCACTTTGGTCCCATGAGTTTTGAAATAAAAATATGCCTATTGACAACTTTGCATTGCTCTTAAATGAGGTATTTTACAAGAATCTACTCATTTGAGAAAGTTGTAGGCATCCTACATTGATTTGTGTCCTCAAGCTCAATTTGATAAGATCTACATTACCTTTTAGGGTAAATTTAATAACCTATTTTTGTTCCTTTAATATATAGAAGTATGTAGCACTATCCACCATTAGAAAATGAATAAAGATAAGATTGAATGTTTCTTGTTGTAAAACGGGTTAATACGAACAATTAATTTAGATGGATGGAATAGTAAAAGTAGATGTAGCTTAGAACAATAATAGGGACACTCAAAGTAAAATAAATATGCAAATATGAGTCTCATTTTTCTTTTACCATTCCAACAGTTCCTTTATTTTTTATTGTTGAATTTATCCATGTTAGATGGAGTAAGAACAACACAAAGGCAACATATGACATCTTCTAGTGTGGGTGGTGTCTTTTTGGGTGTACCAGTTTGTCCCTCAACATGGGTGGCATTGAAGTGAGAAGCTTTTGACACCTCCATGGATAGCTCCTTGCAACATCTCTCTCTACATTGGCTTTGTCAGCTTTTCCTACTCTACCTTAGTTGAACTATCATCCTTTATTTCTTTGCCAACTCTAGAGTTTGAGCTCCTATTGGTATATCACAACAAACAAATGCTCTTATAACTTACAATTCTTAGCCTAACCTAGTACATATTCTGTAATTTGTTTATTAAAACATATTTGAGAAAAAAGATAGGTTCTCTATAATTTTATAAACCTCATACAATGAAAAATAATTTTCATTACAATCGAGTAAATCAAATGTTATGAAAAAGATAGGTTCCTTATAACTCTATAAACCTCATACAACAAAAAAAAAAAAGCATTGCAATCAGGTAAATCAAATGTTATGAAAAGGAGGATTCAAACAATCTCTCTCACTAGCAAAGGGTACATCATCCAAATGTAAGTGAAAAGTAAACATACGATTAAAGATATCAAATTTTCATAGTCCATAATATGGTATAAATGTTTTTGGATTGTACTATGTAATGATTTTTATGATCAACATTTTGGATCACACTTTAGGATCATTTATGATAATTTAAAGAGAAAAAAATATAAATAGATTGTAGACCTCAATAAACTAAATAGATGTGGACAATAAAGTGACGTGGAAACTAAAAGATCACAATAGTAATTTCTAAATAATATATAAAAGATTTCTAATATATATATATATATAGATATAACATATCTTTTCTTGTGATTTCTTAGTTTCCACATCACTTTATTACCAAAGTCTGCTTAATATGTTGAGGTCTACATAAGAAGTAAGATAATACAGAAATTAAAAGACCAGAGGTGGGTTTCTCTGCCTTTTGTGCCAGTACTTCAAAAATTTCAGTGGTGGGTCTTTGGCTTCCTTTGGTGGCCTCCATTGTCTTAAAAGCTGGTGTGAAATTCTTGTATTTTTGAATTGGTTCTTGGCTTGCTTTGGTAGTATTTGGTGTGGAGTTATTGTATTTATTAATTGGTTCTTTGTCTCTATATTGTGATCTGTGCTCCTGATCACTTGCAAGGTATGGTGATTGTGTTGGTTTTCTTTTTTTCAACACTCACCAGTCATTGTGAAAATGGTCAAGGTATCCAATTACTCTGGTTTGGTCATGGAGGACTTATTGTTGTCAGTCATTATTTCCACTGGTCATTATTTTCTGTTGGACGTTTAGCAATTACACAGTATTAAAACCAGCTGGTCTAAATGGGCCGTGAGGGTGATGGTTAATTGAATGAGCACATTTCGAAAGTTCATTTCTAAGAGGGTGATTTGGCAACGAAATGGGGCACATTTAATGCAAAATCACCTATGACAATGACATGTGGCAATAAATTTTGCAGGATTGTGCCATAGGGTGGTAGAGGGTAAACATCTAGGTACTTCATTTAGATTCAGATTTGACAACCCATCTATTTATAAAGTGGCTGCAGCTATAAAGTCCAATCAATGTATCTCAACTAGCCATCTGTTTGATTCAGATATTCCCATCTGTGGGATGCCCTACTGCCTTCAAACTACCTAATCTCTTATCATTTCATTTACAAAATCAGGTCGGCATGTTTATAAAGTGACTACAGCTTTAAAGTCCACTTCATGAGGCGCAATCAATGAATTTCAGATGTCACCATTATGACATTCTTGTCTAAAGAAATGGTCTTCATGTATCCTAGTCATACTAGTAGATGATTATGACTTATAGATGAGTTCTACGGAAAAATGAATATGATTTTAGATGATTCATCTAAACAAATTAAAATTTAGAATGTACGATTTAATTGCAATTTCAGATAAAAAGTTGTTCAATTTTTATTTTTTTTAATCACTAAAAATGGTGTCAATTTCAATTTGAAGGAGACGAGGGCTATTGACTACTGAAAAGGTTATCAGTGAGATTGTCACCACTCACACCTCAAATTTTGATAGATAATGATATTAATGTTTATGGAAGGTTGTGGGATTGGAGAAGGAATTTCAAGTATATTTTTTTATGAATTTAAAAGAGTTTATATCTAAAATGTCAATAGAAATACTTTGAATATAAGAGTTAGAATATATAAGATGTTATAATAAATTATAAATAAAAAGAATTAAATGTATGGATATTTAATGAGGATGTTATTATATGAGGGTCTCAATTTGTCCTCAATAAGTCAATATAATGGAGTTAAATAAGGGTTAAGATCAATACACAAGCATGTAATATGTTCTTAGGATGATGATGCAATGCTGATTAGCTCTATTTTATCCATTGGTAAAAGGAATTTAAGATTTACTTAATGAATTATGCTCTATATCGAAAATGATTTATTTTGAATTAGGGTCGATCTTTAAACACACCACTCTAAAATATAATTTTCAAACTATTTGTAATTTAGGAAACTCATATAGTAGTGAAAATAGAGATAAAGGACCCAATTTTAAAATTGCAATTAAAATTTGAAAGCTCAAGTCTATGGATGCAAAGATGATCTATATTTAAATTTCAATTATAAACCTCAATCAAGCTACAAAGATAATATTAAGAGATCAACATCAACATTTAGGGATAAGTAGTAATGCAACCAAGATCAGGTCACATATTTTACCTACTTTCATGTGAAATGGACCATCTTACACACTAGGTGATGTATTTAAGAATAAACTAGTTGTCATGGGCCTAGAACATAAGAGAAAAAGGCATTAGTGGTCAACATGTGTAACTCCTTTTTACATCTCTTTTATGTTCCATAGACACTCTTACATTATTGAAGTGGAAGCTTAACTTATAGAGGTCGTAAATTTTGATCTCTGAACTTAATTGAGGTCATAAATTAAAAATAGAGATATAGGACCCAATTTTTAAATTGCAATTAAAATTTGAAAGCTCAAGTCTACGGGTGCAAAGATGATCTATATTTAAATTTTCAGTTATAAACCTCAATCAAGCTACAAAGATAATATTAAGCTCGATCAACATCAACATTTAGGGATAAGTAGTGATGCAACCAAGATCGGGTCACATATTTTACCTACTTTCAAGTGAAATAGACCATCTTACACACTAGGTGATGTATTTAAGGAGAAACTAGTTGTCATGGGCCTAGAACATAAAAGAAAAGGGCATTAGTGGTCAACACGTGTAACTCCTTTTTACATATCTTTTATGTTCCATAGACACTCTTACAAATTATTGAAGTGGAAGCTTAACTTATAGAGGCCATAAATTTTGATCTAAGAATTTAATTGAGATCATAAATTAAAAATCTTAGAGAGCTCTACATCACTAAAGCTTGTTAAAGCTTTTTAATAATCTTGATAAACAAAAAATTATATTTAACATTAGGGTGCAAGTTGAGACACCTTTTTCTAACATATTTTCTACAAACAATTATATTTTAATAAAATTATTAAAATATTATAACTAATGTTCATATTTAAATTTGCATATATGAACCTATATTCATAGAAGTGACCTTCTTTTGCAAAGGTGAACATATATGTTTAAGGATATGATTTGTAGAATCTATTGATAGGTGTAGATATGGTCCACAACATTCAAATTTTTATATTTGTAGTAAATTCAACATTTTTATAGTGTCTTAATGTTAATTAAAATTTCATTGTGATCAAGATATTTATATGAATTTTGATAATTGTATATGCATATTTGTTGGACATTATAAGGTGATGATATGAACTTGTCATAGATAATTAATTTGTTTTAGTTTGAACCTATATCTAATTTACTATATTTTTTGCTAATTTCTAAATGATTTAATTTGTTGAATATGTTTTGGATGTATGATATATTATTCAACCATTCATTATTGAGATGTGTTTGGGAGGTATTGTGTCCTTGATTTGAGGGAGAATACAATGAATGAAGAGGATATCGCAAATAAACATCATTATAGGTAGAGGACAAGGTAAGTAGTTTTTTAATAGGTCACATTATCTCGGTATTATACTCTAGGTCATGTTGGTCACTGATTAATCATTGAGTTACTATTTCTCCAATTTGTGTTACTAACTAGTCATAGTTGAATTCTTGGTACCTTGATTAGATCGTAGGGTGTTTGGTAAGTTGACACTTAATAAACATTCATGATAGTACTCGATGTGATCTACTTGGGTATGTTTGCATTTTTAAAGATACCTAATTTATTTATTCTAGCCCATTACAAGCCATGAACTATTTGTTTGGGATTCAGGTATCTCAACTTAGAGTCCTAACATATATATGTGCTATCTCTTCTATCTCATTCTTTTGGTTTCATAATTATAAAGTGTTGAATCTGTATGTTGCTATGTTGTTGAAACTTTCTAAGAGCTATAAACTACATGATCTTTCCTTTAAGGTTTAATACATGGGAAATAAACCATGTATATTTTCATTTTTGTGACATAGTTGTATGTGCTTTTATCAGCACATGTTGTAATTTGCTTTGAAGAATCATTGGATACTATAGGTGCATACTAATCTCAGAGGTTTTACAATGATACTCTTATTTCCCTTCACTATCTCATTATCACATGTAAAAAAATTAGTTTATATTTGTCAAAAGAGGTGGGAGTGACTAATTCGAAATTTACAATATTCAATATCTCTCTATTTATTTTGATAATAACTTAAATAATAGAGCTTTTAGTTTTGAGCTCCATTAAGATATCAAGATGTGGTCTTCATCCCACTACCAAGGCTTGTACGATATGGGGGAAGCTACACCATTTCATACCCAACCCTCAAAGACTATCGTGGTCCATAGTCTAGAATGCTAATGTAGTGGAGAAGGAATCTAAAGTTTCAAGACTAAATCTATATTTTTCTTGGCACATGAGTAGTGCTTTGTTCAAAGAGCTCAACGAAATAAACAAGGAAAAAATGTCTTTGGAAAACATTAATATGTTATTGGAGTAACTTGGAAGGAATTGGGTGTTCCTTTTTATAAATCTAGATATATCATTCAGAGTTTTGTCTAGTGGGCAAGTTAGGTAAAGAGCCTAGGATAGATTTTTAAGCTCGTCAAAGGATCAAGAAGTCTTCTTAAATGGAATACACACTTCCTAGTTTCGCAAATCATTATATGTGTAACAATATTCAAAAACATCTTGCTTAGCATGTTTAAGTTTAAGTATGCTATGATTATTATAATACTAAACAACCAATTCATAGTGTACATGATATATATTTAACACTAGAATTTAGTATTATAGATTGAAACTAGAATTTAGTATGATATATGACATGGTTGTCCCTAGGGCCAAAATAAGCACTCAAGGTATGGCGAGTCATATTAGGTTGGTTCATTTTAACTCAAATATTTCATTTGTTATCCCCTGATTAAGAGACTCTCCAATGAGATATCCAATAAATCTTTTTGGGTCAAGGAAATGTTGGGAGCCACTCTAGTACTTCTCTATGACATCTAAGTCCTAGGTTCATCACATTTGTTGAAATCTCAAACGTGGCATGAAAATCAATGCAATGTTAATTTTTTCTCAACAAATTCAACATAAGCTTAAATGGTCTAAAATCCAAATTCAAGAAGGATACTTCAAATTTGTCATTCTCATTCAATCCAATTTCAAAATAAAAATCTAAATTTTCATAATTTATTTTTCAATGCAAAACCAATCTTTTTCTAAGAACAACATTAAAATAGCTTGATTTTTACATTTAAAAAATTGAAAGTGACCTTTGGCTCAAAATACACACAAGAACCATTCTAGAAAATAAAATTCAATTTGCAAACATTTTGGAAAATTTTGGCATTATGAGGGTCAATTTTGTAGATTCTCAAGAAAATTAAATAACAAATAAATCCTACTTGATTTCAAATTTAAAAATGCACCAATTGAGAGATTTTGATACTTCACTAACAATGCACAAACTATTCAAATTCAAAAACAAATAATAAATGAGAGGAATTGAAGGACTCAGCTCACTTTTGGTCAAAACAAACAATCACTCTAAGCTTTCAACAGACCAAAGGAGAGAAGAAATCCATTTCCATGCATATTCACATGCCCATTCCTATCTCATTGCTTTGAATCCCACTCCATTTGACCCACAATTGCATTCCCAATGTGAATTAGAAAAATTGGGCGAGAGAAGGGTTTGGAGAACTTGTAAATAGGTAGGCATTACATGTAACACCTAACATGCGTAATATAAAACTTCTAGGCATTATATGTAGAAGCCCTTCGGGCATATTTTGAATTCTTCTCTTTGAAATCTTTCAATTGTAAAAACATTGTATTATAAGACCTACACACACCGAGTAATGAACCTCAGGAAGGCCAGTTTGAGGAGTTGTACACTCCAATACATTTTTATAAGACCTAAAAAACGTCATTTTTTAAAACATTGGTATTATAAATTATGGTTCAAGATGATTTTATATAGTTCAAAATGCATGATCTTTATTTTGGCATATATTTGTGTCCCCTTTTATCTTTTTCAAATAAGACGTATGTTACTAGTGTACTCTATTTTTTTAATAGAAATTAACAAGGCATTCCCCCTATTGATATTAAGGAAAGGTGTTAGAACATGATTTTATTAGGGATTATCCCTTATAACATTTAAATATTTTTCTATTATAAGGCTATCAAACCTTATGCATATTATGTGGTTTATAGAGAATATACTATTTAAATAATTAATAATTTAACAAACTATTAAATTATTATCTATAAATGGTAGTTTCGAATAGGTGTGACTAATACCTGGCTTCAAATATATTTTCACCCCTTCTCCCATATTTTGGGAGGTTTTCTCTTGTTGAGAGGTGATGCAATGTGGAGATCTAAAGTGAATTCTATCACTATGCACACAAGGAATTACTAGAAATGTGCAAGTAAGGAGAAGTGATGTTCGCAAGTTTTGCCTATATCTTTATAGACAATTCTATAAGTGTTTTATAATAGATGAGAGTAATACCCCTTCAAATATTTTTTCACCCCTTCTCTCATATTTTGGGAGCTTCTCCCTTATTGAGAGGTGATGCAATGTGGAGATCTATAGTGAATTGTATCACTATGCACACAAGGCATTATTGGCCATGTGGAAGTACAGAGAAGTCATATCTCCAAGTTGTGCTTATATTTTTATAGACAATTATATGCATATTTAATAATAGATGATGCCTTTAGGATCCTTTACCTAAAAGAATTTTACTCATGTATATATTGTATAATGTGTTAAATTTGTGTAATCTTATATGTTATAATTCCACATTCCTTCTTTTTATTTCCTTGTTTTATTAATTTAGCCCATGTGCCTTTCCTTTTATTGTTTCAACAATTCTCTCTCTTTCTTTAAAATTTTGATTTTTTTCCACTTTGTCCATAAAATCATTTGCCTTGTTTTTTATGCCTCTCTCCTAATCTATTTAACTAGTTGGTCTAATCCTTTTTGCATCGTATCTCTTTTGAACTGAGGAGAAATTGTGATGTAATAAAAATTACCAGGTTCGTCTTAAAGTCGAGCTTCCTTTTGCTTTTGCACTTAAGGTTCGATTTTCAACCAACCTGGGTAACCTTTGCACACACCCACTATCATTCCCCCTCTATCAACCTGTCCTACAAACTGCCCTACTCTTCTCCACGTGCACCAGGGGGGTGGGAGTTCTAGTTCTTGTTCTACCACCCCATATCCCCTCTTATCCCACCTACACAAGCCCAACCTTTCAGCTCCGATCAATGTGCGAAGAACTAGTCCAATTCACCTTTGTGAATAGTAGGGCCATCTCGGGAAGCAGGATGTGGATTATAAGCTCGATTCTAGCCCCATAGAATTATAGGTCGAGTGCAGGTTTATTAATGAATGCATCATTATAGGCTTTAATGTCACCTTCAATGCTCAAGGCCACGGTGTAGGCCTGCTTCAAATCGACATGGTCGTAATTAATCAGCTTGTTAGTGGAATCGAGAGACTACTGGATCTACTATCGCTTCTGGCTATGGATTTCTATTATGAGCATAAGAATATAGCTCTCGATTAGGTTCTATGTTGTTGCGCCACCCTTGTTGTCTTTTTATTCTTCTCTTGCTTATCATATTGATGATGGATCATGTAGTGTGATCCAAAATGTTGGTGGAATTAAGATTACTCACACAGTTTAATCTAGAAGTTGCAAACTAAATCTTTATGGACTATGAAAATTCCATGTCTTTAATTCTTATTTCATTTTTATTTTTTATTTGTTTTGATAAGTAACTTAAGATCCAAATTTTTAACACTAGGAAAATGAGACAACCAAGTAATTACGATTGGCAATGAGTGGATTTCATATTAGTGGAAGAATAGATATAAATTAGTGATTAATTCACATCGAGCCTCAATGTTCTTTTCCTTTTGTAGGGTGGTTTTAATAAGCATCAATCTTAAATCCTCAAGTGCATTAGGGAAACCAAAGCCTAAACTTGAGGAGTTGAAAATGGAATTGATTGCATCAAGGATGTGATAGAAACTAGATCTAAATGTGCCGATTTTATCAAGATGGTAAAGGATCTAAGTTCTATTTTGAAATAAAAATTCATTCAATTGGAATTTACGATAGGACTTATTGGACATTAAGCAAGTTATGAAAAATGTGTAATATTGCTAGCCATGAGATCTACCGCTATGCAAAATTTATATCAGTAATGCACATAGATAAGGGTGTGAAAGAATGGGCGTGCCTTGCCCAAAACCTTTTTCACCTTATATTGTGAAAAATAAAGATTGATGACTCACTTTTAATTTGTTAACCATTTGTCATTTATGCATTTTGACCATGCTCAACACCTTTTGTAGTTTGTGCATAAGTATTAATGTTATATTTGTAGACACCTAAAATTAATATTTAATTAATTTAAGGCTATCAACATAATTAATTAATTAATTTAATTGTGTTATCCTTATTCCTCTCAGAATCAATTAAATCTAATTTAATTAATCTTGTCACTATTGTCCAATAATTAATTTATCAAATAAATTAATTATTCCCTTATTCTTCTAAAGTCATCTCAATAATTATTTCTAAATCCACTTAGTTAATTAATTTTAATTAATTAACCTAGTCATGTGATTCCTACAAATCACTTTTCCTAATCCCACTCAACCTAATTAATCCTTCTAGAATATCTCATAATCATGCTTATCATTATTCTCCAATTTTTAATTCACACTCATGTCACATCAACTTTGAATCTCTCAAAGAAATTCAAATTTCTTTGAATCCCTCAATGTATCCTTATTTTGGAATTTTTAATTCCTCAAGTCTGAAATTCAAATTTCTCCCCCCTTTTTCCAAAGGAATTTTATATTCCTGTTTATTTTCCCAATGCACCCTTGATCCATGTCTTCTATCTAAAATCAATCTCAACCCTTCATAATCAAATCAATCTTGGTCCTCCATTGGCCTTCTCCAATCTATAAATTGGAGTCCATTCTCTTCACAAAAGGATCCACTTCTCATGCATTGTCATGTTGTCTATTTCTTCTCTCATTCTCTTCTAATCCTCTCTCAAATCCATCAAATTCATAATCCATCACTCAAATCAAATCCTTCAATCCAACTTGTTGAGCACAAAGGAGAGCATTCCACATCAAAAGCAATCAAAGGAGCACATCAAGTGGAGCATCATCAAGGGGCACCTTCACTTCATCAAGCTCAATCCGAAGGAGAAGGTAAAATAGCAAGGTGAAATGGTCTCTTTATGTTTTTAGCATTTTCATGTTTATTTCATTATGTTTTGATCATTTTCCCTTCTAATCCGTTTTCCCCTTTTCAATATTGTCACCTAAAATCGTACGTGCTAAGTTTGTGAACCCTCATTATAAGTTTTGTACCATTAGTCAATAATGATTTCAATAGAATGGTAAAGATGTATGTGCACAATATACAACATTATAAACTAATTCGTAGAACTTAAACAAACACACATACCGAGTGACTCTTGAACATCACGTATAATTGTAAACAACTTTGATTCATGCTTCTAGTTTATATAAGCCAATTGCATGCAACATATATTTGATGTAAGATTTGAGCTAACTCTAAAAATTGTAACTCAATGATATATGTATAGATTACATGAGTTATTGAAGCATTCTCTCAACACAAGAAAATGCTTGGTCCTTCAATCACGCAACCATTGTAACATCATCTATAACTAGAACATCAAAATAGTTAATCAAAAGTGTGCATTAGTTGTTGGGAAGTTGTGGAATCTCTAACATATATTATAGCTCAATATGTACTAACTAGGGGACTTGAGGACTTCAAACCATATGTCGGTAGATCAATAAAGGTCTATTGACCTTGCATCTCCATGCTTGTATAATCTATGCTCATGTCCTTAGTGCTCAAAAGTTGATTGAGGATGTTTGAGCAGAACCGTCCTAGATGCTAGGCACAACCACACCCAAATTTGCCACTTACATGGTAATGGGAAGGATCAATCAAATATGTTGATTGAGGTTAACTACAGACACAAAACTGTGATGATATCAAAAGATTTTAGTTTGAGGTTGTGCTACGGACCTAAAAGAATAGCAGTCTAAGAAGAAGAGGGATCAAATACAAATGATCATAGGATAACTGATACATATCCACACAAAGCTGTTACTATCAGCTTCAGCAACAGCACCACTGATACGAAAGTTCTACTCTTGCATAACAGGAAAACTATCAAGGACCAAGGGAACATTATACAAAATCCTTTGATAAACAGCAATAATCACTCCAAGCATGGAAAATGTAGCTACTAACAAAACTTTGTTTTCAGTTTTTTAAATACAATTGACAATATATGAAAAAATTTTACAATCTGAATTTAAATTTTTTTTGAAGTTGTTTTGTATAGTGAATATCTTTGTCATGAAGCTGTTAAAATTGGTACTTGATTTTTTTCAATTGTTTGTGATGACGTACATTGTTTTTCAACTGTGAACATAAGAAAACAAATTATAGCATGATGTCCGAATAAAACTTAAGAATTTTCATATAGTGATGCAAAACATGAGTGAACATCTATTTTTTCATATTAAGTAAAATAGTTTGTCACATAATATGGACAATAATATTATTATGAATCTCATTACCTAGTAAAGCTTTTCTCCAACTCAACATACTATCAAATATAGCAGAAAATTTAGTACTTATGACATTATCTTCTATATATTGCTGATTGAGGTTGTACTATGATTACAAAATTTCAGAAGAAATATTATAAGAATCAAAATAATAATGAAGCCTACTTTGATTGTGAGGGCATCAAGCCTTATTAGAATATGAACATGTTTTGTCAATTTATTTAGTTCTTTCAAAATTTAAAATTGAGAAATAAAGATTTTTTATATTATTTGTTCATTAAAAAAATATAAATTGGTGTTCTTCAACCTGCAGACTTTATGTTTACAATTTGTCAATCATAAAGGAGAAAAAACAATTTATGTTTAAATTTTTCATTTTTTTAATTGTGACTTATAATTGTTTTTAAGTTTCAAAAAAATTCATAATTTTCTCAAGATTGGATTGAAAAGCTAATATAAAAGATAAATTTATCTATTGTTTTTTTCTAATTTGTTTGACTCAAAATTTATTAATTTAATTAATTATTTGTTAGATAAAAATACAAGTTGAAAAGAATATGTTGTTTTGCAACCTAATATCTTTTATTTACATTTCATAAATTGTAAAAGAAGAGATTTTTTTCAAGATTTAAAAAATATGCGCGCTGAATAAAAATTTCTTAGAATTGTATAAATTTTATTCAAGATTTCAAATTTGTAAATTTAAATATCTAAATGTATAAAAGAATATGAGTGTTAAATTAGTAATTTGTGTACAAATTAAAAGATTATGATAAATTTTTAACATACACACAAGCTGAAAGAGACTTAAAACAAACTCATAACTGAGAAAAAAAAAAAACTGAAATTCTATGCAAATTGTATTTATAAAACTAGTATTGAAAAACTTAACCCAGAATTGTAATTACATAGTCTTGATTTATAGAGAGTGTTGATCATCACCTATTAGAATAAAAGATTAAAACAAAGCTAAAAAAACTAAAAAGCAATTGTCTTACTCTGTATACAACAACGTTAACCAGAATTAAAACGAAAAAATAAAAATCTAAAACTATGTCTATCCTTGCAGTTTCTAAATTGTTGTTTTATTAAAAAAACAAAAAAAACAAATCTCTAGTGTAGCCGACATCTTTGCATCATTCATGATTATCTTCAATCTCCTCCTGAATGATCAATGGAGGTGAGTCCCAACTAATTTCGGAAAGTAATAAAGGTGGCTATGGGAAGAGCTTTGGTAAATATGTTTGCAACTTGTTCAGATGGAGGACGGAATTGCAACTCCGCGTGTCCATCTTGAACCAATTCATGAATGTAATGATGACGGATCTTTATGTGCTTCGTTCTGGCATGAAACACAAGATTCTTTGCCATGGCAATAGTGCTATTGTTATCGGAATAGATGGTGGTTGGATGCTCTAGAACCAAATGTAGATCTGTCAATATCCTTCTAATCCATACTACTTAAGAACTTGCTGATGAAGCTGCCATGCATTCCACTCCTGCTGAAGAAAAAGCCATTGTGGCCTGTTTCTTACTGCTCCAAGATACAACTCCAGAGCCAAATGAAAAAACATAACTAGATGTAGATTTCCTATCATCCACTAAACTGGCCCAATCTGAATCTATATAACCAACTAGCTCAAACTTTTCAGTGGGAGAATATTGAATTCCAAAATGTTGTGTACCACTCACATACCTCATGATTCTTTTAGCAGCCCGCCAATGTGATTCATGTGGATCCTGCATGAATCGAGAGATGAGGCTCACAACATACATAATATCTGGCCTACTAGTTGTGAGGTACATGAGGCTGCCAACCAAACTCCTATAACGAGTAGCATCAACCTTAGGACTAGCATCTTCCTTGGTTAATTTTTCACCAAGTGCTATGCGGGTTGCAAGTGCTTTGCATGCCTCCATTCCAAACTTCTTCAATAAATCAACTACATACTTGGTTTGGAAAATAAATATACCTACTGATGTTTGTTGTACTTCCACACCAAGAAAATAGTGCATGAGTCTCAGATTTGACATAAATTTTTGTTTCATTTCTGCTTGAAACTTCTCCATGAAAGCTTTGCTATTACCTATATAAATAAGATCATTAGGATAGAGGCAAACAATGAGAATATCAACCAATATGTTGGACATACAAGGTAGGCTCTGAGTGGCTTCTATTGAATCCTTTCTTCATGAAATAATTATCAATTCTAACATACCAGGCACGAGAAGCTTGCTTCAACCCATAAAGAGCTTTCTTCAACTTGTAGACTAAGTGTTCTTTTTTTGGAACTTCATAACCCATAGGTTGTTCGACATAAACTTCTTCATCTATGTAACCATTAACGAATGCTGATTTCACATCCATCTAAAATATTGGTCACTTGTATTGTGCTGCAATAGTCAATATAATATTGACTGTACCAAGTCAAGCCATAGGAGCAAAAGTTTATGCATAATCCACTCTAGGAGTTTGTGCAAACCCCTTGGCAACTAGTCTTGCCGTATGTCATTCCACTAAACCATTTGCATGATATTTGACTTTGTATATCCATTTCACACCAATCACCTATTTACCTTTAGGAAGTGGAACTAATTCCCAAGTATTATTCTTATGAATGGAATTCATCTCATCATTCATAGCATTAACCTACACGGTTTCTTTCACTGCTTCTTCATACATAGAGGGTTCAACTTCAATTGTACTAAACAAAGAGAAATTAACATCTGGATTTATATTGGCACTCCTCTGATAAATATCAACCAAACTACATACATTTCTTGGAATGGATGTCGGAGATGATGGTGGAGGTGAATCTTCACCAGAGTTTGTGCTACTTGAAGAAATATGTGAGCTTGGATGACTGGAACTGGAGCTTGAACTTCCACTTGAGCTTGTGGGGAGAGGAGGAGTAACACTGTTATCTTCCATGTTTATGATTATTGGTGGATTTTTCTGCACATCATCTTTCCACTGCCATACTCCCCCTTCATAAAAAATCACATCTCGGCTAACTATCCATTGCTTTGTCTCGAGATTATAGAAATCGTAGCCTTTAGTTGCAATAGAGTAACCCATAAAGATACAAAGTTGGGATTTGGCATCCAACTTATTTCACTTTTGATCTAGAATATGCACTTAAGTCAAGCATCCAAAGACTCGAAGATGAGCCACTGAAGGCTTGTGATCACTCCAGGCTTCCTTTGGAGTGAGGTTTTGAACAACTTTCGTGGGACTACGGTTGAAAATATATATTGTAGTGGCAACTGCTTCTCCCCAAAAACTATTTGGAAGATTTTTTGTATGCAACATGCTTCGTGCCATTTCCATAATTGTACGGTTCTTTCTTTTAGCTATACCATTCTATTGAGGTGCATAAGCGGTAGTAAGTTGTCTTTGCATGTCATTCTTAAGACAAAAATCAGCAAAATCATTAGAAGTAAACTCTCCCCATCTATTTGTTCTGAGAATCTTTATAAGATACCCACTCTGCTTTTATGTCATTGCTTTAAAGTTCTTGAAGCATGCAAAGGCTTCAGATTTCTGCTTCAAAAAATAAACTCAAGTGTTGTGAGAGTAATCATCAATGAAGGTCAAAAAATAAAGGTTCTTACCCAATGATTGCTCTTGCATGTCACCACAAATGTTAGCATGCACAAGCTCTAGAGGAGATTTGGCTCTCCAAGATTTGCCCACCGGAAAACTGTCTTGATGATGCTTGCCAAGTGCACACCCTGAACAAAATTCTTATTTTACCTTGATTGGAGGAAACCCTCTCACCAGATTCTTCTTATTCAACAAAGTTAGCCCTTGAAAATTCAGATGACCATACCGTCGATGCCATAACCATGAATCATCTATGGTTGATTTGAGTGCATGCAACTTACTAGAAACCAATTTGAGAGGAAACAATCTATTCTCTGTCATATAAGTCTTTGTTAAAAGATGATGATTATTATATTTATCAAAGATTTTGCAACAACTATCTTCAAATACAACTTTATAGTTTTTTTTTAAAACTTGTCCTATACTCAAAAGACATAGAAAGTATTATGAATATGTGTTGTGTCTCCTTGCTTAGTCTTGACTACAAGGGTACCTTTTTACCACTACATCAACCTCCTTATCATATCCAAATTTAACTTTACCTCTCATTGAATCATCTAATTTGACAAAGAAATCAGATAAATACCTATCATGTGATTTGAGCAGCCGATGTCCAAGAACTAGACATCCTCTTGGTGTTCTTTTGCCAAATTGGATACAAAGAATGTAGAATTCTTTGCGTCAAAAGACTCTTTTGCATAACTAGCTCCTGACTTATGCAAGTCAGATTTCTTCTTCCTGCACTCACATTCATAGTGCCCATATCTTTCAGAATATTTGCACTGTATACTCCTTCGATTAACAGAACTCCATCCTCTTCCTCTGTTATTTCCTCTTCCTCTTCCTCTACCTCTTCCTCTGTTATTACCAAAAGATTCACCTTGAAATTTAGTAGAGTGAGAGGGAGGAGATTTGGACTTTTCCTCAATGTTCATAGAAGACTGGAAAGCTTGCACAAAACTTTCCGTAGAACGCTACATACGCTCCTCATGAGATTGCAAAGAACCAATTAACTTTGCAACTTTGAAAGTATTTAGATCTTTACTTTCTTCAATAGAAATTACTATTGGATCAAATTTAGGAGGAAGAGACCTTAATATTTTTTCTACAACTTTCTGGTCTGATACAGTTTCTCCTTGAGTACTAAGGTGATTCACAATACCTTGATTCCTAGTAATAAATTCACGAATGGACTCAGATTCCTTCATCCTCAAAATTTCAAATTCTCGTCGAAAAGTTTAAAGTCTTACCAATTTAATTTTGTCTATACCTTGGTATGCAGTTTGTAGAGCTTCTCATGCATCTTTTGATTTTGTCATACTGACAATTTGAGGAAAGATTGACACATCCAAAGCAGATTGAATGGTGAAAAGAGCTTTGTTGTCCTTCTTTCTATCTTCTTTTAGCTGTGTTTTCTGTTGTGGTGTCCATGTATTTAATGTATTCTGATCAATAGGTTCTTGGTATCCACCTTCCACTAGTTCCCAGAGATCTTGGGATAATATTAGGGTCTTCATTTTGATAGTCCAATAATCACAGTTTTCTCCAGTAAACAATGGAAGCTAAAATGCTAAACCTTTTCCATTAGCCATCTAGAGATAACTGCTGCTCTGACCTTGCTACCTACACAATCAAAAATCTTGCAACCTGCTCTGATACCAAATGAAATATTATGATAAATTTTAACACACACACAAGCTAAAAGAGACTTAAAACAAACTCATAACTGAGAAAAAAACATAATTGAAATTCTATTCAAACTGTATTTATAAAACTGATATTGAAAAACTTAAAACAAAATTGTAATTACATAGTCCTGATTTATTGAGAGTGTTGATCATCACTGATTAGAATAAAGGATTAAAAAAAAGCTAAAAAAACTAAAAAGCAACTGCCTTACTCCATATACAACAGTGTTAACTAGAATTAAAACTAAAAAACAAAAATCTAAAACTATGTTTATCCTTGCAGTTTCTAAACTGTTGTTTTATTAAAAAAATTAAAAAAAACAGATCTCCAGTATAGCCGACATCTTTGCATCATTCATGATTATCTTCATTTAAAAAAAAAAAAAAATTGATCGATAATGGGTCGAAGCCGATAAGGTGTACATACCATACATCCTTGTGTGATTATTCATGATTATCTTCATTAAAATAATATGACTATTAAATTAGTAATCTGTGTACAAATTAATTATTTACTTTTCATTAAATATTTATACAATTTATTCTCGGGTGTTTTGAATTGAATTGGATTTGCATGTAATATTTGAATAAATTTATGATATATTTTACATTGTTCATAACCAAGTTTGCACACAATGTAATTTTAGTTTGTAAATATGAATTAATAGGTTGGGTGTGAGAATATGTTACTGGAGGAGGTTAATCAAAAGATTACTCCCTTTACACTATGTAGCATGGCTAAAAATAATGATAAGATTATGAATCCTCTAATATCTATTAAAAAATTAAAAATTATATTCTTCTAATGACCATTTTCAAACAATATTCCCACTACACCAGCTTATAGATTGTTCTCTTTAAAAAACCTGCACACCCAATTCTACCTCCAAATTCTTATTCAACAAATAATTTCATGCAAATAATACAATAAAGCTTGTCCCATAAACCTGAACATTAATTTAAGTCTTCAGAGAAAGTAATATTACATGCATTATTATTCATTAATTAAAATCTTGACTGAAATATCTAGTAGCAAGTTGCAAAGCCTTTTCCACTATATATTGAATATATCAGCCAACATACATATGTTATTGTTGCTTATCATAAAGACAATCCTTTAAAATCGTGTATTGTATCTTTCTATTAAGTCTAGGCTTCAGGCTTCATACATGCCCATGCATGTATTTTGTGTGTAAGGGATGGTCATCAATATGTTTTGTATGGAAAATGAATTGTTTGCCACAGTAGAACAACATATGCACATATTAAGGAAATGTCTTATGAATACACAATATCTCACAAAGAAGGTAATTTGAGACATGGCAAAACAAGATAAATAGATAGATTTTTTATTGTTCGAGAGGAAAAGATGTTAGTGTAGGTTTTTATTTTCCTAGTTGGGTTTATTATTTTCCCTTTTCCTAGGTTTTTCCTACACTTTAATTAAGTTTGATTAAGTTAATAAAACATGTTTACTTAAGACAAGTGGGTATTAAGGTGTCACCTTGCTATGAGGAGGTGCATTTACTATGTTTAGACCATCATGGTGGTCTCTCCTCATTGGTCAGTATTGCCACCTCCACCCCTCACTTGAGTCTATATAAACATGCTACCTTCCTTGTATTTTCATATAGTTGGAGATAGTAATCTGATGTCATTTTGTCTTGGATCACTTCACATCAGTTTTCTCTCAGTATCATTGTTATGTTATTCATTTTATTTTGCATTTACAATTTATTTGATCTATATCTTTCCATTCAATTCTAGGTTGTAATTTGTTTCTCAGATTTTAACATGGTATCAGATCTTGTTTTGATAGAATAGATCTTTGTAGTGATCTTGTAAAACTTTGTTGTTTTTTCTCTTACATTGCATACAATCTGGAGAATAGAAAAGTTTTATGAAGATCTGATAATCCTTGTCATTGCATGTTTGTCTTTCTCTTGATCTGAGTGATTGCAACATTCTGGAGGATTTTGGGAGGATTTCTTTATGTTCCATTGCATCCAGGAGGCCCGAGAAAGTCAAGTTTGATTTTTGTTTCACCAAAATCGAAGATCATTTGTTGCAAGTGCAAAATGAGGGTTTGCAACTCAGATCTAGAAGATAACTTTCAAATGAGGCATTTTGAGGCCAAATAGAACTTTCCATTGTGTCTGGAAGGCCCAAAAACCCCCATTTTCATATAAAGATTGCCCATATTTGGACACCAGAGGTTCTGCCAAAAATTTCTTTTCTAGACGGGTGTTTTTCTTTTCAGAACATTATTTTTCATCAATTTTGTGGTGTATACTTGTTGTTTGGAGCCTCAAATGGTTGCCCCATAGCCCTACTATGGCCCAAGGATCATTTTGCCTAGTTTATTGACCGTTTTTGGCAAATGTAAGGCACCAAAATCTATTGTTTTTTGTTTAGGCGTGAATACTGAAGGTTTTATTTCTCCTCTTTTCACCTGTCAGAGGGAAAGTGTGAGGCTCACCATCTTTGTTATTGGTAAAGTGCAATTATTAATTATTTAAAGTGTTGATATATTAAAATAGGCCATTTAACGAGAATTTGTTTTAGCTATAACTTTTGATCGGTAGTTCGGAATTATGTGTCATTTTTTGTAAAAGTGGATATTTTTCATTTCCCATCTAATGGTCATATTTTTAATTGTAAATGAACTAAATTATAAAGTGTCAATTTTGGGGGGATCTTTTTGATTGAGTGAAAAGTGGGGGAGGTGTCTAGTGTGTTTTGTTGATCTTTTCTCTCTCTTTTTTCCGCACAACAAACAATCTTAATTTTTGCATTAAAATGGATCAAACTACAATACCAATACTCACACCTTATAACTTCTATGATTGGAAGTCAAAAATGACAATCTATCTTAAGAAGTTGGGGTTGTTTAGAGTAACTATGGGTCTTGAAACTAAACCATCACTACTTGTAGAAAAGCCAAAATGGTTTAGCAAATGTCATGAAGCTTATGGTACTCTATGCATGTTTGTATCTCCTAATCTTCTTTTTCATGTTGAATCTGCTACAAAATGATGTATGGACAACTTTAGAATGTTGTTTGGTAAACAAGATGAATTAAGGGGACACCAATTGGAGGATGAGCTAATAGGGTTAAATCCATATAATTTTGATACAATTCAAGACTCCTTCACAAAACTAAAAGCTGTAAGATTGCAATTGAAGGCATGTGGGATAGACAAAATAGATTCACAATTGATTCTAAGCATTCTTTCCAAACTTGGTCCAAACTATTTAGTTTTTGTTTCTACATTCTATGCCACAAAAAGTGCTTTAGGAACTAGCTATAAAATGCCTTCTCTTGATGATTTTATAAATGAACTCGCAAAAAAACAAGACAAGATGATTCAAATGAGCACAATTAAGCCCTCTAATTCTCATGTCTTGGCTGCAAATCAAGGCACAAAAGATCAAAAAGGGCCTTCTAAGAAAGAAAAGAAACAAAAGAAACAAGGAGAAAAGAAGCAAGAATAGAAACCAACTACACTAAAAGCAGCTAATGATGCATCTTCTTCAAAAGGTGATAAGCCCAAGAAGGAGAAAACTAAGTGTTCCTATTGTAAGAAGAATGGTCATGATGAACATAAATGTCTGAAGAAGCAAATTGATCTCTTGTCTCATCTTCTTTAAAAGAACAACAACAACGTGCATGATTTTATCATATCAAGTTCATCTCATAAATCTTCAAAGGACACAAGTAAGGGGAAAGCAAAGGGCAAGGTCCTATTTTTTGTTGCTTCATAACCTAATTCCTAGATTATTGACTCGGGTTCTTCGCACCACATGGCTTCATTAAAGGATAGTTTTTCCTCTTTGGGGTCATGTTCTATGCCATCTATTGTATTGGGTGATGACACTCCTACTGAAGTGCATGGGAGAGGGTCTGTTGACGTGGGTGAAGGAACATTTCAGAATGTCCTTTATGTTCCATCTTTGTCAGCTAATCTCCTATCTGTCTATCAAATCACTCACGCTGGCTCTGGCAAGTTGGTTGAGTTCACTCCAGACACAGTGGTAATCAGTGAGATGCACAATGGGTCTACAATTGAAGTGGGAAAGGAAGATCGTTAGTCCAGACTATATCACTTTTCTCACTTTGTTCCTGATTCTCCTTTACTTGCATTGCTCACTCACTCTAATGAGGTGAGTCATTTGTGTATCAACGGTTTTCCACTTGAACTACCGCTACTTGCAGCAACTCACTCAAAATGACATGGTTATAGGGTTGCCTTCTATTAGATTTTTTGATGGAGTTTCTCAAGGATGCATTCTTGGCAAGCATCCTAAAGAAAAATTTGATAAAGGCAAAGCATGGAGAGCCACGAGAAGATTTTGGAGCTAGTACATAGTGATTTGGTGGGACCATTTTCACATCCTTCTTTCAGCATGGCCAAATATGTCTTAACATTTATTGATGATTTTTCCCAGTACACCTTTGTATATTTACTCAAACAAAAGTTGGAGGTCTTTGAGTCTTTTCAAGAATTCAAAGCCTTTGCAGAGAAACAATCAAGGAAAACCATCAAGGTTCTACGCACCAATAATGTTGGGGAATATGTCAACTAGAAATTTGAGCAATTTTGTATCTTAGAAGGCATTGATCTTCAACACACAGTTCCCTACACTCCACAGTAAAATGGATTTGCCAAGCAAAAAAACCTGTCCTTGAAGGAAATGGCTAATTGAGTGATTCACTCCAGATCATTGGCACCTCAATATTGGGCAGATGCCATTAACTGTGCATGTTATATCTAGAATCGGGTCCCTCGTCGAGCTATGAAGGGGGTAACTCCTTTTCAAGCTTGGACTAGTCGTAAACCCACAGTCAAACACTTTCGAGTGTTTGGGTCTCCTGCATGGGCCCATATTCCAGTAGAGAAATGCAAGGCTATGGATCTGCAAAGAAAGCCTTGCTTTTTTGTTGGGTATCTAGATGGTGTCAAAGGCTACAGGCTTCTCCATCCTACCACACATGAGCTTTTCATTGAGAGGAGTTTTTTTTTGGGGGAAGATATTTCTACTTCTTCTTCTATCACTTCTCCATCTTTCATTTCTATGGAGACATTGTGACTTCATGATGATAGTTCTTCTGAGGATTTTAATCCTCCCGATCCTTCTGAGGAGTCTTCTTCCTCAACTTCAGATGATGATGAGGAGGATCCATCTTCCTCCTCTCTTAGTCATCATTAAAATGATAATGATTCTCCTCCAGATTCTCCTCATTCTCTAGCTATTGGGCCTCTTTGGGCTCGTCAGACATTGGAGTTAGCAAGTGATTGGGTCGGTGATCCTTTGGATGCGAGAAGAACAAGGTCATAATTCGAGCATGCTCCACATCTCTTCTTTGCTACAACTTCAGATCCACAATCCTTTTGAGAAGCTTCAAATGCCCCTGAGTGGGATGCTGCTATGCAGGTGGAGTTCAATTCCATGGAGAGAGACCATACTTGGGATTTAGTCCTTCTTCCTAAGGGAAGGAAACGTGTTCGGTGCAACTGGATCTACCGAACAAAATTTGTTGCAGATGAGTTAGTTGATAAGTATAAGGTGTAGACACCTAAAATTAATATTTAAATTAATTTGGGCTTGTCAACACAATTTAATTGTGTTA
Organism: Cryptomeria japonica; assembly: GCF_030272615.1. Taxonomy (NCBI): domain Eukaryota; kingdom Viridiplantae; phylum Streptophyta; class Pinopsida; order Cupressales; family Cupressaceae; genus Cryptomeria; species Cryptomeria japonica. Next base: position 282,059,757 of record NC_081406.1, on the reverse strand, counting down.
GCCTTATTTCTCTCAGTGTCAATTAAATCCAGATTAATTAATCTTGTCACTATTAATTAATTTATCAAATAAATTAATTATTCCCCTATTCTAATTTTGGGTCTTCATGTCCCAAAATCCACACTTTATCCCCCATCTAATCCAAATTCATCTCCTCCACTACTCCACCACCCTTCAAGGTGTGTGCCCATACTGATCTTCCCCATATTTTTCAAAACCCCATCCATTATCCATCATCCATTTTTCACAATCCCATTTCGTTAGTCCAATCCTTTGAAAATTCTCATCTTCCATCCCCTATCCATTTCATCTCCCCAATTATTGTTACCAACATCTATGAGCATACCTCCAGTTCAAAGAAATACTAAGGGATACCATCTATGGAGCTAGATGCTCGAGTCCTCCCTTCCTCCTTCACGCATCCACTATCTTCCTTATCCATCCAAACTATTCTAAAAATAAAAAATAAAAAATAAAAAATAAAAATAAATCAGAAAAAAGTAAAGAAAAATCACTTCATCCAATGGTGAAAACCACTTCTTGTGGCACCTTGGGTAATTACCATGATGAAAACTTGGCAAACAAGCATCATGTGTAATTCCCTCATCCTCTTACACTCTAAACTTGGGGGCAAGATTCATCCATGCAATCGGCCCATCCATCTGCATCCTATCTAAGTCCATTCTCCTCTCCCATCTTTGATCTTGACTATCCTATCCATATCCTCCATCTCATATCCCTCATCCTATCCAAACGCAATCCTCCATGTTAGAGGAAAAATAATGTATATGCATGCATGCTTTGGATACACACAAATCCTTAATCCTCTACCATCCATATCCATTACACATTATCCTTTCATCTTATCCATTGCATCCACAATCCTTGCATCCTTAAATTCCACTACCTCTACTGTGGGGCATTACACTCCTTTGCAGCATAGTCCTTGGGTCTCCATCACCCTACCCTCCATCTCTTTATCCTATACATATCCATCCACTCAATCCATTTGTCTCCTATCCAAACAATATCTCCCTCCTTCCATTCATCCATTCTTTTACCAATCCTTGGTTCTCCCTTGTCATTGGTTCCATTCAAACAAATCCTATCCACCCCATCCTATCCAATTTATAATCCAATCCTATCTCATCGAATCATATTATCCATCTCTTCCAATTCAAATCATTAATCCCATCCTAAATCCAATCCTACTCAATCATCCATCCCCTTTTTTTTCATCGTATCTAATCATTTATCCTTCTTCCATCCTATCCAATCCATCAAACTAAGCTTTTCCCATCTACCTGAGCTTACACTGACTTGTGCCTAATCCAAGAACCCATCCATACTTTGCTAATCAAATATAAGTGGCAATCCTCTCATCTGCAGACCTTGCACATCTAACTTGTCTTTTGTCATCCATCAATCTATCTGCACCCTACCCATCAGGATAAATCCTTCCCATGTCTAGCAGTTCATCCAAATCCATCACCTACACATCGAGATGCATCCTTCCCTAGTCTGACAGTTTATCCAAATCCATGTCCTAGTCTTGGCAAGATATTTCAGTTGGTCATGTGCATGTTGTTTGCATGCTTGAGCTTTTCGCTTTTATTTTTCATCTTGTGTCCCAGGACTATACTTGTTCAAGACTGCGTTGATCATCCTATATCTTGGTATGTCTTGGCTAGTGTATAATGAGGCAAAGTTTTTATGGCATGGTCTGTTTGAAGGTTTTCCTTGTATGAACTGGAAACCCTGCATTAGTGTTTATCAACACTCTCATGATTGTGTGCAAGACATTTCTGTTTGACTGAGCGTCAGTCCACGCCTCGGATCTTCATATCATCCTGGTTCTTATAATCAGTGGTGTAGACTATCCATAGAAATATCAAACCTAGGTTTGCTCTCTATATTTTCTCAACAAGAAATCCCATCCATTTATCATTTCTTTATCTCATTTCATTCACAAAACTCCAATCCATTCATTTATTCCCTCTTTCATCACCTTCATCCTTTCATCACCCAGTCTTCTAATCCATTTCGAGACCACACCCATGTTCTTCGAACCCGCATGTCCTCTCGAGGGGGCATACAACTACTTCATCACCATCCTTCCTCCTCATCATTCTTCTTCATCTTATGACTGGGGCATCATGCTACTAGTCCTTATCCTTTTTCTTCCACTATGTTCTATTCTTCTTTGATATAACATTATTTCACGATGCTATATCAAAGAGGGGCAAAATGTAGACACCTAAAATTAATATTTTAATTAATTTGAGATTGTCAACACAATTTAATTGTGTTAACCTTATTCCTCTCAGTGTCAATTAAATCCAATTTAATTAATCTTGTCACTATTAATTAATTTATCAAATAAATTAATTATTCCCCTATTCTTCTAAAGTCCCCTCCAGTAATTATTTCCTCTAAACCCACTTAGTTAATTAATGTTAATTAAGTAACCTATTCATGTGATTCCTACAAATCACGTTTTCTTAATCCCACTCAACCTAATTAATCCTTCTAGAATCTCTCATAATCATGCTTATCATTATTCTCAAATTTTTAATTCCCACTCATGTCACATCAACATTGAGTCTCTCAAATAAATTCAAATTTCTTTGAATCCCTCAATGCATCCTTATTTTGAAATTCAAAATTCTTTTCCCCCCTCTTCTCAAGGAATCTTATCTTCCTATTTATTTTGCCAAGGCACGCTTGATCCATGTCTTCTATCTCAAATCAATCGCAACCCTCCAAAAGCAAATCAATCTTGGCCCTTCATTGGCCTCCTCCAATCTATGAGTTGGATGAGTATTTCCTCACAAAGAATCCACTTTCTCCATAGCATTCCCATGTTGTCCATTTCTCCTCTCTCTTCTTCCTTCAATCGTCCAATTCAAATTTATCCAAAATCCTATCAAATCCAATCTATATTGTTGAGCACTTGGAGAACATTCTACACACCCATCTGTTGGCCATTTGGAGGAATCGATAATGTGTTGCATTGATGTTTGTATACAGTGAAAATGGAAACAACAATGTTGAAAGACTAAATGGATTCAACCACAAAACCCTAGCCTAACCAACAACAAAGATCCACCATAACATATGAAGATTACCTAAGACAATGCAAATCAAATGAAATCACAAAGATTATACCATCACATGTCCAATAGGGTTTGAATCTCCATTCTTCCTATCTCCATTGATCTTGCTTGATATATTTGCTCTCAGATTTATGTGCACAAGAGCTCAACAAAGAACGGAATGTGGTTGCAATTAGGATCGCATATGAAAAGCGTAGTGTAGTCAAGTGCATAATTAAGTTAGCCAGGGTTTGATAATGAAGGAAGCATCTCCTTATATAGAAGACACTATATGAAATGGAGGGATAAGATTGAGAGGTGTAAAAAGAGGTCGGCTATGATTAGAGGGTAGGTAGAGGAAATAAGAAAATAATAAGAGGGTAGGTAGTGTAGGAATTAAAAGATGAATGACATGTGTCATGTGTAGAAAAGGCTAATGAATTAATTAAATAAATAAAGATTTATTTAATTAATAGAGGAAGTGGGATCAATTAAATAAATAAAATATTTATTTAATTTATGAAAAGGATAATTTAAATAAATAAATGTATTTATTTAAATGAGAAATAAGGCTAGAAGAGGATAAATGAATTAATTAAATAAATAAAGATTTATTCAATTAACAGAAGAATTAGGCTAAAATAATTAAATAAATAAAATATTTATTTAATTAGACTGGACAATTTTAGGTGTCTACATTTTGCCCCTCTTTGAGACAATGCAGCTTGTTGCGTTGTTTCAAAGAAGATAATATTAACTGATACAAAGTTTCCCCAAGATGGGAATGATATGCCCCCTTGAGAGATTGGATGAAAATGTCTAGAAAGATCGCAGACAATCTCTCGATAAGAAAGAAAGGCTAGAATGGACTGATTGGATAGAGTGACAGAGTCACGGGATAAAGAAGACTGACTCGGGAGACAAGGGCTAGAGCTAGGGCTAGGGTAGTCTATAAGATAGGCCACGAGGGGAAAACATCCTCATTGTCATCCACACATCCAAGAGATCAGAGTGCAGAGAGAGAATAGAGCAGCAGCAATCAGCAACGATGGCTTTGGTTCACAGATTCGATCACGTTCGCCGATATCAGAGGCCAGCAGATGCAAGAGAGCCGGTGAGTACCGCAAAACCTCTTTGTACTTTGTTGCAATAAATGTTGTCATTAATGCATGTTAGGTAGCGCAATAAATGCATTTTAGGATAATGTTAAAAATGTCAAAAACGTGTAGGCACGTCTGCGTTGGTGCCAGACGCGTCTGTGTTGACTAGGCGCATCTGTGTTTATGCCAGGCGCGTCTATGAATTCAGTAGCATCTATGTCAAATGCGAATGCGTCTGTGTTGTGCAGACACGTTTGTGCAGTGTAGGTACGTCTGTGCAGGACAGGTGCATCTATGCAAAGCATAGGCATGTCTATGTATTTCAGGCGCATCTGTGTAGAGCAGGGGCGTTTATGCAATATGTAAGTGCGTTTATGTCATGAAGGCGTGTTTGTGTCTTCAAGGTCAAATCGGTAGTTCTGTAATGAACATACGTTGTTGATTGGATAAGCTGCTGAGAGGATACACTCAAGCAGGTCCTCTAGGGAAGCCTAGGATAGTAGATAGGGCTAGGTTTGACAATTCTGTGATAGAACATACGTTGCCAATTAGGAAACTACTCAAGAGGATTCACTCAAGCAGAGGCCCTAGGATAGGATAGATCAAGGCACTTTGTGATGAACAGTGAGTACCAAGACATAGTACTTTGTAATGAATAGGGAGTACTAATATGAAAAGCACTTTGTGATGAACAGTGAGTGCAAATATGAGCAGCACTTTGTGATGAATAGGGAGTGCAAAACTCGTAGTACTTTGTGATGAACAGGGAGTACCACTAGGATAGATAGCAACACTTTGTGATGAACAGTGAGTGTCACTAGGATAGAAGCAACACTTTGTGAAGAACAGTGAGTGTCACTTTGACTGACATGATTGCTTTGCTTGACTGCAAGAGTATTTGTCTATGCTAGAGTCACGAGAGAGATTCACGTCGACACAGAGATTACGACCAGAGCTGACATTCAAGGATCGAGCTGCTATTGAGGCTATGGGTCTGAGATACATCTTGTATGTGCCTAAGTTTTGGGCAAACATGGGGCTGTTGACTGCGTTGGCTGAGAGATGGCACTCAGAGACTTGTAGTTTTCATTTGTCAATGGGTGAGATGATAATCACCTTAGAGGATGTATACAGGATTCTGCGGATACCGATCGATGGGGAGTTGATTCCCTATGATCGAGATGGAGACAGGGAGGCACTAAGGTGAGTGTTCCGGGATCCGGGACTAAAGATGAGGGCTGGACATGTGGCATGGGATACCATGATAGCGACAGGACTGGCACTACCAACAGTGCTAGGAGGAGTGATCAGTGGGTTCCTGTGTCCAGATAGGGCGACATGAGGGTTGGCTGTGGGCTGGGGGAGCACCTTGGAGACACTGGTTACACAACACACGAGATATGCCTGGGGACCATGTGTGCTGGCACACTTGTACTATGAGCTGCATCAGTTTGTGTATCATGGATCTGTAGGATTGGGCTGCGGAGTTACATTGCTGCAGGTGTGGGCATATGAGCATCTATCGGTTACTCGACCAATACATTTCAGGGGCAGGGGTCATGGACGCAGCTTTGTTCATTTGTATGATATGATTACCTCACAGCCACGAATTGGCAGGTTGGAGCATTGGTGTCGAGTCCTAGATGAGATCGATACTGTGATATGGAGGTTGTACCATGAGTGCGAGCAGTGGGAGGAGGACACAGTGGATCTACCGTATACTTTCTGGAGCAGATATCTGATTGGGCGGATGCCCTATGTATTGGAGAGACAGCTGATTGACAAGGTGTGCAGGTAGTTTGGCCGTATTCAGCGGATGCCACGGGGTTTCGGGATGTATGCTCGAACAGTCAGGGATCGGGCACACTTTGGGCCATTGCTATCATATGATCAGGCAGTGATGCAGCTGGTAGAGATGGTGTCGATGCCATGGGATATGTGGTCGGAGATTGAGGATGTAGGCATGGATGCAGAGTATACGACGTATTGGGCTGAGCATCCCTTTCCACGACTTATAGACCCAGGGGAGCCTCTAGGTGGAGATGGTGGTGGGGATGGAGATGATGATGGAGATGGTGGGGGGAAAGGCCAACGGAGGAGATGGGGTGCAGTTGGAGAGAGGAGGGTTGTTCTACGGAGAGAGGGTGGGGAGGAGAGACAGGCTCGGGTGGTGAGGGGTCGCGGTGGATTACCACTATAGGTGCCTGCAACACAGGGTCCTAGACATGTGCAGGGACAAGGGCAGAGGCAGGTACAGGCAGAGGCATAGGTACCAGTACAGGGAGAGCCACAAGAAGAGGCACAGGGGGCCGAGGAGGAGGAGGATGAGCTGCTTGAGCTAAGGGAGATCTGCTAGGGACAGGCAGATGAGATTCAAGACCTGGAGAGGGAGACAGCTAGGCTCAGGAGGTGACTGAGGGAGACAAAGCATGAGCAGGATCAGGCTATCCAGCACTATACTGAGGCTGAAATAGCACTGAGGGCTGGGAGGCAGGTAGTAGAGGACACAGGGGCTGGATATGCCTATGTTCTGCGGGCAGGGGAGGAGATAGGTTACTGGCGAGACCTATACTACGGGGCAATGCCACCAGAGCAGCGGGCAAGGAGCTTCCGCAGACCATCACAGACAGCGACGACTACGGGAGGGAGCTAGAGGAGACAAGCGTCCAGTGGTGGGGTTATGGGTCCTCCACCACCACCAGATAGAGGGGATAGGAGAGATGATCCTAGGGCGGGTCCTTCCAGGGCTCAGACTCCGTCGAGGCCAGGCAGCTCCAAGGGAGGGAGTTCATCATAGCCTTAGAGGGCTCCCTATGTATCAATTTTGTACCATTTTATATTATGATGTAGACACCTTTGGGTGATTTTGTAGCCATATGTATTTTGACATCATTGTATCATGACACTTTATGATATATATATATATATATGAGATGATTCATCTTTGCGGCAGCTATATGCATGTGTACCTATGTGATGAGATGTTTTATGATGTGTGTGTTATGTGATGCTTATGATATGGATGCAAATATGTACATAATGAAATGCAATATTTTTTTTCTTTTATGTTTTATATGTTATGCAAATGCAAATGTGAATGTATGAAATGCAGATGAATATGATAATGCAAATAATTATTTGCATGATGAAAATGTGAAATGTGCTAACATGTGTTGTGTGCAGGATGTGATGCAATTGTAATATCTATATGTATGTATGAAATGCTTAATATGTGGTAATGCAGGTGCAACTACATGAAATGTAAATGTTTTTGGTGTGTCATTATACTCAGTCATGTGATAGCAGGCTACACGGACTCAAGAAGGAGAATGTAAGTCAATCAAGAAAGGGGGATGGAAGGTAGAAGATATGAAAGTGAAAGAGCTTCTTGTGTGTTATCATCATTGAGCTTTATTATGGCAAGTAGGTTATGACAATCGAGGCATATGTTCGACCCAAAAAGTCATTGTACCTATTTGCATGAAGATAAGACAGTCACAAACAAGGAATGCCCCAATTCACACTAGACTCTCAGTGTCCTCATATCCTTGGACAAGTCATAGCATTACTAAGAGACAATCCACAGACAGCAAAAGAAAAAATAGGTGACGATACCCCATCCTCGCCTTTCTAGTCAAAGACATCCTGGAGATAAATTCTCTAGTCAGAGACATCCTGGAAAAGCTAAAAGACATGTCACCAAAAGATAAAATCAAAAGAAAACCAAGACTCGACACCAACATCCACTGTAGTCTTCAAGTTTAGTGTCTCTTGTCACTTGTATAAGTCTTATTTGATTGTGGTCACAATGTTTACTTTCACAAACAGATAAATAGCACTGAACCATAATGTTGTCTGAGTCTGTTGAAAGATTTGATTTGTTGAAGCCCATTGTTACTGTTGTGTCTCATCTGAAACTGACTGAATCCATGCAACTGATACTTTATTGCGGAGAAGACGAAACTTTATTGCAGATTGGTGATGCAAATGTTGCTTTATTGCAGATTGTGAGCAGATAGACTGAAGAAAAGTGGAAGAAATTGTACTCTTCTAAACATGTGATGCTCTCAGTTCCACACCCATCACTAGATGTAGGATTTGCCTTAGCCACAAATAGGATCTGATTTATTATGGATGAAAAGGGTGAAAAGGGGGTTTATTATGAATGGCTAACCAATCTTGGGTAGATCAATAACAAGCCATGATGGGAATGGGTAAGTTTATTATGAATAGATAGGTTGTGAGTGTGTGCAAAGTGAAATGATGACAATGGATCCTGAAGGAGGGAGGAACAATGTCTCTACGCATGGCGCTGGTGACCCAGTTTTCACCACGGTACTTGCCCAGGGGCCACCAAAGTGGTTTTCACCATTGGACGAAATGTTTTTCTATTTTCCAATTTTTTTGTGTCACAAGGCGCTTGTTTGCCAAGTTTTCACCAAGTAACGAGTTTTTTTATTTTTATGATTTTTTGGTATTTTTTGAATTTTTTGAAATTTTTTGTATTTTGAAATTAGGATACTCTGAAGAGCTATGTGTAAAAGTTGTGAAGGTGCATGATGTTGATAGGATCCTCCAAAGGTTCACCCTTTGTGGTTGAGAGCTCATATGCACCGGATCCATAGGTTGCTATGATGATGTAAGGACCAAGCCAATTTGGTTCGAACTTGCCCTTCTTCTCTCTGTCTTGTTGATTTTTAGGATTTTCTCTGAGAACCAAGTCACCTACCTCAAATGTGCGAGGCTTCACTTTATGATTGTAACTATGACTCATTTGTTGTTGATAAGCCTTGAGATGATTAAAAGCAGTTTGTCTTCGTTCATCCAATAGTTCAAGTTCTTGTAAGCGAGAGACCCTGTAGTCTTCATCACTGATAATGTTTTGCAAAGAGACTCGTAAAGAGGGTAACTCAACCTCAATAGGCAAGATAGCTTCAGCGCCATAGACAAGTGAATAGGGTGTAGCTCATGTAGGTGTGCGGATCCTTGTGCGGTAAGCCCAAAGTGCGGGATTAAGTTGGATATGCCAATTACGGCCAGTATCATCGACTGTCTTTTTTAAGATTTTAAGGATTGTTTTATTAGACGCCTCAGCTTGACCGTTACCTTAGGGGTAATATGGAGTGGATAAACGATGGGAAATATGGAAGCGGTCATAGAGCTCATGAACATCCTGATTCTTGAAGGGACGCTCGTTGTCCGTGATGATGGAACCAGGAATACCGTATCGACAAATGATATAGTTGAGAATGAATGTAGCAATTTGTTTTCCAGTGACTTGTGTGAGAGGCACGGCTTCAATCCATTTTGTGAAATACTCTATGGCAATGATTATGAATTTATGACCGTTGGAAGATGGAGGGTGAATCTTGCTTATGAGATCGAGTCCCCACTGACAAAAGGGCCAAGGAGTCGCAATTGGTTGAAGTTCTTGTGCTGGCGCATGAATGAGGTCTCCGTGAAGTTGACACTACTTACATTTCTTGACAAACTGATATGAATCTTTTTCCATATTGGGCCAGTAATATCCAGTCCTGATGAGTTTCTTGGCTAAGGTAGGACCACTAGAATGTGGACCACATATCCCTTCATGTACTTCATGTAACGCAATCTGAGCTTCGTCGCTTTCTAAACATCTAAGAAGAGTGCCATCTAGACCTCAACGATATAGGATATCGGCTAAAATGATGTATCGAGAAGATTGGCAAATGAAAGTGCGACATTGGTTATTGGATAGGTCAAGAGGAAAGGTATTATCATGAAGGTATGTGAAAATGGAACCATATAACTGGAACTCAGGACCGACGACACCTAACATCTCAGTAGGAGTGATTTCATATGAGGGAACCAAAAGGTTTTCCACCAAGAACTCATAGCAAGTCTCATTCGGTGGTAGATCAATTAGTGAAGCAATTGTAGCCATGGCATCTGTGGCTCGATTCTTCTCTCTTGGTATCTGCTCAAAGTATAACTTTGTGCAATATTGTTTTAGGTCATCCACCATTCTTTTGTAAGGCATTAATTTCTCATCCTTTGTTTGGTAGTCATCAGTTGCTTGACGAATTACAAGCTGAGAATCCCCAAAAACACGAAGTTCCTGGATCTTCCACTGAACTGCAATCCATAATCCAGTTGTTAATGCCCCATATTCAGCTATGTTATTAGTGTAGGGAAATGATAATCGATAAGATTTTGGTATAGAATCCCCTTGAGGAGTTATGAAAAGGATGCCAGCTCCTGCCCCATGCTGTGTGTATGAGCCGTCAAAGTATAGTTGCCATTGCTTTGCATGTGACACTGTTAAAATGGATTCATCTAGAAATTCTAAAATTAGAGGAACATCATCTATCATGGGAGCATCTGCTAACTGATCTATGATAGCTTGTCCTTTTATTCCTTTTCTGTCCACATACTCGATGTCAAATTCACTCAGGATCATTACCCATTTGGCTAGTCGCCCAGTAAGTATTGCTTTATTGAGAAGGTATTTCAATGGATCGATCCTTGCAACCAACTTAGTCTTATGAGTTAGCATGTAATGTCGTAATTTCTGCGAAGCAAAGACCATAGTGAGACATGCACACTCAATTGGTGTGTAATTTAGCTCATATCCCACTAATGTACGATTGATGTAGTATACTGCCTTTTCTTTGCCCTCAGCAACTTGTTGTGCTGAGAGTGCCCCCAGTGCTGTTGAAGTAGTTGATATGTATAGTAATAGAGGTTGATCTGGAACTGGTGGCATCAAAACTGGTGAATTCAGAAGATAATCTTTGAGTATCTGGAAAACCTGTTGACAGTTATCATCCCATTTGAATTTGATGTTTTTATGTAGCAAGTGCTAAAAAGGATTACATTTATCTGCAAGATGTGCTATGAATCTTCGTATGGATTGGGGTCTCCCTTGCAAAGATTGAAGTTGACTGATATTTCTTGGTGGTTACATCTCTAAGATAGCCTTGACTTTTGTTGGATCAGCTTCAATTCCTCTTTTTGATACAATGAATCCTAGGAGCTTCCTGGAGGTCACTCCAAAGACAGATTTCTTGGGGTTTAATCTTACTTTATATTTTTCCAACCGATCAAAGATGACTAAAAGTATGTCCAAATGTGTGTCTTTGTCTATTGATTTGCCCAAGAGGTCATCAACATAATCTTCCACGGTTACGTGCATGAGATCATGAAAGATAGTAGTCATGGCTCTTTGATATGTAGCGCCTGCATTTTTTAGCCCAAAGGGCATGACATTCCAACAGAAAGTTCCCCAAGGACAAGTGAATGTTGTTTTGTGCTGATCCTCAGACGAGATTTTTATTTGATTGTAACCAGAGAATCCATCCATCAAAGATAACATTGCATGACCTACTGTGAGATCGACAATCAAGTCAATATTTGGTAACGAAAAATCATCCTTAGGACAAGCTTTGTTGATGTCTCTGAAATCTGTACATATTATGATACTACAATCTGGTTTACTGATAGGCACTAAGTTGGAGATCCATTCAGGATAATCAATTGGGCGTATGAATCCGACATCCAATAATTTCTCAAGCTCTGCTTTGACTAATAATGCGACTTGTGGGTGCATCTTTCTTAATTTCTGTTTCACTATTTTTGCCCCTGGTTTAACTGTCAAATGGTGCATTACCAAATCCAGATCCAACCCGGGCATATCAGCGTATGACCATGCAAAGTTGATTTGTCGTCCCATGAAGAAACTTATGAATCTTGACCTTTCTGACTCTGTCAAAGATTGAGCTAGGAATATGTTGTGTGGAACTTCTTCTGTACCAATGTTTGTTTTGATAGTCTCCTCTACCAACATGGATGACTTTTCCTCATATGATGCTAGGAGAATGTCGAGCCTTCCATCTTCGGGTGCCTCAGAGAGGTTTTCACCCTCAGATACGTCCTTTCTTTTTACTTTTTTGGGGTCAGACAACGCCACAGTGTGGTTTTCGCCATAAGATCCTTGTTTTGTTTTTATTTTTATATTTTTGCGACTGGAAGGTCCGACACCCTCACCAAAATATGCCATGTTGTTGAGTTCTATAGTGTATCCCTCTTTATGGTCCCCAAGGGGAAGATCATCTCGTATGCCAAGATAGTCAATAAAGGCTTCATCATTTTGGAATGTGTCAAACTGTGCAGGTCCTTCATGGTCCCAGTCAATAAGTTGGTGGTGAACAAGTGGGAGGCCTTTTTTGTCTTCGAAGTTAGCGGGGCTAAGAGTGAAGATGCAGTTATATTCAGGTATGTCGAGGTAATTATCAAGGCCATCATTGGCACTCTCCTCATCAGTCTCGATCGTGAACGAATCCAAATTATCATCACTAGTAGCACATTCTAGGACATGTGTTCTCATTCTATGTGATTTCAACCTAGGACTTAGAGGCAAGGACTGTATGGGATCCTCCAAGGTTGTTTCTTGTCCAACTTTGAATTTTTCATAAAATTCCTCTTCTTCTGTGGGTCACTGGAGGATTTGTCTGAACCCCATTCCCATTCATTGGAGTCTGTGGAATAGTGATTCTCTTGCTGAATTTTGGTAGCTTTAATTTGTAATGCTTCCTTTTTTCTTTGAGTGCTTACCTTGTAAGTCATGAAACCAAGTCCTTTCGAGCGTTCCTTTTTGAATGTCAATTCAGGTTGTAAAGGCTCAATGATGCCTTCCTTTCTTAAGCCAAGAGGGCTTTTGCCATCATACCCAATTTTTTGTAGAATCTTAAACCCTTTGCCATACTTCTCACATGGTATGCTGATGTGATCTTGTGTATCATTTTCAAGGTCTTTGTAAAGCATTTTGTATAAGTCTTCCTCTTCCAGTTCACCCCATCTTTGAAAGATAGTAGGGTCCCATTTGAGTATAATGATAGATACTTTCTTATTAGGATGTGGTCTTCCATATTCTTTTGGTGAACTCATGACTTGTTGTAAGTACATGGTTTGATTCAAAGTGTATTCACCCATGCCCTTGCCCTGGAATTTCCCTTTAAGTTCACCTTGTTTTGATGTTGAAGGTTTTAATGACTCAGGATCAATGTATGCAGAAGAAGGAACAGCTTCCCAATTACTTGGAATGACTGTCTTAGTTTTTGGTCTCAAGTTATTGCAATATATGAATGGATTAGGATCTCCATTAAGTGTTATTTCAACTCCATTGTGAGGAAACTTGATGCATTGGTGATATGTAGATGGGACTGCCCTCATTTCATGAATCCAAGGACATCCTAGTAATATATTATATGTGAGATCTAGGTCGAGGACTTGACAAACCACATCCTTTATAACTAGCCCAACTCTGAGAGGTAAGGTGATTGTGCCTTTGGATGAACGCTCTTCATCATCATATGCCTTGATGGTAATTTTGTTTGTAGAATTTACAGTTTTATCAGAATATCCCAATTGTTTAATAGTGCTCAATGTACAAATGTTTAGACCTGCTCCTCCATCTATCAGGACTCATTTTATTCGATGTTTGTGTATGAAGGCTTCAATGTGTAAAGGTGCATTATGTGGCTGACTTACAGAGGCATCATTGGCTTCTGTGAATGTAAGGGAGTGTGGAATGGAAAGGTATCCCACCATGGCTTGAAACTGGTCCACATTCAGATCAGTAGGGACGGAAGTGTCTCTCAAGATTTTGTCAAGAATGGCTTTATGTGTCGGGGATATGCGTAAAAGCTCAAGGATGGAGATGAGTGCGGGTGTCTTCCCTAACTGTTCTACAAGATCGTACTCAGGCTTGGTTGATGAGGAAGCGGTGTTTTTAGCTGGAGCACCTTGCAAAGTGAATTTACCTCGACGAGTAGTGACATTACATTCAGAGGTAGGTTCGGAAGAAGATCCAATGCCTTTTAGGAAAATTTTGGGTCTTTGGGTAGAATTTTCAGGTGTTTTGTCCTTGATGATAATGGCAGAGACATAATTATCTGTTGAAATGTGATCGATAGTTGAATCATAGTTATAGGATGCTTTGGTGTAGTTGGTCTGGTCATTTGTGGCTTCATCTTTTCCCTTGTCATGTTTTGGGAATGGTTCCTTAAACATCTCATGTTCTTGATTGGAGGAATGTCCCTCAATCTCAATGTCACCTCTATCAATGAGATCTTGTACGATGTTCTTCAATCGATGACAATTTCCTATCTTATGACCCTTGCTCTTATGAAATTCACAATATTCATCATCATTCCACCAATTTGGTTTAACCTTTGGTTCATATGGAGGAAAATCTGGAATTGTGATTACTTTGTTTGCCACTAGCTTCTTGAAAACTGACTCAAGTGGTTCTCCCAATGGGGTGTACTTCCTTCGTGATTTGGCTTATCTTTTCCTTTAAAGTCATCTTTGTTTTCCTTGAATATCTTAATGATTCCTTGTTCAATTAGGACCTTCTCTGTTGCTAAGCCTTTTTCAATGACATTTTTGAAGGTGGACAAACAAGCTTTTCTTAGGTCATAACCAATGTCTTTGTTAACATTCTGGGTGAACATTTCTACCATTTGTTTTTGTGGAATTTCACAAGAGCATCTGTTGGCTAGATTCCTCCATCTTTGTAAAAATGATGAAAAATATTCTCCATCCTTTTGCTTGGTGTTGCACAAAGTAGTGACTGATATGTCTGTCTCTATGTTGTATGAGAAATGTTGGATAAATGTCTCTGCTAAATCACCCCATGACTTAATTCCAGGTGGGAGTTGGGAGAACCATTCCATAGCTTGATCACCTAAGCTTTGTGGGAATAATCTCATCAAATATGTCTCTTCTGCTGCTACCTCAATGCAAGCTGTGAAAAATTGTCTTATATGTGCCTTAGGATCTCCTTTTCCTCTATACTTATCAAACTTAGGCACCACAAAGTGTGTAGGAAATGGAGGCATTGGAATGCTTTTGTCAAATGGATAGGGACATATGTCTCTCATTGTGTAAGTTGGCTTCGGTGTATTTATGTCCATTTTCTTTTGTAAATCCTTGATTTGTTGTTCCAAATTATTCTTAGGTGGAGATCGACTTCTTGGACCATACCCCATGCTTGAGGCACCAATTGGAGGAGGAGCATGTTGCATATATGGATGATATTGATCATACACATGTTCATATGGAGGAGGTCTATAATGATGCTGCGTATAAGGACCACTTGGTATATAGTCATGATGAGGAATGGAATATCTGCTTTGTCCATGTATACCATACTCTATAGGCATGTCATGAGTTTGTCCTAGTGTGTTGCCCCCAAATTGGATGTGGGGTTTCCTTGTGTCCAAATTTTGAGCATGCCTTTGGATATCCAATTGCTTTGGTTGTTGATCCTTAGCATTTGTATGTGATTGAGCATATTTTTCTGTATAAGACTTCCATAATGGTCTATGAAGGTGAGTATCATATGCTTGACCATGTGTGTATGGGACCTCTGGTTTTTGAAACAAAGATGATGGTGATTCAGGAACCATATGTGGTCCTCTATTGCCTCCACTATTAGGCCTCCTTTGATCCATGTTGGAGTGAGATTGTTGCAAAGGTCGATTTTCCATTATTTGAGACATGTCAAAATCATGAGGGATCTTGGCTCCACTTTGTGCCATCACTTGTAAGAAATATTGTCTATCCCTCCTCATTATTTCCTCAACCAATCTATTGAAATGAGGATCCATAATGGAGTCTTCCACTTCTGCTGAATGTATTGAAATGTTGTCCATATTGTCATTGTGTGTATCATTGTTGTTTATAGTGTCCATGTGCTCAACATTTGGAATGTTTCTATAGGCATCCATGTCAGGTAATGTAGTATGATCAGAATTAAAAAAGACATCATTGTCATACTCATAGGCACTCATGTTTACAGACTCAAGCCTCTTTAGCTTCTCTCCTAGATTTTTGGGAACGGGTTTCAACCATGAACTAGGTATTGACCAAGATGTGTGAGACTAGATGAAAATGGAAAGATACGAAAGACCAAGAGTTGGATGGAATGTAAATGAATCTGAAGTGTACTTGCAATGTCCAAATTGTAAGACCAAGTATGTATGTAGTAGAGTAGGTGTGACTTCCAAAGAGATGATAGTTTCTCTTGATGAGGTAAGTTGACCTTGACTCTAAGTATGACCAAATGAGACCCAAAGGTGATAGACCTTCATGAGGGACCACTTAGCGAAGTGTTGTTGTATGTAGTGTGTTGACAAAGTATGATGAGGACAAGCAAGTGACCTTTTGACTCAAGTTTAGACAAATGTGAATGTAATGTAAGGTGTAAAGCAATGATGAACTTTGTGAGACTCAAAGACAGGTTGAAAGCTAGATGAAAATCTAGAGAAATAACTTAGGAAGCTCAAGAATTCTGAAACTGATTGCTCTTGTTTGTTGAATTATGAAAGTTTTCAACCCTGAACACAGACGTGCCTGTATACTTCACAGACGCGCTTAAAGGACACAGACGCTATTCTGACATACACAGACGCGTTTCTGAGATGTTGTAAATGCAAAGTTGCTCAAAAACACAGACATGTTTCTGCCCTTTACAAACGCGGTTATATGACACAGATGTGGTTCTATCAGACACAGATGCGTTTCTGCAAAATTTGTGCAAATTTTCCTATCTGTGAAGTTATTGTTGTGACCAAATCTGAATGTTTGACTATTTTTCGTGATAAGAGGACACAATGTTGTTGAAGACTCAATGTTTGCAAGTGTTTTGACTCCAAAATGACTCGAAGACAAGTGTGTTTTTTGATGTAAAAATGTTTTTGTAGTCACATAAATCTGTCCACTTAATTAAATGAATACTTAGTATTTATTTGATTATTTAACCATCAATTAATAATTAATTAAATTAATATTTAATTAATTCATCTTAACCCTCTTCTCCTATTAATTAAATAAATTATTGAATTTATTTGATTTAATTCACTTAACCAAATTCAGACCATTAATTAAATAAATAAATCATATTTATTTAATTAAATACTCTCTCACATTTAAATAAATTAATATTTATTTAAATCCCCCAAAATCCCACCTCTCACATTTAAATAAATTAACATTTATTTAAATCACCTTTATCCTCTACCCACTTATATTTTCTTACAAATGCAAGTTGCACAATTATTTTAAATAAATAATTTATTTAAATCACCTTTATCCTCCACCCACTTGTATTTTCCTACAAAAGCAAGTTGCACAATTATTTTAAATAAATAATTTATTTAAATCACCTTTATCCTCCACCCACTTGTATTTTCCTACAAAAGCAAGTTGCACAACTATTTTAAATAAATTATTTATTTAAAATCCTATTTATCCTCACCCACTTGAAACCTTTAATGGTTTCCCTTAAAGTATTCAAACTTGATGGCTTTAAAGTCTTCAAACTTGATGGCTTCCTTCTATAGTCTTCTTAAGACTTTAATGGTTTTCCTTAAAGTCTTCAAGCCTTTAATGGTTTCCCTCAAAGTCTTCAAGCATTTTAATGCTTTATCTTCATTTTTCTCATTTAAATAAACTAATATTTATTTGAATATTTATCCAAATGCAAATTACACCATTTAATTGAAATAAATGATTTTATTTTAATTGAAAATACCAAAATTTCTCCCACTTGCATTTTCCTACAAAATCCACTTGCATGCCTAAACCCCTTCTAGAATTTTCTAATCACTTCTAAATAACCTAACCCCTTCTCTAAACTTTGTCACATTCCTAAGCAAAAGGGAAGTCACTTCTCAAACCCTCAAAGTCTTTGATAATCATTAAAGGCTTTCAACCTTCAACCACTAAATGGCTCAAAGTCTTTGATAACCATTGAAGGCTTCCAACTTTCAACCACTTAATCCCCAAAGTCTCCAATAACCATTAATGGTTAATTCAACCCTCCCACATGGTTAAAACATTTGTTTTGACTCAACCTCTACTCAACCCAAAGGTCTCATCAAGCCTTTAATGCTTTGACCATGATTATCTCTTAATCATTTGCACAAAGGTTTATCCTTGGATTAACTCTTAATTCAATGGGTAATCTTAATTTAGACTTGACCCTTAGCCTTTAGATAAACATGAGGTCTTCTCAGGCCTTTAATGCCTCCAACCTCTTCTTTCAACCCAACCCTATGTGGACATTTGTCATCATTTCATTGGTGCCAATTGTGCACATGGATCCCCAACTTTCAAGCTTGACCCTTGATTAAACCCTTCAATCCTGGCCATCCATTGCTCCATTTTTCCTATAAATAGAGCCCATTCCTTCATAATCCAGATCCTGAAAACTTGTATGCATTTAGGCTATAGACATTTTTAGAGAGCATTTAGCATAAGCAATCTAACATCTTATCATTTTGGTTAAAATATATCATGTTAGCATCAATAGCATAGTATTTAGCTTTTCATTTCATATTTGAAGCTTAATATTAAATCTCAATCCTCCATAAGCATCCATAGTGCAAAAAGCTGTTGAGAGCTACACTATTTTGGAACTTGGAGAGGAGTGGAACAAGGGAGAAGGAGCTAAGGCCATGCTAAGAGGCAGTTGGAGATGCCTCATAATCTTTGTTTCGTTTATTAGATACATTAGCATGCTTTTAGTGTCTCTCTTGGTATGCCTTTATAGATTAGTTTTTGATTGACTAACACTAATGTTTTGTGTGTTTTGTGTTCTTTGATCATAGACTAACCTTGTGCCATTTAGGAGGGCATCAGTTTTGCATACACTTGAAGACACAAAAGACACAACGTTTGTTGTTTGGTCTTGAATGTTTGATTGTTCAAAATAAGTCAAGCACAATTCTTATGGGTGGCCAAGAAAATAGTTGTTGATCCCACATGGAGTTTCCCCCGAGGCTACGCTATTCAGAGTGGATACTTAGATGCTTGACCCCACTGGCTCCACCCTTGGCACTCACTTCTCAGGGCAGCCAAGCATCAGTCTCCACAAAAACTCCTCATGGCAAACTTTGTATCTCTACTAAGAACCGTATGTGTGTGGGCCGCTACCAGAGGTCCGACCTCCTACCTCAACAACTAGAAGGATTTTGGCTTCTAAAACAAAAAGGTGCTAGTAAGGGCATCCACTCGTGTGGCCATACATGCGACACTTTCAGCTTTGTAAATACGGAAGGCTCCCAGCCAGTAGGGGTTACGCCCTATAACTGATCAAATATATTTGATCAAACGGGTTTATGGGGAGACATAGTGTCGGTATGAACTAATTAGCACACGTTATTCATAGTTTTCACCATGAATACAATTATTTATAGTGATTTGGAAGAAGATGGCTTTTCTTTTGCTACCACTTGGGTCGTTCTCTCCTCACTAGTAGTCCTAATGACCACACGGGGAGACAGGCCCTCTAAAGATGAAACAAAAAGAGCCTATTGCTCAAGACACAAAAGACAATGATTCAATTTTAGTGCACCAATTGAAGTGTTTGCTAGTCTATGAGAACAAGGCACATAATAAAGATCAAAAACCCTTGCTAAGGTCCTGCAACAAAGATTTGTTAGTAGTTTGGATTGTTTCAGATGATCACCCCTTCCTGCAAGCACACAAGTTAGGTAAATTTTAAACCCAAAAGACTTTGCAAAAATAGGGGCCTTCAACAAAATGATTTTGCTTTCAAGACAAGTTGCACCAATTCTGTTAGCTAGATCTGAAAATGTTAGCTCAAAATAAACCAGATCTGAAAACCCGAATGACTAAAAACTGAATCAATGAAACACAAAGTGATACAAGAGCACATAGACGTGGTTATCAAAAACACAAACGCGGCTTCTGGACGTAGACGCGCTTAGATGATACACAGATGCGGCTTCAGAACGCAGACGCGGCTTCTGGACACAGACGCGCCTGAAAACCCCATAGACGCGACTAGGGAACACAGACACGACTTCCAAAATCTGTAAAAAAAAATATTGTCAAGGATGTAGACGCGATCCCAGATGTCTCAGACGTAGTAGAAACCCAAAAACGTGATCCGAAAGTACGCAGACGCGAAAATATCAAAATGTTGTCGAAAATGTCAGATCTGCAACTTCAAAACACGAAATCTGCAACAAGGATGTTAAATGCAAAAGGGACAAGAGTCCCACTGGGCGTGCCAAAATGTATTCGGTGAAAATGGAAACAACAATGTTGAAAGACTAAATAGATTCAACCACAAGACCCTATCCTAACCAACAACAAAGCTCCACCATAACATATGAAGATTACCTAAGACAATGCAAATCAAATGAAATCACAAAGATTATACCATCACATGTCCAATAGGGTTTGAATCTCCATTCTTCCTATCTCCATTGATCTTGCTTGATATATTTTCTCTCAGATTTATGTGCACAACAAAGAACGAGATCTGGTTGCAAGTAGGATCGCATATGAAAAACATAGTGTAGTCAAGTGCATAATTAAGTTAGCCAGGGTTTGATAATGAAGGAAGCATCTCCTTATATAGAAGACACTATATGAAATGGAGGGATAAGATTGAGAGGTGTAAAAAGAGGTCGGCTATGATTAGAGGGTAGGTAGAGGAAATAAGAAAATAATAAGAGGGTAGGTAGTGTAGGAATTAAAAGATGAATGACACGTGTCATGGGTAGAAAAGGCTAATGAATTAATTAAATAAATAAAGATTTATTTAATTAATAGAGAAAGTGGGATCAATTAAATAAATAAAATATTTATTTAATTTAGGAAAAGGATAATTTAAATAAATAAATGTATTTATTTAAATGAGAAATAAGGCTAGAAGAGGATAAATGAATTAATTAAATAAATAAAGATTTATTCAATTAATAGAAGAATTAGGCTAAAATAATTAAATAAATAAAATATTTATTTAATTAGACTGGACAATTTTAGGTGTCTACAATGTAAACACTAGCTATTTTGGATGCTTTATCGGCACCCTTCTGGTCCCGGTAGGTTGAGTGGTTTCTGGTTGATTTGGATTCGGCATGATCTGGTATGCTCTAGTATGGTTTGGTTATGGAATTGGCTTATTCATGATACTCATGTTTATATTTAGTCAATTGGTTTTGGTATGATGATCGGATGCTATCCTGTTTTCTTGGAAGCTTGGCTTGTGGTTCCGACCAGGGTTTCACCGCCAGAGCTTTGATGAAGATCTTTGATGATATGCATAAATGGTGTTGGTACAGCTTTTGGTGGAGACTCAGGATGTTGATGGTGATCATGTTCGAGACTTGGCAGATGGAGATCATTGCTTTAGCGTGTGGACCTATATTGGGTCCCGATTGATCTAGGTTATGGACCGGCTTAATGTAATGTGTGGATTGGACCTCTCGATGTGTTTTCGGGATGTCATATGTGTTGCATATCATTTGTTTTGGTCTAAGGCCAACATGTTTTGTAATTATGTAATTGGTTTATTGTCTGGTGGTCGACCTGATTGTTTATGGTTGAGGGTTTGTATATATATGATGTAAGATCTCATTGTAGATCATTAGGATATAGGAATGGGATATGTGTATGTAAAGTGCGAATAATGTAATATCATTCAGGCAAAGGATTTGGTCAATCATTGGAGATCAAATTGGCTTTATGTAAGAGGATTTGGTCCTCTGGTATTGAGTTTAACCGAAGCTGTACTCAGGCATAGGAGATGTTATCTTTGCAGTTCATTCCTTCTTCCAGATTGTAGTCAAGATTTCTATGTAATTAGTGAGACTCCTTTTGTGATGAGCAGTGTGCTCTAGGTTGTTGGCCTTCCTACAAGTGGAGGCCCCTCAATTGTAATTCACATACTACAGAAGTATTATCAGACTGTGGGTAGGCTTCCCACCATGGTTTTTCCCTTTACCGGGTTTTCCACATATAAATATTGGTGTCATGTGGATGGTATTTATTCTTTGATTATTGTTTATGCTTAATTGGTTTAACTGCTATTCCAGTATTAATTTTTTGGTTTCCTAAATGTTCTGGTAATCTGTGACAACTGATTCACCCCCCCCCCCCCCCCCCTCTCAGTTGTCTTCTGGTTATTTGAACTGTCTAACAATTGGTATCAGAGCTCTAATCCTCTTTGCAGAAAACTTAACCGCTTGAGGAAGATCCTATGGCGACTAAAAGTTCAAGTTCATCCAATTCATCTGTAGCTATCCTTCTGAGAGATATTCCTAGGCTTGATGGAACAAATTACATGGTATGGAAGATTCGTATGGAGACTCATCTGAGCTGTCTTGGCAAGGATATTTGGGAGATCACACAGAATGGTGTTACACCTCATAATTTGGCATCTGGCAATCCTCCTCCGACAAACTTGGATAAGGAGCTTGAGAATGATCGTAGAGCAAGAGAAGCCCTCTTGTGTGCACTTTCTGATCAGCAAATAATGGGATTAACTGACAAATCATCTGGAAAGACTTTATGGGATAAGTTGGAGACTCTTAATGAAGGTGACCCTATAGTGAAGATTGTTAAACTTGATGGTTACCGGGTGAGATATGAAAACCTGAAGATGGAAGAAGATGAAAGGATTACTGCATTCATGAAAAGGATAAATGAGATTGTTATGGGAATTCAATGTTGTGGTGGAACTCTGAGTGAAGATGAAATTGTTTCTAAAGTTCAAAGAGCCCTACCACCGGTTTACAAGATGAAGGCTATTGTTATTAATGAGTTGAGAACAATGGCTAATACATCTGTCAATAGAGATACCTTGGTTGGGAAATTATCTGCTTTTGAGCTTGAAGAATTTGGACCTTCTGGAGTTGTGAAGTCTAAACCTGCTTTTCATGCATCTGCATCAGCAACCGGTAAGCAAGATTGGAAAGCTTTATATGCAAAGGAATTGGATGATATGAAGAGAGAAGACAGTGAGTTTGACCAACTTGAAGCACTATTTGCTACAAGAGTACCTAAAGGACCGGTAGGAAGTAAGTATGAAGTAAAATCACCTTTTAAATGTTTTGCATGTAATAAGATTGGCCATTTTGAATCTAGATGTCTTGAAATAAATTCAAGATTTGAAGAAAGAGTTAGAAGATCATTTAAGCCTAACCCTGGATATCAGAACAAGTATATGTACACTAAAAACAGAGACAAATCATGCTACATAGTGGATGAGGAAGGTGTTATTGGTTCTGATGATGAACCGATAGAAGATTTTTCTAGTGGTTCTATCAATGGACGAGAATGGGTGTTCTTGGCTATCAAGGAAGATGTTCCGGCACTGGAAGAGAATGTACTTGAAGAGAAGGTACTTGCTACTAAAATTGAATACAAGGATGAATGAGTAATTGACAGTGGTTGTTCACATCATATGATTGGAGATAAAGGGAAGTTTCTATCTTTGCAAGAATTTGATGGTGGTCTAGTTAGATTTGGAGATGACAAAGAATGTATGATCAAAGGAAAAAGAACTATATCATTGGATGGTAAGAACAATACTGATAATGTTTATTATGTTGAAGGTTTAAGGCATAATCTTTTGAGTGTAGGACAATTTGTAGATAAGGGATTTCAATTACAATTCAAGGATGGAAAATGTAAAATCATTAACAGATCTGGTTTGGAGATTATAACCGGTACACAGAAAAAAGGTAATATATTTCATTTGAATTCTGATGAGAATACATGTTTGATTGCACAAATTGATGAGAGTTGGCAATGGCATAAAAGGTTGTGTCATGAGAATTTTGATTGCATTGTAAAGATCAGTTCAACTAAGGCATTTAGAGATATACCTAATATTGTGAAGCCCTATAATCCAGTATGTAAAGAATGTGAAATGGGTATACAGGTCAGAACCTCTTTTAGGAGTATACAACATATTTCTAATGATGTTCTTGATCATATTCATACTGATTTGTGTGGTTGTGCTAGAGTTAAAAGTTTTCAAGGTGATAGACATTTCATGCTAATCATTGATAATTATTCTAGAATGATGTGGGTTACTTTTCTAAGGGAGAAATTTGAAGCATTTGAAAAGTTTAAAATCTTTAAGGCTAAAGTGGAAACCGAGATAGGATTGAAGATTAATTGTTTGAGGTTGGATCATGGTGGAGAATTCACATCCAGTGAGATTAATAAATTTTGTGAGAAGCATGGTATAAGGAGACAATTTTCTACTCCCCGGACACCTCAACAGAATGGAGTTGTGGAAAGGAAGAACATAACTATCTTGGATGTTGCTAGAACAATGATAATGGAAGATAGTCTACCTCATATCTACTAGAGAGAAGAAATGAACACAACGGTTTATACATTCAACACAGAGTACATATCAAAGGAGAAACCGGTAAGACACCTTATGAATTATGGTTTGGCAATACACCTACAGTTAAGTATTTCAGAATCATTGGTAGTAAATGTTATATCAAGAGAGATGATATCATTGGCAAATTTGATCCTAGCTATGATGAAGGCATATTTCTTGGTTATTCTAATGAAAGCAAGGCATATAGATGTTATAACAAGAGATTGCAAAGAATTATGGAGAGTGCTAATGTCAAGGTGGATGAGCTAAATAGAGGTCAAATCAGAGTTTATGAGAAGGAACCGGCGGTGGAAATGATTATATCTTAATCGATAGCACCTTTACCGGAATAGAGTGTTGAATCTTGCCTATGATGCCCATAAAAACTACAAGGTTTATCAGATGGATATTAAATGTGCATTTTTTAATGGGGATCTTAATGAGGAAGTTTACATTGAGCAACCTGAAGGTTTTTCACTATCAGATGATACAAACATGGTTTGCAGGTTAAGGAAATCTTTATATGGATTGAAAGTACAGGCACCTAGAGCTTGGTATGCAAGGTTGGATAAATATCTTTTGAAGCTTGGTTTTACTAAGGGTAATGCTAACAATAATTTATATTATAAGATCACTAGTGCTGATATATTGATTATTGAAGTATTTGTTGATGACATTATTTTTGGAGGTGAAGATAAGCTATGCATGAAATTTTCTAAGAATGTGGAGAAAGAATTTGAAATGTCTATGATTGGGGAAATGAAATTTTTCTTAGGTCTGTAGATTACTCCGACTGACAAAGGTATTTTCATCTGTCAAACTAAGTATGCTAGGGAATTGTTGAAGAAATTTGGTATGGGAGTTTCTAAACTGGTAAGTACTCCTATGGTTACAAGTGAGAAATTAACAAGGAAAGATGTTTCTGCACCGGTAAATCCTACAAGATACAATTCTATGATTGGAGGTCTGCTTTATTTGAATCAAAATAGGCCTGACATAATGAATGTTGTTTGTATTGCATCCAGATTTCAGAGTGATCCTAGAGAAAATTTATGAGAGTGCGATGAAAAGGATTTTTAGATACTTGCAAGGTACATTAAAATATGTTTTGTGGTACCCTAAGGATGATGACTTTACTTTATGTGCATATATAGATGTTGATTGGGTTGGAGATGTTGATGACCAGAAAAGTAATTCCGGTGGAGCTTTATTTCTTGGAAAGAAGTTGGTTTCATGGATCAACAAGGAACAATCATGTACTTCCTTATCTATTTCTGAAGCTGAGTATGTTGTTGTTGCTACTAATTGTACATAGGTTTTATGGATGAAGAAAATGTTGAAGGATATCAAAGTGCATTGCACTGGACCGGTAGTTATTCACTGTGATAACTCTGTTGCTATTGACATATGAAAGAATCTGGTATTTCACTCTAAGACAAAGCACATATCTATCAAGTATAAATTTTTGAAGGAGAAGGTGGAAGAAAATTAAATTAGACTGGTTTATGTGAACACTAAAGAGTAGATTGCGGATATTTTCACTAAACCTTTTCCTAAAGAACCATTTGAGTACCTGAGATACAGGTTAGGGGTTTCTGCCCCTTTGGCAGAGAACTGATTGATGTATTTTGGCATCAATCTAGTATGCTTTATCAGAGATATTTTTCATTATGACACTAATGTGGGGATGCTACTACTCAGGGGGAGTAGTTTGCTTTGTGACTTAGTGGTTTATGTTTTTGCTTTGGTATTTTTGTCAGATTTATGGCATTGATGTCAAAGGGGGAGATATATGTATAATTCAAAGCTTTACATAGATATCATTCACAGGGGGAGGTTGGTCTTTGTTTCAGAACTTCATTGTTATATCTTTATATGGGAGATTGTTGGTTGTCTTCCATCGGGGGAGACTTGTTTGGCATTT
This sequence comes from Cryptomeria japonica, assembly GCF_030272615.1. Classification (NCBI taxonomy): domain Eukaryota; kingdom Viridiplantae; phylum Streptophyta; class Pinopsida; order Cupressales; family Cupressaceae; genus Cryptomeria; species Cryptomeria japonica. The sequence goes on along the minus strand of NC_081406.1, from coordinate 282,033,438 downwards.
CTTGGTACTTAGATGTTTTTCACATCTAGTGCTGCCATCAATGAAAAAGGGGGAGATTGTTGGCCATTTGGAGGAATTGATTATGTGTTGCATTGATGTTTTATCATTGATGTCAACACTAATTGTTTTAGATGCTTTACCAGCACCCTTCTGGTCCCGGTAGGTTGAGTAGTTTCTAGTTGGTTTGGATCCGACATGATCTGGTATGCTCTGGTATGGTTTGGTTATGAAATTGGCTTATTCATGATACTCATGTTCATATTCAGTCAGTTGGTTTTGGTCTGGTGATCGGATGCTATCATTTTTTATTGGAAGCTTGGCTTGTGGTTATGGTGAGGGTTTCATCGGCAGAGCTTTGATGAAGATCTTTGATGATATGCATAAGTGGTGTTGGTGTAGCTTCTGGTGGAGATTCAGGATATTGATGGTTATCATGTTTGAGAATTGGTGGATGGAGATCATTGCTTTAGCGTGTGGACCTATATTGGGTCTCAGTTGATCTAGGTAATGGACCGACTTAATGTAACGTGTGGATTGGACCTCTCAATGTGTTTCCAAGATGTCTTATGTGTTGAATATTATTTGTTTTGGTCTAAGGCCGACATGTTTTGTAATTATGTAATTAGTTTATTGTCTAGTGGTCGACCTAATTGTTGATGGTCGAGGGTTTGTAGATATATGATGTAAGATCTCATTGTAGATCATCGGGATATGTGTATGTAATGTGCGAATAATGTAATATCATTCAGGCAGAGGATTTGGTCGATCATTGGAGATCAAATTGGGTTTATGTAAGAGGGTTTAGTCCTCTGATATTAAGCTTAACCGGAACTGTACTTAGGCATAGGAGATGTTATCTTTGCAGTTCATTCCTTCTTCCGGATTGTAGTTTGGATTTCTTTGTAGTTAGTGAGACTCCTTTTGTGATGAGCAGTGCGCTCTAGGCCTTCCTACAAGTCTAGGCCCCTCAATTCTATTTCACATACTTCCTGCAAAAGTATTATCTGACTGTGGGTAGGCTTCCCACCATGGTTTTTTCCTTTACCGGGTTTTCCACATATAAATCTTGGTGTCATGTGGATGGTATTTATTCTCTGATTATTATTTATGCTTAATTGGTTTAACTGCTATTTTTCTATTAATTTTTTGGGTTCCAGTATTAAAGTTTTAATTGCTAAATGTTCTGGTAATCTATGACAATTGATTCACCCCCCCTCTTAGTTGTCTTCTGGTTATTTGAATTGTCTAACACCATCAAGGACCAATCCACTCAAATGAGGAAGGGGTGCATTCTTCACTTCGCCAAAGGTCCAATCCGAAGGAGAAGGCAAAATTAGCAAGGTATAAATAGTCATTTTATGTTTTTAAGTGTTTATGTGTTTGAATGATTTATTTGAATACTAACCATCTAATCCTATGTTGCTATGATTTTTGCCCTCTTCATAAGGCTCACCTGGTCGCCAAAGGATTCTCCCAGGTTCCTAGGATTGACTACTCTGAGACTTTTGTGCTAGTTGCCAAGATGAATTCCATCTAACTTGTTCTTGCTATTGTTGCAGCTCATCGCTAGGAAGTTCATCAGATGGATGTGAAGAGTGTTTTTCTTCATGGTGACCTTCAGGGGAGATATATATGGAGAAACCATAGGTATTTGTCTAGGATCCTTCACTTGTTTTCTACCTTTGGAAGTCTCTCTATGGCCTTAATAGGCCCCTTAAGCCTAGTATGCTAAGATGGACTCCTTCCTTCTGTCAGTTGAGTTCACTCGGTTCCATTCTTATCCAAATGTCTACATTTTGTAGCAGGATGATACTCTCACTTTCCTTGTTCTCTATGTTGATGACTTGTTGATCACAAGGATTCACTCATCCCGCATCAAGGTAGTCAAAACTACCCTTAATGATGATTTTTTTATGTTTGACTTATGCTTACTCCAATACTTCTTAGTTTTTAAGATCACTCAGTCGCCTTCTAGTATCTTCATTGGACAACCTAAGAACGCTCTTGATATGCTCTCAAGATTTCACATGGATGACTGTAAGCCTACATCAACTCCATTTATGTCAGGGGTCAATCTTGAGGCTTCTTGCTCTTCACCCTTGGTGGATGCTACCTTGTATCGCCAATTGGTTGTTAGCCTCGTATATTTGACTCACATGAGGCCTAATATTTCATATGTTGTGGGCCTAGTCTCCAGGTTCATGCAGGAGCCACATGAGCTGCATTGGAAGGCATCTCAGCGAATTCTTTACTGTATTCAAGATACTCATAATTACAGGATTCATTATGCAGTGGACATGGATATTGACTTGGTGGGATATACAGATTCAGACTGGGCAGGCGATTCTAAGGATTTCAGGTCTACTTTAGGGTATTGCTTCTCTCTTGGTTCTGGTTCAGTTTCTTGGTCGAGCAAGAAGCAATCTGCTATTGCTCTTTCATCTACTGAGGCTGAATATTGAGGTGTAGTTAATGCTTCTACTGAGGTCATTTGGATTCAGAACATTCTCACTTATTTTAGCATTTCCTTTCAAAAGCCTACAGTCACCTTTTCTGACAACCAGAGTGCTATTAAGATTTCTCGCAACCCGGTCCATCATCAGTGGACCAAGCACATTAAGATTCACATGCACTATAATCGAGAGCTGATTCATGAGCAGGATCTTGATCTTCAGTATTGTCAGACATCAGATCAGACTGCACACATCTTCACCAAACCCTTCACTGAGAGGAAGTTCATTCAATTGAGAGCTTTTCTTAGGGTGCAACAAGTGTCCTCTTTTGGGGGGACTTCTTAGTTCTTTCTTTCTCTCTCTGTTTTGGTTGGTGGGGAGGGCATACTCTCTTTTGTTTGGGTGGGGGGGGGGGGGGGGGGGGGGCTTCTTCTCTGTTGGGGGGAATACTATGTACATGGGTACCTCATCAGGCTTCATTTGCCAGGACCCATTTTTTCACCCACCTAAGCTATGCTTAAGAGTGGGTGTTGATGTAGGTTTTTATTTTCCTGGTTGGGTTTATTATGTTCCCTTTTCCTAAGTTTTTTCTATACTTTAATTAAGCTTGCTTAGGTTAATAAAACATGTTTACTTAAGACAAGTGGGTATTGAGGTGTCACCATGCTATTAGGAGGTGCATTTACTATGTTTAGACCATCATGATGGTCTCTCCTCATTGGTCGGTATTGCCACCTCCACCCCTCACTTGACTCTATATAAACATGCTACCTTGCTTGTATTTTCATATAGTTGGAGATAGTAATCTGATGCTATTTTTCCTTAGAGCACTTAACATCATTTTTCGCTTGGTATCATTGTTATGTTGTTCATTTTATTTTGCATTTATAGTTTATGTGATCTATCTCTTTCAATTCAATTTTGGGTTGTAATATGTTTCTCAGATTTTAACAAAAGAGTCTATGGAATATCCAACCTTGTCGTATTAATCTTTTGTGTTTTAATTTATTTTTTATTTAAGGAGATAATTAGAATTCTTATATTCTCAATTATCTCATTGTTCAACAAACCCTACCAAGAAATAGCTATCATTAAATTGACATATTTATCTCTTATATCCTTGAAGATATTATATTTCATACTAATGTTTTGATTGAGTAAAGCATGATAAGTCTGAACCTTTATGTAACTGCCATGAAGGCACACAAAAGGGAGGAACTCACAAGCAGTGAGACCACCGAGAAAAAAAAACCAAAAAAGGACACCCTTTTTTGAAAAGAGGATTTTGATAGGAGAATCCAACCTATAGGAACTCATGAAAGCGGAGAAGAAGGGAGAGGAAGATTTTGACATGAGCTGGGAACCAGAGGGAGACAAGGGTCCTGACCTTGAATAACAAAAATCTCTCTCATTGACCCCTAAATAGTAAAGGAAGAAGGAGAAGGACCTTTCCTCCTTCGACGGACAACTGTCCAAGCAATACTATCATCCAACTTGTCACAAGAAAGTAAATCAAGATGATATCCCTTAGTAAAAAGATCAACAACAACCAGAGAGGGGGATGGAAGACAAAAATGCAAATCAATGGCCACCAAAGAAGACGATAGCTAGGAGGGAGTAACCTGCTTAGCACTTGGGACAAGAGGAGGCTTCAAAGAGATGTTAGAAAGCACAATAGGAATATCAGGGCATGAAACACACTGAACATGATGCTTAATAGAAAATTGGTCAAGGACCACCTCAATCAAGTGATCTTCCTTAGCATCCTTCCACCAAGTAGTAGAACCTTTCTAACTTGACAAAGAGAAGTCTGAAGCTAGATGACCAATAGAAAAGCCAAAAGAAATCCTATAAATTAATTCAATTACTTCTCAACACTTTTATTATTATTTATCATGTGTTCATTCATAACATATGCTTACCATATTAAACATATCTATTTAATATGGTGTTGTTGTCCACTCCCAATAACTCTCCCACCTGACGATCTTTGAATGGTGTTGCCTTCTCCCTGCATCTGTTGTGGGTGTCATCATTGTTGTCCTTGTGCACTAAGCAACTATCATTGTCGGGTCTCTTCCTCCACTAACTATAGTTGTTGCACCTGTTGCTACGGCCCTTAGCCCTAGTTCATTCGGGGCTACTGAGCGTTTGGGCCTCCTTCAATGGCTCCTCACATTGTGGGTAGCTCTGATGTTGTTGTGGATGGTAGTAGGGATTCCTCTGGTGTTGGGGTCTCCCCTCCTAGACCTTTTTCTACTGCTAGCACGAATAGATTTGCTCATGTGGCCATATCTCTTACTGCTCATCCTTCCAAGGGGAAACCTCGTCCCCTTTCTTGTGCCAAGACTTCCCCTAAGGTGGTTTGTGGCCAATATGTGGTGGATAACATTTCTTTCTACCATCTATGCATCTTGGTGTGCATATTTGTTGGGTTATGGCCTTCTCTCCTCGACCTCCACTATTGGGTGAGTGATTCTTGGAAGCCTTTGGTTGTTGGTAGCATTGAGCTTTAGCCTTGTGCCAAAGGTTTTTTCATATCTTCCTTCGCTTCTCCTAATGATTGTGACTTAGTGTTAGGTAATTTGTGGGCTTAGGGAGTTAATTCTCTCTCGGTCAAGCCATGGACACTTTCTTTTAACCCTCTTACTCAACCACTCAACATGCGTCTAATTTGGGTGGGTCTTCTCAACACTCCCCTTCATTTCTAGGAGCATTCTTCTTATGAGGTTATTGGTAATGCTATTAATATATTCTTGAAGGTTGATGATTCCACATTCTCCATGGGTCATTCTACCTTTTCTCGCATCTTAATCGATATTGACATCTCTATGCCTCTCCCTGGGGATGTGGTTCTCATGGTTGGCGATAGTCCTTGGACTCAATCATTGGATTGTGAGGGCATCCCCTTTCGTTATCAGAGATTATTTCCAATGGGTCATTTAGCTTTAGATTGTTCTCCTCTCTTCATAAAGGTGCTACAACTTGGTGGAAGGATGCTACTGCTAATCATTTGACTTTCAAGACTTCTAATTTTGATGATGGTGTCTTCTTACATGAGGATGAGGACCCCTCCTACGATGAGGTTGTGCCTCTGACTGTCGATGTGGCCTTTGTTGGCTCCCTCATTGTTGTTGCCTCCTTTGGCCTTGAGGTTTCTTCTCTTGTTTCTCATGTTCTACAGCAATAGTTTTCTCTTGGTGAGTCTACTCCTGATGTTATATTGCAACAATAGTTTGCTCCAGCTGCAGATAGAAATGATGAGGGGATCTCTTAGCTTGATCCTTTTCATGATGTTCCCAATTATAGTATTATCTGGATTGTTGTTTGTCGTGGGCAGAAAGGGAAGTCTCCCCCCCCCCCAAACTCCTTTGAATCATATTTTGACTGTTTCTCCTCACTCTTGAATCGAGTCATTTTGGGTTGTTACTAGTTTGTCATGTCTTTAACAATGGTTCTTATATGTTGTTAAAGGCCTGTCTGACTTGAGTTTGTTTAGGTCAGCACCCTTGTTTTGTTGCCTTTCATTTTCTACCTATGGGTTGTTTGTATAAAGGTACAACACCCTTGTTTTGCTTCTTATTTAATCAAAAACATATGCTTACCTATCACCATGCTCTAATACCTAAATTTATGGGAATATTTTTAGAAATTGAGTGCAAGCATGTGACATCTAAATATATCTTTTTCTTTAAAATTAGGTAATTTTTTTTTTTTGTTAATCGATAAGTACTATCATTTATGGGGATAGCTCCCTATATTACTTGAAAAATTTAGAGATTACATTGCCTTTGACATTCAAGGACCCAAAAAACCAACTACATCTATCCAAATACATATATAATATACTTTGCATGATAGACACATAATGTTAATCCTTCCACTTCAGCCAAAAGTTTCCTCAAGAGGACCTTCACAACCCTGGGGTTACATCTGTCCCCCTATGGCTTGATATATCATAGCAGCATACTCACCAATTGCAATTGCTTTGCAGGTGGAGCTCTCTGGAAGCCACCAATCATCTGACTCAGTAATCCTACGAAATGGTTCCATGTTTCCATTGAAGACATCGCATCTAAAAATTTCCCATGCCTCATCCCCAAATGTCTTCAGTCTTTCCTGCTCTTCCCTCCACACTTCTCTGTGGGCCATATCGTGAATCTCCTCACTATTTACAAAGGCCTCATCTCCTCCTTCACTGCTCTCGATGTCATCTCCTTTCTCAATGTCATCATCTTCGCTCTCTTCTTCTTCTTCCTCTGAGTCCGAACGAAGATAATTTTCAAATTAAAAATATACCTTCAGTATACTAACTCTGACTTCTTCCTCCAAACCCAGAATGGCTTCTGCAACTATGTCTGCTATGAAGGGTTTTATGAAACCTACTAATAATTTGACCACTCGCTCCTTCCTTTCAATGATATCTGCCAAAGGAAGGAGGACAGCTTCCAACACCAGAGCATCACACCAGTGTCTGTTAGAATTTAAGGTAATGCCCACAAGCCCCCCAATGGAATCATAAACATACTCTTCGGTATTGAAAAAATTTCTTAATTGTGCGATCAATGCATTTTCACAGTTAACACTCCAAAAAAAGCCATGTTCAACGCTAAACCTACTAATCTCCCCTAAGACCTCACCCAGATAACCACTTGGCAAAAAGTCCTTCACATTCGTCTTAAAAAGATGGAGAATGATTTGGCAATTTCAATCTTTCTTCGAAACCTGCTAAAATCCTTCTCTCTGATATCAAATCTTTTTCGGATAGTTCCTTTTCTAAACTAACTAAGCAATTCAGGAGCCATGTGACCCAACCATCAATCGCTTCCTAGAGCCCTCAGTTTCAATTTTCGTCTATTATTGGTACCCGAATAGTATCTTTTCTCACATGTCTCTACATTTAGTCTTTGTCTATCAGCTTTCATTGAGAACTGTTGTCAGATGTGACAAGCCTCAATTTCTATGTGCTATCGCGGCATTATTGAATCCTTAATGCTTATCCTCGATGCACCCTGCTTGCCTCATAAAATTTCTATCATCTGATTCCAGTTTTAGGAAATCTGATTTTGTTTACAACAAGGATCTCTACCAATCCGTCTGGTAGCTCCTCCTTTTCTGTCAACTATGTTGGGCCATCACAGTCGATACCACTGTTAGCCAGCCAATCCGCCGCCGAGTTGCCCTCTCGGTAGATGTGTTTAAAGGTGAACTTGTTTAAACTTTCGCATATTCTTTGGATTTTGGGGCGTACCACCTCCAATTTCCAATTTTCAAAATTCTGTTTTGAAATCCCATTCAGAATAATTTGCAAATCTCCCTCAACTTCTATATCTTGAATGCCACGGGCCACACACCATTCCAACCCAGCTAACAACCCTGTCATTTCTACCATGTTGTTTGTATTAATTCCCAATGGGTCGTAATTTGCCCCAACGAAGTTGCCAAATTCATTCCTTATAATGGCACCGTATCCAGATTTACCCAGATTACCTCGGCTAGCTCCGTTAAAATTAATCTTGAAGTTTCCTGATGTTGGAGGTGTCCAGACTATATTGGCTCTATTCTGCTTCTTATCCATTAGCTTGTATCCACTAATTTTCATTAAGTTCCAGTGTCTTTCCATCTCTTTGTCCCAAGAAGAATACGAACTATACTTTCTACCCACTACTTTCACATTGATGACTTCTTCTATGGCTCCTTTTATTTTATGGATTAGCGTATCATAAGACAGAGCTTCCTCATTAAATACTCTTCTGTTTCTTTCCTTCCATATATGCCAAACAAGCAACACTGGACTCACCACCCACAGAATGCTCCATTTTGATTTATTGATACTGGATGGCCATGTTAATAAAAAATGTGTTAATATTAGATTTCTCACCGACTCAAGCTGCAAGTTGCCCAAAATCCAATCCCAAACTTTTTTAGAATACGAGCACCAAAATAATAGATGATCCGCTATCTCTTCATTTTCCTTGCATAGGAGGCATACGCTTGGACCAACAATTCCAATAGTTCTCAACCTGCCCCCTGTTAGTATGCGATTGTGCAAAGTTGTCCATAGGAATGCCCCTGCCTTGGGCAATACCAATTTATGCCAACACAACTCCGAAGGCCATTCCACATTCCGTATTCTACTTCTAAGGATCTCGTATCCCAAATTAACCTTATATTTTCCAGTTTTAGAGGCACTCCATAGTAACTGGTCCATTTCGTTGAGAAATATGATTTCTTTTTTCCTAATTAGAATGTCCTTTAACTGTGCATTCTTCTCCAAATTCCATTCTCCAACTGATTTCCATTTAATCCACTCTAATTCCTTCTACCCTTCCAAAATATAATCCGCCACATAAGAACCTACCTCTACTTCCACTTCATTAATCCATACCATGTCGTCTATTTCTTCAGCTAAAGAAATGTCACCATTCCATGAGTCTCTCCAAAATTTAGCCTTTCCACCATTACCTATTTTCCATGTCAAATGCTCTGTTAATATACTTCTACTTTCCTAAATATGTTTCCAAATTGGAGAGCCCTTAATTGAGTTAGCCACTGTAAAAATCCTTTCTGCTTCGGTTGAATCCAGATACTTAGCAGCCATAATCTAACACTAGGATTTATGAGGTTGAGCATACATTTTCCATGCTAATTTAGCCCCAAGAGCTAGATTGTGCAAATCCATTTTTCTTAGACCCACTCCTCCCTCCAATTTTATTAAGCAAGTTGTATCCCAATTGATGAGAGGAATTTTCTTCTTCTCCTGTGATCCTTCCCACAAAAACTTTTTGAACAGACTGTCTAACTCTTTGGCTGCTTTAAATGATAGCCTAAAACATGACATTTGATAAATGGGAATCGCTGAAAGAATAGATTTAATCATTTGAATTCTACCTACCTGAGTTAACCACTTGTTCTTCCAAGAAGAGGCCTTTGCTTGAAATTTATTGATCACATCCTCCCACATTCTATTCTGATGTCTACCTGGATCTAGTTGAACCCCTAAGTACTTCAGAGGAAAATTGCCCTGTGGATAACCCATGATATCCCCAATTTTACATTGCATTCTCACATTAGTATTAAGTAAATATATCATTGATTTCTCCTGGTTCATACTCTGCCCCGAACCTTTTTCGTAGTCATTCAGAATCTTCTTAATTACCATTGCTTCCTTCTCAATGGCTTCCCCAAATAGAATTGTATCGTCAGCAAATTGGAGTGGGAGATAGGATCAATACTACTGTGAATGAATGCACCTTTCCAAAATCTCATTTTTACTAGATTCTTGATGTTTCTACCCAAAATCTCAGCCATTAATACAAACAAAAAAGGAGACAAAGGATCACCTTGTCTAATACCTTTATAAGCTTGAAAAAAACCTACTATTGATCCATTTACAATGATGGAGTATGATACTAATGAGACACAATGTTTTATACAATTTATCCAATTAGAATCAAATCCAAATCTTTCAAGAACTGAAAAGAGGAAAAGCTAATTTACCCGATCATATGCCTTACTAACATCCAGCTTAACCACCATCCCCTGAGTCTTACTCCTTTTCATCGAGTGCAAAGTTTCAGCAACAGTGATTATGCTATCTGCAATTTCTCTCCCAGGAGTAAAACCATGTTGTTCTAGAGATACTATCTTGTCCAAGACCATCTTCAATCTATTAACCAGGACTTTGGATATAATTTTGTATATAGAATTACACAGAGATATTGGCCTGTAATCTGCAATACTCAGGCAATTTTACTTTTTTGGGATCAGAGCTATAAGAGTATTATTTATTTCTCTAACAAATTTTCCTTTCCTTCTAAATTCCTCCACCACCTTCCAAATATCCTCTCCCATAAATTTCTAGCACCTCTGATACACCTCCATTGTCATCTCATCTGGTCCCGGAGGTTTGTGCGAATGCAACTCAAATGTTGCCTTTTTAACTTCATCTTTTGAAATTGGGGCCAAAAGAGCAGCGATATCTTCCTCCAAAATCTGTTTGTCAATGATGTCCAAAAGGTAATCAACTGTTTCATTTCTCTCCCCTCCCGAAGACCCCAAGATGTTTTCAAAATATTTGACTGCTATGTTCTCCATCTCTTCAATTCTACCAACCATTTTACCTGAGATATCTTTCAACTGATTAATTCTATTTTTATTCCTTTTTGCTTTAAAAGAGGCATGAAAAAATTTAGAATTTGAGTCCCCTGCATCTATCCATAATTCTCTGGATTTGTCGCGCCAAAACATTTCTTCTCTCAGGAGAATTTCTACTAGTTCCGCTTTCGGGGAGTTCTCAGCATTGAATTCTTCATTCATCATCCCCTTCTCGATCACCAAGTTATTGATCCTATTTAGTTCCTCTTCTACCCTGATCTTTTCAGCAAAAATGTTCTTGAAGGATGTCACATTCCATGTTTTGATTTTGTTTTTGAGGTATTTCAACTTTTGGACAAAACAAAAACTTGACGCACCTTTAATATCTGAGCATTCTTTCCACCACTTTTGAATGTTTGCTTTGAAACTTGGATCTCTCCACCACATGCTCAAAAACTTAAAACTGCCTTTCACTTTCATCAATGGTATTGTGCAATTTAACTGAACCAAGTAGTGGTCCGAAAGAGTTATAGGCTGGATAATTGATTCCAAATCAAACTTACCTCTTAACCAAAATGAACCAACAAATATTCTATCTAATCTCTCAGAAATTCTGCAAAAAATTGCCCTCCTATTGGGCCATGTAAATTTTCTGGATTTAGGGACAACATCAAAAAGGCTATTGTCTACTACAAAATCTCTGAAATCTTCCATCACTCAGGCATTCATTCTTAAACCTCCAAATTTTTCATCATTGTTGAGTATAGCATTGAAGTCTCCCGCCACAATTGCTTTCTCCGACTCAACCATTTTGATCTGATCTATGATTTCTTTCCAAACCCTTTTCTTTTCCTCTGTCTTTGCCGGTCCATAAACATTGAGTAGGGAGAATTCCAAATCTTCTTGCAATATTCTTACTTTACAGTGCATCCAATTTTCTTGCTTATTGATCAAGTCTACTGCCACTTTATCTGGACTCCATAGAACTGCCAAACCTCCCATGGAACCATTCGCCTCTTGAAAAACACCATCCCATGTCCTACTCAAAGATTTGAAAAAGGAGGCTTTTTCTTCATTAAGCTTGGTCTCTTGCAACATAGTGATATCTCCTAAAACTCTTTGGAAAGCCCTCTTGACCAAGCATTTTTTGTCAAGGGCTGATAGTCCCCTGACATTCCATGTTGTTATTTTCATTGATTCCCAAGGGAGATTTCTCCTCCCTTGGTTTTCTTTATGTAATCCAGCACACCGATTATACCCTTCTCTTTGGCTCTACCCTCTCTCTTCTATTTGTTGCTTCTTCTGCCCCTTACTCCTTTTGTCTTCCCCAACAATACATTAGCTGATTGACTGATGCTTCTAGGATCTATATTCTCTAATTCATCAATTTGATATATTTCATCTTCTAAGCCCATTTCATATTCGAATTCAGTATCTGACAACCCTTTCAAAATTGTATTTGAATCACGAAGGACCTCCTCTATATTCATACTACTTCCCTTAAGATTTCTTGCACTAGTTCCAACATTGAAATCCTTCTGATTAATCTCTCCATCTTCCAATGCTGCCTCCTCCATGATTTCCATCCTATTTTCCGGGCCACAAACAGTTTCCTTCTGCAAAGTAACCATTTCAGTTCTTTCTTTCTCAAGAAACTGTTCATCTTCCGCGAATTGAATCTTATCTTGAAATTCAATCGTTTTCTTTTTTTCATCTGAAATTTTCCTGCAAATCTGAACTAGTTCTCTAAATGTTTTATTGGCCTTTCTAACAAACATCTTACAATCCTATTCTCCATGGATTTTACTACCACATCTAGGGCATCTTGGTATTTCTTTATCAATCTCCACTTTTTGAGACCATTCCCCATGATCCGATATCAAAGTAATACGCTCGGGAATTCTTTTGACTGCTACTATTCTTAAACGGGCACATTTACATATATCTTCTTCATCTTCGTAGTCTGTTTCCAGCAATGTACCCAAAGTTCTACCTATTTTTCCCATAGTTCCTCACTCCAATATTCTATCGGGAAGTTATATAAGCGAATCCAAACCGGCTCGGAATAAACCGCCAAAGGGATGGGATCAAAATGAGGTGTCCATGGTTGAATATAAACAACATGTGATTCGATGAACCAGTTTCTGTCTATGAGGGCTTTGTTTCTCTCCTCCTTCTCTTCAAACAGAACTACGAAAAAGCATTTTGCGATGAATTTCATTACAGTTTTTTTCCCCCAATTGCATTCAACCCAGTTTCTTATTTCCTTTCTTGGCCAGTTTAGTCCTATTATTTTGGCTATAACTACATAATCCTCCCAAAAAGCCAACTCCTCCTTCAATTCTTTAGTGAAGTCTATTCGCACATCCTCTGCGTACCCTCCCTTTCCGCCATTAAAAGGTAATGGCATTGCAGAGCAAGTTTTTCTTTCTTTCCAATGTTTAAAATTAGGTAATTATTATTCTTAAATTTATAATTTTATCTTACTATTAAGTTCTTTTATATTTTTTTTAAAAGGTAAAATAAATTTGGAAGTGATTTCCAAAGTCTTCACAATCAATACAACAAAACATTTATTAACAATGAATTCACACAATGAAATGAAACCAACCATCCAAATAAAAAAGTAAGAAAAAAAAAAGGAGATTAAACTACCCCAAACTACAACTACTTCAGAAGTCCAATTGCCTCCAACAACTACTGGTAGAAGCTCTCATGGAACTTAACAAAGTCTTGGAGATCCTTTTTTCTTCCTAAAATAATTTCTTTATGTTGCTCATGTTTCTCACACAAGGAACCACCTTATCATCCTTTCCAAGGGTATGTGCACCAAGTTGTGGTACCAAAAAGGGTTCTTAAGATGCCACTTTTTTTTTCTGGGATCAGCAAAGTCTGAACTTCAACGACAAATTGAAAATAGTTACACTTTAAATTTGAATACTAAACAAGAACAAGAGTCAGAGTGCTTCGAGTCTACTTTCTAAACTACTAATTTATTTTAAAATTGGTGGAGATTAAGGGCTTCAAAAAGGGGGGCCACAAAAAGTGGTCTTGTTTTTATGCAAAAAACATAACATAGCGTCTGTTGTGGACCCCCTAAAACGTTAACTTTTTTTTAGAATTTTTAAAATCACTTCGGTGAGAAATTACCTAACACCTTTTTGTTTATGTCAGATATTTCGGCTAATTTTTAATGAGTATATGATTTTTTACTAATTTTTTAAGTGGACACATCCTGAAAAACATAAGTTTGAGCGTGCTCCCCACTAAAATCCTTGAAAACTAATCAAAAATCATAAAAAAAAAAGTTGTGTGGAATGGAGTCTAGTTTCTAAAAATGTAAGCTCCTTCGAAATTTGATGAACGTATAAAAAATTATGCCCAAAATAGCACATGTTGGTTTTTGACCAAAAATAGACACACTAACAAAAGAAATTAAAGATAAAAGTTTTAACAAAATCAAAATGTGAAACAAATTACATGGTTGGTTAGCTAAGAGAGAGCTTAATGATATTATGGTGTGTGCTTTTAGTTGCATTGAAACATGTGCAAATTTGATGGAGAGCATGGCCAAAAATATGTGAAAATGTTTAATCTTCTAATAAAAATACGTCTCAGGCCTAAAATGGTCGTCCAACCCTTTGGTACAATCCAACCCAAATGGTTGGTGTTTTCCAATGCAAACCATTTGGTGAGCGCCAAAATATGGCGCTCACCAAATGTTCTACATTGTTGAATTGAAGGTTTTGTGAACATGCAAATTTCCAATTTGGGCACAAGTTATACCCACCCCCAAAGAAGAATATATAAATGAAATATAACATTTAAGTATGTCTTATACTTTAAGTTACATTTCATGTATATATTAGCATGATGTTTAAGAGTGGTTTCAACTCTATATGAGTTATAATATAGATTCTAGTTTTTTAGAGGATCATATAAAATTTCAGATTGTCAAATTTCAATAATCAACATGCTCCTATTAGCATTCTTTAATTCTATATCTCACTCTCTTTATCTTCCCCAAACTCTAGACCTATCTCTCTCCCTCCCTTGTCTCTCTCACTTCTCTCGCCCCTCTATAGGTACATTCCACCCTCTCTACCTTTCATTCCTTCCTTACCCCCATTTCTATCCTTGACTCCATCCCTCTCTCTTCTTCTCTCTCACTCTATTATTGTTTCTCTCCCCTCCCTCTCCATTATATTGATCATTACCTATCCCTTCTATCCTCTCTCTCCCCATATCTAGGGCTCTCCCTCCCTCCCTATTTACCTCACTACCTCTCTCTCCCCCTTTAGGTTTCTCACCTATCTAATTGTCCACCCTCTATCTTTCTCCTCCCCCTCTCCACCTTTCTCTCCCTCCCCCTTACCCCTATGGGTGAACTCAGAATATTGGTTCCCACTTTTTGGTACATCCTAATTTTTGTTGAAATCATATATTTTTTAGAAAATATAATGATTTAAGCTTTTAGAGGTCCCATTTCAAGTAATTAATTGAAGAGAGTTAGATCAAAGGCTCTTAGACCAAAATTTCTTTGATAGAACCTCTCTACTTCTAAATCATACTTGCAATGGAGTCTCCTTTGCATCTATCAAATAGTGATAAAAAACCAATTTTACATTAGCTTTTGGGGGGTTAAAGGAATTCATTTAGAATTTTTTTTTTCTTATGTATTTATTCCTTACTATAAGCTTTCCAAATAGTATAATTTTTAATATATTTAATTTCATTAACATATTTTTGTTTTATTTCTTAAGAATGTAGGTTTTTCACCGAACATGAACTTCTTTGTTTAATGCATTGGGAAAAATAGTAAACTAATTTAAAAAAATTCTAAAAAATATTTATGCACTAGGCATTGATGTCTTCTTTCTAAAAAAAAAAAATTGAATTTTGATATATATATAGAACAAGTTATGTGTTTAAATGTACACCTCATTCTATATTATAATTAGTCGCACTTCAAACCTTAATAAAATGAAAAATATTCAACGTATCACTATCAAACCAACTACATGCCCTGGGTATTAATGTTACAAACCAAAATTAAAAAGAATTAACTTTTTATCATTTATACGCAAAAAGTTATGTGTTTCGGGATGTACATCACTCTTAAAATATGTTTTTTGTTGTAAAAACTACTTTTCGAGGGAGATGGAAAAATCAATAAAATTTTATTCAAAAAAAATTGGGAAACATATTTTTATAATCTACAAACAAGATGTTACAAATCACTAGATTACATCATCTTCAAATTCTTAATGGTTTAAAAGTTATAGGCATCCGAAAGTGAAGGTTTTTTTCAAAATGTTTATCTAAGTGTCAAAGTTGGTCAAAAAGTGGGAGCCAATATTGTGAGTTCACCCCTATCTATTTAATCTCTCTCTCTCTCTCTCTCTCTCTCTCTCTCTCTCTCTCTCTCTCTCTCTCTCTCTCTCTCTCTCTCTCTCTCTCTCTCTCTCTCTCTCCAAACCTATCTATCTCCTCATTCCCTAAGACTCTCACTCCCTCCATGTCTACCTCTTCATCCATCCCCTCTTACTCATCTCTTTGTTCTTCTATCTCTTCTCTTCTCCCTTCCTTTCTTCCCCTCTCCCTCTTTATATCTCTCCCCAACTCTCTCATATTCTCTCTTCCTCTCTTATTCTCTATCTCCATTGTCTAGGTCATCACCTCTCCATCCCAACCTATCTCCCCTCTCTAGGTTTCTCCCTCCCTTCCTCTCCACCTATCTACCTCTACATATAGGTCTCATTACTCACCTCTCTTTATCCCCCTCTATCTATCTCACTCCTCTCTCACTATCTAGGTCTCTCATATATCTATATGTCCCCTCTATAGTTATCTCCCCCCTCTCTACCTCTCTCTCCCTCCCCCTTAACCCTATCACTTTATGAGATTCCTCCTCTTCTCTCTCTCCCCTAACCTCTTTATCTCCTCCTTCCATAGGTCTCTCACTCCCTCCATGTCTATCTCTCCAT
Source organism: Cryptomeria japonica (assembly GCF_030272615.1). NCBI lineage: Eukaryota > Viridiplantae > Streptophyta > Pinopsida > Cupressales > Cupressaceae > Cryptomeria > Cryptomeria japonica. The sequence continues at coordinate 282,016,901 of NC_081406.1, read as the reverse complement.
CCATACCCTCTTACTCCTCTCTTTTTTCTTTTGTCTCTCCTCTTCTACCTCCCTCCCCTCTCTAGGTACTTCTCTCCCTTCTCCCCCTCTCCCTCTCTATATCCCCATCCATACATACCCTCATATATATGTCACTCCTCCACTCTATGTTATTCTCTCTTCCTCTTGTATTCTCTCTCTACAGTCTAAGTCATCACCTCTCTCACCCCTCTCTAGGTTTATCACTCCCTTCCTCTCCTCCTATCTACCTTTACATCCATTTCTTATTACTCACCTCTCTCTATCCCCCTCTATCTATCGAAATCCTCTCTCTTTCAATCTAGGTCTCTCATCTCTCTTTCCCCATCTAGTTCTCTCACCTATCTATTTGTCCCCTCTCCAGTTCTCTCCCTCTCCCTTCCCCTTTAGCCCTATTTATTTTTTATCTCTCTCCCTCTCTTCTCTCTCTCCCCTCACCTCTCTATCTCCTCTTTACCTAGGTCTTCCACTCCCTCCATTTCTACCTCTCCCTCAATCCCCTCACACTCCTCTCTCTCTTTATTATTTCATCTCTCCTCTTATCCCTCCCTCCCATTATTAGGTATCTCCCTTCTTTTCTTCCCCTCTCCCTCTCTATCTCCCTCTCCCTCCTTATCCCCATCTCTCTCTCTCTCTCCCTTCCCTACTAATTCTTATTCTCTCTACTATCTACATCATCATCCATCACACCCTCTCTCCCCCTTTGTAGGTTTCTCCCTCTTTCCCTCTCCACCTCTCTATGTCTCCATCCATATCTCATTACCAACCTCTATATATCCTCCATCTATCTCAATCGCCTCTCTCTCTCTCTCCCCCCCTCTAGGTATATTATATCTCTATCTAACCCCTCTCTAGTTCACTTCCTCCCTCTCCACCTCTCTCCCTACCTTCTTACCCCTCTCTCTCTCTTCTTGAACTTCTCTATCATTTTCTTCTCTTTCTCCCTCACCTATCTACCTAAATCCTCTCTAGGTATCTCACTCCATGTATACCTCCCTCCGCCCTCCTTATCCCTCTCTTTCTCTTTTTTCTCTCTCCCTCCTCTTCTCTATCATTCTCCTAAGCCATCAACTCTCCTCTTTTATCCCCCTTTATCTATCTCACCCTTCTCTTCCCATATAGGTCTCTAACATCTCTCTCTCCCTCTAGGTATCTCATCTCTCTATATGTACCTTATCTAGCTCTCTCCCTCCCTCCTTACCACTCTCCCTTTATAAAATCTTGTATTCTCTTCTTTGTCTTACCTCACCTCTCTATATCCTTCCCTAGGTCTATAATTTCTTCCACCCTGTTGGCATTCAAGTTGTCATTGATGTCAACATGTGTACAGGGATGAGTTGATGAAGTTGTATAAATACATACAAGACACCTATTGGATGAAGATGTAGCTGACATGCAGAGTTGATTTATGTCAACAGTTATGAAGCTGAAATGGTTACAGTGATGTAGGATGATGAGGCCTCAAAGGAAAATCAGATTGGTTGATATGGTGATACACATCTGGTTGGCAGCAGACATGTGTAGGTTGAATGTAAATGCATAGAATGTGTATGTGTCAAAGGCCACAAAGAAATAATATATTGGACTTGTAGGTGATTAAAGGACCAAGGCCATGGTGCTATGGTTGCTAGAGAAAATAGGGTTGTCCAAGAGCATAAGTGTTGTTGCAACACCATATAACATGACACATCATATAAAATGCCATGTTATACGCACAAGGAGATACAGAAGGCAAGCATGGAATGTGCTATTGGGACAGACATTTGGATGAAGAAGACAAATGCCAGTGATGTGGTGAAGGCATTGAGCAAGCTTGCTTGAATCAGCAAAAGTAAAGTTGCAGTTGTGTATAACCCGCAAGTTGACACATTCTATGAAACTGCAATAGGTGACCGGATATGTCAATTAAATGCAGGTTATGCGATAAGAGTTGTCAATAACACGATGGGTTAGTTGTGGTCCTCTTGTGACAGAAGATATCAATAACACGAAGGTTATTGACTAAATTGTAGAAGAATTCCATAACACTATAGTTATGCAGGTTATCGCTTTAGGGTGTGCACAACACACCTTGTTATTGACTATCACCATCTTGTCAAGGTGTTACCCCATAGTAGTTACCTACTTCGATTTCATGTCATGCGGGATAATGGGAAGTCCTCTATCAAAGGAAAAACTTACCCCGCATGGTCTTCATAGTGTTAAGTTTACTCATGTGAGCTAAGGAGTTGCAAGGGTAAAATGTGAAAAAGGTTTACCCCACATAGGTCCAAATCATTTGTGTAGACACATAAAATTGACTAAATTAATATATTAGTAATTATCTTTTATCTAGGTTCTTACCTTGATGGGATGGACCTCCTTTATCATATGATGGGAGTGGATTCTTGAAAATGGTGTGATACGTGTTGGAATTTTTTGCATTGTGACCATCGACTTCTATATCACCTCGATCAACAAGGTCTTGAACAATGTCCTTTAGTTGATGGCAATTAATTGTCTTATGACCCTTTCCTTTGTGAAATTCACAATACTCATTATCCCTCCCCCATGGAGGTTTAACCTAAGGCTCATAATGTATCTCTGAGGCTCATTCAAGTGGCCCTTCATTAGCTAAAAATATCATGCGAGCAGGATACTATTGGCCCTCTATGGAAAATACTCCTACTACTTTGTCAGAAAGTGCAAGAAGTGTCAAGTACACGAAGATTTGATACATATACCAGCGCAAGAACCGCAACCCATCACAACACCATGGCCCTTTTGTCAGTGGGGACTAGACCTTGTGGGTATAATCCATCCATCTTCATCCAATGGTCACAAATTCATCATTACCACCACGGAATACTTCACCAAGTGGATCGAAGCTGTTACACTTACCCAAGTAACCGACAAACAGATCACTTCATTCATTCTCAATTACATCATCTATCAGTATGGTGTACCCATGTCCATCATCACATATAACGGGCTTCCCTTCAAAAATCAAGATGTTTGTGAGCTCTCTGAAAAGTTTCATATCCAACATCGTTTCTCTACCCCATATTACCCACAAGGAAATGGTCAAGTAGAAGCCTCAAACAAGAACATATTAAGGATCCTAAAGAAGACAGTCAATGATGTCGATTGAGATTGGCACATTCATCTGAATCCAACACTATGGTCATATCGAACTAGCATTCGAACCCCTATAGGTGCAACCCCATACTCACTTGTATATGGAGCAGAGGCTATCTTGCCTATTGAGGTAGAATTACCATCCCTACGGGTTTCCTTTGATAATTTTATTAATGATGAAGAGTATCGAGTCTCGCGTCTTTAGGACTGGGAACTGCTTGATGAGAAGTGTCCAACTGCCTACAATCACCTAAAAGCATATCAACAGTGCACGAGCAGAAGCTACAATCAGAGGGTCAAACCTCGCATAATTGAGGTAGGAGATCTTGTTCTCAAAGAGAATCCTTGCAATCAACCAAATAGAGAACATCGGGGCAAATTTGAATCCAATTGGTTGGGTCCATATGTCATCACTCCAGTTTCGGGTCTGGAGCATATCAGTTAGCAACATTAGAAGGAGAACCACTAGTAGATCTAATCAATAGCTTGCATCTCAAAAAACTTCCATACATAAGCTGTACAAAGCATCAGGCTCATCAACTATCAAAAAATACCAAAAACATTTAGAAAAAGTCCTAAAAAAAGTACAATAAAATAAAATCAAGAAAATAGTAAAGAAAAATCATTCATCCAAACGGTGAAAACCACTTCAGTGGCACCTTGGATAAGTATGGTGCTAAAAACCTGGCAAACAGGTGCCATTTGTAAAGGCTATGACTCCATTGTCTTTCAAACTTGTTGCAATCACATCCATATGCATCCACTTATACATCATATCTATCATGGATTGTTATTGATCTACAATCAGGGTTATTGCCTCATGTGTCTCACATCATGCTTTCACACTGACAAATAACCGAGGGCAACTTTGTTAACCTAATGATGGGAGTGGATTCTTGCTACTGGTGATTCGTCGAGTTACACGTTTGAAAAATATCCTCAAATCAACCAAAAACATTTGTAAAATCTCAAATAATCCAAAAACATTTGGAAAACATCATGAAATAATCCAAAACACATCATAAAATACATCCAAAAACATTTGAAAAATGTCATAAAATACAACCAAAAACATTTGTAAAAACTCAATAGAATATCAAAAACATTGGAAAAGTAGAAAATCCAAAAACATCACAAAAACCAATCAAAAACATTGCAATAAACTGATTCTAGTTCACACAAACATTCGATCAGATGCGAAAACAAATTGAGCCTACAAATCAAATACTCAAACATGACAAACTATCAATTAGTCTGCAAACAATCAAATGCCTAGGCTAAACATCAAACAATTGTCTAAACAAGGATGCATCCTTCCTTACAACAAGACATGATGACACATATTTGGCAAGAAGATTCCTTGGTTGTTCAACTTTTGATAGTACTTTTGTCTTTTACTAATTTACATCATGTTCCCATGTCACTCAAGGATATCCACAAGTGATTAGAGTGGCCAGGATGGTTCATGGTATCTTTTCTTTGTTTTCTATTTGCGGATTGTTCCAATGAAGTTTTGGGGAAAATACTAATGGTGTCTATGTGGGAAGTTTATAAAGCTATGAGATCCTATGCAAAAATAACAGAGTCATGGATCACTATGGCTTATTGACTACAATGTATACCTCGACCATCAATATGTGAACCAGAATGGAGGGGAATATTCCTTGTCTGTAATAGGTGTAACTCTCAACCTTGGTTTCCAATATCTTGGTCAAGATCAAAACATATCCTACCATTACATTTCATCCATCCATCAATCCATATCGTTGCATATTATTCATGCATACCTGACCCCCCCTCACTCTCCCTGTCCAGGTCATCATCACTGCATAACCTGCATCATTATCCATCTCCTCGATCAAGCTATGTAGCCTCTTCCATCTAGGTCATCATGCACACAACCACAAGTTGTTGTGTTTGTCTTTTAAACCCGACTATCAATTGGTCAACCAATCAAACACAATCCAAACAGACAATTACATCAATTGTCTAAGTCTCAACGGGTAATTTGACTCAGATACCTTGACTTCATCGGACAATTACATCAATTATCTAAGTCTCAAGAAGTCACTTTGACTCAATTACTCAGATTGTATCCTGTCCAAGCGACCAACCGACATCAATTGTCATGCTTTGACTAAAATTGTGGCAATTCAACCAATTGCTCCATATTGCACCAACACTATATTGATCAATTGCACAACATCACTCAAAAGAAAAAAGAAAAATTGCATTTGCATAGTATCTCCTGCATGAGCTAAGGGTACACACTGGCTTATCATTCTCCTTTTTTTATCACCATTCACTTTCATCCTATCCTTGCCTCCCCTTGCATGAGATGATGACCTAATCCAATATTATGAATATAGATATTCCCATCAAATTGAGCTTTCCCATCAATCTGAGCTTTTCCCATCAATTTGAGCTTACCTAGACTCGCGCATAATCCAAACACCTATCCACAATGTGTTAGCCAAATCCAAGTAGAGATCCTCTTGACGAGCATCTCTTCTGGTCAGCCTAATATACTGCTTATCATCAATCTACCCTATCATCAATGCCCATCGGGATGCATCCTTCCATGACTGGCAGCTTATCCAAATCCATGTTCTACTCTTGGCAAGAGATTTTTGTTGACCACACGAGTCGTTTGCTTGAATGATATTTTCGCTTCGATTTTTCTATTTGTCCTAGGCCTATATCTATTCATGGCTACCTTGATCTTCCTATATCTTGGTTCGTCTGGGTTGGTGTACATTGGGGCATATTTTTTGTGGTGTGGTGTGTTTGTGGTTTCTCTTGTATGATACAACAAGTCTTGCATTTACACCATCACAGTTGTTTGTGAACTTGTGTACATTGAGATAACCTATTGTCTGTGAGTCTAGTCCACGCATTGGATATACATTACATTTTGATTCCTATAATTAGTAATATCGATAATCCTTTGCAAAATCAAACCTAGGATTGTTCTCTATATAATGCATAAGAACAATCCCATCATTTTCATCACATTCCATTTAACCCATCATATCCTCTATCACTCCATCCCCCCTTTTTTCACCTAGCGGCTTCAATTTATTCACCTTTCTTATCCCTCCCTTTTCCCTTTCATTCTCTATGCTGATCCATTTCAAGAGAACACCCATGTTCTTAACCCGCATGTCCTCTCAAGGGGGCATACCATGGCTTCCTTGCCATCCTTCCTCAACCCACCAGTGACTAGGGCATCATGCTACTAGTCCCTATCTTTTTATATCCACTAGATTTTATTCTTCTTTGACATATCATCACTTCATGATGCTATATCAAAGAGGGGCAAATGTAGACACGTAAAATTGACTAAATTAATATTTAATTAATTATGTCTTTATCGCATGGTTAATTTAATTAATCATATTATCCTACCATTACCTTCTAATTAATTAAATACCCCCATTTCATTTCTTCCAAATATTGATTTATTTTGATAAATCAAACTCATCGTTATGGAATATTCCATTTTTGTCCTTAATCCTAATTAACTAAATTAATCCATAATTAATTGGGCTAACTTAGTGATTCCTACAAACCTATTATATAATCCCCTCATTGTCCTAATTAATCCAAAGCCTAACCAATGTTAGTATTTATTCAAATTAAAAATACTACACATCTACCCAAACCCACATGTGACTCCACATGTGACTCACAAGTCACTTCACATGTCCACGTCGCCTTTGATCAAGGGGTTCTCACACATGTGAGGATGCTCTTCCCCATAGAGCCACCCTACTCTTTCCCCTTCTGGCCCATGTATCATAAACTCTCTTCCACTAGCCCTTACACCTTTCCACGAGTGTTTCCACTTGTCACCTCTTAGACTTCCTAAGATTTTCTCACACATGTGTGAGCACACTTACCCTTGCACCCACTTCTCCTTGTGACATTTGTCACAAGGCTAAGCCTTCAAACCTAGGACCACATTCCCTTTTAATCTTATCCCTTGATCAATCTTCAATCTTGATTGTCGATCTCCAATCCTCCAACTCTATAAATTGAAGCCCTTATCTCATATTAAAGGATCCACTTGTTATGCATCCTCATGCTTGCCTTTGATCGACTTTTTATCATATCATTATGCTGCCCTTTTATCCATAAATCATTGCAAACTTATGTTGTCCTCTTGACATCATAAGCATCTCCATAGTACCCTCATCATGCCCAAATCATCACCCACACACACTTAGTTTGTTATGCTAGTTGAGATAATTCCACACTTGACCCTACTCAATCTCCCACTCTGCATTTGACAACCTCAAAGCAATGTGGTTCGTGGAGATGAGGAGGATAAGGAAAACCGAAATGGCATAGGGAGCACCATGAGTGAAGTCTTTCTTTATGTTCATATTTCTCATTTATGTTTTTTTTCATACTTCCTTGATATCGCTTTTAAGATGATTTCGATTTATATTGATTGCTAATCTTGACTAACCATTTTGACACGATACAGTTTGTAATGAGTAGTGCGGGGGAACTTAAACAAGGAAATTTTCTTACCCTGCACGGATTGAAAGCTTATGTTATGTGTAGCGCGGGGGAACTCAAACATGCGCACTTTCTTACCCCGCATGGTTGAAGCTAGCCCAAAAAGAGAAATGCAACTATAGTGTGAAGTTGCAAGGAGTAAGGCGGTCCTTACCCCACACGGGTAAGATGAGCTTGTAAACCATGATATGGACTAACAAGAGAGAACAAAGTCTCTTGTCGATGCTTATCCCACATGAGTCCAAAACTCCTTCAAGGTGTCGCTTGAAGACGCTTACCCTGCACAGGTAAAGATGTGTTCGTAGATGATGATGTGAGATATTGAAGGGAAAGAACGAGGTAGCTTTTGCTATCTTGCAAGTGCAGAGTTTGACCAAAGAAGTTTGAAGACAATGGTATCCTGATAGGCATAGTGGTCCACATGGGCATTGATAGAGTTTGACCCAATGACATGGCATGTAGGGAACGAATCAGAGGCAGGTTGACTATAGTTGATTGCATGTTTTTGAAGGCAAAGTTTGGTGCCACATTTGCAACCTGATAGATAAACTGCTCACGCAGATAATTGCCCGAAGCCAACTAAGCGATTTGGACGACATGTCTGCATGCTAATAGGAAATATAGGCCATGTGGTGGTTGACTGACATTGACCAAATGACTTGGACGCTGAAGGAGATTATTTTAGCCACATGACTGCATGTCGATAGGCAAAATGATCGACATGGTGATTAACCGAGCTTGACCAGATGTTTTTGATGGCAAAAATGAAGACATGTGGCTCCCAGGTGGTCAAGGTTGAAATATGATATGCAAAGGTCGGTGCTTACAGAGATGACGGTCAATTTTAATGAGGTAGTTGTTGATCCAATCAGAGCAGGTCGACAAAGGATGGAAAATGCATTAATGGTGATCGCGTTGCGAGTTGCTTGGGTGGCTCGAGGAAAGATACCTGATCTCTTCTGTTAGATGGAGATTAATAAGTCTAGTAATATGTGTACAGAGATATTCGTGACTACATAGAGGCGATTGGCGATCCAATAAAAGCAAGAGGTTGGTGAATGCAGGCAAGTGTGCGGCTCAAGAGAATTTTCAAGAAGATTTTAGATAGACTGACTGCTAAAAATAGCAATTAAAATACAAAGACTCATTCAAAGATAAAGCGATGTATTAAATGTTTACAGCTATGACAAAGTAATGAGATCCGATCAATATGTAGCTATGATCGGTTAGGATGATTTTTGGAGGAAAATCATTTTGGGGATTGCAGCTTTTGGAAGGAAAATCTAGCTGGAACAGGCAGTCTTATTTTCGAGGGAAAACCCTTGAAGAAGAGAATGACCGCGAAGAAAGATGATCAATGTGTACGAGTTGCTTTGGAAGATGTGTTTTTGAGTGAGCTGCAAACCATGTAAGTGTAGACCTCTACAAAATAGAGGATAGAAAACAGAGAGAAGAGGGTCACAGAGAAGTAGACCACGCAGGTGTAAATAACACGATGTCAGTGCAAGAATAATGCAGCAGAAGAGACTGCATGCAGAATGTTCAGATGTGTGGAGAAGACACAAAGCAGCTAAGAGTCAGAGCATAAAGAAGACAGTGAAGAGTGTGAAATAGAGAGTAGAGAGCAACAGAAACAAGAGATCTAAAAGTGCAGAGCTGAGGCAGATAACACAGTATGTTATATACATTGTGAGAGGTATAGAAAAAGGATTGAGTCAATCAGAAAGCAGAGAGTTGTTTTGCAAAGAAGAGAAGAGGACAGAAGGAAGAAGATGGAGAGCTGAGAGTTGTGATTGAAGCCTAAGATTAGAGAGCATAAAAGAGTCAGGTTAATCTCAAGAGAAGAATATTTGTGAGTTGCAAAACCTCATTTGTAACAAGGTATTCATATTGTATTTAATATTTTGAGTGGGTGCTCAGAGAAGGGGTAGGTGCTCCTTTGGGTTGGTGCCCATAAAGCTAGGGGTTGGTGCTCCTTTGGGTTGGTGCCCATAAAACTTCAGGGATTGGTGCTCCTTGGGTTGGTGTCCTAAACTTTGTAACCAGTGATTTACTTGTGAGGCTGGATTGGAGTAGTAGACTCCAGTAGCATTTCTCACCGAGGTTTTTCCCCACCATGGGTTTTTCTCGTATATTCTTGTGTTATGAGTTTTCTCTCTTGGTGTGTGTGTGTTGTTTAGTTTGATATTTATGCTCATAGCTTATTGATTTATGTTATTAGTTTAGATCTTTTAGAAGTTAAATTTTTTATTACCACTGATTCACCCCCCTCTCAATGGTCCATTGTGCTCCTTCATTCCCTAAAACCTATACCCCAAATAATTTATATATCCTAAACCATGTATTAGATAGAGAGAGTGTGTGTGTGGGTGAAGGGAGATGAAGACATGGAAGGAATGAGGGGCCTTAGGAAGGAGGAGACAAACAAGTGAAGGGAGGAATAAAGAGAGAGAGTTCATAAAAGGAGAAGGGTAGGGGGGTGAGTTAGAGAGAGAGAGAGAGAGAGAGAAGTGGCATAGATAGAGGGTGGTAGAGAAAGGTCGATAATGATACAAGGATGGAGAATTAGAGAAGAAGGAAGGGAAAAACCTAAAGAGTAGAGAGAGAGAGAGATTGGGAGGGAAAGGTGATGACCTCGATAATGGAGAGAGAGAATAAGAGGGAGAGATAATAAGAGAGAGTGAGGTAGGGAGATAGATATGAGGGTAAGGAGGGAGGGGGATGGAGATGGAGAGAGTAAGAAAGGGAGGGAGAGACCTAGAGAGGGGAGAGAGAGGTGAGAGAGAAGAGAGAGAGGAAGATTGAGAGATAGAGAGAAGTATCAATACAACCAATACGCTCAACCCTATGTACCCTAAACTATGTACCATCAATCATGTACCCTATACCCTAAACCTTATATCCTACAACTAATTATCTAAATCCTATACAAGGGATGGAGAGGTGATGACCTAGATAGGGGAGAGAGAGAGAGAGAGAGAGAGAGATAGAAGAGGAGAGATAGAATAATAAAGAGAAAGAGAGAGCTACGAAGAGAGGGAGAGGTGGGCAGGGAGTGACTGAGATACCTAGAGAGGGAAGAGGTAGATAGGTGTGGGAGAGAGAGAGAGAGAATAAAATAACAAAGATAAGTTCACAAAGAGAGAAATAGGGGTAACGAGGTGGACATGAAAGAATTAGAGAGGACAAAGATATAGAAGTGAGAGATTTAGAGCCTAGGAAGAGAGAGATGAGAGACCTAGGGTGGAAAAATATATCTGAGAGAGATAGAGGGGGAGAGAGAGGTGGCTAATGAGACAAAGAGGGAGAGGTGAGGTGAAGATGGAGGGAAGGAGAAACATAGGGATGGAGAGAGATTGGGAGGGAGAGGTAGTGATCAAGATAACAAAGAGAGAGTGGACAGAAATAATAGGAGGAGAAGAGAGATGGAGGGATGGAAGGATAGATATGGAGATAAGGAGAGGAGGTGAGAGAGACAAAGAGAGAGTACATAGGAGAGACCTAGAGAGGAGAGGGAGAAGAGAGGGAGGGTAATAGGTCTACAGTTTATGGGAGATAAAGAGGTGAGTGGAGAGAGAAGCAAAGGAGATATTTCATAAAGGGAGATGGATAAGGGGTGATGGAGAGAGAGAGAGGTGGAGAGGGAGGGATAGAACTAGAGAGGGGATCGATAGAGAGGTAAGATACCTAGAGGGAAAGAGAGGTCAAATACCTAGATGGGAGAGAGAGGGTAGAGATAGATAGTGTAGTGGAGGAAATTTGTTACCTCAAGGACGATGGATCCTAAAGAACAAACTGACCCTCCAATACCTCTTCTATATTGGTGCTAAGGTTGAGTTAGGGGATACTAAATAAAAGAGTTAAACTAATGTAAGACAAACGGGGTCCTCAGACAGCCCTGACAAGCCTTTGTGGATAGGACGAGCGCACGTATCTGAGACGATAGCACGACACGTTGTCGTCCTATACGAGAAAAGGCAGAGAGTCATACAGAAGGATGATCAACATCCATTCTAATGCAAAAAAAGTAAAATAACTGAGAAATATAAAAAAGTACAAATATCAAAAAGAAAAAAAAAAGGACAAAGGATAAGCTACGAAATAAACTTACAAGATGTCCAAGCTATAAATCCTCTCGCTAAATTGACTCCTAATGAACACGAACCTACACACATGCAAAGGAGGAAAATGTTGGGGGTTGTGTTTTGGAGTCTGCCTCAATCATACCCCCATTTTTGGTGTTTCCACCTCTATAGACAACCCAGTAGATTCAATGAGAAAAATAAGATAAAGAAGAAATAAAAGTTGAACAAAATATAGATTTAAGGAGTATGCATAAAAAGATATGAGAAAGCGAGAGAGAAAAATAGATAACTCCCCTATGCATCTCCAAAGAAGATGCTTTGAGTATGTTGTCAGTTCTCCAAGCTTGCAACAATGGCGGACTTACAAAAATCTATGAATATTGCTTAGAAAGATCACCAAGAGCTTCAACTTGCAAGAAAATGATCCAGAATCCTCTAAAATGCCTTCAAACGGGAGAGATATAGGACCTAGAATGAAAACAGACATCAATGGGTGCATGCAGAGGCATTACGATCCCTTCCAGGCTTACGTGTAATGCTCAAACGACAACCTACGGATTGTCATATTTGCGGGACATTAGCGCGTCATGCGGATGTCTCCACGTTACGCTAGTGTCCTAAGGATGACAAGTTGACAGAGTTGGTAAGATTCCAGTCTAGAGCTGATGAAGAGATCTAGGTGGCCAAAAAGAAAAAAGCAAGCGGTACATAACCTTCGATGGCATGGAGGAAGATGCCATTTGTTGTGCTGAATTGTACAAGGTGTGATTTTTGATATTACATTTTTCCCCCACTTTAGCGAGCATGTCTTTGTTGAGAGATACGAAGATAAAGTAGAGGGAGATTAAAAAAAAAGATTATGGCAGGGAGGCACAATTTCGATGATCAAACAAGGTTGCCCCCAATGAGATGAGGTTGAAGTTTGAAACAGATATTGCTAACCAATACATCACAAAGACACTAGCTACAGACTAACATGTCAGATGATAAGATAAAGGATAGATTAAGATGGATGATATATAAGATAGCGTAACAGAAATGAACCTCGCTTGGAGGAAAGTCCCTTATTATGAAAAGATACAAGATAAGCAGTCGTTGTGATATGAGATAAGATATGAGACATGTCACTATGGATAGAAAAGTGTGTTATGCTAGATATCCGTATGATAGGGCGATGATGTTTGTGAGATCATGCCAGTATGGATAACCATATGATAGGGCAAGATTTTTTCGGTATGGGTAGTGATACGCTAGGTAGCCATGTGATTGAGAGATCAAAGATAGATTTGATAAGTAGTAGATTGGCCCCTACAAAGGCGAATAAAAGAAAATAAATCAAATGGTTTAGCCCCCACCAAGGCAAACATGATAAAGAAAGATCAAGTGATTTGGCCCCCACCTAGGCAAACATTAGAAAGCAATCGACAAGAAACATAAATACAAGAGGCTAAATAAGAAATGCAAATCAAGTAGAAATGCAGATACGATGGCCCCCACTTACAATGATATGCATAAAACACATGTTATTCTAAGGAGAAGAGAAGTTGTGGCACGTCAACATAGAAAGATGTTTCCATGGAATGCCACCAGTAGTTGGTGACACATAGATGTCCACAACATCAATGGTGAATGCAAGAGGACAGGGGGGTCTGATAGTTTGGCGTCAGAACTCATAGCAATGAGAATATAATACAGTTGTGAGATTGGTATATAGTCATAGTGCCCAATTTCTTGAATCTAAAGAAGAGAACATGAAGACAAAGATAAAATAAAAACTCGGGTCAACATGGAAGAAGGCCAAAGATTCCCCCCAATGCTTTGCATCGTTCCTGAATGTCACAAAGCAAGATACAACAGATAGAAGAAGTAGAGAGATAAATACAAGAAGGTGCACGATAGAAAAATCTCTTGTATCCAAGCACCTACGAGTAACTCGGGTCCTTCGGGAGAGCACAACAGATAAAGACAGTCAACCTCGCATATCCAAGCACCTACGGAAGAACCTGGGTTCTCTAGGAGGGAACGAACATATAAAGAAAGCACGGGGGAACACAATCAAGATAACATGCAAAAAGATGGAGATAAAAGATAAACATACTAAAGGTTATCCCTTAGGAGATCATTGTCTTCCCAATCTAGATCATATGGAGAAGGAGGGCAAGCTCGGAGAGGGACTACTGTAAGAGCATCACTAGGAACCTCACTGGCAATGAGGGCAAGAGAAGAAGTGGCAGTAACATATATTTCCACAAGCTCGGATGAGGCAAGGGTCAACGATCACGAAAAGATTGTAGACAATGTCGGGATGTACTCCAAGGAGTCGAACAAGCAAGCCTCCATAGAGGAAGCAGGTGACTCATTCAGAGGAGAGGAAACAAGAATAGGATTGTCGTCCTTCAGAAGAGGGGCAGTCACAAACTTGGGAGAAGGCAAAGCCTTCTCAACCACACACATAGAAACAAGCAAAGCAACAGGCACTGAAGTAGACAGAGAAAGGGATGAGGAACATACCTTTGAGGATTTCCATCGTCGAAACTTCAGGATGGGGCCCTGCTCAAACTTGTGTTTGGTTTGAATAGGAGGAATAGGTCTCCTATCAACCGTAGTAGGCTGAAGAACCCCAGGAATTCTCATGCAGGAACGACCGCGAAACAAGGGGAGCAAAAAAAGATATGTTGGATAGCGCATCGTATGCAGCATATCAACGAGTTGAGACAACAGAGGTACGTCTGGAAAGGAGGCAATGAGGGGTGCCTACAAATAAGGAGAAACAAAAACCTGCACCCATTTAGAGGGAGGTTCATCAATAGGCCCCGAAGCAGCTGAAGGTAAAACCGAAGATTATGCAAAAATAGGAGCATCCAACGAAATAAGATCAGATGCAATAGAATTGGGTGTTGAGGACACACTAGCAGATTGCAGAGCAGCATCGCACTCTCGAGCCATTACTCATCGATAGCGCTTATGCTCATGCGCACCCTAATTACAATAGAGATGAGGGACACTAACTAAAGCCCGATAGGACTCAGGAGCATCATGCTCCATGGACAGGCCTCTAAAACCGTGTTAGGGACAAGTGAAGTCCCAGCAGATGTGATCAGTACGACATTCACAATGATGGGTGCCCTACCCCGCTTCGCTCAAGGAACAAGGGTGCTAACATGGGTTGTGAAGAAGAAGCCAATGGAGATAAACAAGAGCAAGGAGAATGCCTCCTCCTAGGATAATGAGAAGGTCAAGGGATATCGGCCAAGATCAGGAGCTCAAAGGGAGGGCGGGTCACAAACACAGGCGCCACGGGCACCTTTTCCCTGTCCGCATTAGGGGCAGACGTGGGAATAGAAGACACCATTGGAGGTTGCATAGTCCGAGACAGATGAGGAGGTCTTTTTGAGGGAGCAGATTTAACCTTAGCCCCCTATGATGAAGGAGCATAAGACACCACCCACTCTAGCACCGAAATGGATGAAGTAGAAGTCGATGCAGGAAGTGGTAACGAATAACTAGGTTGCATCGACTTACGAACCAACTCCCTTGTCTTATACTGATAGTAAGCATGGTACATCAAATCACCATGAGGAAGCATGGGCCCCACTGGAGCAAGCCAAAAATGATTCAATGAAAATTTTCCCTAAGCTACGAGGGGTCGGTATTTAGTGTCCTAGATGACATGGACCAAACCCTCATGGGAGAACTTCAGACATTTATGCACAACTTAGGGGACCGCATCGACTGCTATCAATCAGGGAATGCCCAACTTAACGTGAAAAAGGTTCGACTCACAAATGATATCAAAGGTTGACGAAACAGCCTTGGGTCCAACGAGGACTGTCAAGGTAATGTTTCCCAAAGGAGGGATGGAGAAACTGCCATGCGTCCTTAGGGTTGCTCGGCATTTGTCATATGCAGACCTATGCCAACCGTTCATGAATAGATTCTCCTCCATGATGACATTGACTATGTATGATGGGTCAACCATCACACTTGTGACAATTTGATTGTTCAATTTAGCAGGGATGTATAAAGGAGAAAGCTGTCCACAATACGGGGCATCCAAAGGGGTGAATGATAATGACATGTCAAACACCTTCCCGTTTTAGCTAGGAGGCAAACAAATAGGAGTGATGGTGACCATGTTTACAAATAGACCATCATTTGAAGGAGGATCTAATGCAAAAATAAAATTTGTCGAATGCGGGGGAAACAGATCGATGTCGATCTGCAACTCATTGTTGCTCTTATCAACAGACTTGTTTGACTTATTCTTTTATGCATCAACTTTAATCTCACCATTGTCGATGTGGTCCTGGACAATATTCCAAAGACGATAACATCACTTAGTGTCAAGACCAGGTATACGATGGTAATGACAAAATTTTGACCCATCGTACCAACGTAGACAGGTTCTATTATCAGACAATGGTCTAACCTCGAGAAGGGTACCTTTTAGCAATCACTGCATTATGCTTAAGTAGGAATCATTCAATTTAGTGAAGACTCTATTATGTTGTAATCCATGTGTAGCAACCATTGGGAGAACAACCACAACATTAGCTATAGCTTTTTTTCTTTCTAGATCCTTTCATGGACGTGTCTGCGAAAGACCCACCGCAAGGGTTCGAAGTAGAATCTTCGCACTGCGTCATGGTGTGTTGGTAGTACGTGAGTGCAGAACATGTATTGGCAAAAAAATTATAACGATTAAGAGATGGCTTCTCCCTCGATGCCCATTGCAAGTTGCTAATGAACATCCTCTACAAATCGCTAACTGGCAGGGAAAAGGGGATCCTAGTAGGGATTGATTGATATCTCAAGATAAAGTTCGTGACTTTTTCATTAGGTTCTTGCTTACAATTAACAAGGTCAGTGCACAGGGGTTTCACTACCTAGGCAATATTATATCACGTGCATTCATATTGGGGGATTTAATATCCCAAAAATGAGGGTGTGATATATTGCCTATCAGTGAAAATAGGGGATTTTTAATTTCGAGTATGAAAAATACAATATTTGGTGAAAATAGGGAGGCTTTTAATTTGGGTTGTGTATTGGGAGGGGGTGACAAAAAAGGAGTTTAGGGCAATATTTTTTTTAAATAGGGAGATTCTTTAGTATGCCATGAACGTATGTGCTATAACCCAAGCTCACTAAGTGAAGCCCTTGTGGGTCAATGATGGTGACCCTTCTACTAATGTTATCCTAAAATCGTTTAAGGAATAGATCCATAAGTTGATCTACAGATGGAATGACCTAGTAAGGTGCTATACCATTCTAACATGATTGCCTTAAGGGACCACAAGAACACTTCAAGTAATACAAAGTCCAAGTTGTGGTAATTGTTGCACATGGTCATAAAAGAGTCAATGCGCACATTAGGATCCCCATCACCGTTGAACCTATCGAGCTTCAATGATTTGGTCATAGGAGGAAGGATGGTGTTCAAGATAGTGATGTCAAGGGGAATTTAACTATAGTATTCAGGCATAGACGATTGACCATAAGTGGAGGCCAAGTTTGTAAGTTGTAACTGTAATTGCCCCATGTTTTGTAAGATAGTGTTCAAGACAGGATTAGAGAGCAGGGGAGGTGGAGGTGTGCCATGTGTGCCACCACCTCCACCAGTACCTCCAAGAGGACTAGTGCCATTGGCAGATGTAGTACTAGTGCTAACCGTAGAGATATGAGTTGCAAAAGAGGCAGAGGTTGAGCTACTAGACATACGCATGTAACCTATGGGAGTGGATGAGGCATTGATTCTAGGAATAGTAGAATCAACCATATGCATGTTCAACCCCTATATGTCAATGTCGATCTGAGAATTGCAGGCATCAAACTTGTTGTCCTGAGGGAGTGCATCTGCCAAGGGTACATGGTTTTCAACAATTATGGACAATGTACTTAGCATCTCTAAACCTTTCTAATCTGAGATGAGCATGTCTCTTAGAGTGTTAACTACATTCCCAACCTAAGGGAGGACATTCTGCCGATTAAGGAACCCTTCGAAATCTCTCAAGTTCTCCTCTAGAGACTGAATCTAGTCAAAGTTAATAGTGACAATGGAGTCGTGGTTAATGACAGGAGGAGAAGGCAAGGGAGAGTTCGACGGGGAGTTAGTCTGAGAACTAGTAGATGATGAGCCTCCCATGAAAGGAATCTAGAGAGGATGAGAGGTGAAAAAATCATTTGGGTTAGACAAAGGATCTCTGGTCATCGTGCTAGGTAGAGGAGGACTATAGCAATTGGGAGGGAAACTCCGTGTAGATGTCCTTCTGACTACGACTCTCGTGGCAGTCTGGGTCGTAAAGCTCATAGACAAGCCTTGCGACGCTAAGACCACACTACAGAGACACGAAGGGTTTGGTCTTCTAATAAAGCTTGCTAAACAAAAAGATAAAGAAAAACTAATGCAAAATGCTAAAATGGAGATACAAGCTACACTCTTCTTTTTTTCTTTTTAGATTTTAGATTTTAAATGTATGCAATGAACTAAAAGATAAATACATGATAAAAAGGAAACTAGCTTCACATCGGGTTTAGCAAAATGTAGTGGAGGAAATTTGTTACCTCAAGGATGATAGATCCTAAAGAACAAACTGACCCTCCAGTACCTCTTATATACTGGCTCTAAGGGTGAGCTAGGAGATACTAAATAACAGAGTTAAACTAATGTAAGACAAACAGTGTCCTCAAACAGCCCTGACAAGCCTCTGTGGACAAGACGAGCATGTGTATTTGAGGAAATAGCACAACACGTTGTCATCTTGTACGGACAGAGGTAGAGAGTCGTACAAAAGGACACTAAACGGTCGTATGGATGCATAGAAAGTAAAATAATTGATAAATATAAAAAAGTGTAAATATTAGAAATAAAACAAAAGGACAAAGGATAAGGTAAGAAATAAACTTACAAGAGGTCCAAGCTATGAAGCCTCCTGCTAAATGAACTCCTCACAAACTCGAACCTACACACATGCAAAGGAGGAAAATGTTGGGGGTTGTGTTTTGGAGTCTTCCTCAGTCAGACTCTTGTTTTTCGGTGTTTCCACGTCCACGGACAACCCAATAGATTCAATGAGAAAAGGGAAATAAAGAAGAAATAAAAGATGAATGAAATATAGATTTAAGGAGAATGCATAAAATGACATGAGAAAGAGAGAGAGAGATAACTCCCCTATGCAGCTCCAAAGAAGATGCTTTGAGTATGTTGTGTGTTCTCCAAGCTTGCAACAATAGCGGACTTATGAAAATATGTGAATATTGCTTAGGAAGATCGCCAAGAGCTTCAACCTGCAAGAAAATGATCAAGAATCCTCTAAAATGCCTTCAAACGGGAGAGATATAGGCCCTGGAAGGAAAACCAAAAGACAAAGCGGCAGAACACGACCTTTGATGAT
The DNA here is from genome assembly GCF_030272615.1 of Cryptomeria japonica. Taxonomy (NCBI): domain Eukaryota; kingdom Viridiplantae; phylum Streptophyta; class Pinopsida; order Cupressales; family Cupressaceae; genus Cryptomeria; species Cryptomeria japonica. The sequence continues at coordinate 281,997,760 of NC_081406.1, read as the reverse complement.
ATGGAGAAATGCATCATTTGTTGCGCTGAACTGTACAAGGTGTGATTTTTGATATTACAGATGGAGGGGCATAGAGGGAGGTTTCTAATGAGACATGGATGTAGAGGTATAGATGTGGAGAGGGAAGGAGGGAGAACCCTAGAAATGGGAAAGAGGGAGAGAGAAAGGCTAGGAGGGAGAGATGATGACCTAGACAATAGAGAGAGGGAATAGAGAGAGAGTATAAGAGAGTGGGGGAGGGAGATATATGAGGGTAATAAGGAAGGGGGATGTAGAGGAGGGAGAGACCTAGGGAGGGGAGAGTGGTGAGATATATGTACCCTAAACTATGTACCATCAATCTTGTACCCTATACCCTAAACCTTATATCATACAACCTATTATCTAAATCATATATTGGGGAGGGAGAGAGAAGAGGAGAGAGGGAAGAATAAAGAGAAAGAGAGAGCTAAGAAGAGAGGGAGAGGTGGGTAGGGAGTGATTGAGAGACCTAGAGAGGGAAGAGGTAGATAGGTGAGGGAGAGAGAGAGAGAGAGAGAGAGAGAGAGAGAGGTTCACAAAGAGAGAAAGAGGGTAAGGAGCTAGAGAGGAGAGAGATATATAGGTGAGAGTTATAGAGCCTAGAAAGAGAGAGGTGAGAGACCTCGGGTGGAAATATAGAGGTGAGGGAGATAGAGGGGAAGATGAGACAAAGAGGGAGAGGTAGAGAGGTAAATATGGAGGGAAGGAGAAACATAGGTGTGGAGAGAGAGGTTGGGAGGGAGAGGTAGTGATCAAGAGAACAAAGAGAGAGAGGAGAAAAACAATAGGAGGAGAACATAGATGGAGGGAGGGATGGATAGATATGGCTCGATAAGGAGGGAAGGTGAGAGAGAGAGAGAGAGAGAGGGAGAGAGTATAGGAGATACCTAGAGAGGGGAGAAAGAGAAGGAAGAGAGAGAAGAGAGGGAGAGTAATAGGTCTAGAGTTTATGGGAGATAAAGAGGTGAGGGGAGAGATAAGAAAAGGAGAGAGTTCATAAAGGTGGATGGGTAATGGGTGATGGAGAGAGAGAGAGAGAGAGAGAGGTGGAGAGGGAGGGAGAGAATTAGAGAGGGGATTGATAGAGAAGTGAGATATCTAGAGGGCGAGAGAGAGGTTAAATACCTAGGTGAGAGAGATAAGGGAGAGATAGATAGAGGGGAATAGAGATAGTTTCCTAATGAGACAAGGAAGGAGGGGTATAGAGGCGGAGAGGGAATGAGGGAGAAACCTAGAAAGGGGAGAAAAGGATAGAGAGAGAGAGAGAGAGAGAATGGAGAGAGGGAATAGAGAGAGATAATATAAGAGAGAGTGGGGGAGGGAGATATATATGAGGGTGATAAGGAAGGGGATGATAGAGAGGGTGGGAGAGACCTAGAGAGGGGAGAGAGGTGAGAGAGAGAGAGGGGGGGGGGGGGAATTATAAATATGGACAATACCCTCAACCCTATGTACCTTAAACCTTGTACCATCAATCTTGTACACCAAACTCCATACCAATACCCTCAACCCTAAACTCTATATCCTCAACCCTATACCTAAACCTTATATCATACTCTCTATTCCCTAAACCTATACAAGCGAGGGAGAGGTCATGACTGGGAGAGGGAAGAGAGAGATAAAATGGGAGAGATAAGAACAAAGAGAAAGTGAGGGATAAGGAGGGAGGGAGGGAGAGGTAGGTAGGTAGTGAGTGGGAGACCTAGAGAGGGGATAGATATAAATGTGAGGGAGAGGGAGAAGTTTACAAAAGGAGAAAGAGGGGTAAGGAGGCAAGGAGAGAAGCAAAGAGGGAGGTAAAGAAATAGAGAGGGAAGAGATATAAGTCCTAGAGCCTAGGGGGAGAGGAAATAGACTTAGGGGAGAGATAGAGTGAGAGAGATATGGGGGGGGAGAGGTTGATAATGATATAGGGAGAGAGAGGTAGAGAGGTAAAGATGGATGGAAGGAGAGACCTAGGGATGGGGAAAGAGAGGGTGGGAGGGAGAGATAGTGATCAAGAGAATGGAGAGAGCGGAGAGAAACAAAAAGAGAGGGAGAGAGAATAAGAGAAAGGGAGGGAGGGATAGATATGGGGGTAAGGAGGGAAGATGAGGTAGAGAGAGGTAGAAAGAGAAAATGTAAAGAGTGATAGGGAGAGATCTATAGGCCTAGATTTTAGGGGAGATAAGGAGAGTGAGTGAGTGAGAGAGAGAGAGAGAGAGAGAGAGAGAGAGAGAGAGAGAGAGAGAGAGAGAGAGAGAGAGAGAGAGAGAGAGAGAGAGAGAGAGAGAGAAGGATTATAAGAGCATGTTGATCACTAAAATTTGACTAAGTCTGAAATTTTATATGATCCTCTATAAACTAGAATCTACATTATAACTCCTATAGAGTTGAAACCACTCTCAAACATCCTGCCAATATATACATGAAATATAACTTAAAATATGTGACATAAAATGTTATATTTCATGTATATATTCTTCTTCGGGGGTGGGTATAACTTGTGCCCAAATTCAAAAATTTGCACATTCACAAAACCTTCAATTCAACAATGCAAAACATTTGGCACTCGCCAAATGGTTTGCATTGGAGAATACCAACCCTTTGGGTTGGATGTGCCTTGGGCATCCAACCCGAAGGTTTGGACGACCATTTCATATTAATGATGCATTTTTATGAAAAGATAAAAATTTGCACCTTTTTGGTACCACAACTTGGTGCACTTATCCCCAACTATATTGCTCTTTTCACCCAAACACTGAATCTCAAGTCCTTCAGTTAGATTCTTTAAATTTTTCTATGAGAATCCTAATATCAAGGGCACTATTCTGGATTGAGCACTTGCTTCTTTAAGATTGTCCTTAATGCCAATAAATGCATGTAGACACTTAAAAATGACTAATGCATTTTCATCTTGTCATGTCGTCACCTTTTAATTATTTTTTATTCATATTAATTAAACAATTAGGCTAATATTTTCTCTTTTCTTCTATAATAATTAAATAATTTTTATTATCTCAAATTCTTTCTATATTAATCAAATAATTTATTATTTCATCAATTCATCATTGGTCCGCTATAATTAAATAATTTTGATTAGCTAACACGTCTTACAAAATTAAATAAATTTCAAATAATTTATTTAATTTTACCAAAATAAATAAAATTAATATTTTATTTATTTCCTCTATGCATTTGATCCCTCTTAATCCTTCTACCTCATCAATCCACGTGCTAACTTTAGTTCCTACCCTATCTCAAATTATTGCATCCATTAATATTTCTAATTAATCTCCACCATTGTACAAGTGTTAGATGAAGCATATAAATAAAACCCTTCACTCATTCATTTCCACTCGGTTGCATTATCATCAAGTATCAAGCATCATGCATCAAACATAAAATTATCATCCTATCATTGTGTTATCATGGTTATGCCAAAATTTTGAAAGCAACTTACATTTTAAGCATTCAATCAAGTATAAAAAAAAAAAACAGAGCAATCTAAGGTCTTTAATATGATGTTATTGTCTATCATTTTATTTAATGCGTAGATCTTAGATTTTATTGATTGAGTGTGAGTGTGAATTTGGATCTTGCATTTACATTGTTTCCATTTTATTTAGATTCGCATTTTCATCTTTCACAATTTAGCACGCCTCATGGGACCCACGTCCCTGGTTTTTAATAATATTTTCATAAGAAACTTGGTTTTTGAGAAGTTGAAAGCAAATTGGCAAATCAAATCCTTCCTTTAATGCATTTGAACCGAATTTTGAATATTTTTCGCAAATCAATGCAATTGATCTGTATTAGGTCACAATCGATGAAAAAGTATACAATTGATTCTACTTTGTGCACAATTGATTATGTGCAATTGGTTCTAGATTTTATGCAATTGATTCTAGTTTTGGTGCAATTGATTCCAGATCTATGCACTTAATTTCAACCTATTTTCTAGCATCTTTGAGATATTTTCTATTGATTTGATGTAATTAATCTTAATTTTAGTGCATTTGATCCTAGAAACATCACATTTGATTGTAGAAATGCCACAATTGATCCCTAGTTCATTGTATTCAATCTTCACTCTGTAACAACTGTTCTCTATTTTGGCACATTTGATATTTGTTTTGATGCATCTAATCACTATTTCAATGCATCTGATCATTGTTTCATTGCATCTAATCTTTGTTTAACTACAATTGATCTGTGTTTCAATGTATTTGATTTGTTGACTATGAGAGATTTAGATATGATTTTAACTAGATTTTCTAATCTCCAAATAGCTGGGTCTTTTATAGATTTGAACATTTCTAATCTATACCAAACCTTGCAACATAAATTAGTATTGTTTTCTAGGGTTTTCTTGGTAGTTGGTCTCCTATGCGTAGGGAGCACATTTTGTGATTTGAGGTTGAGAAAGACTAGCTTAGACCTCTTTGTACTAAGTTGAGATAAATTGAAATCATTAAAATTTGAGTGTACTTGTTCTAGATCCATCTTTCTTTTACATTTCAAATGATCATAGTCATTGCTATCTATTATAAAATCATTGCTTTATTTAGACTATATTGCTTGTTGTGTCTTATTCACATTAAAATTTTGTTCAAAGTCAATCTTTCACATTTGGATTTGGGATCTAAAATAAACAAGTGTCTTCTTATCTCCAAGGTCTACTTATATATGCTCTCCTCTTGCATACTAGAGTGATTTTGAGGATCAAAAATAAGTGATCTTGTTTTATTTTTTTAGGAGGTTTGCCTAGAGAAGTGATCACTCTAGGGGACATTCTCAACTCTTGTGTTCTAGTAGAGTATAAAGATTGACCGTTGAATTGAAATATGCCCCTCTTGTAAGTGAAATATTATCAATCTGAGCTACACCCCTAAGAATTTTATAACTTATAGAAGTAAAGGTGGAGAGTGAGTTAACCTTTTCCCTTGGTGGTTTGTCAATGTTCCCTTTCATCTACAGATTAACCCTCATGTACCCTTGAGGTATATAAAGGATACCCCTAGTTGAACTTATAAAGTCTAGTTGAGACTTTTGGCCATCTTTTCTTGTGATTCCTTATTCTTACAAGGAATGATAAACCCACTTGAGTAGGCTTCTTTATGTGTCTTTTGTGTTTGAGTGTTTAGATCACCTTCTCCCCTTGAAACCAAAAAGGGACACTTATTCAAATCAAGAGGCATACGGAAAATAATATTTTACATTTATTTCTTGTGTGTGCTTGAATATTGGGACGAATCACAAAAACACAAAAAAAAGAAAATATTTTATCCTTATGGATCTAGAGTTGTTAATATGCTTGGTGTATTTTCATGCTTCGAAAGAATCATCATCTATCTTGTTTTTTATATGTCTTTCCAAAAGAAATCATCCAAACAAAATAATAACCAAAACCAAACTTTCAAGATATCAAACTTCTAAGACAACCACACTTGAAACTTGAAACTTGCAAACTTGAACTTTCAAGCTAATAACTTGATAAGACTTGAAATACAAGATAATGAACTAAGAGCTTGTTATATCATTACAAAATTTATCATAGTTTAATCTGCATCTCCTCTTTTAATAGTCAACTTTCTTTTTGCTTGGTCTCATATATCTATTCCAAATTGAAAAGTTATCTTGTATCACAGTGGTTATATTCGCTCCTAAGCCTTCGTCTACTCTTGAGTTGGTAGATTAAATATCAAGTGTATTTGCTTTCCACTCACAAGTCTAAATCAAGTAAATATCATTATAAATCAGGTGTCTTTATCATTCAGAGAACTAACTTAACTTTGATTAATTCTAGCTTTGTATCACAAGTATATTTTATCAAATCAAAGTATCTAATCTCATCCAAAGTATCACATTTACACATGACAACCACAAGATCACAACATAAGAAAAACATGAAAGCAATTCAAGAGGAATTTAAATATGGAATGCCTTCAAATTTACCCTCTAGAGGAATCATAAAACATTCCACCATCTTCAACTATTGTTGTGGAAGAGCTTGATTAAAACCCTACATTGGATGACATAAGAGAATTTGAACAAGATCCTAAAAGGAATGTAAATGCTCAACATGGTCCTTGCTTCAAATCTGGATTACCATCTTCAATTACTAGTTCAAAAGGGTGACAATGTTTCCTCTCTCCTTACCATTCCCACTCAAAAGGAACAAGATCTCATAGATTTGACTACATCCAATCAAACAAATCCAGTTAGTGTGTCCATCCCAAGCATACCAATATCCAACCTATTGACTATGTTATATAATGCCTCCAAGATTCAATGGTGTTCATATTGAGAAACACATGATAAATTCACACCTTATCCAGCTCCACCTATTGCACCTTCTATCCCCACGTCCACCACTAATGTGCCACACATGTCCCATCCACCAAATGCTTCCCAAGCAAGCCATGTAGCATCCTTGATTCAGTTCTTATCCACCCCACAACAAATAGCATCCCAAACCATTTCAACCTTATCCCTTCCTTCCACTCATCAACAAACTCAACCAATGACATCTCATGCCCATACTTACCAACAAACTCAACCAATGGCATCCCATGCCTATACCTATAACCAAAATTACATACCATCAAGTCATCCACCTATCTCCATGTACATTCCACCTAGTCAACCTTGCATATCCACATACACCCCACAAAGTCAAATCCCCCCACTTCCACCTATATACATACCAATCCACCTACATTAACACCCATAAATGAATTGGCATCCCAAATTAAGACCTTGCAACAAGAGATGGCCAATATAAAAACAAGACACTAAGAAGAGTTACACACTGAGGATGTATACCCTTATCCTTTCAGTAGATCTATACCCATGATACATTTCCATCAAAAATTTAAGATCCACAAGTTTGATAAGTACAAAGGAAAAGGTAATCCATGTGAGTTGTAAGGGAATTCACCTAGCTTGCATGGAGGTTGCACACAATGGTTCCTATCTTTTGTGCCTCTTTCCTTTAAGTTTGGGAGGCCAAGCTATTCAGTGGTTTTCACACCTACCTCTTGGGATTAAAACCTTTCATGAGTTGTAGAAAAAAATATCACTTTACATACAAAATTGAACACGAGTTTTTATGATTAATTTATGCAACATAAATCAAAGAAATGGAGAAACATTTCCTTCCTTTCTACAATGATGGAGAAACTTAGAAAGCGTCCTTATTATATTTCCTAAAAAGCAACTTCTTGACATATTTGTCTAAAACTTAAATCAAGAGATGGCTTTCCACTTATAACTTCAATGTTTTGACACATTTGGTGAGATCATAGAGAAAGGAAACACCATTGAAAAAGCTTTTATTACTAAGGTTTTTGTGAAGATTTATAAAGACAACATGGATAATCCCTCCACATCTAGCGATAAACATTATCTTTGAGCAAAGAACAAGAATATTATCAATGATGGTGTCGTAGACTAAAATGTTATTCAAACCATACGAAATTCACCTAACATATCAACAAACACATAGCATACACTCAAGGCGTGACCCTTTCTAGACAAAACAATCCCCTTAAAAGAAAACAGTAATTCAAGAAGAAAATTTACCCCTCTAGAACCTATTAAAATTGTCTTGCAAAAACTAGATCAAGGTAAGATGATCACATTACTCAAAGCTAGGAATATTGAACCTCAAGTAAAAACCACATGGTACAAATACGATGAGTTTTGTGACTATCATTAGGATCAAAGGACATAAAACTTTAGTTTGCATGAAACTGAAACATTTTATCCAAGACCTTATACATCAAGATGACATTACCATCACCATATACATCAAGGTGACATTACCATCAAAGATACTCCATCCTCATCAAATAGTGATCTCAAGACATTTAAGGATCCAATCCATAAACATGGAAAAGAAGATGCTTTTAAGAAGGGTAGTAATGTTAAGGATACCAATTACTTTGTTCAATATGAATACACCATAGCTCGAGTAGAATGATTTTCTTCCATCAAAAATGCGATTCATTTGTGTACACCTGCAACACCCACAATGAGGTCAAGGGGTAGCACCCCTTGTAGGAGTCTAGGGACAACACCCCAAATTAAGGCCTTTGAAACCTTTACCACCAACGAAAAATCATGTTTTTTTTAATGCAAGCAAGAAAAAATATATTATATGAGTTTTGAGGAGCTTTTATACAAAACTCGCAATTTTTTGCATTTACTCGTATCATAAGAAAAACTTGCCTAAGCAAGGAATGGAGGTTTTCTTCAATGGTTCTTTCCTCCAGGAGCTCTTGAACCAGTTGTTAAGTATTATTAATATATTACATGGCTTGCCACTTTTGTTGAAAAAAAAGAAAAAGAAAAAATTGCCGCAAGTTTTTCAAAAACTCGTTGGCAAGTAACTCACCTGGTATTTTTACTCGAGAGCACTTGCGAGTCGAAAAAGAGTTTTTGGCAAATGTTGCAACTATGATTAGTAATCTATTCAATCGTAGTAACAATGTGTTCTACATTCTATTTGGATGATGAGAGGCTAATTTGATTTGACGTGAATTTCCAAGGTAACTTAGAATTAGATTTCAAAAGGCATGTACATAGAGTAAAAGCTTTACCAATCTTTGATAGATTTTACGACAAAATTCTTTATATATTAACATCCACCTTCTCTCTAATACTGAAATCAATTGGAGATATTTTTGTACTTTGTGAATTGATTATACTCACAAAAAGATTAAGAGAGATAATTACTCAGTTATATATATATATAAAGATTTGACAACAACTATTGCCATCAATAAAGTTTTTGATTAAGTTAAAAACAGGTTTTTAAGGGACCCTAAACCCTGTACAAGGCAAGGTTAATAGGAAGGACCTAAAACCCATAACTAAAAATATTCAAGATTATCCACATAACAAAGCGGAACAAAGACGAGACGGATCAAAGCCAAGAAAATGGAATCTAAGCAGACAAACCCCTCTACAAAGTAAAGTTGCCTAACAAATAAGAACATGTGCATGGAAAGTCTACAGGCAGTTCGAACAACAGGTACCCCCAACCAAGAGCAACCAACCAACATTAGGATTTCTATTTGGATCCCTTCTTTTGGGATCTAAGAGTCATATCAAAAGAAGGCGAAGACCTTTTAGAATGTTTACTTTTAACTGAAATCCAGCCTTCTTCAACCTTGGTAGCCTCAGCTTGCCAAACCAGCGAATCCAACCCAGGAAACCCAGCATCCAAGGAGATACCAACAGACCTTGAAAAGCCAACAGAGCCAAGACTAGGCACATCACTGGAAGACGAGACAGACAATGAGACAGCTCCAGCAAAAGCTATAGAAGCAGAAGTAGGCAAAGGGGCAGCACCAACAGACGTACCCACAAGAATCCTATAACATCCAGCAGCAGGGGCAGATCCAACAGAGAAATCAGAACCACCAGTTGGCTCAGAAGGAATCAAAGCAAGAACTCCATTTGAGACGTTAGCTAAAGGGACAGCACAATCAACAAGGACCTTGGGGGAAAATCTAGCAGAATCTACCACAAGCACTTTAGAGGCATTAATGGGAAGATCATGCCCAACCGTCTAAGAAGAGCTCATGAATACTGCATAATGTTGAGAATAGGCACCTTTCCACCATGAAGAGGGCTTCTTCACTTTAACTCTCTCTAAATCACATTTAGCCGCAACATGCCCAGTCTTGAAGCATCTTCTACATCTGAAGGGAATCCCTTCATAATCCAAAGATTGAATCCAGAAACCCTTGGGGGTCGAAAGTTTGATCTTTGTTGGCAGCCCCTTAGAAGCATCAATATCTACCAAAATACGTGCGTAGGTAGAATGAAGGATACCAAAGGACTCCACATCCACCATAAGAAAATCTCCCAAAGCCTCACCCACTTCCTCAAGGAGCTGGTCCACCCAAAAATGAAGTGGGAGGTTGGGGAGTCTAACCCAAATCGGCATTTTACAGAAGGATTCAAATGAGGGGTTGAAATTCTCATGCCGGGGTTTAATCATCAATGGGGAGTGATTCTCCCAAGTAAAAAAATGTTCACATAGAATAATCTTTCTATCCACCCCCAGTGCTTAGAGACCCACTCATGGAGTCCCAGAAGACTAGGCCAAAAACCCCTAAACCGACAAATAACCGCAAGAGAAGAAAGATCAGAGGCAATCTGATCAATCACATTAACCGTTTCTTCTTCCAAATTAATAGCAATAGACTGACAAACAGGAAAAGGCTTAGAGTCAGTATAAGCAGGTCCCTTTCCCCCTCTAGAAGCCAAACAATCCGCATAAGAACCCCTAGAAGCCCCAAAAGCAGAGTAAGCCACTCCTGAAACCCTCGAAGCAAAACCACCATCCATAGCAGGGGCGTCCAGCCGCATCGCATCAAGAGCATCACGATCCACGAGAGCATCAGCCGCAGGAGGACCATCACCATTAGAGCGGGCGGAGGCCTCCAGACGACCAGGGGAGCAATAGCCAGAGGCTGTCGGGTGGGAGTTCTGAGCGGCAGACATTTCAAACGATGTTAAATACAATTTTGGAGCATTTGCTTACCATCAATAAAGTTTGTCACAACATGTAGATGAAAAACAATGTTCACGTCTTGGCATGGTAATAGAAGTGTTAGGCTGCAGCTATTCTGGCTCCAAAACAGACTTTTTGTACAGCGTGATAGCAACATGTTAGTCAATCACAACCGTTTATTGCGAAATCGATGGTATAAAATGCGCGACTAACACACGTGTCAGTAAATCCGTATTGCCGTTTTGGAACCAAAATAGACTCGTCCGAAGTGTTGCATTAGATAGGGAATAATAAGGGTTCAAACCCCAAAGGACTGACCATCGACTTGGACTTTTAAGTACGTACCCTCTACCCGTGCAAATTGTATTATCAAATTATGAAAACACTTCAACACAATTGTCATACTAAAAAGGCATATGCAGAACTGGAAACCCATGAAATCCCTGGTGGCTCATTGCTAAAGCGCCAAGCAAATAATGCTCTAAATGGATAGCAGAAAGCATTTTTACGTTCAAAATGTGCTCCACTCAACAATTGATATATTTTAGCTGGAATTTAGCAATTATTAAACAGATCAGATCCTAAAACTACAAAAGAATTGAGAGTTGGCTATGCAGGCACCAAAAGAATCTTGACAGGACAATTTATTTCTATTTAATAATTAAATTAATAATCAGACTATAATTGTGTTCTGATTATTAATTTAATTATTAAATGCAAGTAAACTGTCTTGTTAAGACCCTTTTGGTGCCTGTAGAGAATTGAGTGTTAAATTCATTGTGGTGGATTTGAAGCCTCTATGTACGAGTTAGAGACTCAATATATATTATAGAGTTCATTCTGTGAATATGTCACAAAATTTTGACAATCTGCACAATCCACTGGAGCTCATTATGTTGAAATGATTTTCTATTGTGTTTTTTTAATATAAAATATTGTTTCAGGTTACTGTATTGGCACAATTACCTCTTTGGAGCCGGAAAAATAAAATCGTAAACTGAAAATTATCGGAATAGAATTGATAATCAGGTATGGGAACGTGTACGGGTACATGGTACAAAACACCGATACAGCAGAATTTTTTTGGGAGGATTGGGTACCTTTTCGATAAGTTCATACAAAAATTATATATATATATATATATATATAGCTAAAAAATAAAGTTAAGTTTAGAATGTCATATACCACTACATGTGCTAAACAAAACCATTACAAATTTCAAATTTTGAAACATATCATACTAATTAAATTCAGTTTTCAATATCAAAAAGATCAAACTAGAATCTCATGATAGATAAGTTCTAAGTTCACTAATCAACACTGTAGGTCTTAAGAATATCAAAAAAGATCAAACTAGAATCACTAAACATTTCAGCATCTAAAAATGCAAACCCTGGACGTACCCACAGGAGATTCGTTTCCGAATCCGATTCCATTACGTTTCGTATCCAGAAATGTCCGAAAAATCCCACAATTCAGCAACTTAGGAATTGATTCGTACCATAGTCACGAGGATACATAAGATATGGAGAGCATATGCAGACAGAACCAAGTACCTAATTAACATTACCTCAGAGAATACTGGAGCACATGAATAAAGGGGCATAAATTCAAAACAGGGTATTGAAATGTATTGATAGAGGTTTGGCTCTATCACAATTATACATTTACACCAAGAGACGTGAATACATGAACAGATGGAATCCCAGACAAGGGTCCGATTTTCTCACTATTAAACAGACACCTAGAGATGTGAGTACACGAACACAGCAGATTCCCCATCCCAGAGTTTAACAACTATGATTCTCAATGAGTTTTAGATTTCCAAGGAAAGCAGATTGAGTATTGTCAAATAGAATATAACAAAGTTAGCAGCCAATAAACCCAAAATTATACAACAGAAGATTTTACAAATTTTGGAAAACAATTGCAAAAGACGTTCAAACAAATCAGCAAGTCAACGCTTTCTTTTGAGATTTAGATATTAACATAGTTGATTCCTGATAAATGATATTGCATAATGATGCACTGCAGAAACACCAAATATTAAGTTACACTTTTTTCCAGAAAATTAATCAATATTGAGTTTGGACAGCAAGCTTGTGATTCATTTAAGAACTATACAAAATCATAAGCTTGCTGCAAAACTACCTTCCTGTTACAAGTACAATGGGATTTGAAAAATATCTTTTTCGCTTTGAATCCCAACTGTATTGCTCTTCAAAAAAAATTGCATGACCTTTCATTTTGAGGAAGAAAAATGAACAATGCTTCTATTTCATTACTTTATATTTTATTAAAAAACCACCAAATATGTTGTGGAAATACAGTGACATATATTTATAATACATGTGAAGAGAAAGGATATGGATGCAGCTTTTCCATCATATCTCCTTATCCAATATGTCATCTGATATAGCATTTTCCTCGGGTTCCTGTTCCAGTTCATTGATTAATTGTTCCATCATCCTCTTGTAAACAGGCATGTAATGGTCATTAATCATTGTCCGAGATAACCGCAGTTTACCATAGAGAGCCCTTGAAGTAAGGTAAATGCCAACCTTTGCCTTGTGTCCATCAATGCCATCAGGAACAGTATCAGATGGCAAAGTAGACACAATATGCATTATTTTACCAGGAGGATAAAAACGAATAGTCTCGTTCTCATCAGATACACCAAGGTCCATATCCGTGTTAGCATGGCCAGCATTTTCAACAGCTGCAGCCACAACATTCTCTTCTTCTTGAATAATTTCCTTTGCTGCTTCAGCCTCTTCTTCACGCTCCTGTTGATTCTCTTCTTTTCGCTTGAGTTCTTGCTCAAGCCGATGCCATATATAATCTTCACTTATATCTTGCTCTTCAGAATGATCAATAATTGAATCAGAATTAATCAGATCATCTTCTTCAACTTCATCTAGCTCATGGTCTCTGTATTCTTCATCGGTAGCAGAACAATATGAAAGATCTAATCCTCTTCCCCATGTCGAATCTATGTTGCCTTCCCCACCGGATATCGGTAATGTTGCACTTTCCAAATTTGTTACACTGCTTGTATTCTCACTGCTAGGCTCAGAAAACTTACTGCATTCACCAATAAGAGTCTTGGACTCAGCTTCAGCTGATGTGGAGGATGTTACTGCAGATACTGTGCGACGCCTAGCACCCATGCATGACCATCCAGAAATTCCAAGAGATGGTCTTGTCCGAACAACAGCTTGAGCCATAGTTTGAGCTTGTTTCATAACAACCTGCAGCCAACAATAAATATATTTTAACACTGTCAATTTAATTTGCTTGAAAAGAACAACTTGAATGATATAACTCATCATAGTTCACTTGTATGATATAAGTCATTAAATAACTGTCATTTTAAGGCATGTGTGCATATCTATGACATAGATAAACAATCTTAATATTGTTCTGTACTTAAATGCCTTACTGGTTCAAGGCAAATAAGTCTTGGCACTTTCATGCCTTGATCAAAAGAGCTAGTCTTCTGCCTATGAATATAATGGAATCCGTGTGAGATACCTCTTTCCCTAAAGAGAATATCAATAATATATATTTAACTGCTTTACATAAAAAAACACCATGAACAAAGCATAGACTCTATAATAGTTCTCGCTACTAGTTATGTTTCAAATTTGAGATGGATTGTATCTCCATGGGGAAAAAAGTTAACTATAAAGCATAGGTAGAATACTGGTGCAAAGCAGAGATTATGTTAATGTCCACAAAATATTCCATCCACAAACTTGCAGCATGTTGAGCTGACACTCATCCAGAATCCAACCTATTTAGAATCTGAATTTTAGCAAGCGTTAGTTTCACCATGACTAAGCCATTATCTTCAGCTAAGCCAAATAATGCTCCTCTGCTATATGGCCCTTCCATCAGAGGAAGAATATTGCAAAACTTCTGGAATCTCTAGTCCTGGGAGAAACAAGGACGGAGGGATAAAAGGATTTCAAATATTTGCTTTTATTTATTTGTTTCCATAGTTCCATGGAGTTTCCTGAAAGGGGGACAAGGGTACGGGTTTCAGGGACCGAGGGGGGCAGGGGCCGGTGCTGATATAAAAATTTGCAATATAACATCTCTGTCATCGGTTGATGTCTCCAATGAAATGAAGAATATAGAGAATTGTGCAACATGTTGGAGGAGCTAGTAATGGAAGTGGATGTTGAAAATGTCATCCAAGTTCTGACTAAGTTGTGACCAAATGATGTAGATAGAATCCATGTATTACACCCCTATGAGCATCACCTAGATACAAAGAGTGGATCATTCATGATCACGACAGATGGATTTTTGTCAACCACTACAAATGAAACATAAAACAATGAAAATTGGCTCAAAACTGTCATTGAATTCCAATAAATCATCACATAATTTGATAATTACAAAAACATCACTTTATGAAAATGAAAAAGCTAGGGAGCTTCATAATGAATGGTTCATAAGGCATAACACTTGCAAAAGGTTTTTCAAACATGATAGCAAGTTGTGGGCTTGATTGTGAGAGAAACTCAATGTTTGAGTACACTCAAGTCAAAGTAGCTTTTGGATAGGTGACCTCCCAAGGAGTCCACGTGCTTCATGCCGAATAGCATCACCTCAATGCAAAGAGTGCTAAGCAGGCCCTTCATGATCACATGAGATAAATTTTTCTGAAGCACTCACTACTCATGAAATATGAGATGATGAAGATTGAATCAAAACTATATAGTTGAATCTTGATAAATCATCATATAATTTGATAAATCATAAAACATCAAAATACCACTTATATGAAATGAATGAGCTAGAGAGCTTTATAATGAATTGTTCATAAGGCACAATACTTGCTAAAGGTTTTGCAGATAGAATACCAAGATAAGTTGGTTTGATTGTGGAGAAAACTCCATGGTTATGTGCACTTGAGTTGTAGTACTAGGATGAGTTACCTCATTGAAGTCAAAGTGTTTCACCTCTATCAGCATCACCTAGATGCAATGAATGCTAAGTTCGTCATTTGAGATCATGTGAGATTGCTTCTTGTGAGCCACTACTTATGAAATATAGATCCATCAAGGTTTACTCAAAACTACACGATGGAATCCTAATAAATCATCACATAATTGAATAAACTATGGAAACACCGCTTATATGAAAATGAACTAACTAGGAAGCTCTATAATAAATGTGTCATGAGAAACAACACCTGCACTTGCAAATGGAATAAACATCATGGTAAGTCAGTCAAAATAGAACTCAGATGGGGATCTCACAAGAATTCCTTGTGCTTCACCCTTTTGAACATCACCTAGATGCAATGAGAGTGCTAAGTGGACCATTCATGATCACAAAAGATTAGTTCCTGTAAACCACTACTAATGATTATGGAATGATGAAATTGACCAAAATTAGATAGTTGAATCTCAATAAATCATCATATAATGTGATAAGCTATGAAAACAATACTTGTATGACAACGAATGAGATAGGGAGCTCCACAACGAATGTTTCACAAAGTACAACACTAGTTGGAGGTTTTGCAAATGAGGTAGCAAGCAAAGCAAGCCTAACTGGAAGGGAAACTACATGGTTAAGTGCTTAAGCCCAAGTAATGCGAGGATGAATGACCCTTGGGAATTGAAGTTCTTCACCCCTATGAGCATCACCTCGATGCAATGGGAGCGAACCATTTGTGATCGCAAGAGTTCAGTCCTTTTAAACTACTCATGAAATGTGGATCAATGAAAACTAACTCATAATTACAAAGGTGAATTCCAATAAATGCACATAGTTTGATACACTATGTAAACAACACTTACATGAAAATGCATGGTTAATAAGGTACAACATTTTTAAAGGTTTTGAAAATGGGGTAGATAGCTAAGTGGCCTTAATTGTGGGGGAAACTACATGGTTAAGTGCACTTGAGCAAGAGTAGTACTACGATGGGTGACCTCATATCATCACCTGGTGCAATGAGTGGTAAGTGGAACATTTGTGATTATGAATGATGGATTCTCATGAACCACTACTCATGAAATATAGACCAATGATGATTGAATAAAAATATTAAATATACATAGTTGGATCCCCCATAAATCATCAAATAGCTTGATAAATTGCAAAAATGCAACTTATATGAAAACCTCATAAGACAAAAATTGCATGGATGAAAATTATTACACATAGCATCAGGGTCAAGAAAGGTGAGCATTTTTAAAAAGACTGAAAGTTCATGGTATAGGCACTTGCAAATACTTGAAAAAGGCTTTGACCAAAGGGATTTAAAATTGTGTGAATAAAGTGAAAGTGTGACCTTATATCAAGTGGCCCATAGCCATGAAAATATTTAAAGCTTTTGTTGAAAATCAAACCCAATAACACCTAGAAATAAAACCCTTCGCAATCTCTGTCAGACACCAGCATTTATAATAAGTTGATGAATCCTTGTTCAATAAATCTCCAACTTTTGTCTCTAAAGATTGCCATATTTTAAACTTGCTGTGGCAACTTGAAAAAATTTCCAAACCATTGTTAACATAATGAATGAGCAAATTCACAAGCACATCCACTTCCATGTTATAATCATTACTTTGAGCTCTAATCAAACCCCTAAAAATGCAGTAAGGATATGCACTATTTCATGTATGATTTTACACATATGCTAATGAACCTGAATTCTTATAAGCTGAGAATTATGAAGCCTCCAATTATAAACTCTGTAGATTATAAACCCCTCTATTTGCAGCTTTTCATATCCACACATTTGCTAAAATGAATCCATGATAATAAGCTATCGACTGAGCAATATTATTTGACTGCTTCCGATTATCCTTTGAAAGGCAAAGGCAGGTAGACCTTGATCGTCTCTTATAAGCCCTCTACTCCTACTTGCTTGGTTACCCAGAAAAAAATCACTTGTACCATCCCTTGAGAGGTTGGTCCCATTTTGCTTTACAACTAATATTAAGGCAGTGGATTTTGTAGTGAAAGCAAATATTCCACCCTTTTGCCAACTGCAACTCAGACATTATTAAGAAATAACAGATTCCTAAAATCTGAGAGGAATAAGCAATTATTCATTATTGTGCTTCTAAGTTTCTAACATTAGCCTTTATCATTCGGATTAGAGGATAGATATTTGCTGTATCATCTTTGCAAGTTGGAGCTTTTCTTTCCTTCCATATCTACCATTATGATAAAGCAAGGGAAGAGACAACACATAAGTTGAAGAATTTTCATATCAAACTGAAATCTCTTACATAGTGTAAAAAGAAGTTCAGTAGAGAACTTGAGGGCCTTGAATGCCAAAGAGATTCAGCAAGAGGATAGTGTGAGAACATGTGGTGGATGCTTTCAGCTTTTTTTGTAGTTTGGGAAAATAGTGAGCCCAATCTTCCTCTTTTTTCTGTAGATTTTCAGCAGTAAGGATTTTGTTATAGTGAACCAAGCATGGAAAAGATTGGCCCAAATTTGATATATCATATTTGGTCCCATTGGCTAGAAAATCCTTGAGTTGAAGAGCTTATTACTTGATAGGCTGTAGCATAGTTCAAAAAATTTGGCAAACCCAGAAAATTCAAAAACTTTTAAACTTGTAAAATAATATTAAATGCATAAAACTGAATTTACAAGGGTCATAAGTAATTTTTTCCTCCATTTATATATCAAAAAATGAGTTCAATTCACGTTACAATGTTGTGATTATTAATTATGTATCTATGATAATATGTTACAGATTTCAACCATTGAAAACAAAGGCCCAAAACAAGTTTCATTTTTTTCTTTTTAAAACCAAAGCAAGGGCTTGCAGCGGCAACCACCAGCACGATCAAGGGACAGTGTCTCTCATAGGGTATTTGGTCCAAAGCCCCCATCAAGGTTGCCACAAAGAACCCCTTGCAAGGGTCTGGGAGCAGCACCCTTTGTGGGGGTCTTGTCCCCTGTGAAATAGACACAATCTTTTTGAAATTTGTGGATGCATCACATAGGATCAAATCTACAACTACAGTACTTAAGTAGTTTGAAAAAATGGTCATAGATGAAGGGCCACCAAATGTGGGTCAATTTATTATAAACAATGCTCCTGCCTGTGTTGCTACTAAGAGACTCCACATGAACAAGTATCCTGTTGGGAGTGGTTATCGTTGCACCAAAAGATCAGCCTGTCAATGCCCGATACAACCACTAGACTTGTAGAATCCACAGGAGGCGGTTAACCCATGTCGCAAACACACCGCTTTTGCTGCACAAAGACCAAGGGCCACACCTTGCAACAATCCCCCCCTCAGCACAAGCGGGGTTTGAACCTGTGACCTAGCTCTGATACCATTTGTTGGGAGTGGTTGTCGTTGCACCAAAAGATCAACCTGTCAATGGCCTATACAACCACTAGACTTATAGAATCCACAAGAGGCAATTAAGCCATGTCGCAAACACACCAATTTTGCTACACAGAGACCTAGGGCACACCTTGCCACATATCCCTCTATGTTTTTTAGCAATGCACAACACATTGCCTTGATCTAACCCTATCGGAAAACTTGAATCGGTTAATGAGGTATTGCAAAAAGCTCCAACTATTACCAAGTTTATCTACAATTCCACGAGGGCGTCATGTATGATGCGCTCCTTCATTGAGGTCAAGGAGCTATTGCGAATAGAGGGGAAAAGATTTGCTTCGCACTTCCTCATGTTACTTTGTGCCAACAAAACTGAACCTGAAGCACATGCCCATTTCAAATGAGTGGATATATTCTAGCTTCACAAATCAAATGGATGGGGCAAAATAGTGGTAGAGTACATTTTTTCTATGAATTTTTGGGATGCAAAGATAAACAGTTTGTTGAATTTTCAACACCTCTTGTAAAAATTTTAGGCTTGAGGATGGGGATGTTATTTATAACTAGGGAAAGATGGGTTCGGATTGCCTTAAGGCAACATCCGAACCCATCTAGGACTGGGTCCTATCCTTAAGGGGTAGCGTGGCCCCAAGACAAGTCCAGCCCCATCCTCCACGCTACACCAAAAAGGACTCACGCCACAAAATATAAATTGGCGCCAAAAAGGATTGAGGCCGACCTTGGTCAAAAGATCCATATAGATAAAGTTAAAGTGCAAACACAATTCAATCATCAATGCAATCAGCGAATTAGCTCTGCTAATAAAAGTGCGAATTTATCCAAGGATTGTGCGAACTTGTCCAAGAGGATATAGGCCTCTTTTGGTGCAGACTTGAAGTGCTTAGAAGTGCAGATCTGACATACAAAGGGATCAGATCTGGAGAAGCAAGCTAAGTATTGTATTTGTGCAATTAAGGGAGAATATATAATCTGACCTGTGGGTCTTTAATGCTGGGTTTTACCTCCTTGGAGGTTTTCCTAGGGTATTTGTGTTTGTCTCTTGTTTACTTGTTTCATTTCTGAGTTTACTGAATTATGGTTTAAGAAAATATTACAAATCTGATTAACAAACTAGGGCATAATTAAAAGACATAAATCTGATTACTGATCTAGGGCACAAAATTAACAGGGGAGAAATCCCACGTGTAATATGTATGAACCCATGGGAAAGGTCAAGGAGATGATGAAAGGTGTGATGGAAAAGAACAAGGACAAGTACATGCCATTGTGGAGCATACTATTTAGGAGATGGGATCAACAAATGCACTCGCCTCTCCATGTCACTAGATAGTATTTGACTCCAATGTTGTTTTATAGCTCATTCAAAGAGGATGTTGAGGTCACACAAGGCTTACTCACATGTACGAAGAAAAATGTTCCCTACCCAACAACATGGATTACAAGCAAGCAAAGAGTTTTTTCTCAAGTAGACTCCATAAATATTTGACAATCTCTTCTTGGAGACATGAAATCATCTCAAAATTATGTGTGTTTTAGCAAGAACTTTTGTGGCCAAATTATCAAAAATCTTGAACAGATTGCAATGTGCATCTTGAGCTAGACATGTAGCTCATATGTTTGCTAGCATACTTGGAGTGTTTTTGAACACATACAATCCCAGAAACACAGCCCTCTGACACAACAAGGGATAAATGACTTGGTCTTCATTCACCGCAACCATTGCCTGAAGCTAAAGAAAGCTCAAGGTTATAAAGTACTTGTAATTGTAATCATTGTTTTTGTTTCACTTTCAATTTGCCAAATCTAATCAAGAACCATCGAAGAAGACCCACCAATTGATCTTGACAAGATTGATCTAGATTGTGAGTGGATTGCAAAAGATGATGTCCTTGGTGATGATTATGATCTCCTCAGGGAATGCAAGCTTCTTCATAGCAACAAGAGTCATTGGCTACATCTGAATTTTCGGAACTTTGTACTTACTTTGTATGTTGACTTTGTAGAAATTAGATTATCATTGAAAATTTGAAAAATAGTAATCATTCCTATACTATTCAATATGTGCATTGTGCAATGCAATGTAATCAATGATATTGACATGAATAAGAAAATCCTTATTTTTGGAAAATTTTACTTCAGATCTGCTTATTTATTTCCCAAAAAAATGTTGCTGCTATGGGTAATTGCATGGGATGGTAGTAGGTGTTAAAGATCGGAGTCCTTATGCCTTTTAATTCCCTGCGTCGCGCAGAAAAATATAGAACAAACAATTTAAAGTATCAAAATATTCATTTGTTAAAAAGCCAAAAGGATTGAAAGTTCTTAACCTTTAACAGGCAGTTGATGGTCGCTTTTTTTGTACTTTTTCCAACATAAATAAAATTGATAAAAAGAAACTACAAGCTCAAGGGGAAAACATTTCATTATACACCTGCCATATAATGGGAATCTACTGTGCAAGATATCTGCTTTCCCAAAGAGACAACTCTGTAAATCCAAAGCAGATGTCTCAGCTTGAAAAACAAAAAACTATCTATGACTGCAATATAACTTATACGTAAATGGCCAATATTTAAAATCACCATACATCTTTAATAAAATGTTTGAAATTTTGGATATGCTAGGAGAGATTACATGATGCAAGGAGGGATTGCAGAAATATTTTACCAATCTATGTAATGTAATAACAGCAATTTCCACACTCTTCCACTTTTAATGATTCCTCCCGTAACCCAAGACTAATATTTTAGAATTCAAAAATATCCTACCACACAAATAACTAACTTCCCATACGCCAAAAATTATTTCATGGATGCAATCTTTGTCATTCCAATCCATAGATCTCTCTCAGATATAAACCAGACACCTAAAGATCCTATCCAAAAAACGTGATGGCATACCTGAGTACTATTTGAAACTGGACGCCAGATTGCACCAGCCTTAGCAACTTTGTCCCTGGCATTAGCAATTGATGGCAGCCGAGATCCTAAGGCAGATGCAGAACGATAAACAGTACTAAGGAATCTTGTCCGTTCAATCTGTTCCCTGAAATCATTGACCCATGCTGATGCTGTAACCTGTCAGAAAAGCAATTTGTGAGAAACTAGTGGTGGAAAACAGCATCAATAATGCTTCAAATGCTAACAAGAACCAAGATGATAATATGCACAAACATGTATGCTATTAACCATATAAACTTTAGTCAAGAAGTGCCATGATGGGTCATTACTGGTGTCAAGCTTAAGAGTTTAGTAGCAAAACAACATGAATGGTACTTCAAAATTATAGCAAGAACCAACATGAAACATGTACAAATATGTGAATATATTATCCCATTTGAACTTTTATGAAAGAAGGCAGTGGCAGGTAATGACTGGGTCAAGATTATGAATTCGTTAATATAATTAGAATCATTTCAAAAAAGTCTCGTTGCAACTAGCAAACAGCCAATCATGTTCAAATGGAAAACCAAACTACTAAAATAGTAAAATTGCATTTCTATTTTCTTAAATTCACTGAATATGTGTATAGTTATGCATCCAAATAAAACAAGCTTCTCTAATCTAAAAGCCCAAGTTTCCTCTCCTCACCTCCAATTTCATGGATCAGAACAATTCATTTATTGTAATACATTATGCTTTCAACATATGATTGAAAACAGCCAAACAAAATCACTGAAAACTATGACCTGTGCAAGTCTGAACAAAGCCAAGGCTCCTGGGTTTCTAAGAAAAAGCAGTAAATGAAGCTTGAAAACCTGCTGAGAATGATACGAACCAATGGAAGAGTCAGTTTTCTCAGATGCAAGATTGAACATTCTCGTCTGCTAATAATATTATGTGTAGACTGTTGCAAGATCTCCTCTAGGGCATATGACATTCTCAATTAAATAATTTAAAAGGTATAATGTATAGCAAATCATTCTGCAAGAATTAACAAATACAGAAACTGAATTATATCGCAGTGTTCCACGGAAACGCGTTTCCCCCTCCCAGGCCCAAGTCCCCCCGTCCCCGAAACTTTTTCCCTTTGTCCCCCCGTCCCCGAAGCCTGTCCCTGTGTCCCCCCGTCTCCCCGTCCCCAACATCCGTGGAACACTGTTTATATGTTAGTGAGAAAATGGGGGAACACAAACCGAAGTTCTGAGCCTCAAGTAATTTTTGAATGTTGTATTTATACCCCCGACTTAGTTATACAAAGGGAAGTAAGCAGTCAACCAGGACTGTACCTTAAGTGTTAACCAAACATTGAAACAGAACATTCATAAGTCAAAACACATTATATATAGAACTCCAGTATATTTATATTATCATTGATCAATTATATACATTTGTGTAGATCTTTCCATCTTTACTATATCCTTGTATCTCCTTATATTATCCTCATATGACACACATTTCTCCTTGTAATATTTTCCTTCCTCTGTTCCATTATATCTTTTCCTCTACAAATATCTATCTAATGGGGCGTGACCACTTTATACTACTCCTAATCCACATGATGTCCCTTCAGTTTGGGGTTCCGCAAGCTCCTTGCTGTGATGTGGGGTATGATCTCTGTTGACTGTTCATGCTCTACCTTGATCCTGCCAACAATATAGATTCCATTAAATTAGGTTGTTATCACATTTCCTGTGACTACATCACAATACAAAGACTGCTCACCGTTATTTCCATTTTTTGCATTCATTGTGACATTGGCTTTTACCACAAGTCCATTCTTCCTCCATCTGTTCAATTTGAAAGCAAAATTGTTTGTTGCGAAATCGAGCTGCTTGGTACATTGAATTCCTGTTTTCTCTATAAAAGAAATGGACACTTAAGACAGGATTGCCCTGAAGCTTCAGTGGGGCCTGCAGGGGTTTTAGAAATAACTCAACAGAAAATGGTAAAAATAATGTGTGTGATAAAGAAAAGAATGTTTCAAATAAACCTGAAAAGGTTTCTGATTCTCATATCAGTGTTGGCAGTTCTGTGGACAGCAATACCAAATGGAGTGGGACTATTTATTCGTCATCTAATGGTTCTACAGAGGAAAATGGCAGCCTCCCTCTGTCTGATCCATTATTTGACAGGGATTTAGTTGTTATTAAAGCTTTGGACCATCCTGCCCCAAATAAATCTCTGATTACTTCTAACTCGGACAAAGGCTTGAGTTTTTCTGGCCCTAAGGACACCCAGCAATTGGCCCTTGAGACTTTAAGATCCCGTGCTGATGAAATTCGGCATAAGGCTGGTTCCACTAAGCCTGACCAAATCCTATTTGACACTGCTCCTGTTAACCATTCTAATCCCAAAGAGGCTAGACCAGAGCTGAATAACAATCTTACTTTTAATCCTCTTTTCTTGGGGTCTGATTTAGACTTGTGTTTACTCAATCAGGAGGAGCCTAAAACTAAAGAGGAAACAAGCAGAAAGGTCACGAAATGCTGCGTCGAATGGTGATAAGAAGAGTGTAGAAAAAGGAAAGGAGGATAACAAGCCTAAATGTTTCGACATGCTCTATAAGACCCAAAAGGCAGAACCTTCTTCTGACTGTAAAAGATCTTGAACATTTGCACTTGGAATGTTAGCGGGTTGTCCCCAGGTATAAAATGTTCTTAAGTCCTTTTGTAATGACAGGCAATTCCTTGACTTTCTGCATCTCCAGAAAATTAAGGTTGTTGGCTTTCAAATGGACTGCATGATGAAATTTGTTTGCAAAAATGCCTCGAATACTAGTCATGAGAAAGGCAAAGGTGGTGCTGCTATACTTGTCAATCCACTTTGGAATAATTCAGTTATTCAGTGAGGTATCTCCCTTTGCAATAGATCAGTTTGGGCAGTCTTAGAAATTGACAAGTCCTTAGGTGTGTGCTCACTCTATGCTTCTAATGATTACAAAGAGAGGTGTGGTTTGTGGAACTGGATGGCTGTCAAGTTGCATAGGGTCCCTTGCTTGTTGCAGGGGACTTTAATATGCTTGCGTATACAGAGGATAAACTGGGTGGCCAGGAGGGTCTTTGGAAAGGCAATGATAATTTCTTTTGCTGTAGAATGAAGAGATCTTTATTTCTTGCTGATCCTCTTGAAAATAAGAAAGATGTGAACAAAGATATCAAAGGATATATTCCGTTCTTTACAGATTTTATGGCAACAAGGATTTTCTCTCCTTAAACAGGATAGTAAAGGTCGGTTGCTCTCTATGTTCCCAACTACTATGTCAAATCATTCTCCCATTGAAGCTAGTGTAGTGGCTGATCAGTTGGGTTTGGGTGTTAAAAAGCCTCAGTCCTCTTGTTTCAAATCGAATGCCTCTCTTCTTAATGACCATTACTGCTTGAATGGCATCAGAACTGCTACAGAAATATCTAAGAGGTTGACTAAATATGCTTCTGCAATCCAAAGGTGGGAGACTTTGGTGTCCTTGTGGAGGAATCTATTTTATTGTGGGCAAAAAGAAAGCGGTTGATAGGAGGATTGATTTTTTGCTGAAAGGAAAACTTTTAGCCCTGGAAGGAGAGTTGCAGAGAAATACTTGTGACTTGAGTAATGAAACTAAATTGGTTCGAACTAAGACCTTGCTAAGGAAGATCCAGAGTTGAATGCATTAGGGTGCCAGAATTGGAGCTAAGATGAATTGGCTTCATGAAGGTAATAGGGGATCAAAATGATTTTTAACCTTCACAGCTGCAAGCAGAATAGAAAGAAAATTGGGCTTTTTGAAGTGGATGGTATCTCATCAAATGATAATGCTTTTATCAAGTCTGTCTAAAAAGGCCTAAGATTTTTATCAAAGGACTATCTCACAGAAAATTAGCTAGAAAGATGGTATGGCTCTTGACAGAGATATTTTTGTGGATGAAATTGCCAACTCCATTTGCTCTTTTAGTAATGGTAAATCCTCAGGTATTGATGGTCTTCCTATGAATTTTATAAAGTTAATATTAAATGGATTGGAGCTAATTTGATTGATGTCTACAAAGAAGCTTTACAAAATCACTAATTGAGCAAAGAGATTAAAAGAGGTATTATTAAAATGATTCCCAAGGATTGTGATAAAACTTCATAAAAGCCTTATAAAGAACTGGAGGCTGATTACTTTGTTAATTGTATCATACAAGATCCTGGCTAAGACCCTAGCAATTACATTGTCCAGTAAATTAAAGAACATGGTTTCAGTTACTCAGGCAGGGTTTCTCAAAGGCAGATATATCTTGGAAAACTTGATTACATCTGGGAGGACATGCACCTGGCCAAACATAGTGAACAAAAAGTTCGTATGATTCTGTTGGATTTTGAAAAGGCTTATGATAGAATTGAGCGGTTTCCCTCCTTAGTTTTGTAGGTGGATTAATATTTTGTTTAATGAATCATCCACTCAAACTGATAGAAATGGGGATCTTACTAAGCCTATTTTGCAGCAAAGGTAAATTAGGCAAGGTTGTCCTATTGCTCCTACCCTCTTTGTGATAGTTGTTGATGCTCTTCATTATGCTTTAAAAACAAGTCTTGGTAGTCCCCCTGTATTTGGAATCTGGCTCCGCAATAATAAGCAGTTCTTAAAAGCTCAATTTGTTGATGATACTACTTTGTTTGTAGAAGGAAAATTTTGATAATTTGATGAAAAGGTTTCATATTTTCTGTGTAGCCTCGGGAGCTAAAATTTCAAGTAATAAATCTACTTTCCTTCACTAGGATCATGAGCCTCCAGTAGGGATTAAGAAAAAAACTGGTAGTGGGCCGGCCCAAATAAGGTGGTTAGGTATCTTTGTATCACACTATAATGTCCCCTTTTTAAATTGCCTAGTGTTTGCCCTAGTGGAGGGCAATAATGATTCGATATTGTAAGCCTGGTTTCATTACCACTGGCTCTCAGACACCTTGTAATGGCCATGGGGACATCTGTAAGTAATGGGCCAAACTTAAAGGAACATAGTAAGCACCCAAGCCAACTATGAACTCTGTTCTAATTGTTTAACAGCTTGACCTAACACTTTTAGGTGTGGCTTCAATAGCCAGGATAACAGAAGCGAAGGACTATTGGATCAAAAAGGAATAAAATTGAGATCATCTGAAGTCTTGCAAATGAGTAACCTGGCTGTTATCAAACTTCAACACTCTCCATATAACTTTAAAATACCTTGGAGCTCAAAGCTAGGCAGGATTGACTAAAATTTTCATTGAACAGGATATTATTTGCAAAGAAAATAGGAGGATTTTTCAAAACCTTAATAAAACCTCTAAAGAGATTCAATGAAAATCGGGAGGAACAACAAATGAAATTGAGAGGATTCGGTGCATAAGATGAAAGCGAAATTTGAAATAGTATTAGAGCAGTCCCCACTAAAATACAGAAATTTCCACATTAAGCAGGATGCATGAAGTTAAATTTTGACACCACTTCAGAGGTAATCCAATCTATGGAATTGGAGATACTATAAGAGGCTGACAGGGGAGGTGATCACCATTGGATTCCTTCTCACTAGCAAGAAATCAAACAATGTGGCTAACATAGATATTTTTGTTGTTTGTCTTAGGTTGGTCATTAGCAATGGAATTAAGAAGATTATAGTGGCTTAAGACTTTAGATTATTAATTGGAACAAATTAATTAAGCATCAAGAACTGGAAATTAAAGAATCTAATTGATGAGGCAACTAAGATTAGATCAATCTAATGAGATACATTTCCCCTTTGACTTCAGAGAGAATACTTGGACTACCAACTGGTTAGAAATCTAGGGGTCTCCTTCAAGGTGTAAATCATCACATGAAATCAAGATGATGTTAGGGCCTCGTTGAATCTTGCTCAATTTTTTCATCAATTCACTCACAAGAACAAATTGTATGACCTCAACAATATGATTTGAACTTATACTTCCAAATTTGATAATAGAAAATTTCATGACTATATTAAAATACTAAGTATTATACAAGTTTAGAAAATCTGATGGAAATGATCCAAGTTACTGTTGGAATTTTTGTCATTGATGTCAAGGTTAATTTTGAAGTTTATTTGAGCTGCTTGCCTTCTTAGGTGCTTGAGCTGCTTGAGTGCTTGGGTGAGCTGGCTGGTTGTGTGCTAGCTTGTTTCAGCTACTTGGTTGCCTACCTGCTTGAGGTGCTTGTATGCCTACTGGAGCTGCTTAGTTGCCTGTTTGAGCAGCGTGTGTGTATGTATCAACTTCTTTGGTGCCTACTTGTCATCTTAGTCAGCTATGGCTTCAGTTTTAATGCCATGTCAGCTTTTGGATTTTCAAGGAGTTAACATTTGTAGTGTATAATGGAAATATTATTTTTGTGGGCATCTCAATGCAGCATTGAAAGCTCTATTTTTGACGCTGAAAAGAAGAATTATTTTATGAGCTGTATTTGTGTTGAGCGCTATTTTATTTTATTTTGGAAATAGTATGATGCCATCGTGGGCATTTATTTTGCAGTGGTCATTTTTAAAAAAAAAAAACTCAATTTGCATGCCGTTTTTAAAGGAGTTCTGGTGGAAGACGATTTTGATCAAAATCGTGTTTTGGCTTTGTTGGAGAGTTCAATTTTTATTAAAATTATGTGCCTTAATCTAATTTGTGGCTCTGACATATTCTGAGCTGCTATTTATTGATACGTTTTTTTTGGTGCCAAGAAAGGGGAGATGGATGTGTATGGTGGTCGTGCATTTTTTGGAGGATGCCTTTTTTTTGGTAATGTGTCTTTTTCTGTCAGATGGTTATGTAAGGCAAGGAAATTTTTGTCATTGGAAATATGACTGTTTTGAGTAGAGTTCGTGTGCATTGAAAGCATGTTTAAAAAAAAAATCGTTTTGGAGCATAGACATTTTTTGGAGAGAATTTTTCTCAGCAGCGCTCATGCTGCGTTTTTGGTGTGAATGCAGTGTGAAGATTAAAGTGAGCAGCATTTCTTTTAAAATCTGAGTCGTGCTAAAAAGGTGTGGAGCAACATTTTAGTATAGCTTTCTGAATATAGTGAAATAGCCTAGGGCATTTGCTAAGGAAAGGCATGCTGGGTGTTCTAACAGAAATTATCTGTGTGTGTAAAGGAATTAGAGATTCTTCTCCAGTCAGCGCCAAACTCTTCTTTGGACTGTGCGTATAAGGGTGGTGATTGTGTCTGAAATATTGGTGCCTATCGTGAAATCTGGTGGTGCATGTTTTTGAAAAGAAGGGAGTTATCATGCTTAACTGAGCCGTTCCTTTTGAAGACTATGATGTTCGATTTATTGTTTTTGCTACGTCTGGAAGAAAAGGTGTGTATGCTTCTTTTGAGTGAGGAATGAATAGGTGTTGGGAATAATATCGTGGTGCCTCTGAGTCATGTTTTTGAGAGAATTAAGTGAGGTGCAGAGCAAAGAGGTTTCTGGTGTGTGAATGTTGTGTCAGGTGATTTCAGGAGGTGAAGTGTTTACTTGAAGTATCGCTTTGAGAAGAGTTTTTATATGTCTATTCATATATTTGTTAAAAGAAAAAATGCTGAGCTAGACAGGCTTGTACAGATATAACAGTATTAGTATCATCATTTCAAAGCTTGTTTGGATTCTGTTTTCTGTATAGCAGAGGATTTGAGGTTGGTGCCTCAATCAGGTGAGTGGGTGCTTCATCCTTGCTGGGCGAGTTTTTCAGAGAGTTGGAGCTATCTGTAATTTGATTGGTCTTATGTAATTTGGGTTGGTGCCAAATTAAGTTTATGAAAGTCTTTTGATGCCGTGGTTTTTTACCTGAAAGGATTTTCTACGAGAAAATTTATGAGTTCTTGTCTCTGAGTTTTGCTTGCATTCCTAATTCTCTCTTTACTGGTTTTGTGTGTTTTCAGAATTATTGCAAAGTTTCAAATACTGATTCAACACCCCCCCCTCTCAGTATTTGTGGTGTGCTTCTCAGTTACCACTACGAGTTTGGGTTCAAGTTCAAGTTCAGGTTGGTACTAAAATTCGGCAAAAAAAATATTGGGGGTCGGATTCATTTTGGGTTCCTCCATACAAAAAATATATAAAAGCCAAAAATGTACACATAAATTAGCCTAAAAATAGAATTTAAATTCATTGATATTGCAACATATAATATTATACTGAGTCACCAATCCAAATACTAATTGGGTTCAGGTTCGGTCAAGAAAACATTTGGGGTTGGGTTAGTTCTGGGTTTGTTCATACACAAACATATAAAAATTAAAAATATATAGATATTTGCAGCAGTAAATAAGTTCAAAACAGCACACATCGCATCATATATTGTATATAAACAAAACCACCATAAAATAAAAGAACATTACAATGTCAATAGTCAAACTCAAATTTATATATATATATATATTCAGCCATCAATGATAAAGCATCACCATATGGGTCTTCAAAATTATCATCATCACCATCCATATTGGATGATGTAGGTACTAGTAAATTAAAAGAACCACAAAAAATGCCACTAGCACTAGCACTAGCAAATACATAGTTAGATAAGCCCTATTATTGAAGCTCAATAATAGACATTTTACACTAACTACATCATCTCGTTCGAGGGCAACACCACAACAATATCGAGGGGCAACGGCCCTCACAAGATCTAGGGACGCGGGATGATATCAAAGGGTGAAACCCCCACCACCAAAACCAAATTTAAGACCTTCATGGTGCAGATCACTTTGTGTGCACAACAAGAGAAATGTTTTTGTATTTCTTTCCCAATAAGAGAAATGACTTTTTTTTTCTCTTAAAAATGCATTGGAATCCACGTTTACGATTTGGGGGGACGTTTTTGGATTTTTGGTCGAAGTAGGAAGTCGAAATATAAAAAAAAATAATAATTTGAAAATTCTCCACCTAGGCATGAAAACCTGTCAGATATGTTAGAGATTCACCCAATTTTGGGGCAAAACCCTAGATAACCCTCAAGTCGGACCAGATCCGAACATGGACCAATAGACCTTGCCAAACCAGTAACATATGTATTATATTATTAAATTAAAATATAATAGAAGATATATATGAAACTATAAATATTTGTTTGATATTATAGGTAAAGGTGGGTTTAGATAGGGCCCAAACCTTTTTAACAATAGGACCCCAAAACACAAATAAATTCCCAAACACAAAACCAACAAGGAATTGAATTCCACGAGAGATATAACTCCATGGCAAGAACCAACAAAACAGCGTATCTACAGCACATGGACAGCCCAGCAAAATAAACAGAAGACATTTCTTTCAAATCATTAATTGCATTCCATTTCTCTAGGAGGAAACCTAAATGTTCATCCAAAACTTCATTGTCCAGATTGACTTCTTTATCATTCTGTGGCTGTTTGAAGTGATTTCTTTCACTAGGGCCCTCACCTTCCCCCAAGATTCTCCTCTTCAGCATCCTGCCATGCAACATGGCAATGCTAGCAGCAGAGTTTTTGATAGATGTCTTGTTGAGCTGAATAACATTCTTCAGGGAAGACATCTATTCATCCTACATGTCTACTGGCCCGTTCACTCTTTGAGGTCAGTGATATCAGCAAACATTAAGCTGAAATTCCTTATGTTCTCCCATTCCTTCACCAAAAATCTAACACTTATCTCAGCTTCAGGCTCCTCGACATTGATTCGTCTCTGGAGAGAAGACATTCTTTCCTTCAATTTTTCATTTTCATTTTTAAAACATTTTAATATACTGTTTTGCAAATTGAAATGTTCTTCCAAGGCCCTGACTTTGAACTCAATTCCTTAACAATTGGAACAGGTGTTGCATTCAGCACTTTTATCCTCTCTCCTCCCCCAAACAGTATCCTCCTTGACTATGTCTCCAATCACATCAGTAGGGGAAAATAAGCAAAACCCAAAGTGCCCCTCCACCAACAAGGCCTTATCTTTGTTCTTAGAGATGAAGTCCTTGACATACTGAGTTGGGCCATCGGTAAATTTAACAGCAAATTTAACGGTCATGGGCCAAGAACAGTATTACGCAAGTAATTGGTAAAAAATTGAATGTAGTAACAATGAGCAAACGCTCAATAAATAGGATTACAAAGAATTACAAGAGGGCAAGTTTCTAAAAAGAAACTGCCAATAAGATCGAGCAAAATCTTATTAAGATATTTACACTAAGTTTACAATATTGAGCATTAATAATAAAATAATAAAGTATTATTCTAATACCCTCCCTTAATGCTCAATCTATCAACTACACCAATAGACCCCTTGAATTTTACAAACTTATCTGGACTGAGGGGTTTGGTGAAAATAGCTGCTGACTGCTCCGAGGTAGGAACATACATCAACTGAATGATAATCCGTCTTCAACCCACTGCCGAATGTAGTGACAATGAAGTTCTATATGTTTGGTTCTTTCATGGAAGATTGGATTCTTGGCCAGTTTGAGAACTCCCTGATTGTCCGAAAACAAGGGAGTCGGACCTGCTTGAGATATTTGCATATCTCCAAGCATCCGGCGAAGCCAAACTGCCTCACAAGCTGCCTTAACAGCTCCTCTATACTCTGCTTCTGTCGAAGAGAGAGCCACTGCCTGCTGCTTCTTACTAGTCCAGGTGACTACATCAAATCCCAAACTGAACACATATCCAGAGGTTGATTTCTTGTCATCAACTGAGCCTGCCCAATCTGAATCTGTGAACCCACTGAGTCTAGGATCATCACTCCTAGTGTAAATAAGTCCATAATCCGAGGTGCCTTCCACATAGCGCAGGACACGCTTCGCTGCTACCCAATGATCGGCCCTGGGGGCCGTCATGAAGCGTGAGATGTAGCTCACTGCAAAACTGAGGTCGGGTCTAGTGGCAATGAGATAGATGAGATTGCCCACTAGTTGCCTAAATTGTGTTTCATCTACAAGAGGAGAATCAGACTTGGCGAACAATTTCAGACCAGTCTCCATAGCTGTGGAAGCAGGTTTGGAATCGTGCATTCGAAACCTGTCAAGCAAGCTTCTGGCATACTTAGACTGAGAAAGGAAGATGTTGCTATCAGTCTGCCAAACCTCAACACCCAAACAATAATGAAGAAGTCCTAAATCTGTCATATCAAAAGTGCTGCACAAATCCTGTTTGATTTCTGAAATCAAATGTGCTGAATTCCCAGTAATGATCAAGTCATCCACATAGACAACAAGAAAGAGAATATCATTACCAGAGTGTTTGATATACAGATTACTGTCTGAAGGACTATGCTGAAAGCCATGCGCAACCAAGTACTGATCAAATTTTATGTACCATGCTCAAGGAGCCTGTTTAAGTCCATAGAGTGCTTTCCGAAGTCTACACACTTGCGGTTCTGAACCGGCAACCTTGAAACCAAGAGGTTGCGTCATGTAGACTTCTTCCTGCAATTCACCATTGACGAAGGCACTCTTCACGTCCATCTGATGGACTTTCCAACCATACCGAGCTGCAATGGCGAGAAGAAGACGAATAGTACTCATCTTGGCAGTAGGAGCAAAAGTCTCCTCATAGTCAATGCCTTCTCGCTATGTGAATCCTCGAGCAACTAATCTGGCCTTATATTTATCTAAGGTACCATCTGCATGATACTTGACCTTATATACCCATTTACAACTAATGGGTTTCTTCCCTGGAGGAAGATCTGAAAGAACCTAGGTGTGATTCTTCTGAAGACTTTGGAACTCGGCATCCATTGCCTATTCGCACTCTGGAATCCCTTTGGCCTCTGCATATGTTTGAGGTTCATAGATACTGTGGATGCTAGCCATAAGAGCAAAATTAACTGTGTTTTGTTGTTTGCCCTTGTTTCTGGAAGCTCTACCCTCAATGAGCTCATCAGGACGAAGAGCACTGATGGTCTTAGCCCACCATTTAGGCCAAAGAGTAGATGTGCCAACATCGGGAGCAAGAGGAATAACTGGAAGAGGAAGCGAATCAGGATCAAGAGTAGGGGGAAGATTAGCATCTTCCAGAGGAAACTCAAGTAGTGCATCATCAAATACAGAATCCGCATCATCCCTCCCATCAAGTGAACCGAATGGAAGACAAATACCCAAGTCAGAAGCCTTCAAAGGCTGATCCTTAGAATGCTGCTGAGACGAAGAAAGCTGAAATGGTCCTCTTTCTTCATCAAAGACAACATCACGACTGAAGATAAGAAGACCAGAGTCTACATCAATCAGTCGGTAAGCCTTATGGTTGTCACTGTACCCTGTAATCATGAGCTTTTGACTCTTGGAATCCAACTTAGTGCACTTGGCATCAGGAATCCACACAAAAGCTAAAGAGCCAAAAACTTTCAAATGGTTGATCCTAGGTTTGCAACCAGACCATGCTTCCTCAGGAGTCTTATTTTTAACAGCATGAGTGGGTGACCTACTAAGAAGATAGACTGCAGTGAACACTGCTTCTGCCCAATATTTCTTAGGAACATTTCTATGTTCCATCATAGACCTAGCCATTTCTGTAATGGTGCGGTTACGACGTTCTACAACGCCATTTTGCTGGGGGGTGTATGGTGTGGTTAACTGACGTTTTATGCCATGTGTATCACAGAAAGTAGAGAAAGCAGAAGAACAAAACTCCCCCCCATTATCAGACCTAAGAGTAACAATAGAAGAACTAGACTCTTTTTCGACTAAGGCCTTAAATTTCTGAAATACAATAAACACATCTGATTTGTGCTTAAGGAAATACACCCACATTTTACGACTGAAATCATCAACAAAAAGCAAGAAATACCTGCACCTAATAACAGAAGTAGTATTCATAGGACCACATACATCAGCGTGGACCAACTGCAGTACCTTAGAGGCTCGCCATGAGTCACCATCCTTAAAAGGTGTCCGGTGCTGCTTCCCAGCCTAGCAAGCTTCGCAAACATGATGATTCTGAGTCTGAATATCAAGTAGACCATGTACTAAGGCTTCCCGAACAAGCTGTGCAAGATAATGAATGTTCAAGTGACCATATCGCTGATGCCAGAGACTGTTGATAGATGAAGATTTAGTTGCGAAGCCATGTTCAAGAGAATCGCCTGTATCCACAAGTCTATATAGACCATGATCCTCAATGCCCACAGCTACATCCAGCTGAGGAGAATGCCGCATAATCTGACTGACAGAAAGGAGGTTAAGTTTCATACCAGGAACATAGTACACATTGAGGAATATGAGATTCCTCCCTCCAGGCTGTATTTGAACGTTGTCCTTGCCGACAACAGTGTACTCTTCACCACCTCCAAAAATAACTGAATCAGTGTAGGGGGAGAACTCAACAAACCAGTCATGCCTGTGAGTGAAATGACGAGAAGCACCAGAATCAATGTACCAGGCAAAAGACTTCACATGATCTGTAGGTCTTTTAGACCCTCCCTGCTTCCGCTGCTCAGAAGCCAATCGGGTACGGCAATCTTTGATCATATGACCAAATTTGTGACAGTAATTGCATTGCACCTTCTTTTTTCTTGGAACCATCCTAAGACTGAGAAGAGCCCTTCTACTGAAAGTACTAGGATGACTGGGATTTGCCTTTATCCTTGTGAAAGGATTTGGCAACAAAGGCATATTCTGAGGAGGCTGAAGTAGCACCGCTACCAAACTGTTGTTTCCAACGATCCTGCTGTAGAAGTTTGGTGCATAACTCTGGAAATTTCAGATCAACATTAGTAGAAGTAATGTTGAGAGTCTCTATAAAGTGCTCATACGGATTTGGTAGACTTTTCAGAGTAATGACTACCATATCCTCTTCCTCCATTTGCCGACCAATAGCTTCGAGCTGATCTTGAATGTCCTTAATCTTTGTAAGATGCTCTTGTAAGGACATGCGTTCATCCATCATAATGGAGAACAGCTGATTCTTCA
Source organism: Cryptomeria japonica (assembly GCF_030272615.1). Classification (NCBI taxonomy): domain Eukaryota; kingdom Viridiplantae; phylum Streptophyta; class Pinopsida; order Cupressales; family Cupressaceae; genus Cryptomeria; species Cryptomeria japonica. The sequence continues at coordinate 281,962,079 of NC_081406.1, read as the reverse complement.
GAAAAAAGGCTCGACGCTTGTCGGATGTCTCATGCAACTCCTTCAGATGCTTCCAGATTTCTGCAACTGACTTGCCAGAAGGAATCCGAGGTCGCTGGTCATCTGTAACAGAGAGCTTGAGAAGCATAACAGCTTCTCTATTGCAGTCATCAAACTTGTCCTGGTCAACTCCAAGTGTTTGAGGACGGGACTCCGTGCCCAAAACAATATTATCCAGGCGGCGATATTCAAAAATAGTTAGCATGCGCTGCTTCCAGATGTTATAATTTTTCCCATTAAATCGCTGACTGTCTTCCAACATCAAGTTGGTCAATGATACCATCTTGCACATTTCCCAATGCACGGAAAATGAAAAAACTGAGAAGAGGCACTGGCACGGAATTCAAAAAATTCAAATCCCAATGCAGAAAGAGGCAGATGCAGGTACAAACTTCAAAAAATGAAGTATGGTGGGCATGAATTTCAAGAAAAAAATGAAGCACGATTGGCACAGATTTCAAGAAAATTTTACGATTGACCCAAAAAAATCCAAAGACAACCCAGAAATCCTTGCGAAAAACCCAGAAAGAATCTGAAATCAGAATTGAAATCCACTAGCACGAAATTTGAGGTAGAGAAAACGATGCACACACAAAATTCTGAAAACAACCCAGTTGAGCTCTCGAAAAACCCACCAAGAATCTGCAATCGGAAAAAAAAATTCGACTTGATCTAAAGGGCAAAAACCCTAATCAAAAATGCAGATTTCCGTCCAAAAATGGCAGAAAAAATAATTTGCAAGTGGAAAAAAATCACGTCACGCACAGAGGATTAATGGCGTCACGGGACGAAGGTCTAGTTAAGAAAAAATCTGCCATAGAAAACACGAAGAATAGTAGAAAAAACCGCCTGAAAGAAAACCCTTTAGAAAAAAAAAATTGAATTTCAAATTCTGAAAAAATTATAGGCCCTAGATTTGTTTTTTCAGTCATGAAAATTTTCATTTGAAAATTTTTAGAAAAAACAAAAATTTTCTTTCTGCTCTGATACCATATTACGCAAGTAATTGGTAAAAAATTGAATGTATTAACAATGAGCAAACACTCAATAAATATGATTACAAAGAATTACAAGAGGGCAAGTTTCAAAAAGGAAACTGCCAATAAGATCGAGCAAGATCTTATTAAGATATTTACACTAAGTTTACAATATTGAGCATTAATAATAAAATAATAAAGTATTATTCTAATAAACAGGAGACAAGGTTTTTTCTAGGATTGGCCCACATGGCAGGTATAGAATCAGGGGAATTTGATGCAGGGATCTTAAACTATAAATTTTAAAATTTGGCTATGTTTATATTGAACTTAAAATTATTAAAATTTAAATATATTATGGTTCCAAACTATGGACAAGACATGCCCATTGTATTTTAGCTATTTTATTCATTACATTTCATTCACTTTCTGAGATTACATTCACTTTGCTGCCCAAGTTTAAATGATCAGTCTCCACCTCAGTGAAAGATGATTACGTTCTGGAAAACAAAGCAGAAGGTTTCTTCAAAGCTCACGCATTTGCCAACATAAATTGGCTTCCTTCACACCACAAGGTATTTTTTAAAGCAAACAATCATGTTTCTGTTGATGTTGCAACAGTCTCACAATCAGAATTGTGACCAAATACAAGTAGAGTTCTCTGTGATTCTCACTGTTGTTTTCCGCTAGGAATATCACAAGAAATTCCTGCCGTTTTGTGTCAGAAAAAAATAAACAAATAATCTGCACCCTGTCCACACTCATGGTAGTCCAGACAACAAATCCAGATTGGGTACAAGCCTGATCCAGATCTGAGAGCTTTTGTGAGTGAACTGTTAACTTAGGAAAAGGTCGAATAGACTTCCAAATGGAGCTGAGGGTGGATGCCTTAATGTACGTTGATAAAACAAAAAGGACTTATTATTGTTGAAGGAAGGAATGTTGAATAAGAAGAAAATATTTTTTCCTTCCTTTCTAAATTTGTCGTTTGGGGTGTACTGGCAGCCATTTTTAAAATCCAAATTAAACTATAAATTTCTAGGAGATGATGCTTACAAGATGTAATGATGACCCAAGCTTCCCATCAGATTGACAATCAAGTTGTTTGATAGTTTTCGACTTGCATGCTAATTTTCTCCCCTCAAATAGGCTCTTTAATGATGTGAATTGGAGAATCTTGGTTGGTAAGAGGCATTACTTTTCCAGCAAGGTTTCTTCAAGATTCTGCAAAACAATAGAAACTTCAAAGTATGGCATAAGTTTTGTTGTCAGGACAACTATTGGTTTCTTTCAGCATTGTGATTATCTGCCTTGATGCTCTTCATTGTGGTGTTTTCTATACTTCTGGCATGCCCTCCTCCATCCAAAGTTTTTTTGTTCTATGATGCTGCAATCTATTATTACTCACCAAATCTTTTCTTCTATTTTAGTATCTCTCTGATAGTTAGTTCTCATTCTAGGTGCACCCAGCTCCTTGTGTATTCTCACAGGTTTTTTGTTTTAAGCATTTTTATGGTAGTTTTGTCCTTCATTTTGATCTCATTTCTCCTATGTACACCCATATTCTGCTGTTAATTGGTGCTGCTGTATATTTTAGCCAGTTCTTCACCTTTTGAAATTTTGGAGTGTTCATCATGAAAAATAATTGAATGATTATATTTACGAATATACAACATATACAAAGAGGTTTACAAGACGAAGTTCTAAAAAGAACGAACCGTTAAACTGAAGCTTCAACATGAAGCTAAAAAGCTAACTACGCCTTCTAATAAAAGAAGCAGTAGTTACACTAAGCGAACTAAAAAAGACAACTAAGTCGACAGCTAAAATGACAATTATAGAATAGATATAATATTATTTTAATACCCTCTCAAATGGTCATCGTACTCAATACCCTATAGAAGACACTGCAGGTTTTTTTACCACAAATGCAATGCAAAGAACACTCTGGTGCTAAGAATACTCTCCGAGGATCTGCAAATGTTAATGACCAAGAATACCTAAAGCCATCCAACTTGATGTAATCCTCAAAAGCCTGAAACCACGATTTTAAGGAAAAATCGGCAAACCCTCCAATGAGAAACATACACAATTTTGACAAAAAACGCAAAAACTTTTGCAAAAGAGCATTGAGCACCGTTTGCTCCAGCAACTCCAAAACAAACCGCAAGATACCACAGTTGCAAATGTTTGCCCCAACAACGCCAGGTGCGACCGAAAACAAACTGCAATAAAGCATGATTTTTGTGGAAAAAACCGTCAAACACTAAAACAAGAACCCCTCCAAAAGATTTCACGATTTTTTAGGACAAAATCCACAAACCCATAAATCTAAGGTTATAAGTCATCGTTTTGGTGGAAAAAACGGTAAAACCCAGATAACCAAAATCCCACACAAACTTTGTGAAATATAGATGATAATTTTTAAGGAAAAATTATAAACCCTACAAACAATTTTTGAGGAAAAAATCATGAAAACCCTAACAAGTCTAACAGGAAAACCCTGATTTTTGAGGAAAAAATCAAGAAAAACCATCACATGTTTTTTTGTGGAGAAAAGTCAAAAAACCCAAAATATTTTTTTTGAAGACAAAATTATAAAAAATTCAAAATAATTTTTTTAAAGGGAAAAAAATTTATAAAAAACCACCATAATTTTTTTAGGGACAAAATTATAAAACCCAAATTAATTTTTTAAGGAAAAAAATATTAAAAACCAGAAAACCCAAAAGAAAAATTTCATAAAAACCAAAAGACCAAACATCGCTACAAACTCAATCCCGTCGAGAAAAAACCGAATCGTGTCTAGAAATAGCTCCCAAAGAACACAAACTGGAGGTATAAAACATCACAATCAAAAAACCCGCCAAAAAATCACACAAATCATGCGGAATAACCCATGAAAAACACAGGAAAACTGTGTAGAGAAAATAACCCACGAAAAACAGAGGAAAATCGTCGCAAAAACAAAGAAAAATCTACTAAAAAAATTCCTGCACCAACTAAAAAAAACCATGTTGCCTTCTCAGAGCACAAATAGAAACCCGAAAATAATTCGTGTCGCCAAACAAACTGCTGCCCAGAAAATTGCGGCTCCCACAAAAATAGAAGCACCTCAGAAAATCCCAACTTGGGTCAAGCTCAAAAACAAACGACCAGAAACCCTCCAGACCTGCGAATTTTTTTTTCAAAAAATTTGAAACTGCAAAAGAAATCCAATGCAGGCCAGAAAAATACACCCACCTCACAAAGAAAACGCACAGAAAGGAAGTCACGAACTGCAGAAGACAAATTTGCCCCAAAAATCTTCCACAAAAAAAAAATTCTCCAAAAACCCTAATCCACGACCTTCGAAAATTTCACCAAAAATATCCAACAAGCTTACGAATTTTTATTAAAAACTTTGCCAAATCCTAAAGAATCCTATCAACCCGCTCTGATACCATGAAAAATAATTAAATGATTATATTTACAAATATACAACGTATATAAAGAGGTTTACAAGACGATGTTCTAAAAAGAACAAACCATTAAATTGAAGCTTCAACATGAAGCTAAAAAGCTAAAAACTAAAAAGCTAACTACGCCTTCTAACAAAAGAAGCAGTAGTTACACTAAACAAACTAAAAAAGGCAAGTCAACAACTAAGATGACCATTATAAAACAGATATATTATTATTTTTAAACATCAAATCTTGTAATATCTTGCTTTGTCGATGTGTTTGATGTCCTTATTCTTCTGCAATTGAGCTCTGTATAGCATGAACAGTCTACGTTGTTTTGTAAAACTATTGTCCATGTTATCTTCTCCTAATTAACATATTGGATACCATTTAGGGCCAATCAAGCTCTGTATAGCATGAACAGTCTACATTGTTTTGTAAAACTATTGTCCATGTTATCTTCTCCTAATTTAACATATTGTATACCATTCAGAGCCAATCCAGGGGGAATACAGCTTTTAAGAATGAGAATGAAGAGCATCAGGGTGAAGATGAATATATGGTGGCAGTTGAGTAACCGAAAGAGAAATACGAAGTGAAATAGGAAGTTCTTATGAAAACAAGGTTCTTTAAGACACAAGATACATGCAAGAGGATAAATGAACTTCCCAGACAAGAACATGAAATCAAGGACAAAGGACCTTGCAAGAAGATACATCTACAAAATTAGAAGAGTCCGTCTTGAGTTTGTTGTTGAACACCTTACTCCCTTCCCAATCAAGAGAGTCCTGACCTTGGATTTGCATGTAAAGCCTTTTTGGGTGAATATCGATGAACAACAAGAAGACTAGTAAAGATAAGGAAGTTTTGTATAAATGGTCAAAGGAGAAAAAATAATATCTATTGGTGCAGGGATGGAGACTCCAAAAGACGTTGAAAAATAAACTAAGGGATATAGCAGCATTGCATGTCACCAAGGCAGAGGACCAGATGGAAGCAGTCAATGGTTTAATGAATGAATGAATGAATGCTTTTAATAACATCCACAAGGCCAAACAGTCTATGGGACCCACGGGTAGCTAGCAAAGAAGAGTATGCAAAGACCAAAGAATAGTGTCTGCTAAACCTCCTTTTCCTTTTCCTTCTGCATCTTGGATCTTAAGCTGTGTAACTTGATCAAGAAATCTGCAACTCTTGTTATCAATATTCTTCAAATAGATTGCTCAAGGTGTTTACATTTAGTGTGTCAATGTGGTGGATTCGGATATCCTTGTAAGTTGGGCATTCCATGATATAATGTCATTTTGTCTCCACTACCCCTTGGGTGCAATATCTACATTTTCTATCTACCCACTCCTCTTTAGGTATCATCCATCTTCCGGTTTCACATCTAAGTTGATGTAAGTTGGTTCTAATATGAGCAATTAACATTTTTGCTTTCCATTTTATATCCATTCCTATGTAATTCTTTTGTGTATGGTCATGTGTGGGATTGAAATGTTTGATATAATATTATTTTTTCCTCCCAAGTTGTCATGTCCACATGCTTTCTCTAAACTTTCCTTGCACGTACTTTTTTATTTCCTTATTGTTATTTGGGCAATCTCTTATGCTGATATCCCATTTATTCATCCATTTAATGTTTTGCTTCATCCATGTATTCTTCCTTCTCTCTAGCTTCTCTTCCACTGCTATTTTTGGCCAACTATGTATCTCCATATTTTCTACTCTTCTTAGATACCTTAGTAACCGGACCATAGCTCCCACCTCAATAAGAAAAGCCCCCGCTTTCGCTAGAGCAATCTCGTATGGAATAGATGATTTAATCTTGAGGTTATTTGTGATAAAATGTTTTTGTAATCTCTCTATTTGCCTCCATTTACTTTTTGAACTGTTGCTGCCCCAAACCTCACAACCATATAAAACCCCTGAAACCACAATAAGGCCAGAAAAAGTCTTCCTAGTTTTCCAATACCATAGCTCAGCTCTTCTACATCTATTTTGCAATGGGTATAAGGCTTTCCATCGTCCTTGAATCTTTTTCACTTTATCCAGCTAAGTTTATTGTGGAAGTCAAGGCCAAGGTATTTATCTTCATTGACCATTTGTAATGGGCTGCCCTCAAAAACAAATTCCCTATGAAACTTCTTTCTCATCAAGGTAAAGATCGTGACCTTAGTTTTGCTAGTGTTCACTTGTATCCCTGCCTCATGACAAAAAAGTTCTAGAGCCTTCAAGTGTTCCTTCAAATCTAGTGCTGATTTTGCCATTAAAATAAAATCATCAGCATATAAGAGAAATTTTATTACATAATTGGTCAAATGAACTCCCCCTCCACCAAACTTTTCTATCCATTCCTCTAGTTTGTCAATGCATAACCCAAATAAGGTAGGAGATAATGGGCAGCCTATAATGTCCCCTTTCTAGCCAGTTAATTTGTGATTTGTCATTAGCCTATTTCTCCATGGTCTTGTAGGCTAACTTGAATGTTGAAGAGATCCAAAGGATATTTGGCCTAGGCATTTCCAATTTCAGGCGAATCCGAGTTAATTTGATGCAGTTTTGGGGGACATGCTATTTTTAGTAAGTCAACTGGCTAGGGCAATGACTCGACATTTTGAGTGCATTCTTGAATGAAAACGATGTCAGTGATCATAGTTGAATACCGACTGGGTAATTTACTTCTACTTGGAGATATTTATTATTTAACAATAAAGTTTAAGTTATAGAGTTAAATTAAAATATTTAACTTTATTGTTATTTAATAACTTTAGTGGGACCATAAAGTTAAGTGTTGAAAGAATTAAGTGTCCCCTTTTTTTAAAAGGTACATAGGCACCTTAATGAGGAGATTATAATATTAAAATAAAAGTGATTTCTATCATCCCACATTGCCTGTGAGTTGGGTCGACTTCCTTGAGAGTGAATAAATAGAAATTTTGAGAGCTCTTTCAGCATGCTTGGTTGAATTGAAATTTATGAGATTGTTTGGAGAGTTTTCTCAGGGGTTGGAGGACGAAATCCCTCTTCGCTGACACTCTCTTTGCTGTTGAAAGAAACAAACAAGAGGATCTTTAGTTGAGCTTCAAGGTAAAATCATATTGATTTTGAAGTTTATTCCTTCCATTTGCCAAGATTACAGTTGCCAGGAAGGGTTCAATTTGGAGTTTGACCTTGGTACTAAGGTGTGAAGCATTCAGCAAAGTTTGCTGCTGAAAGTTGTGGATTCCCAGCGATTATAGTGAGTTCCCAGGCTGCCATACATACTCAGAAAACCCTGCAGAAGTACCGTACTGTTGGGGCAGCATACTAAGGGTGCCGCACCTATCAATCACTGTTGTACAGAAGCAATTAGACTGTCGTTCCAGCCAGAACCATTAGCAGCAATTTATATAAGCCTGAGGATTGCTTAGACAGGAGGCCGTACAGGTCTGAGATACTGCTGACAGGGGCCGTACAGTCCCGAAGTACATCAGAGAGGGCCTTACCTGCTTGAGTTGTGCTACTCGAAGTTGGGAAACAAGGTTTTATACATGTTGAACACACAGTGACATTTTCATTAATGGACAGTGAATTGGTATGCAAACATTGTATTGCTGTTATTTATCAATGACATTGAAAAAGACATTGCTGTTAGTATCTCTCAAGTCTCAAAGTTTGTGGTAATAGTTAGAAATTATATTAGATAATATTGTCATAGAATATTCAAATGTGATATCATCATTTGGTGAACATTGTATTTGACAAATACTTACCATAATCACATTAAGCTATCATAAACAAAAAAAACACAAATATATACTGGGCTGCTATAACAAAACTTAAGGAAACTCAAAAAATCAGATTTGAAGAAGAATACATGCCAAGTGTTTGAAAAAATGTCAAACTACCAATACTGAAGGAAATCAAAGGCAAGCGACAGAGGCTCTAATACCACTGTAAAGGAAAGGGGGACATTTAATTCTTTTAACACTTAACTTTATGTTCTCACTAAAATTATTAAATAACAATAAAGTTAAATATTTTAATTTAACTTTATAACTTAAACTTTATCGTTAAATAATAAATCTCTTATTAGAAGTGAATTACCCAATCGGTATTCAACTATCATCACCGACATTGTTGCCATTCAAGAATGCACTGAAAATGCTGAGTCACTGCCCTAGCTAACTGACTTACTAAAAAATAGTAAGTCCCCCAAAACTGCATCAAATCAAATCGGATTGCCCTGAAACTGGAAATGCCTAGGCCAAATATCCTCTGGATATTACACAAGTAATTGGTAAAAAATTGGATATATTAACAATGAGCAAACGCTCAATAAATAGGATTACGAAGAATTACAAGAGGGCAAGTTTCTAAAAAGATGCTGCCAATAAGATCGAGCAAGATCTTATTAAGATATTTACACTAAGTTTACAATATTGAGCATTAATAATAAAATAATAAAGTATTATTCTAATATTGGATCCCTTCAACGTCCAAGTTAGCCCACGGGACCATGGAGAAATAGGCTATCGACAAATCACAAAATAAATGGCTAGAAAAGGGACATTACACAGCCCTACTTGACCCCAATGTCACTTCCAAAGCATTTTGATAATCCCTATTTGGTTTGGATTTTGGCCCAGACTTGATCATGCAACCTATGAACAGCAGCCCCATAATGTTCTGGGATTCCCAATTCTTCCATTCTACTCCATAGTTACTTCTAGGTACCATGTCAAAAGCTTTCTTGAAATCAACAAAGCAGCAAAAGACCTCCCCTCCTTGCTTGTCCCAAGCTTTTTCAATCAATTGTCTGAGTGTAATGAATGCAATGGTCAATGGTAGAATGTTTCGGCCTAAAACCCGCCTACCTTTCGCCCTATTTCCCTCCTCTTCAACCCAAATACTGAGTCGTCTTTCTATCATGCTCCCAAAAAATTTAACAAAAAGAGGATTGATCATTATAGTGTGATAATTTGAAGGCTTGTTGATGTCGCCACTCTTAAGCAAGGGGTTGACAACACTAGTTGTCCAATTTGTCGGAAATCCATTTTGAATGACCCCATTGAATATTATTTTAATGTGTGGTGTGAGGATTTCCATGCCCCATCTTAAATATTCTGCTTGTAGGCCATCTATGTCTCAAGCTTTACCTGTTGCAAGTTTTTTAATTCCTTCTTTAATATTGTCTGAGGAGAAGAGTTTAGTTTTTGACTTGATTACCGGCAGGGTGTCTTTATCTTGCACTCTCTCATATAGTTTCTTTGCATATTCTAACCACTAAAGATCTGTGATGTTATTCTCTTTGACTGTGTCTCTTTGCTGCAACTATCTCCAAAATCCTCTAAAATTGTGCCTCCCAAGCAAAATCAGCTCTTTTCTTCTAGTTTGCATATAAATCTCTTTTTTCATTCTTACTAGCTTTACATATTCCTTGTTATTGCCCCATATTTTGACCATTTTCTTTGTTGCCTTACATTCTTCATCATACCATGGATTTGACGGAAAGCTATTCTTGCTACTTCTCTTAGGCCTAGACCTTTTGCATGAATTGAGTGCCTTGAGGGTTATTGAGGTCAGCTTGATGCTTCCTATTGTTTCTTTTCTTGAACTGGCTAGCCCATTGGCTCCTTTTCTATGTAGCTGTTTTTTGAGCATTGTTTGAAAGGTTTCTTGATTTCATGTGTCAAGAGGACTGTACCTTGAGTGACCTCTTTCTTTTCTTTTTGTTGTATCTTCTCTTCATACTGGTTATCTTTCGGCATGCTAATCTTAACATATATTGGGCTATGGTCTGATTTCATTTCTGTGAGACAGTCCTTCACGTCTACTTCTATGAAACTTGACATAAGTTTCTTTGAGCTTATAACATAATCGACCACACTTTGACTGTTATATGTGTGGCATGTAAAGTTCCCTGAACTTGGCCAAACTTTTAAACCATTGCATATAATCAAATCATATAAGCTGCAAACTCCCAAAAATTTTGCCCCATATTGTGTGATAGCTCCTTTTTCATATCGAGATACTCTTTCCCATTTTTGACTCCCTTCCTCTTCTAACCATAAAGGATTGGCACCTTCATTACTAAGGCAAAGACATTGGTTATTTGTTGTTCTAGCATTAAATTCCCCCATTAAGATGATTTCTCCCTTGTGGTTGTATGTTGATATATCCTTTTTCAAGGTTGCATAAGGGTCCTCTTTGTCTAATTTCCTCTTCTTATAGAATTTTGAACTATGAGGAGCAAAATAACATGCTGCAAGATAGATTATGAGCTTTCTAACCTCTATTTTCATCCATATGTACTGCTTATTTGGGTCTTCCTATACCCCACTTCTATTATTATTTCACAAGATTCTCTTACTAAAATTGTTACCCCTCCATGGTCCTTTCCACTTTCCGTTAACTCACTCCATATTGATATCTTTGTGTAACCCTCAAAAGTTGGAACCTTACAACCCTCATGCTCATGTGTTTCAAGGAGGACTATTATGTCCATCCCCTCAACTATGGGCCTTAGACCAGGCCCTCTCCTCCAAGGATAACCTCTACAATTCCAGCTTACCATTGTGAAGTATGCCTAGGGGGCCCTGCCTTCCTATTTATTATATGTTGTTTTGTTGTTGAACTAAGCTTTCCCTCTATACATCCATGCTTCATTACCTGCACTTCTCGCTGCAACCACTTTTTCCCATTCTTTTCTTCTCTCTTCTAGCTGTAGGGGGGGTCAAATCTTCATCTATGAAGAATCGTGTACCTTTAAGAAACCTTTTGTTCCTCAAAATTTTGTTCTTGTCCTCTATGCTTTTCAATGTTACTCTTGCATTCCTATTTCTGCCATCTTTTAACACACTGCCAATTCTACTTGCTTGATGAATATGCCCTACCCACTCCAACTTGTTTCCTAGAAAGTCTTTTATTAACCTATCGGTGTGCTCACCCTCTCCATAGTCCTTCAAACCTTTTATGATTATATTTGCTGACCTATCCTTCCAGTGCCTTTCTTTCCCTATTTGCACTTTAATCTACTTCTCTATGAGTTCCCTTTGGCTCTCTGTTGACCCTTTTGTTACTTGTGCCCACGATTTTGCCTCTTCTAGTTCTAGAGGCTCCTTTAATTTAGCTCCTTTCATCTCTATGTTTGCTAATGCTGATTGGAACTCCTATATGTGTGACATGTCTCTTTCCTCTGCTGCTTTAAAAAAATTCCATTTTTAATCTATTTTAAATCTTCCTTCATTGTCACGATTTCTTACTGCCCTGTTTTCAAATTGGCTTGCAATTTGACTAATTCCTCTTTAAGAAACTTGTTCTCTTGAGTAATTTTATGATTGGTGTCCATGATCTCTTGCCATTTGCTATGCTTCAACCGTTCTGATGCTTCCAAACCTTCCAGTCTCCTCTTTAGCCCCATTAGCTCCTTGACATACAGATCTGAAGACCAAGTTAAAGGATTTGAATTAGGGCTGTATTGGTCCAACTTCCTTTCCTCTTCCAACTTCTCTATTTCTACCTCTTGCTGCTTCATTCCCTCAATGCATTTAAGTTGATGATTTTGTTGGCACACTCTTTCAGCTTGTTTCCCAAAATTTTCATGATTATCTTGCATTCTATTTTTGTCTTTCCTTGCTCTTGCTGCTTCTCATGGATGACTATTTGGTTGAAGTTTACTATCCTTGGCAGTATTGTGATAAACTTATGTGCCCTAGCCACCTTAGCCATCTAGCTATTTTGGCTTGCCTTCGCTGTAATATTCTCTTGTATTGCTTGGCATTAACAAATGTAAGCTTTCCACTTATATCTGAGACTTTGTCTTGTGTGCAGATGTGAGGTTCCAAATCTTTCACAGAGAAAGATGGGGCATATGATGTCAACATGTCTATCTGAGATATATTTTCATGTTCCTTTAAAATCCCCCTCCCACATTTTCCATCAGGTTCCTCCAATAGCACATTGTAGGCATCCTCTTTGTAATTCAAAAAGTCTATTAGCAAATCTACCTCTGGTCCTGAGATGTTTTCTTCCATGTTGACTGAACTTTGGTGTTTTGGGTTTAATGTTTCCATTGAAATACCCACAAAATCCCCATTGCCAGATTTTATATTATTGTTATCAGGTTTGTTTGTGTTGCAATTGCCAGAGTTTGAAATGCATTTAAAAAAATCAGTAGTTGTAACTAGTAGCAAGATTGTCAAGAATTTAAACGGCAATGCTTCAAGTGAAGGTGCCACTTTATATTAGGGAACGACTCGCATTTGATAGAACCCACAAACAAGAAGGTAGAAGACCTAAGCAACTTCCTTAATCAAAAATTATGTTTGCGGCACATTGGATGTAGAGAAGGATAATATTCCAACTGTGTTCAACAATTATAGATGTTATTTGTTTAGATTGTTAACACTTAACAGTAAAGCCAAAGGAAAAGACCAAACAATTTAAGTCATGCTAGTAGAGATAATTTAGTCATTTGCTAGCATAATATATTTTTGGCAATTGGGTGATTAGACATAACTACAGGGGCTTTTCCCCTTAATTTAAATAATATTATTAATTTTATTTTTATCAAAAAAATACCTGTTATAGAAAAATGTGTGCACAACTGTGAAAAGATATGTAGCTAATTTGCATCTTACTAGTAAATAATTACATTCAAAATTCTATAATTGAGTAGTTGATGGTTTTGATATCTGACTCTCATCTCTGACACCACATAATTATGACTATACTGGTAATTAGCACTCCTATCCAAAGAAATGTTAATCGTTTGGGGAATTAATCGGCAAAACAAGACTATAAGACTTTTTGAAAAAATCGGGAAAAAATCGTATTTACAAAAAAACGTAAAAAATTGCAGAAAAACAATCAAAAACTACTTTTTTTAATATTTAAGGGCATTTCCATAGCATAGAGATATTGTAGGCAAATAAAATAGACACTTCAACACATGAATTGTAGAAAATAGATTAAATTCTGCAGGGGTAACAATTCGGAAAAAAAAAATCAGATTAAATTCGCCTTGTATAATTTTATCTGTCTTTAAATATAAGTAATATATCCAGTAAATTATCAAAATAGTTTAACACTGCTAAATAGATTTGAAATTTAACATAGATGTTTATAAAATATAATTTAATTTTTTTAATTTATGAAATGATAATAAAAAGTTATTACAATAAAATAGTAAAATAAAATTGCAATTTAATAATGGCCATTTTAAATCTGTTATTAAATAATAAAAATGCATCATATAACGTTTTATAATTATTTGATATAACATATTTGTTTATAAAATTTAATTTAATTTTATATAACAGTTTTTCCCGATAATAATATAAAGCTAACTAAATATGACATTATAAAATTTATATAATTATATTATTATAAATTTAGTATATTAATATTTTAATATATTTGATTTATAGTTTATAAATTTTATAAAAAAGTGTAGTAATAAATATCGATTATAAACTATATCAAATTCTTAAAAACTTAAGACCTAAAACAACCAAATAAATATACGGCAGAGAAGGAAAGAATCGTGTCTGGACATGGCGGGGCAGGAGTCGAGAGCGATATGTTAATTGCAGAATCGCCTTTTTAGGACATGGCCGCAACGGCAGCAGAGAATGATATGAAAGCTGCAGTCTGTAGAGTCGCTTCTCCACGAAATGAACTCGCCTCACCAGGAAAAACAAATGACGGTTTTTTCTGTACAATTAAACTTGGTCTCCTATTCACTTCCCTTCGACTTCAACTTCGCCTCTATCGTGCGAATTCGAGTTGAGTGAGTAAGCTAAAAATTAGATGGCTATTTATCGATTTTTCTGGACATTTTAGGGTTTTTGCAGCAGTTTTTTTTAACGGGCTTTTGAACAGCGCGATTAATCGCGTTTTTTGTCCGATTAAAACCAAAAAAAACAGTTGAAAGTCGGCAAAAAACAGTCGACGATTTTCCCGATTTTTGGGGGGAATTAATCGGTAGCACTGCCAATTGCCGAATAATCGGGAATAATAGGGATTTTTTCCCGATATTGTTTCTTTGCTCCTATCATCACAAATGTGTAAGAATCATTAACTCTATAACTGATCAAGTGTGTCTGAAGAATATATTTTGTCACATTTCATTTTTCAAAAAATGCAAAACACAGTGAATATACTTATAAAAAACAAGGAGATGTGAATGCACAAGAGATGCACAGAAACTCAGAATGCTGTGGCCAAAATAGAGAAAAAAAAATATTATCTGTAGGCATAAATTTTATTTTTAGGATGCACGAAAATAAAATATCATATAAAAATGATAGCATACTTCAACTCGTAGATCATCCACAGAAGTAGCCGAAAAAGTAGGCACAAGATCAGAACCATTGATGATAGCTGTGATAAACTGTGTGCCTGATTCTGCCAACTCCCAAGTCATACAGGCAGCTGCATTAACCCAATTTAATGTAATGAGTTGGAAAGAAATAAATAGAATATTAAAAATAAAGAGGCAAAAAACTCCAATTTTCAATAGACAGCCTGTTTTATGCCAATATAAAATTCATGGAATATCATGTATAAGCATGTTATATGTTATGAATGTTAACCAGATGTAACATGTTTAAAACCAAGATGCAAATGGAAAAACCACTTCGAGAGGTCTTTCACTCTTTTGTCATTGCTCAAAATGTTTGGACATGCAGTACAGCTAAAATAAAATATTGACAACAGCATAAATGTCATACTGATTGAACAGTGAACACAAAAGATGTCTCTGGAGATATCAAATCGATCAAATGATTCCTGAGAATTTGGATTATCACTTTAAGTTATACAAGACTTCCGGCCCATTACCAGCGAAGAAATCAACCACTTAAAATGTATCATAGAATACAATACAAGTTAGATTTCCCTAACTCTAGAAATAATATTCACATGCTACTATTACTAGGCAATTGCTTGTTCTATAGCCTTGTTCGCTATTGCATTTTATCTTTGTGGCACTTTACTACTGGATTTCATACCAAGCTTTCCATCTGAATCAAGTCAACCAAACAAGGGTAGTGAATCCAATATACCTGGAGCAAATGTAATACAATGAGTAGAAGAAAACTCTTTATGTTCCCTTAGTATATATGTCAAAAGAGCTGCAGTGCCTCCACCCAAGGAGTGTCCAACTACCTGTTATTTTCATGCAAGCATGTCAAAATCCACTTTACTGATAATAATCAAAAAAGTTCCCAGCTGTAAAAGAGAGTTCACAAGTAGAAAATCACAGAGTATTCAGTACCCCTATTTTGCAAACCTTCCTTGCAGAATGTCTTGGTCAACATAAAAAAAAATGGTTGAAATGTTTAATTTAAGAAAAGAAATAAATGAATGGGAAAATATATGCTATAAGTTCATAGGGGCAGTACAAGTTTTTCAAAAATTTAGAATAAAATGTGCTTCCAAATTCCAGCATATTAAAGAATTGAAAATATGGTACTTCAGCAGCCAGAGAATATTAAAGAATTAAATAATACATAAAAGAAACAACAAAACAATGCAAGTCAGAAACCTTCATAAAGGCTATACTTTAAAAACAAAGGCCATATAGCCAATGAAAGTAAAGATCAAACAACTTGATGTATCATGTTATATGGTATTATGGAATACAAAATACGCAGTATTTTCTGGAAGCAGATATTTATTCCCGAAAGCACATGACCTATATATATCTATTTGTCACAATTCCACTTAAAAATTGTCACGCATGGCACCAAGAAGAAGGCTTGTACAATGTTATTACTTATTAGCAAAACCAACCACGATAAAAAAATTTATATTACAGCAGTTACCTTTTGCATCAGGTAATAAAAAACACTCAGTTAAAATAACATGAAGCGCACTCTCAGCCTGAATAAAATAATGCCAAGTCAAATCAACACTTCATCCATCAAAACAACAATTCAATTTCAAGTGAAATGCATCAAACTGCTTCAAGATTTTAATTTTGAGATTGGACTTCTATTTTATTCCCTTTTGGAAGTTGAATCATTCCTGTAAAGACAACAAACAATAATGAGCCCTTTAGTAGCACATTAAAGTATTTACTCATACTAGTGAAAAGCCCCAAATACATTTAGATAATTTATCATCTAATAAAACCAAAGAATTGTGGGAGGTGACAAATAAGCATGACATAATTTTGAAGACACTACAGTGTAGCATACCTATATTGTAGGAATTTTACAGTTTGCTGATTGCTTTGTGAATTAGTGCAGTAATTTCAGTTAGTAGATATAATCCCTTTGGTATATCTTGGCTAAATATCAGCCTAAACATACAGTTAGTTAATAGGGAACTCATTAAAATGAAGACATTTCAAATTACACTAGGAAACTCGTACTGTGCTATAGAAAACCTATTTGTCATTTGATATAATCTTTCTCCATGATGCCAAATTGACAGACATGCATAATATTGTCTTGATGAGTAGAGAGAAAGTGGCTCAGAAAAACTGTAAAGAGAACTTTGAACTTTTCAAATGATGCAAGCACAATTATGCAAAAGATAGGAACCATAATAATTCAATATTCCAAATCCCATTTACAAACATTACAATAAATCAATATAAAACAGTTTACAACACTCAAAAAAATTCTGAACTGCACTTTAGCACCCCAAGCACTCATTTTATTACTGAATTAGTCAAGAGATAGACAAGGACATTAACGATTAAATTAGAAATTATATAAGATGAAAAAAATCTGAGTCACTGTCAAGTATAACTCCTATGACTTTCCTGTCAATAGTTCATATAACAAAAACATGACACCTCCCACCTGAAAATTAAAAATAGCAATCTTTCAAAAGCATGAAAAGACCATAAAAATAGCAATCTTTCACGAGTGACAAATAAAATGTGTTTAACTTATTTTTTTCAGTGACAGATGCAAAGTTGTAAACAAGGCCATAAACGACAAATGCAATACACTTAAACTTTTTAGAATCGGGAATTCATATTCATAAACTGGAGAATATTGTCATTGTTAAGTTTTTAAAATGGGAGGATGAAGAAGACAATGACAATGAACTTAACCTGCTCCATGGAAAAAAATCTGCAAATGCAACAAAACTTAAGAAAAGAAATGAAAGATAATGGAAGCTTATTTACCTTTATGCTGTAGTCAGGATGCTTCTCCAAAGCCTTAATCAGGCAAGGGACTGCAAGCTGTGATATCCAACGAGCAGCAGCAACCATCCCACAGTGTGCATAACCTAGCACTAAATTGCTTACACCGCCTTCACCAAGAACAGTGTGATGAAATGGTACAACAGCTCCAGTAACTGCTGTCAATGTATCTTTAATGCTATGAGTCCCTCTAATCAATAGAAGGAAAGAATGTGATTTATCATCAACTAGAATAGTAAACGCAGGCTTCAAAAGCTGCATATCACAAACAAGAAATTAATGCAGTTAGTAATGCCATTTACTTCCAGACAAGGATTTGATAATGCTGCTGACATATGCTTTATGTAAATGTATCTCAATATCTATTGATTCTATTCCATTCTTATATTTATATCATAAATTTGGATGTTTAACATTTCTAATATTTCCAAGACAATGATTCATTGGTTCTCCTATATGGAAATCTTATAAAAATATATCGAAAATTGATTCCATCACAATAGGAAGCAACTTCCTAACAGATTTCCATTTCCAGCATCTTACCCCTGCCTTAGGCTCTTGAAGAAGTACATACTCTTTGGAATAACCAGTTGCCTCCAAAAATAGATGGAATGGCTTCTTAGAAAAATGAATACACATAGTCAACAAGTTCAGGAGATCCTTTAATTCAGCAACAATACTGGGTCCTGTTAGCTGTTTACTGTCACTTCCCGCATAGACACTTGCAACATGTAGATGTCCCTGTAATCTTACAGTCACCATGTAAGATATATAATTTGAAGATTTTTACCAGCCAAGCTCTAACAAATTCAGAAGAAGTAAATGACATTCATTCAGCTTGTGCATCTATATATGCATGGTAATCTCAAAAATGCCTATAGTCTGCTCACATCAGCAATAACTTTACTGATTTCATTGTCAACAGCCAATGAACTGAATGAAGTGACATGCCCTAAATTTTCAATTTGTGTTAGTGAAAGAGAGTGTACTCATTTTTTGCATTATTCACATATCTATAACTGACAAATAAAATCACAAACATGGTACAAATAAACTGCAGATGTTGCAAATATCATTCAATAGAGATAAAAAATACATAGAAGCAACAGCTCGCAATCAGGTTCGAGATTAGTTCTAACGCATATAAATCCAGATGTCATATGTGCCAATACATAGCACTCCCAATATCTGTAAGCATGCCTTGCTGAAAAAATGGATGAGTTGAGTACAAAATCATAGAAAGTGGTAGCTACTTGCACACATAAAACCCAGGTTTTCATGGACGACAGACTTTTATGTTTAAATTTAAGAAATAATACAACATCATTGTCAAAGTTATTTATGCTTTATATTTGGTAATCCTTGGTTCTCGCCAGCCTGCTTACTAGTGCCTAGTGGTAAGAAATTTTGAAGTTTTCCTTCAATGGCAAGCCAAGGGTTTGCAAGATTATTCACAAATAAAAGATGCAAATTAACACAAAGAGTCATGTTGTTAGATGAAAATTTGCAATTGACAAATCCTGACCTTGTTTCTCGCATTCAAGTTCACTGGCCCGCAAAGTTCCAAAAATAGAACATTCACCAACTTTTATATAAAATTTCACTAATGCAAATAGATTTTCTAAACTTTCAAATTGAATATATTTTTCAGTTTCCCCATGTATTAGCATTTAACACATAAATTCCTTATTTTCTGAGATCGTGAAATTAAAAATTCACCAAATATGCTATTTGTTAAGAGTTACCATCCCTTCCAATTTTCTCTATTTTTTAGCCAGTAAAATTTTCAAAAGTACAACATTAACCATATATTTTACATAAAATGAGGCTAAGATAATTAGAAATTATACAATTTTTGCCCTATATATTATCCTAATCAAAAACTTCTAAACTCCTTATTTTTTTCCAAATTGGAAATCCTCATTTTCTATTATCGAAAAAAAACAACAACAATGTCGTAATTTTAAGAAAGTTTACATCCCTTACAATTTTCTATGTTTAAGTTCCTATGTTCATGATCTAATGATGTTCACTTTGATTTCAATATGCCTTACAGTTTTCTATGTTTAAGTTCCTATGTTCATGATCTAATGATGTTCACTTTGATTTCAACATCCCTTAGAATTTTCTATGTTTAAGTTCCTATGTTCATGATCTAATGATAATCATTTTGATTTCAATAAAACTAAATATGTCATAACAACAGCAATTCTTCCCTAGAAGATTTTTACTTTCATGTTAAAATTTTGAATCAGTAAAACTTATCTTTTAGGGTAAATTCCTACCGATTAATACAAATGGACATAAAATAACCTCCAACTAACAACCTGTTATTTTGGAAATCATTTTACAACAAAGAGCCTTGGCTAGTTATACTTTCCAGCTTTAATACAGATTCTATCTATATTAGATATTAGAGCAAATGCTCCCTCGTTCACCTTTCATCACGGTGCTTTGAAAAGCTAAACGTTATGTTAGTTAATTCAAATGCAAAACTGTAAATACAGCAGAAAAGTTTATAAATGTGTTTATTTTATGACTGGCTAATTCTCTGCATAAACTTTAAAAACAAGATTTGCAATTTATCAAAAATGTATAAGATGTTAAAAAAAAATAGTAAATTTTTCAAAACTTTGATTTCCTTTTTTGTGATCTAATGATGTTCACTTTGATTTCAATAAAATTACGGGTCATAACAACAGCAATTCTTCCCTACATGATTTCTGCTTCCATGTTAAAACCTTGAATCTGTAAAACCAATCTTTTAGGGCAAATTCCTATTAACACGTGCATATGGATGTAAATAATATATCCGTCCTCAATTGGGCTGGATTGCTGCTTTTATCCTTTTTCAGAGGCATTATGAAACTTTAGGTATACATGGCAGTTGCCTCTATTATATATTTTTCTAAGATAGGCATAATGCTCCATCCTTTACATGGATTTATCCAAGATAGGTTTAGATTGTAAAATATTAATGTAAGATAGATTTACGTTGTAAAATATTAATTTGTAATGTCCTTAAATTGGGATGTACCTGTTTTTAATCAAAATAAACAATTTGCACAATATAATTTACTTATCATTAGCATTCTTAAGTTAATTCATTAAAGTTAGGGAGTTTGAGATTTAATGAACAATCAACATCATATGAAATGTAATGTCCCCCAATCAACATCATATGAAATGTAATGTCCCCTTTTGGGAGGACACTAAATCTTGCCCACTATACTTGCAAAATTATTGGAGGTGATGTATTTTCAGTCTGTTGTGGTAATTTGGACAG
Source organism: Cryptomeria japonica (assembly GCF_030272615.1). NCBI lineage: Eukaryota > Viridiplantae > Streptophyta > Pinopsida > Cupressales > Cupressaceae > Cryptomeria > Cryptomeria japonica. The sequence goes on along the minus strand of NC_081406.1, from coordinate 281,941,184 downwards.
ATTCAATTCAATGTTGTTTCTCTCTTTAAAAGCTGAATGCTGCCCTCTTGGATGAGTGCTATTGCTGAATGGTTGATCTGTATTTGATTGCTGAAGATTCTTTGCTTTCTTCGGAGAAATGATGTTAATTGTATTGATTTTCTCCATTGATTGATAAGTCCCCTTCAATGCATTGAATGAATTCTCCTTTATACTTTATTGGTGGAAGGGATCACTACCTTTCATAAGAATTGAGTCACCACTTTCCCTTGCTGCCCTTGAGAATAATATATTATTTCCCAAATTGATCTCCCCTTTTTTTCTCCTCCTCAAAGTTCTCCCCTTTATATGCTCCAATGTGAGGGAGAGTCACACCTCTTCATGATGGTCACAACCTTTCACAATTACCACCCTTTCAAAAGGGTCACAAGACTCACAACCCTTCATCATTGCTGCCCCTTTGAAAGAGTCACTTCCTTATCTTCTTCCCATTAATGCTTCCTTAATTCCTTTGCTCCCCTCTTTCTTCCTTATCCCTTTTCTCCCCAAATGAAGTTCTCTTCTCTCCCTTTTATATCTCATGTTTGAGGGAGTCACAACTTTTCATTTGATGCCTTTTGACAATTCATTAAACCTAATTATATTAATTTTTATTTTTATTCTTTTATATTATAATTTATTATTATTATTTATTAATAAATCCTATTTCAGCAAGGGGATATTACATGAAATGATAAATATATTTGCCATTAAAACCTAAACCCTAACCATAATCAACCATAGTAGAATTGGCAAGGAAAACCTCGAAAGGAGGTCTGGAGACTGTTCAGCCCAATAAGCCCAAGAGTCCGGTGCATCCAATTATAACAGCCTGCCCGTTGGCCCACAAGTGGCAGGAACATCCCACTAATACAGTTCCATCACTTCGGGTGGCCTACTTAATTCGAGAGAACCAGTCTACTGCCTCCCCCTAACTTATTTCCTTCCATTCCACATATGATTGCTAGTGGGAATGAAGGAATAGACAACTTTTATTAATCTAAAGAACATAATAGATTGAGAAGGCTTATTAATATGATAGACAAGACATATTGAAGAATATAGGTGTCTAAACATATTTCATAGGCTTATGCATACATCAAGCATATTTATATTCATCATGCATACCAGCCTAAATTAGACTTCTGCTTTAATTGCTGTTTGTATATAACTGATCTGCTTTTCCTTTTTATCTTCTTTGATTGTCTTGTCTTATGTTCTCCTTTGAGTAGCGATCTACAAGTTATACCTCTCAATCGTGCTGGGAGGGTTATGTCTTTTCATGACCATGTCCCTTCCAAAGGTGGCGTCTCATTGCAATCAATTTAGTAAATCTCTGCCTTAAACATCTGCCTCTTCATCTTGTGATCCTCCTCTCTTGGAGGATTTAATGAATTGTTTGAGCTTCTAACTAACTGTTCAATAGAAAATTGGTGCAACTTTCAATCTTACTAATTTAAATTTCTCTTTTGCTGTTTGGGTTTGATCTAGGAATCAAGAAAATTGTGAAGTCTTTGAAAATACAATTTTCTTTTATTAAGATGCAAGCATTTTGTTGTCATGGCGGGGGCATGACATACTTAAGGTATAGATCTTAGTGATAAAAATATATTGGCTAATATAGTTTATATATTGGCTACTATAGTTTTCATTTATTATTGTTTAAAAAAATTATATTTTGGCTCTATTTTAGTTTTTCCTTACACAGTCACACCATGACAGTCCTTGACCTGCTGCCACTGCTTTTTTTTCTTACCACTAGGACAGGTTATCTCATTATTGCCCATAAAACCTAATTTTGACAGACTCGTTTAAATTAGTATTTTTTACAAGAGAGGGTACGTAAACCAGGAAGGCTTATTATTGCTGAAAAAATAAGTATATCTATTTCTTAGAAATTGAACAAACATCATTAGAGCACAAAAATAAGAAATCACAGTGGATCATGTAAAGCTCAATTCTGAGATGTCTGTTAAGGTTTTGTTTATCTAATTATTGAGTTATACGAAAATGGTTTTGCTTCCATCATCAAAAAAGTTTTGAAGAATTTTCTAATTTTTTTTAACATTCTACATAAGTTTGAAAAATTGGAAATCTAGGTTTAAAAGTTTATGCCAAAAGTTAGCCATTTGTTAACTATAGCACAATTAGAAATTTTGGTGCTGTCTTTACAGTCTTTTCATTTGAATTAAATAGCAGAATCCTAAGCTTTTTGAAGCTCCCTGATGAATGCTGAATGAGTGGCATTTATTCTAATATCTAATATAGATAGGCTCTGCATTAAGGCTGGAAATTATAACTAGTCAGGGCCCTTTGCTGTAAAATGAATAACAAAACAGTATTATGTTAGTTATAGGTTATATTTAAATCCATATGTGTGAATCTGTAAGAACTTGCCCTATAATATAGGTTTTCCAGATTCAAAACTTTAACAGGAAAGGAGAAAAATTCTAGGGAAGAATTTTCTGTTTTACTTTTTATGGGTTTGTTTAATTTTATTGATATCAACATGAACATCATTGGATCACAAACATAGGAAATCAAAGTTTTGAAGAATTTACTAATTTTCTTTTACATTTTATACAATGTTGAAAAATTGCAACAAATTGCAAATCTAGTTTTCAAAGTTTGTGAAAATAACTAGCCAATTGTAAAATATAGCACAATTCATAGTTCCATGTAGTTTCCTGACAGGGAGGTGTGGTGATGGACTTCAGGGACGGTGGTGAGGTGGCAGAAGTGTAATGTCCCCTACTAGGAGGCTGCCAATTCCTAAAGAGCAAAATACATTACTACTTACTATGCTACATTACTTACATATTTAATAACTATGGTTGCTCATAGTACAACTGATATTGTCCTTATTTAAGCTCTAATCTTAGTCCCTTCTAATTCTCAACCTTGGATGGGGATTTACTTGTCTAGGGCGTGATGATACCACCTCCATAATGCAGCCCAGATATCAGGAACATCATTCCATTCACCCTTAGGGCTCATAATGCAGCCCAGATTTCAGGATCATCAGTCCATTCACCCTTGGGGCTCATCTATTTGGGGTGGGTTTACTCCGCCTCTCACTAACAACACCACGCCTCTCCTTATTGGGGGAAGAACTAGAATTGATTAAGTACTTATACAGTGGATATATTGATACCTCATTGTACTATGAGTATATATATTCACATAAAAGAAATTAAACATAAATGTGACTGATTCCTATTACAGTATTACTGTCACATATGAAACTATGAAATGTAAAGTCAGATGAAACATATTGCATCATAGCTACGTGTCAGCTTGTGTCTTAATTAGATTTATTGTTAATATTATTATAAGAGAATAATAATATGATAACTGATATACAGCCTTATATCTGACTTTTGCAGATATGGAACTTTTGCAGATCTGGAATTTTTTCAGACAGCATTTCAGTAGGAATGCATGCCAAATTTGCAGGCAGGATAGATAATGGCATTGCTATTTTTTCACCAAATTATCGGACAAGTGACAACAGTACCCGATGATCAACAGATAAAATCAACCTATATGAATATAATATCCAACTGATGTAAAATTCAGTATGCAGATGGAGTTGTTTACCATTGTTTGTATCTCTGAATTTGCAAATTGGTAATTATTTTGATTCGAAGTCCATCCAAATTTGTATGACACTGCCTTATTGATAAAATCGCTTTCTTCACATGTATCTGTATCTTATGAGATTTAGAGACAAGATGCTTTCATATTATGAATTTGACAACCATAACATTCTATAACCCTTTCACTTGTAACAATGACATTGTAAGGCATTTTCCTCTATCAAGTAATGACCACTGTATCAAACGCTATTATGACTTGAATTTGTAAATCATTTGGCAATGCAAGTAAGTTTAAAGTATCAATATGTAGTAGTTGGTAACATATGAACTTATTAATCAGACACAATGAGAATAACTCATGAACATCTCACAATATTTCTCAGCATCTTTTACATATATTTTATATGTGTGCTAGTTTATATATACAGATAAAAACAAACCAGGAAAATTGGATTATAGATTAAACTTGCATTTGAAAAATCCTTGCTTGTTTTCTCAGAACTAACAAAGGCAAATGGTATGCTATATAATTCATAAACAACCTATAGAAGATGTAAACAAAACAGGAAAATCATGTGATAGATCAAAATTTGCATTTGACAAATCCGTGCATAGCTTTTCAGAAGAAGGCGAGCCAGATGATTTCTTAAAATATATCATAAATATAAGATGCTAAGAAGTACGAGAATCAAAAGTTCACATTTGACAAAATCCTTTCATGATTTTTCGAGACAAACGGAAGATGCAACAAATCCAGGATAATCACATAATTAGATCAAAATTTACATTTGACTAAATCCTGCCTGGTTTCTCAGAACTAGATGAGCAAAAGGTTTCGCTAGACGATTCGTTAATGGAAGATGTAACTCAACCAGAAAATAACATAATCAGGTCAAAATTTGCATTTCACAAATCCTCACCACGTTTGTAAGACTTGAACCCTCGATGACCCGTCCAAATTTAGCAAGATATGCATAAAATTAAATATAAAGTAAAGAAAAGTACCTGTCTTCTTAAAAGAAAATTTATGCCGAACGCAAGGTCTCCGATGGGCCATTTCCCCAGCGTCTCAGAATAAGTAAACCTCAAAGTCTCTGACAGCGTAGAGAGAGTCTCGAACCACGTGGCAGGGGCCTGTGCGGGCCTCACTATAAGTCTTTTCCTCGCCGCGCGCTTCGACCTTGAAACCTTCCGCATCCCGCCATTATTCTCATCCTCAATCTCATTCTCCTCAGAATTATCGTCTTCATTTTCAGCTGCAGATGATCTGCGGTTCAGAGTGTAATACAAAAGCGCCGCTGCTCCCGCCGCCGTAGCCATTGTTGCCGTGGCCATAATTTCTCTTCCTATTGTTATCTTTGGCGCACCGACATAAACAACACCGCCCCGAAGACACGCGCATATGGAAAAAAAAACCAAAAACACTTTTCTTCTGCAGAAATTAGGGCATAACTACACTCAAATTAAAAAATTCAGGGCCTTCTATAAAACAATTCAGGCGCCTCCTCTGAAATAATGTAAGCGCCGCCTTGTTCAAAAGATTGTAATTTGCATTGCGGCGACTGGAATTGTTCAAAAAAATGAAAGAATATATCAAAAGGCCCAGGTTCGAGTGGCAGGAGATGCGTAAATCGATTGAAGTACCCGAAAATTCAAGCGTATAAGTAGCCTGTGCATGTGAAGGCGACTGAGTGGCAAACTCGTGATCTCGACTAGTTTATTTTGTCCGTGCCGATAGCAAATCGCATCAGAAATAAGGAAAAAATATTTCCTTTTAAAAGCTAGAAGGGGACACAAGGGAAACAAATGATCTCTTTCTATCAATAATAAAATTCTTGGACTGTATTATTAATAACCCTCTTACGTTTTTTAATCGAATTACTTGTATTTGGAGATAAAACACAAGCGAAGGCAAATATGCTGGGAAGGTCCTATGGATGGTGCCTTCCTTGGCCCCCACCCATAAAAAAGAAATGGACCCCATTAAAATTCTTATGAATGAAAAGAAATTAGATGGTATAGATGTTTAATTTTTCAGTCTATAGGATATTATTATTAGGTCAATTCTTATCATAATTTAAGAAATTTTGTCTCAAAATACAATTTTTAAAAAGAAATTGTTATTGTTATGTTGATGTGTTTATTTAATTCATTGATTGATTCCGTGAATTATCTTTTAGTTCGATTTTTCAAATTTACAATAGTTATTGTTGAAATATATGTCTATGTCACTTGCATGTGTAAGAATGTGTTTTTTAGTATTAAAAAACATTGAAAAATGCAAAGATATGACAAAAGAATATCTAGGATTTATACAATAAAATAATATAGATTTAATAATACAATTTTTGTCATTATTTTCTAGTTTTCTTGTCAAAATTGACTACTTAAGTTTCAAAAAATCATTTTAAAGCAATTTTAGGATATATAGTAGGAGAGTTTTTGCATCACCTCAGTGGTTTGTTGGATTTTGTTTTAATTTGATATTAATGTAGTTTTACTACAACACTTAGGTAGTTTATTGGATTTTCGTCGTTCTACTTTGATTATAATGTAATTTAAAACTGTATAGTATAAGCAACATTTGTACCAACTCGGTGGTTTTGGAGTTTTGGGTCTTATGATTTGGGTTCAATATGTATACATGTAATACAAGGCAAATGAAATTAATTATTTATGCGAGAGTGGATTATGGGTTATCACTTGTGAGATTTAAGCAGGCTTCTTTACTTGCCCTAAACTTTGCATTGAGTTTAAGGGGATATGGTAGAATAAGATTAGATTATTGGAAATTAGTGATGTCACAAACTAGAATCATTTTAGAGTTTCAATTATATTGTAAATATTATGATGTACTTTATAAATAATTTATTATGATTTTAAAAAAACTTGTTGTGGAAGTATAATGTCATCAAAAACCTTGAGCTTTATATAGATAAATAAGCTTGTATTAGTATTCTTAGATGTTTATAATCTAGTTGCTAAGCTTGCAACTCAAGTAATAATTCATAATTATAACATGGAAGGAGCTTGCTAAGTTTTTAATACACTCATAGATGGAGGGTCCAATGAAACATGATCTATCCACACAACCAGAAACACAAAAATGACAATTATTAACAAGAATACACAAAGAATGAAAATTGAGAAGATAAATGAGATGACACATGAATTAGATTAAATTCGAAAAAAAATCTCAACAATGAGTATAAATATTATTATACATCTACAAGCTTTGACCCAATATTTTAATACTAAGAGAGCCTAATATGTGTAATCATACCTTCCTCTACTTTCCCCTTTCTTCGAGGAACTTGTTCTCTTTTTTATAGTGAATTTATTTAGTGATAGGGTAATACTGACCAAATGTTGTGATCATTCTTCAAATTTACATAAAATATCACAATAGGAATATTATTAAAATTTTGGTCTGAAACTTCAAAAGTGGCTCTTTAGGCATTACATGGGATTCTCTCTTTTCACAAGAAAATATATGATCAATATATTATAGGGGATGTGTTGGCCTATGATAATATCAAGATCTAGAACTAGGAGCAAGATGTCCAATAAAAGTATCTTCCAATGAAAATTAACAATTGTCAAAACTGTGATGTTAATTTTGGAAGAGGCTTTATGGTAAGAATTTGCTTCCTTGGAAAGGCTGACATGCATGCGAAACTATAAAATGCTTCAAGAAAAATAAAAATAGAAGGAAAATGTTTTTGGTTGTTGCAAAATTTCTTGTCCCAGAAGATGTCTATACATTGGACATCCTAAACAACTAGATTTTGAGCATGGTGCTCAAATCTAAGGAAGCGAGGAAGAATGTTATGGCTACTCCAACTAACCCACTTCATCTTCAAAATAAAGATTTCATCATCTAGTTCCATTTCCTTCCATTTTACCAAACGTTCATTGTATTCCTTCCTCCTAGTTATTTTCTTAGGTACTCATTTCAAACGTATTTGATCTCATCTCTTGGACTTTGAGCCACACGTTGTCTCCAATTTGTTTCTTTCACTAATGAAATGTTTTTTACTTAGACTCAATTTTATGATACTCATATAAATCAAACACAATAGTTGTCAAGGAGATGTACAAAGCCTTTAATAGCTTAATCTCATAAGCATTCACATAAATTATGTCCAACACTCTACAAGTTCCAATCTTCTTTGGCTTCAATTGTCATGTGTTCCTCTAGGGGATCTCTCATTTTTCAAATGTTCCATGTTTAACTTGCCCTCCAAGCAATTCTAAATTCTCTTATATATGCTCATTTGCACTTGTCATATGCTTTCTACTACTTTTTTCCAACTAATTCATCAATTTTTACATGCACCTCCCCATGTTGTGCAAATTCTTCTACATTTGTGTTAATGCACTCTCCATCAAGGGCCTTCAAGAAGTTTTTAATACCTTTGGGAGAGGTCTCATAAATATTTTGAAAATGAAACTTACTTGTAAATGATTTTTTTTTAGTTTTGAATGTGAATTCAACTTGCACCGGTAGAGAATCCTACCAAACTAGCCTATCCTCTACCAAACTTCTTAGGAGATTCCTCAAAATTATGTTAATGACTTATATCTAACCATGTGTCTATGGATGGTATGTTGAATTTTAATTCAACTTGTATACACTTAAAATTGGCTATGAGCAATTAAATAAATATTTTATATTTATTTAATGTTAATTCCTCTATTAAATAATTAATTTGAAAAGATTAATTTATTTAATTCACTTTCATTAATATTCTTCTATTAATTAATTAAATTGAAACATTTTTTAATTAATTCATTTATCCTTCTTTTAAACCAATTAATTAAATATCTAATATTTGGTTATCTCCCATCCACTATCCTGTAGTCTCATCAATTAAATAATCTCTTCATTATTTAATCTCCTTTTCCAACTCATCTCATCTCCACATCACTTCCTCTTTTGCCAACTCATCAATCATGTGGCTAAAGATATTAATATTTTAAAATATTAATACATCATTTATCTTCAACTTCCAAATCATAAATCAAAGAATGTGTACGTACACACATTTCTCAACTTCCCTATATTTTCTCCGACCTTCCTACATCTTTGGAGGGAGTCGAGTCTACTTGTCCTCATATCCCTAAATCTTCTCCAACTATCCTATATTCTCTCAAGTCTTCATCCTCAATCAAGGTGAGCCTTCTGACACTTGGCTTCTCCTTCCACCTTTTCCTCCATTCTGTAGGTATAGGAGGAACATCTTCCACCTTTAGCTCTCACATCTCAACTTCTTATTTCATAGCCATCCAAATTGCAAGATTTAATCAGGACTGTTGATCTCCACCACCTAAGCTTATCCTCTCAAAAATCTATAAATAGAGGTCTCCTAAGCCATTTTTGAAACTAATAGCTAATCTCATAGTGAATCTAGGAGTCTTCATTTTGCATATGTGAGTTTTGAGTTTGAAGCAATTTAGTAGTTTAGGAGTTTTATCATAGCATATCATTATCTCTGCATATTAGCTTAATATCATTTAGCAATTATCAATCAACAATCAGTTATATGTCCATTATTCATGTGCCATCTTGGAAGCTAAACAATGCTTATCTGAGAGAAACATCAATCTGCAACCAAGAACTATGGGGATAGGACACAATGAGACATAAGGGAAAAAAGGTATAATCTTTGATATTTTGTTATTTTACTTTGTTTCATTGGTTGAAGCTTGAGTTCTTGTAGCTCTTTTTGTATTTCATGATGAGCTAACAAGTTGCAAGTTTATTTTGAGGAGTTCAACTTAAGTCGATACACAGCTTAGTGTCCAATCTCTTCTACAATGTGCACAAAAAATGGCATAAGAACTTAGTATCTCTATTTGAGGTGATATATTGAAACCCATGTTACCTAACTACCTCTTTTAAGAACATGTCTATAATATTGGAAAAATCATTTGAATTTTTGCAAGAAATGAAATGTGAATTTCAAAATTCCACAGACAAGGATAAAAGTCCAAAAAAATCCTCTCAATATCTTTTTGGGTTTGGCAATATGGTTTGTACAACCTATATTTTGGTTGAAACACTTCATAATATGATAAATCCAACATCACTTATTTAGGTGCAAACATGGCCAAATATACCTCCTTCAACATGGAAAAATTATTATCTATATTAAGATATATTCCTAATCCTCCATTATGTAGTTCCTGTATGAGATATTGTCTCTCAAAACTTTATCGCATATACAAAATTTACTCTATCTAAAACAAATATCATTCTTACATAAATTAATCCTTAAAAAAAACTCTCTAGATAATCTAGGGTTCAATTCAACTCTTTTATGCATCCATAAATATGGATCTATGGTGTAAAACTCCATTAAATCTATTCCTACCAAATCAACTATCAAGGTAGTTAACAATGCTAACCTTCTGCTCAATTCATTTATCATCTCCTTGGTCACATCAACACTACACTTGAGAACAAAGGAAAATCCTTTCAATTACTCCTACTTCATATACCTATGATTCAACTTTTATTAACTATCAATAAGACTTAATTTTTTACAATCAATGTACAAAATAAAGTTCATCGATAATAAGTAATGCCTTCATTTTTACCAAGATTAAATAATCACATACAAATCTTGATCATATACTAAATACTTTTACTTGGCTTCATTTAACTTCTCATTGATGTAAGTGATGAGCTTCTCTTCTTTACATAAGACAACACTAATAGCTTTATTATTGGTGTCACAAGGATTTTGGAAGTATGGGAGTGTCAAAATTAGTGTGTCTTTCACCTTATTCTTCTTGAAAGATCAAAGTAAAAATATACATGGAGCATACAAAATAAATAATTTATTGTTGGTTGTCTTTTGCCTTATTTTTATAAAGATTGTTGCTTATCACTGTCTTCCTATGGTCTGTGTATGCCATATTCAAACTATACATAGAACATACACAACAAATGCATGAGGCATACACAAGCATACACAAAAAATAAGTTGTGAAATTTAGGATTAGTAAAATCTGCAAACTCTTACATCTTGCTTGCATCATCAATCAATCACACTCCATTTATTTATTCCATCTTGTGTTAGAGCTTATTGTTGAGAGCAATATTGTTATCCATAAGATGTTTAAGGATTAGATAACAATGGAGTTAAACTTATCATGTGTGTGAAGGTATAGTTATGTTATTTCATTTATTTGCATACTTGATTTAGAACTCCATTGGTAGTGTTGAATGGTTTTGTAGATTCTAGGATTGTGGTTGGGATTTTGATGAGTTTACAATATTGTTGCAATTTTACATTCACGATATTGATTAGATTGAATTGGTTACTAGTTTTTTAATTTTCATTTTACTTTTACTAGTGCACAAAAATATCATCATAGAGAATTTTTATTTTGCAAATGGATATACAACACCAAGGTATGGAAAGACCAAGGTGATAACTATCCAGGCTTTTAGTAGAAAGACACATTTTCGACAAGGAATGCCTTCATTCATACTGGTAATAATAGAACCCTATTAGAATATGTGAGGAAGTAACCACAAAGCATGTGAACTTTGATACAAGAAAGTATTAGATGACATCTAATTTGCACAAAATGTTTGATCATTCAAAATAGAACCCCAATCACACACAAGAAATGTAGTTGCCCCAACAATATAATCAAGACAAACAACAAATAGCAATCAAAATATAAAAATCATGATCCGTCCTCACTCTTCTAACCACTTGTGGATATCCTCTAGTAGCATAGGAATATGATATAAAATTAATAAAATAAAAGATAAGACTCACTGGACCAAATGAGTCAACAACCATTTAGATCTTATTTCCAAAGAAAAGTGTCTCTCAATAGAATGATAAAGATGATGTTTGATGGGATGCCTATTTTATGAAACATGTATCCATTATGACATGGTGTTTGATAGGGTGCTTGTAGGAAAGATATATCCATAAAGACATGTCATTTGATAATGATTCTATAGTGATAGGTAGTTAATCGATTAGGCTATAGTCTTTCTTAATAGTTTGTTTGTTGATGCATGATTTATTAAGTTCAATATTTTTGCATGGTGTATTGTTTGTATCCATTCAACATGTGAGCCTCTGCAAGAGATAATTTAATATGGATCATGGATGATCATGAGTGTGAAAGTTTGTTATGGGATGTGGAAAGCTTGTTATGGGAGGTGGATTGTGAAAGTGATTGTGATGATACAAATATGATGTTTCCCTCTAACTTCTAACCACCTAACCTAACCACTTCTAAACCTAACCCATTCCATCTAACCCTGGGTTTAATTAAACCTACCTTAGCTTGCACATCCTAACCTCCTATGGTGTGGATACTCTCCCCTTGAGACACATGGCATTCTTGGGCCACATGTCCCCTCTCTTTGAAGCCTCTTGACACTTATCACCATAGAGGTGACAAATGTTCCCTTTCATCCAACCTCTCTTGGAAGCTTCTTGACACCTGTCACCATAGAGATGACAAATGTTCCCTTTCATCCAACCTCTTTGCCAACCTCCTCCAATTTCACCATTGATATCTTCAGACTCAATCTTGACCGTTGATTCCTGCCACCTCACCCCTAGCCCTGGAAATCCTATAAATAGACCCCATTTTGGAGCAATAATCATCCCACCTTATTTGCATCTTATGCATTATTACTATAGGCATAATATCTTTTAGCATTGTTATTATAGGAAATTGCATTCTTAGATCTAGCTTATTTTCTAGTATAATTGTTGAATCATGTAGCTTAATCATTATCTTTTCTAGCTTAATTGCATCATTATCATCTTAAATCCTCCATCTAGGTGTAGTCAAGTCACTGGAATTTGCTTATCCAGATCTGAGAGAAAATCCACACTCGCATTTATTAGGAGGTGATAGATCGATTAGCCATGGTTTTATCTTTATTTGTTTTAAATTTGTTAACCATGCTTGTAATGATCTATTAAGTGTTTTGTGTTGCAGCTGCAAGTATACACTTCACAGCCACGATATTTTGGCACCCACCGTGGGGCCGGAATTATCATTTTTGGCCTCTCAAGCTTCATCAACATTCATCTCTACTCGGGTCTGGTTCAGAAACTCGTACGAGTTCCTTTGTTGGCTCGTACGAACTTCTTTGTGAGTTGGCACGATAATCCTTTCTTTACTCGTACAAGCTCATTTCTCTGTCGTATGAGCCTGTTTCTGCATTCTCATAAGATCTAAAGTTCTATCGTACGAGCTGGTAAAGTGTCTCGTACAACTTTCTGCTTCTATTTTTCTTAAATAAACTGCATTTTAGGGTTTTTCAGATTTTAATCCGATCATTATTAATGCTAACCTAGTTTGTTTATGAGCTTTTTTGGTAGCCTAACTAGTTTTGCAGGACGATTGTCGAAGATATGCTAGCCAAAGACTTATTTCAACCAAACACATCATGATTACTAATGGATCTATTTTGCAGGTTGCCTAAAAGAATTCAACAAAACTTTGTGTATTTCTTAATTTTTTCTAGGCACACTTGTCTTTTGCTAAAGGAATGAACAATAATGTATTTTGTGTTTTTGATGATAGGCGAGTATGCTCTCACCTTTCTTAGGTGATCTGAAAGCTAGACTCATCTTTTATTTTCATTAGTACATAGCTTTAGCGGGTCTGCCCTCCCGAGGAGATAATAACTCTTAACCATTAAGGTCGGTGAGAGGGGAACGACCTAAGTGGGAATGGCCAACACCAAGTAATCCAACCCACTATAAAATAAATGTGATTTGATGAAAATCAAGTCAACGATAGTGCTCAGGAATAACTCTCCTCCGTACCTTTGGGTATAGAAAACCTTGGTTTTCAAGGCCGGGAGACCTCTTAATTTAGTATTATACCCCAACGCGCCAAACAGATCCCTTACTAGTTTCGGTTAAATTAGAAGCTACCTGATTCACCTCCGAAAGGGTGATAATCTTTGTGCAAGAGAGATATTAACTCTCCCAAGATACTTTCCATATCATGCCCCCTGTAGCGTTTGGAGTCGGATAATATGGCGTTGAGAATCCATTACGTGAGACTCAGCAATCGTATTCTGATTAGCTATTGGGTGTGTACCTAAGTTTGCAAGCAAAGGTTTTCTCTCTCGACCAACTTCCTTAGGGTTTAGCATGCTTGAGGTCACTTATCATATCGCGTGTTTTTTGTTTATTCATCCCTAAATTGAAAAACCAGACATCTAAAATTGGAAAACATAAGAAAAAACATCAGACTTCATTGGTCAAAATTTGACCAAACAAACACATTTACCTATGTTCTATTATTTGTCGTATGAGGCATTTATCTTGTCGTGTGGTTCAAAAAAGTTTGTCGTACGGTCTGGTCATTTGTCGTATGAGATTAATCTTTAGTTGTATGCTTCAAAAAAGTTTGTCGTACAAGCCTGTTCTTTTTCACAAGAAAATCCTAGTTTGTCGTATGGTCTTGTATCTTTTGTCATTTGGGGCTGTATAGTCTATCATATGAGTCTTTGTTTCTGCCAGTCCAGAGCTGTGTCCTGCATGCCTTTTTCGGATCTATCATTTCTCCTTGATCAATTTGCAATGATCATAAACACCTGGTATCTTTTGCTCTGTGCTTGGATTGTCTTCTTGGTTCGCTTGGTCAAGTTGTCATCCATCGAAATCAAACTCTAGAACATAAACACCTCAAGATTTTCAAGTGCTCACCCTCAACAAATTCAAGATCTAAAAATCTCAAAGTGCATTATCGCCCTCTTTGGTAAATTGATCACTCAAACATAGTTTCTCATCAGGATCTATCACCCTCTATCATGAAACTGAAACGTTTGGTCAGGATAATCTTGTCCCACATCGTAGGATATATCATTCCTAATGGACTTGGTTTTTATCAAATCATCATCATTATTGCACTCCTAAACCAAAGATCGAAAAACTTGCAAACTTTTAAACACTTGAATCATCTTTTCGTGTCATATCGTGTTATCACATTTACATTGACACTTGAATCACTTGTCAAAACAACTTTTGGACAATCGAATTCTAGCACAATATCTAACACATGTATGCCCATTCTAACTAGAGCTCAGAGACGAAGAATCGCAAAGTCAGAAATTGAAACATTGGAAACAACTGAAGAGCATATAACCATGGAACAAGGAGATGAAATACAAGTTGAAGGACAAATAACAAAACGAAATATCAGAGACATCAAAAAAGATCCTCAATTCGATAAATTTATGCAAAAATTATTGGAAGGGGAAAAAGAAAAATATTTTCTAATGTTAGCAAAATCCAACGCTACACTCCCCCAAGATTTTGATGCGAACAAATTGACACAAAAGAAAAGTGACCCTCCCCCTAGTAACAAACAATGTGAGGATATCTTTGGTCTTAAAATGAATGACACATCAATTCCTAGTAATACCAGAACCAATGAAGAAACTTACATTCCCAAAAGAGATGAAGTAGAAATTCTGAATAACATTTAATTAAATGAAGATACAAGAAGGACTAGAGATGACACAAGAAGAGATCCAAATCCTCCTAGAGTACAAAATCATGGTTATACAAGAATGAATCATGTTGATAATCCTATCAAAACTCTCACACAACAACTACAAACACTGCAAACACAAATTCAAGATATGCAAAGAGGAAATGTTAGACGATACTCACTTCAAGAAATATGTCCTTATCCATTCGACAAAAACCTAAACATGATACCATTTCCTATAGGTTTTGAAACTCCTAGATATGAAAAATATGATGGAAGCACTGACCCTCAAGATCATATACGAGAATTTTGCACAATGAGTGTGGAGTTTGCACGTGAGGATACCTACTTGATGAGATTATTTCCGAAAAGCTTAACTGGACTAGCTATGGAATGGTTCTCCAAACTTCCACTTGGAATTAGATCATTTTCAGAGTTGGAGGATAAGTTTGTTCACAATACTCTTACAACATACAACATGAAATAACAATTCTAGACCTATGTAATGCCAAAAAAAAAAGTGGAGAACCTTTCATGACATTTTTACAATGGAGATGGTTAGCTTCGCGGTATCCTCGTACAGTGCCAGAGTACGAAAAAATGGACATATTCATCGACAACTTATATGATCAAATGAGTTATTATTTAAAAATGCAAGGAAATCAAAGTTTCAGAAAAATGATTGATAATGGAATTAGAATGGAAGAAGCCATGATAAAGAAAGGTGAGTTGAAAATATACAAAGAAGGAGTCCATCCTCCTAACAACACTAATAACAACAATCATAATGATAAGCCAAAGTTTTGGAATAGAAATCAAAATGTCATCAACTATGGAATAATGGATAACAACAATGTGAAACCAAAGCAACCGGTTTTTAATTTATCCACTCACTCAGCAGTGGCTCAGCAAAACAACCATCACCAAAAAGCAACTATTACAAATTTCTTTCGAAGACAATTTATAAACATTGTTGAACCCCTTGGGTCAGCATTAAAGACACTTCTCGCAAACAAATTGATCACTTTTCCAGAAGAAAGGAACCACGAACCTCAAATAAAACCACCTTGGTGGAATGATAACCATTATTGTGATTTCCATCGAAACAAGGGACATCACACAGATAATTGTCAGCGGTTGAAACATGTCATCCAAGATTTGATTGATAATGGAGTAATAATTGGGAATGGACATACAACAAATGAATCTCATACATCTTTTAAAACTCCGCTTCCAAACTATGCGAAAGGTGAATCATCAGCAACAAACAATGGTAAGGGTAAAGCAAAGCTAAACTACGCTCATACATATGATAATGTGGTAAATGTGATTGTAGTTAAAGAAAAGCAAAATCAAGAACCTGCTCATGCTATCACAAGAAGAAAAGCCAAAGTTGTTTTGTCGGGTCCTACAACAAACTCATCATCCACTACCAAACAATACAATCTAGTGGATCAATTACAGAAAACACCCGCACAAATATCCATCTTAGAACTTTTAAAGCTTTCACCTGCACACAAAGAAATTATTGAATGAGCATTAGTAGATACAACATTGTCCAAAGATCTTTATATCGATCAATTCCAAACCATGGTGGGATACCTCACAACCCCTCACTTATTATCATTCACTAAAGAAGATGACATGTCCCTACAACATCCCCATAATGCTCCCTTGCATATCAAAGTCATCATTCATAAGACGTGAGTTAAACATGTCCTAATAGATGGAGGAGTTGGATTAAACATCTCCTCTTTGAGTCTTGCTCATGCTCTAGGTTATTTAGAAGATGCAATTGATCCCCGGAAAAAGATCACCATTAAAGCCTATGATGAAGAAGGTTGTTCCTCTAAAGGAATGGTGATGTTACCCATCAGAGTGGGACCTTTACAAAAAGACACAGCATGCCAAGTTCTAGATTTAGATTTATCATACAACATACTCTTGGGAAGACCCTGGATACATGACATACAAGTTGTTCCATCAACATACCACTAGTGCTTAAAATTTCCCTACAGTGGGTAGGAAATCACGATCTCAACAGATTCAAATCCATTTCAATATTGTAGTAATCTTAAACCAATTCAAGAAGTCATTGTTCCTCATAATAGGGAGGCATCATATTCGAACACACAATCCAAGGAACAATCATTTGCCTCTATCTTGTCAAGTATGGAAAAACAAATGCAGCTAAGAGATCGAGGGAACGAAGAATATTTCAATATCACAATTACCACTTTCTCCTAAATCCTTTGGAAAACCATCAAACTCTAAACAACAACCAATTGTAAAACATCTTCTGATATTTGATGGAGCATTTGTTAGTGCTGGAACCTTATCAGAGGAAACAAAAGACAAATATGTGCTACAATGGCTATACAAGGATGAGGAATTTCAACAAAAGATCAACAATATCCGCATACCTACAGAAAAGTATGGAAAAGGATTTAACATTCTCAGAAAAATGGGATACACTGGAACAATTCCTATAGGAAAAAGAAAAGAAGGTATCTCAGAACCTATCCAACCTTACGCTCAGCAGACTACAGACAAAACAAGCTTAGGGTATGGACAAGTTACTTTACCAAAAGACACATCTTTTAGTCAACAACAAGAGGAATATGAAAATAGACAAGAACAATGGGCAATTGAAAGAGAAGAAACATCAACTAAGCAACAAACACCAACAAACATGAAATGGGAAAAGAAGCAAGCCTCAAATCAACAAGAGAAACAAACTAAAAGCACCTCTCAAGTAGCATTAAACCTTAATCAAAACAAGAAAGAAGCTAATATAAGTCAAGGAGAGCTCATAGAAAAATTGACAGAACTCAATCTCAGTCCCGAAGAGGTTGAATATGAAAGAAGAAAAGATATAACAAGAAAAGCTGAAGAAACAAATCAAATACTATATGAACAAATATGTAGATTGCAAGCTGCAAGTGATACAAATTCTAATGAATGGGAATGGGATTCCTATCACTTTGAAGAATCAGCTAAAGAAAATTGCTTTGAAGGAGATGTAGGAGTTGATGTAGTTCACACGTATGTAGGACAAACGCCAGGAACTAGTTCACTTGAATTAGAATCACATTCGGCTGACTTGGACTTAACCGAGGACGATCAAGAGTTTCTTATGCGAGGTCATTCTAATGAGAGTACCGTTCTAGATATCAACATACATATTGAAAACTTTGATACATCTATCATGACCCTCGATACCCTCGAAACATCCCAACTTGAAGAACTCTTACCTCTAATCCACCCAGAGCTTATTGATTGGGAAAATGAAGGACATACCGCCATTGATACCTTTCTGAATGACCATGCCATATCTGTATATCTTAATGCAATCAAACCTGTGTAGCGTCCTAAAATTGCGACACTTGCAATTTCGACTGCATTTGGGTCTTCACGATGGCGATGCAACACAGAACCTGAATGGAGACCCCGAAACTTGTTCATGACATCAAAAACTGCATTTTTCCAGCACCCTGCTTGATCCCTCCTTGCATCCTGCTGTCCTGGGAGGTGGGACCAAAGTGCCCAGCGCCCTGGTCCTTCAGGACTAGGGCGCCCAGCGCCCTGGTCCCTGCCCCTATTTTGGGCCCGGTCTCCTATGGGACTTCGGGCCTTTTTGTTTGCAAATTGGAAAATAACATTTCCTGGTCGGCCTAAGGTCGGGAAAATCAGTCTATCAACCCTAATTGGCAAGTATATAAACTACATTTCCTCTCCCATTTCAGGGAGGAAGGACATATGTGTACAAGAGGCGGAAACGATATTCAAACATTCAAGCATTCAAGCATTCAAACATTCCTTCAAGCAATTGATCATTCTAAGTCTCCATTCAAGGCTAGGTGTTGCATTCAAGACAAGGATTCAACCATTAAAGAGGAGATCACATACTACAACATACAACATACAACATACAACAACATCTATACCTTCGCATATAAGGATACAAACATCCTTACAACAAGGTACTAGTACCTGTTTTACATTACAGTCATTTACATTTACAGCATTTCTCACTTCTTGGTTAATTCCAAAACCGGGGTTTGACCTAAGGGCAAACCCCTAATCCCTAACCCCCCAATCGTCTTCGCTTTTCTGTGTGTAGGTTGCAGGTACGCGGTTGAAATTGAAGATCTGGAATCCTTGTGCAGAGACAAACAGATCCCCCTTCGTTTCGCGGATTTTTCGGAGGACCGTGTGCACGCCGGGCGCCATCGTCCCGTCAACTTTTGCTCAAATTTGCAGGACAACGCCGTCTCGACATTTTATGGCTAATTCCAGGTCCGCAGCTTCATATCATATCCCTATCTCTATTTATAAGTAAATCTTTTTTGCTTCTACATGCATTCCTAGTTCAATCTTTCTATCTACATTCTTTACAAAAGAGGGTATCCTTGCTATCACAACCCTTGAAACTCATATAGAATCCAATCTTGCATTGTGTGGGATTGGATCTTGTGGGTTTCAACCCCTCTTTTGAATGTAAAGTCCCTCCTAAGTGAAAACCATCAACCCTAGTGACTCTCCCTTCTCTCTCCTTGGAGTTGGGGAGGGGAGAACGACCAGGGTTCGATTTTTCCGCTTTACATTTTGGTGAACCCGACGTGAACATCCTTTCTGATTATTCATAGTTAGATCTGAAAATTGGATTCCTTGATTACATTTCCATGTTTGATCTTTTGCAAAATTTTAGAGGTTAATTGCATAAAAACCCTAAATTTTCTTTTCAAGTAATTAAACTTGTGAAATGTTTAATTGTTGATGCTTGTTTCAGATATGCCCTTCTATTACAAATTATCAATTCATATTTGTGCGTTAATTTTGAAAATTAAGTGGTTAAGTGTCAAAACCCTAATTTTTGAAACCCTCTTGATTCAACCTTTGTCCGACAATTTCACTGATCAAAACATCTCCAAATCGGCTGTAACTTTGGATTCCGCAATAAAATCACAATATCTTTCATCCCTAAAAATTTGGAAAAAAGTTGCGAGGACCGTGTGCACCCGAGCGCCATCATCCCCGACATTTTTTCCGAAATTTCGGGAGCTAGATCTTACTGTATTTTTTGGCTAAAATTCAGAATTTTGGCTAATTTTATCAATTTTAACACCTTCAAAATTACAGTCAAAGTTGGTCTAGCGATTGCTTGGATTGAGGCTTCTAATCATTCAAAAATTGTTGAAATTGAAATTTGTGTCAAAATTGTGTTTCTTACAGTCCTAAATCTGAAAAGTGTGTTATCATTCATTCGAAATTTCAGTGATTTATCCAAATTTTTGCAATTTGTGACTTTTGAAATTAAGTGCTTAATTACAACAACTTTGATTTCCGCTTTCAAAATTGAATTTTGCATGAAATTGAGTCAACTTTCAAATTTCAAAACTTGCATTGCTTTTGGTATTCCCTCTAAAATCATAAAATTCAAAATTTCAGGTTCCCTCTCTTTTTCAAAATTCAAATTTTGCATTTTTCAACAATCTTGGTAGGGTTCAATTTTGAGATTTCAACTTTAATTTGGCCTATCTACAGATCGTAAAATCACTCAATTTTTTCAGGTTAGCTGTAAAATCATCATAACTTTCATCCCT
This sequence comes from Cryptomeria japonica, assembly GCF_030272615.1. Lineage (NCBI taxonomy): Eukaryota > Viridiplantae > Streptophyta > Pinopsida > Cupressales > Cupressaceae > Cryptomeria > Cryptomeria japonica. The sequence goes on along the minus strand of NC_081406.1, from coordinate 281,920,459 downwards.
GCAAATTTCGAAAAAAGTTGCGAGGACCATGTGCACCCCGAGCGCCACGGTCCCGGACATTTTTTCCAAAATTTCAGGAGATTGTCCTGATTGTGTTTAATAGCTTAAATCTAGAAGATTGGCTAGTTTTACTGAAATTTGCTACCTCTAAAATTCAAAATCTTCTCTCTCTCTTTAGTGCATGAGTTTTACAACAATAAGCCCTACTTACACTATTCCCATTAGACGAAGCCTTAGAATTAAGTCCTTCCAAGGTTTAATTACTGAGGAGATGGAACCTAATTTGAATGGTCTTTTTAACGAGGACATGGGTAATTCCTCTAATCCTCTTAATGATGAAGAAGCTCTCCATGAAGTTTCTGTAGAACAACTTTCAAAATTGGATAACCAATTTGATGATTTTCGACAATGGATGTCTCAAGAATACCCTGATAGTCAAGCTCTTCCTTTAATTGAGGGTCTAAAACGTATGCTTCAAAGTGATAAGAATGGAATTGATATTTTGCGTGGTATTGCACACATTGTGGATTCAAATGTGATGCCTATGAAGAGTTGTGCTGAAACCTTAGGTTATACACAACCTCCTACTCAAGACAATCATTCTATTCCTTTGACGACTCCTATTGCTAGTATACCTACTTTTACATCAAACATAATGACTACTTCAACACAAGACATCCCCCTATGATCACCAGTCATGGGGGCAATCCCTCTTCTTCAATTAACCCTCTTCCTTCATTCAATCCAACTTCTTCATTCATTCCTTCAATGAGTGTTCCTATTATATCACCACAAATGAACATGACGCAAGGGGGCAATTCATTTAACCATTCCATTCCTCCTTGTAGTGTTCCTCCTATCCAATCATCTCCTATGACTAACTATCATAGTGTCCCACCACCTTACTCTCTACCTTCTTTCAATAACATAACACCTCCATCACAATCTAACACGTCTAATATGAACTCTTCGACTGAAGTGACCATTAACAATCTTGCACAAACTGTCTCTTCTTTACAGCAACAAATTGCCTCTATGAATCAATCTAAGTTTAGTGTGCCCACATTTGATGTTGCGAGTCCACTCTCTTTTGACATTGTTCGAGCTATTCCCCCTAAACACGTTGAAATTCCGCATTTGGAGCTTTATAATGGTAAGGGTGATCCTCTAACACATGTTAAGACCTTTCAAACAATATGTACTGATTTTGCTTATGACCAAAGGTTGCTTGCAAAACTGTTTACTAGAACATTAAGAGACAAAGCCCTACGATGGTATTGCTCGTTGCCTTCCTATTTTATTACTTCTTTTGAACAACTTGCAAATGCTTTCATTCAACAATTTCAAAACAATATAAGTCCTAAAGTTACTTTGATTGATTTAATGCATTGTAAACAAGGTGTTAAAGAAAAAGTGATTGATTTCATTGGTAGATATAAGCATTTGTATGCTCAAATTTCCTTTCCAGTGCCTGACAATGATATTCAAAGAATTTTTATTTCTAATTTACAAAAAGACATTAGAGAAAAACTCCTGTTTTCTGAGTTTACTTCTTTCCAACAGTTGTGCGCAACTCTTCACAATTATCAACTGACTGTGAGTCAAATGGAACAATCACATCCTATGGCTCCGAGTGATAAGGGTGATAGTAGTCAACAACCATTTGGGAAGTTTAAACCGAACAGAGAGTCCATTAAATTCAATGAAAACATCATCAACAACAATGTGAATGCAGCATCAGGTGTGTCTCCTATTTCTAAGTTTTTCAGGAAAGAAAGAAAGTTTACTCCTTTGAATGAATCATTGCATAGTATTATGAATAAGTTATTGGAACAAAATGTGCTTACTCTTCCTCCTATAAGGCAAATAGATCTTGCAAAGATTAATTCACCCTATTTTGATAACAAATCTTTTTGTCAATTTCATCGTCAACCTGGGCATGATACTGAAAAATGTTTTGCTTTAAAGGGTAAAATTCAAGATTTGATTGATAATAATACTATCTCTGTTTCTGGAGTGAATGATAAAGGCAATACATCTGTAGCTCCTCCCAACCAAAATCTTCAGATTTTCACTGATCCATTGCCTTCTCATACCTCTAATGCGATTGATACTATTGATTCCTCTGTCTCACCTGATGATCTTGTGTCTATGACTCCAAATGTGATTAACTTTGTGGAGCAATAGAAAATCCCTAAAGAACCTTCCATCACATTTGATTCCAGTGAAACTATCCGGGCACCTGATGGTCCTTTATATATAGTTGCAAAAGTCAAGAATACACCTTGCCGTGGAGTGCTTATTGATCCTTCTTGTATGGTTAATGTCATTACTGAAGAACTTCTTTTTACTTTGCAATTGAATCAAGTGATCTATGACGAAACAAATGTGGTTGTGAAACTATTTGATGCATTTTCTTCTCCTGCAATTGGTTCTATTTCATTACCTATTGAGGTCCATAACAAATCCCTTGATGTGGACTTTGCTATTATTCCATCATCCGAACAATTTCGTGTGAAGCTAGGCTATCCTTGGCTATCTTCCATGAAAGCTATTGCTTCTCCTATTCACAAGTGTTTGAAATTTCCCCATAATGGTGAAGTTGTTACTGTCAATCATAGTCTCTTTAAACCAGCTGAAAGAACTTCTAGTGTTCCTATTGATTACTTTTGGCCTAAACAATTCCAATCTCTTCCTCCGCGAAGTGATCATCTTTTCAAATCTTATCAAAAGTGGAAAAAAGATATGATCCTTTCTCTAAGTGAACCTAGAACACCCAAACTTGACATTCCTATCATTCTTGAGAAGGAAGTTCTTCCTTTGAAAGATAAAACTAATGTCTTTCCTCAAGAAGATTCCCAACCTATTCCTATGGATGTGACTATGCCTATATCTAATAAACCTCCTAAGAGTAGACCTATACCTCCTCGTCATGATGGACTTGGTCTCCTTCCTAAACCAAATATTCCTCCCTTATATGGAGCAATTCCTCCTCCTTCCTCTTATGGAGAGAAGAGACCTTCCTCTTCTCCTATTATTCAACCTAAGAGACCACAACCTAAACACCCAAGTGATAAGGATGAGAACATTCCTCCTCCTCAATCTTCTCAACTTCCTACTAAGACTAGACGAAATCGTTCTGCACGTGAACGCCGACGAAAGCGTCGTCTTAGAGCTCAAGCAACTGCTTCTCAAACTTTGCAATCCCCAAGAACACCTTCAGCCAGTATTATTCCATTTTCTCCTCAGCCGAAAATTGAGCCAAAATCTCCTAAACATAAGATGCATGATGGTCTTGATCCTGTGCGAGTTAAAGATCCTATTTTTATAAATCTTGATGATGATATAGATGAAAATGTTATTCATGATGAAAATGTTACTCCTGTTCATTCTGATAGTGAATATGAACTTGTTGATATTGATAACCATTTATCTAATGAATTTTCTAAAGCACTTATCCTAGCTCCTAAACAAGAACACCGTGGCTTGGGATATGAACATAGCCCTTGTTTGGATCTTGTGATAGCTCCATCTGCTGTGTTGGATGTTCCTCCTCTAGCGTGTTTCCTGCCTTCCCGAAATATTGATCAGCAAGATCGGGGGGTAGATGACGTGCTAGACTAGTTCATTAGCATAGCAGACTCTCTCCTCCTCTCTTTTGTTACTTCTTCTATGTGTTATTCTCATTCTTCTATTTGTTGTCCTTAGTGTTGTCTACTTGAGGACGATGCAAAACATTGAGATCTCTTTTGGTCTCTCTCATGTTGACTCAAAAGACACATGTGTTCCCTTCTTCTAGGTGACCTTCCTTGATTGGGGAATGAAGAACAATTATGCATACATACATATGATATACATGAATAATCATACAGCATACTGACCCCGAGGAAAGCAAAGTCACCTTGTGCTTTGTGTTTTGTGCCTATTATCCTTGGGCTTATCTCACACTTGGGGGCTAAATCCTTGTGATAACGTGCTCCTTTCTCATTTCTTATATGTATCACTACCTTAAAGCAATCACCCCTGGTGAGGCGTGTGTGATCGCTTTAACGTAGGGGGGCATACATCCCGTTCATATCTTTTCAAGATACTTGAAAATTTCTTGACAAATTTAGCTTTGCCTTGAAAATTTTTGATATCTTTCTTGCATGACTCATAGTGAGGGAACCTTACTACTGATAGTCATGGTTCTCCCTCGTGATCTTCCCTTTTACTTTGTCAATTGAAGTCGTAAGATCCTTAGTCCACTGGGGGCTTGGTGTATCTTGCCTCCTTGACGTGGTGAAAGTTTTTCAATGTTGTTTCCTTGTACTTTACCGGAAGTATTGGCGTACGCTTATACTCCCGCTAAAGTGGGGGCTAAATGTAGCGTCCTAAAATTGTGACACTTGCAATTTCAACTGCATTTGGGTCTTCACGATGGCGATGCAACACGGAACCTGAATGGAGACCCCGAAACTTGTTCATGACATCAAAAACTGCATTTTTCCAGCACCCTGCTTGATCCCTCCTTGCACCCTGCTATCCCGGGAGGTGGGACCAGAGCGCCCAGCGCCCTGGTCCCTGGCCCTATTTTGGGCCCGCTCTCCTATGGGACTTCGGGCCTTTTTGTTTGCAAATTGGAAAATAACATTTCCTGGTCGACCTAAGGTCAGGAAAATCAGTCTATCAACCCTAATTGGCAACTATATAAACTACATTTCCTCTCCCATTTTAGGGAGGAAGGACATATGTGTACAAGAGGTGGAAACGATATTCAAACATTCAAGCATTCAAGCATTCAAGCATTCCTTCAAGCAATTGATCATTCTAAGTATCCATTCAAGGCTAGGTGTTGCATTCAAGACAAGGATTCAACCATTGAAGAGGAGATCACAACATACAACATACAACATACAACATACAACAACATCTATACCTTCGCATATAAGGATACAAACATCCTTACAACAAGGTACTAGTACTTGTTTTACATTATAGTCATTTACATTTACAGCATTTCTCACTTCTTGGTTAATTCCAAAACCGGGGTTTGACCTAAGGGCAAACCCCTAATCCCTAACCCCCCAATCGTCTTCGCTTTTCTGTGTGTAGGTTGCAGGTACGCGGCTGAAATTGAAGATCTGGAATCCTTGTGCAGAGACAAACAGATCCCCCTTCGTTTCGCAGATTTTTCGGAGGATCGTGTGCATGCCAAGCGCCATCGTCCCGTCAACTTTTGCTCAAATTTGCAGGACAGCGCCGTCTCGACATTTTATGGCTAATTCCAGGTCCGCAGCTTCATATCATATCCCTATCTCTATTTATAAGTAAATCTTTCTTGCTTCTACAGGCATTCCTAGTTCAATCTTTCTATCTACATTCTTTACAAAAGAGGGTATCCTTGCTATCACAACCCTTGAAACTCATATAGAATCCAATCTTGCATTGCGTGGGATTGGATCTTGTGGGTTTCAACCCCTCTTTTGAATGTAAAGTCCCTCCTAAGTGAAAACCATCAACCCTAGTGACTCTCCCTTCTCTCTCCTTGGAGTTGGGGAGGGGAGAACGACCAGGGTTCGATTTTTCCGCTTTACAACCTGTAACAACTTTCACCAGGAATTTCAACAACACATCTTCCAGTTAAGTGAGTGCCAAATCTCCTAGTCACAAAAAGGAAAATAAAGAAAAGAATATCAAGTGTAATACTGAAAACCATTTCTTGGCAACATTAGATTAGGAAAAAGTAAAAAGAAAGTACGCATCTAACGGTGAAAACCTCCTTGAGGTATCAGAAGATGGGAGTTTGACACTTTACCTGAGCACTATCAAGAAAGGTCATCCATCTTGATCGAACCAATAGAGGCAGTTAACATTGGCACAACAGAGCAACCAAAGATTCTTCATCCAGCGACTTCTCTGTCTGAGTAAGAAATGCAACAATATGTGGAATTCTTCAAACGACGACAAATCAATTTTGCCTGGTCATATGCAAACATGCCAAGGTTAGATCTAGAGCTTATTATGCATCACTTAAATGTTAGTCTAGGAGCCAAACTAGTCAAACAAAAGTTTAGGAAAATGCATCCTCATATTGCCCTTCTAGTCAAGGTAGAACTAAAGAAATTATTGGATGTCGAATTCATCAGACCTGTAGCTTATCCTCAATGGGTATCCAACATTGTTCTTGTTTCAAAACCAGATAAAAGCATCAAAATATGCACGTACTTTAGAGATCTTAAGAAAAAAAAAAAGGATGATTTTCCTTTGCCTAACATCAACATCATTGTAGATTTAGCTACTGAACACTCCATGTTTTCTCTAATGGATGGTTTCTCCAGATACAATTAGATCAAAATAGCACCTGAAGATCAAAAAAAGATAGCTTTCACATGTCCATGGGGTACTTTCTGCTGGAACATCATACCTTTTGGATTAAAGAGCGTAGGTGCTACATATCAAAGAGCTATGACAACTATATTTCATGACATGATGCATACATTCATGGAAGACTATGTGGATGACGTATTGGCTAAATCATACAAAAGAGGAGAACATGTAGAGATACTAGAAAAGATATTTGACCGTTAGAACAATACAAGCTACGGTTAAACCCTAAGAAATGTGCCTTTGGTGTCACTTCAGACAAGCTATTGGGATACATTGTTTCAGCTAGAGGTATCGAAGTGGATCCAGCTAAGGTTAAAGCAATCATGGAAATGGCAACTCCCAAGAATATCAGTCAACTAAGATCACTCCAAGGAAGACTCTAGTCAATTAGAAGATTTGTTGCTCAACTAGGAAATAAATGTCAACCATTTACTCATCTATTGCACAAAAATGTTCATTTCAAGTGGGACCATCAATGTGAGGACGCATTCAACAAGATCAAGGCATATCTCATACAACCGCCCGTCCTAATGTCACCAATTCCAGGAAAACCATTGTTACTTTATGTATCAAACAGTGAAGCATCATTAGGAGTTTTTCTTGCACAACAGGATAATGAAGGAAAAGAACGAGCTATCTACTACATCAACAGAACACTAGTAGGATACGAGATCAACTATTCACCAACAAAAAAAGCATGCTTGGCAGTAGTTTTTGCTTCTCAAAAGTTATGACACTATCTACTATCTCACTCATTCAAGTTGATTGCTAAAATTGATCCATTGACGTATTTGCTCAGCAAGGCAACATTAACAGGACGACTAGCAAAATGGATCATGATCTTGAGTGAGTTTGATATTGAATATGTTGACAGAAAAGCTATAAAAGGACAAGTCATTGTAGACCAACTTAGTAGAGGCACCACTTCAAGATGATCATCCTTTACACATTGAGTTTCCCGATGCTAATATCCTAACAGTCACCATAAAAACATGGCAATTATACTTTGATGGTTCATATACACAACATGGATCAGGATCAGGTATTCTATTTATCATACCACAAGGTCATACAATCCCAAACACATACAAATTAAGCTTTCCATGCACCAACAACACCACATAATATGAAGCTTTGGTAACAGGTATCAAAATGGCTATATAATGGAATATTACACAACTTCAAGTCTTTGGAGACTCTCAGCTTATCATTAATCAAATCAATGATGACTATCAAACAAAGGATGAAAAGTTGATGCCTTATAAAAAGATGGTTGATGATATCAAGAAATACTTTGTATAAATAAATTTTCAGCAGATTCCAAGAAATGACAACAAAGCAGCAGATGCCATGGCTACACTTGCTTCTTTCCTTCAGACACGGGAAAATCAACAGTGTTATGAATTCCTCGTGGAAGAGTTGTTTTACCCTGCTCATAATTGTCTTGATTCCCAAACTATCTATCACCTTGTGGGGCATGATTCCTCACGTTACGACCAAACTTACACATACCTGAAAGATAACACCTTACCTCTCGACTTATCAAAAAATCAAAAGAGAAATTTTATTCTCCAATCCTCCCATTTTACTCTTTTCGCAGATACCCTCCTTAAACGAGGTCAAGACGGTACTCTTTTAAGATGTCTCGAACAAGAAGAATCTGAGAAGGCCATATATGAAGTCCATAATGACATTTGTGGCACTCATTCAAGTGGTTTTACCCTTTCGAAAAAACTCATACGATTGGGCTATTATTGGTCGACTATGGAACGAGATTCTTTTCAGATAGCTAGAACATGCAAACAATGTCAGATCCATGGGAATTTGATTCATGCACCACCACAAGAACTTCATGCTTTAGCAACATCTTGGCCTTTCTGCCAGTGGGGTCTTGATCTAGTAGGAGAGATAAATCCTTCTTCATCTAATGGTCACAAATTCATCCTCGTAGCTACAAAATATTTCACAAAATGGATTGAGGCAGTACCTCTCACAAACATCACAGGAAAGCAAATTACTACAATTATCTTGAATTACATCATTTGTTGCTATGGAATACCAATGACCATTATCACTAATAATGGGTGACTATTCAAGAATCAAGATGTACAAGAGCTATGTGAGAAATTCAAGATCCAACATAGATTCGCCACACCCTACTATCCACAGGGAAATGGGAAAGCAGAAGCATCAAACAAAACTATTCTGAAAATCCTCAAAAAGACAGTGAGTGATGTTGGAAGAGATTGGCATATTCAATTAAACCCTACTCTATGGGCCTATCGTACTAGTATCTACACACCAAAAGGTGCCACACCTTTCTCTCTTGTCTATGGATCAGAAGCAATAATGTTAATAAAAGTAGAGATACCTTCTCTATGAGTATCATTAAAAGGTCTCATCCTAGATGAAGAACAACGAATATCTAGATTACAAGAGTTAGAATTGATCCATGAATGAAGACAAAATGCCTTTGATCATTTAAAGGTATTTCAACAAAGAATGTGTCAGAGTTATAATCACAGGGTCAAACCACGCGTCTTTCAAGTTGGAGAACTAGTACTAAAAGAAAATCCACGCAACCAGGCAGATCGAGAAAAGAAAAGAAAGTTTGAACGAAACTGGTTAGGTCCATTTGTGGTCACAATAGTATTTGGATCAGGAGCATATCAGCTATCAACATAGGACAAAGATCAGCTCGATGAACCTATCAATAGCATGCATCTGAAGAAATTCTATGTCTGAAAAAAAATCAAATATGAGAAAAAGTGCAATAAAAACAGACGGTGAAAACCTGGCAAACATGCGCTATCTGTCCGCTAGCTCTTCCATCTATTAGTTCATGCATATTTTTGCTTTCATTCATGTTTCAATCAGCGCTATTCATTATCCATCATGAAGCCTTTGTACATTCGTAGGCATCCCAGCTAATATCTCACCATGGTTTGGATCATTGAGTATATCATAATGACTTTGTTTCTAGGCTTGGGGCAAAATACTGCACTTAGCTGGGGGTAAACTTCTTGATCATTTTGAGCTTAATCAAATAGGTAGAACAATAGTTAGACAACTTTTAAAAACTAAGACACATCCAACGTTGAACACAAGATCAAATTATCAAGCATCAAACTATCACAAAATCAGTCTAAGCACATCACACACTTTTCAATGGATAATATCTTTTGAATAATGATTTTAACATGATGGTTCAACTTTTTTTATCTTGACTTTCACTATCATGATTTATGAGTGACTCCAGGATGTCTTTTACTAGAGGAACAAGGAAGGAACATGATATTTTTCTTGTTTGTTGTCTGAAAAATTAATCATTAATATGTGTAAATTTGTCTCAGGACATGATTATCGGAGTATCATTGAAGATATTTCTGATTTGTGTATTGAAATGATTGATACTTCCTATTTTATGCAAGCAACACTCAGGTCATCTCGGTTCAATTATACCTCGATGCTTGTGCTAACTTGCCATATCAAAAGCCAGGAAAGCAGTGCTCAGGGAATCATGGTTCAATTATACCATCGATGTTTGCACTCACTTCCCACATTTCAAAAGCTCAATGATGACAAAAATGCAATAATCCAGTGACTGGTCCAATCATAGCTTTGCATTTCATTTGCATTTGCATTCACGTTTAGCTTGCATTTCATTCTTGCATGGGATCCTGCATGCTCATTTTATCGAAGGTTAAATCTATCACAAGAATCATCAAGGTATCATCACAAGTGTATACGCAATCAGACTAATGACTCATATCTCTCCAGATATTGTCGACCCAATGAAAATCTTATGCTATCCCTCTCAATAGAATCAACATCAGCATATTTGAATCTTCCTGCAACTTGATATCAACAAACTGTCAGCTCTTTATCTAATCAATCTTATCAATTATATCAATCAAACCTAATCGACTCTATCATATCTTATACAGGATGTATCTTTCCTCAAACCAGACGTTTTGATCATGTCTTATACAGGATATATCGTTCCTGAAACCAGACGCTTTGATCATCTTTGTCTTATACAGGAGGTGTCATTCCTAAAACCAGACTGAATCTTGATCTTATTGATCTAACCAATCAAGCTTTATCAATAATCAAGAACCACATCACCATGATTGTAGAACTCACATTTTTATCAACCACAGTTGCAGAAATCAAATCAATAATCTATCGGGATATCAATTTCGCAAAGATCCAAAAACTCCAAAGATCAATTATCTCAATTGATCTCCCGAGGGGGCATCATCGTATCAAAATTTATTAATCAATAGCAAGGGCATTCTATCGAACCAATATCATCATCAAAATGAGATTATTCTTTGAATCAACGCGTCATCACACCTCACTTCAAAGAGGGGCAAAATGTATACACCTAAAAATGGTTTGAAGATAATTAATTAAATAAGGAATTATTTAATTAATCCCCCTCCCCAATTTAATTGAATTCATTAGCAATTTGATTAAATTCTCCCTTTTCATCTACTTATTAATAAATCTAAGGATTTATTTAATAGGTTCATTTCAATAATCCTCTTTGATTAATTAATTCTTCCTCATCCAAATCATTACTTCTAATCTTCTAATTAATTGAAACAAATCAATTTATGAGTTGTTGAGAATTAATTAGCCTTTTCTTATTATTTGAATTTTTAAATTCAAATTACCCATATGCCTCCTAACTTCTAACCACCTAACCTAACCACTTCTAAACCTAACCCATTCCATCTAACCCTGGGTTTAATTAAACCTACCTTAGCTTGCACATCCTAACCTCCTATGGTGTGGATACTCTCCCCTTGAGACACATGGCATTCTTGGGCCACGTCCCCTCTCTTGGAAGCCTCTTGACACTTGTCACCATAGAGGTGCAAATGTTCCCTTTCATCCAACCTCTCTTGGAAGCTTCTTGACACTTGTCACCGTAGAGATGACAAATATTCCCTTTCATCCAACCTCTTTGCCAACCTCCTCCAATTTCACCATTGATATCTTCAGACTCAATCTTGACCGTTGATTCCTGCCACCTCACCCCTGCCCTTGGAAATCCTATAAATAGACCCCATTTTGGAGCAATAATCATCCCATCGCATTTGCATCTTATGCATTGTTACTATAGGCATAATATCTTTTAGCATATCATTCGAGCATTGTTATTATAGGTAATTGCATTCTTAGATCTAGCTTATTTTCTAGCATAATTCTTGAATCATGTAGCTTAATCATTATCTTTTCTAGCTTAATTGCATCATTATCATCTTAAATCCTCCATCTAGGTGTAGTCAAGTCACTAGAATTTTCTTATCCAGATCTGAGAGCAAATCCACACTCGCATTTATTAGGAGGTGATAGATCGATTAGCCATGTTTTTATCTTTATTTGTTTTAAATTTGCTAACCATGCTTGTAATGATCTATTAAGTGTTTTGTGTTGCAGCTGCAGGTATACACTTCACAACCACGACACATATTATTGATGGGATCTAGTAACATATCACCTTTGAGAGTAGCTAGATGATATGTACCAATTTTGTATGCTCTTATGACAATGTAAGGATGCAACCTGCATCATTGATGGTCATGTTAAAGATTTTTAGAATGGTTATATTTTATGCCTTAGCTTGATCGTTACTTAGTGGATAATAAGGGGTGGAGAAATATTGTTGTATATGGAATTTTTCACACTTGACTAGCATCCACATTTACCATCATGGACTTCATGCAAAGTAGTTTGTGCTTCTTTTGAGTCAAATTATTTTGAGTAAATATATATAAAGGTTTTTCTTTTGAGCATATATGACCAATCCTTCTTTTGAGTAAATATGTATAAAGGTAAGCATATATGTAAATATATATAAGCATTGGTCATGAAGGTATGCATATATGTAAAGGAGAAGGATTGGTCATGAAGGTAAGCATATATTTAATTGTGCTAGGGTGATATGGGACCAACAAGTTCACACATGAGCTCAGACTCGAGAATGTTGAAAGCGGGGATCAACAACTATTCCACCAAGAATTCACATTTTAATACATTATTAGGCAAGACAAGAAGTGATCTAATGGTTTCTATAAAATCATATCCTTTGTGACTACACTCTAGGAATATACTAAAAAATAAGGTCATCTAAGTACTTTTTGAAATCATCCACCTATTGGTTGAAAATTTTGTAAACTGGGGAAGTTCGCAAAATTGTGGTTTTAGCCATAGTGTGTGAGATTAAAATCTCTTGTACTTTGTAAGGGAAGGCTTCCCCTTTGCTTATTACTCTAATTTAAAACAAAATTCCAACTACTAAGCCTATTCTAATCTTGGGTGTTACACCATCTCATTCTCTTTCTTCAGAATAGATGCTTATGCTTTTCTCTCTTTTCAAAAAGGAATTACAATTTAGAGAAATAATGATTTTTAAAACTTTTAAATTCCTAAGAAACAACTTAGGAGCATATATTTTTTGTTTACAAGTAAGAAGCAAAGTTTCTATAAAATCACAAAGTCTTCCTTTGCTTCGTAGGATAGGAAAATAATGGTGAAGCTAAAAGTCTTCATCTCGCTATTATCATATCTACCTTTTTATAATAACTTCTATAACTCAAGCAACTTTATTTAAATATCAAAATAAAGCTCAAAGTCTTTATGATGTTATCCTCCAACAAGTTTTACTCTATCAATTTCAAAATGTAGCACAAAGTCTACACAACAAAATTTATCCTACTCTTTTACAATATTCCTAAAAACTACTTTTACCCAATCAATTCAACTACCATAACAAGAATGAAATAAGAACACTCTCACCATATAATACAATAAACTCAACACAAAGTTTGAGTGCTAGAGATGATTTCTTTATTGATTGAATTAGCAAGAATCACAAATGAACTCAAATTTTCACTTCACTTTTCACTTTGACGGAATCTAGTTGTACATATATAAAAGATAAAATTACAATGAGCACTCTCATATATATAGGGGAGGGGCCATGAACAAAATTAGGAAAAACTCAACTAATTATGACTAAGTCAAAAGTAGAGTTTGATTTGGCTTAGGAATTGTGCACTCCTAAATGCAAAACTAAATATACAAAATCAAAACTTGAAGTGTTGATTGGATTTACAAAAATGCACCTATAGCTAGCAAGTGTGAAAAATGACCAAGTGTCTGGATTTCCATTTTGAGCTTCATCATCTTGATTTTCCTTCAAGAGATCCTCAAGCGTCTAGAGAGTAACTTGTACTTTTGAATCCTCTGGTTCATCAATATGACCTGAAATGACCTGAGCTCGAGCCATTGAGTCCATCGAGTTGGAATAGTTCTCCTTAGATTTCTTCAAGATGGTTCCCAGACTATCCAAGATAACTTGGATTTCTATTAATTTATCAATTGAAGGGAGAGAGAAATCAACTCTCTTGACTTTGACTTGAATAAGCAAATTGAATTCCTATATGGTTGGATCTAGAGGTAGTAGCTCATGATATTGACCAAGTAGGTCACAAGGAAGTTCATCAATTGTGTCAGTGAATCTTTTCACTGTCTTCTCACCAAAACCTTTTTCCTCCTCTAGATCTTCAATGAGTTTCTCGAAAACTTTCATACGATGTTTTAGCAACTCTTTGTACTACACATACATTTTACTCAAAGGAATTACATCATGATCAACCAAAACATCTAAAGAAAAGTCTTTGAGCTTTGTCGAGGCATCAAAATACTTCTCATGAGTAGTCATTTCCTCCAAGAAAACTTTTATTGTTGCATCCATTTCAGATCGAAGACTCTACACATTATTAATCAATTTGGTGGCAGAACTTAAGAGGTAGGTCCCTTGATTGAGCATCATATCCATCCATTCTCCTATTTCCCTACCTCATGAAGTAACTTGATGACTTGTTAATAAACCAATCAATTCACTGCATTAATCACCTCTTAAGCATTTGTGATCTTAATTAACACAATGGTGAGTTGCTCCACTTGTGCCTTAATATTATCTTTCTTGACCTTTTCTTCATTATACCTGGCCACAAGAGCATCAAAAGCCAACCAGGAATCTTCCACTGTAGCTTCAAGGGTTTGCTTCCCAAGCTCAACCCTCCTTATCACATAGTCCTCTGCTTGGATTTCAACTATATTTTTATCAGGAGGAAGCTCTGCAACATCTACAAACTTGATTTTGGAACTATCCACCTTAACCCTTGAGATGGTCTTGGCTTTCTTTACGATATTTGGCCTATAGGAACTAGTAGACCGAAATCAAAATCATCAGGAGATATAGCTTGCTTCTTCCTTTTAGGAGTGTTAGAAATCAACCGAGGTGGCAAGATGGAATCATCATTAGTACCTATATCCAATGGCTGGGAAGAAATTCCTTAACCTTGAACAATAGTAATTTATAGTTGGAGGAGTGGAAGTCATAACAGAAAATGGGTTTTTGACAATTGATACATTTGTTAATGACCCCATATCTGACATAAACTTATCAAAATCCTTGAACATGGATGTACATACTTTGGACAAATTTAGAAAATGGAGAAAACATTTTCAATATTATCTCAAGGTGTATCTAAGATGACTTTACTAGTAGAAGAAGAAACAATAGAATGGTCACACTAGGAGAATTTGACACATATGAAATAATGGATCCAAATGGAATGGATTTGGAAACATGAACTTGAGAAGAAGTAGCAATTGAAATAGGACTTGATACCTATGGAACAAGACCTTCCATGCCTCTACAAATCTCTATTAAACCTTCTTCACCAAATTCTTATTCTTATTGCTCTTCTTGATAATGGTGTGGCTCCTCAATTTGATCCACATCAATAGGTTTATCCTTGCATTCCCTTTCTTTTGGTTCTTGTTCTCGATCCTACTGAGAATCTGAGGCAGAAGACTTCTCTTGTTCCTTTTGTTTACTCATTCCTACAGTGAACTTGTACTTGGGAGCTTTAAGAGAAGAAATAGGATCTTTCCTATTCTTTATTCTCAATTATGATCTCTTTCCAACAGGCCCAACAGTATCATATTTTTATCTAGTGACAAATGGCTTCAACTATATTCCCTTCTAAGCTAACTAAATATTGGTGTTTTCAAGAATCCTCTAAAATCCGGTCCTTATAGAAACCACCTCCTTCTAAGATCATTAAATGAAAGGGAGAGGAATATTGACAATCTTCTTATTTTCATAGATTGGGTCTAAGACATCACTGTCATCGACCAAGTCATTAGTAATAACTGTGAGGTTAAGATTGATAATTTTGTCCTTTGTGAGGTGACAATAGTCTAGTCTCCTTGTATCTTCCTCAATTTTGCAATCAACCCAAGGATCTTCAACTTTGTGAACATTAATGTAGTTCTTTTTTAGTTTATTCTTCATACCTTTGTAATCAAAATCATTCTTGGACTTAAACTACCTCATTGTCACTCTTCTCATCTCATCTTCCATAGCTCTTGCTTTTAAAGTTGAGTTAATAGAGTATCTCCCAATAGACAAAGTAAAATTGAAACCTATTTTATGAGAACCATATTGTCTCTCATGAACCACCACCATTTTCCTTGCCAACTCCATCAAGATAATTTTATCAAATGGGTATCTTGGGAGCATGAAAGGTTGATCATTATAACATCCTATCCTAAGATAGGCGAAGGTAGGAAACTATAAAACGTACATCCATATTGGTTGACAACTTCCCAAGCCTCATTAGAAACCCTATTCTTCTCAATTTTCTTATCAAACATACATGTATATGAACCAAACAATGCATCATTAACTCTTCTAAAATGATGTAAACTTTCTTTAAGAGTTAATTGATAGCAGTGTTTCCTAACTAGGGCTTATCTTTTATCTCCTTCTGAGGAAAAACCTACAAAATTACTCATAGAAACAACAACATACACCAAGTAAGAAGTCATCTATAACTTCAAAGTGGTAGGTGCCTTAGTGAGATGCATCATTGATCTACTTCCCCAGAAGATCTTCTTGTTGTTTTGTTTGATGATATGAATGTACTGATACATCCACTTATAGTATGTATTAGAAGTGGGAAGCCCTTTTACTCTACTGAGAAGAGCAATCAAGTCATTCACTTCCTCCTTGAAGTCACTCCAAGGAAAAGTCTTGGGCCATCTAGAGATGGTAGGCCTGGGAGTCTTCAATCAATTATCATTGACATTCCTCTTGCATTTCTCATAG
Source organism: Cryptomeria japonica (assembly GCF_030272615.1). Lineage (NCBI taxonomy): Eukaryota > Viridiplantae > Streptophyta > Pinopsida > Cupressales > Cupressaceae > Cryptomeria > Cryptomeria japonica. The sequence continues at coordinate 281,903,892 of NC_081406.1, read as the reverse complement.
TGTTTTTTCATAATTAGCCTCAACAGACTCAATATCAATATCTGCATATAACATTATATTGGAACACTTGAACAAGGAGTCAAAGAAATCCTCATTCAACATTATCTCTTTCTTTCCATCTATATCCTTTACACTTCATCTCTTAGGATCAAAGTGATTTGACATTACAAGCACAAACTTTGGATTTTGAGTTGACATGGGAAAGACTACAACTGAATGAATACTATTATTAATGGTAGATTCCATCAGATAGTAGTGTGAAAGATTCTCAACCCACCTCAAGAATTCATCAATATCTGCATGGCCTAACTTTATGTCCTTGATATTTGTGATATTTGATGCCACTGCAAATGGTGGAAAGACTAGATGAGGATCTTGTTTTTTGAACTTCATTGTTTTCTTTCCTTGAGATAGTTCTGGCATCTAAAAATAACTTGAACTATATCAGGGTTCAAAAGGGTCCTTTAACATTAGTGGAAATTCATCTTTAGTATTAATAAATCTTCAACATTGGAACAATTTGATACTTAGAAAAAATTCTAAGTTTTGAGTGTAAATTGGACCTATAGGCCCGGTCTACAATTTTGGGAAACTTAGCTTATTTACTAATTAAAATGTGAATCGGGTCTATAGACCCAGTTTTTCACTTCAAAGAGAGAAATAAAAAACATGTAAATCAAGTCCATAGGTACAATTTGTATCTTGGAAAATCAAATCATGTGATTTAGGTCAGGTCTATGAACCCGATTTACATTAGATAAGGAAGATCAAAGCAATTGGTATGATTTGGGTCTACGAATTAGAACAACACCAATATAAAAGGATTTGGTGGAGTTTGAATCTGTAGGCCTGAATAACACAAATGTAATCATATGGATGGCCATATGTTGTAGGTTTGGTTGATGGGCTCAAACTACACCCAATACAAGTATATGGATATGTAATTCAGGTTCAATGGCCCAAACTACACCATATGCTAACATTGAAAGTGTTTAAGATAGGCCTGGTGTGTATCAAGTTGACAGACACGAACGACACCACAATACAGTGTGATTCAAGTTCGCCGACCTAACTCGGTAATGCAAAATAGTAAAAGGGTAGGTTGGGCTTGTCAACTTGACACTACACCAACGCACAAAAATGGTGTAGTATTAGGCTTGTGGGCCCTAACTACATTGAAGGCAACATAAATACGAAGTCAATAAAAAAGGGTGAACACAAGGGCATGGAATTTAATCATACCATAATGCAATGCATTGTGGTGTGATTTAGAGTCATGAGCTTGAATTACCAATAAAACAAAAAATAATAGAGGAACCCAAAGGCCACGGGCTTGACTTCATCTATGTAAGGAAGTTAAGTAGAAGAACAAATTCCTACACTAAACTTGAGAGAAGGGTAATGCAAAAACTTTTATGGATCATCATAATAGTTACATAAAATAGAAATAGATATAATAACATTCAGACCATAACACAGAGATTTACATGGGGAAAACCCTTTTGGGAGAAAAACCCCACACTCCAAAAGTTGCCCAATATATTATTCTGCAATCAAAACATATTACAATATACTTGCAGAGAAATATCTTCGCAAGAGTACCACTAATCAGAGATTCAGAGGTAACTCAATAGCCATAGTACTCTTACACCCAACCTCTATCTCACGCACCTCATATATAGGAGATACAATGCAAGAAACCGTCAAACGGTATTACAAAACCATGGGCTAAAACCACCAAATAAGGTGTAGCCAACCTTATCTCCCTTCTAGATGCCTTATGACATGTTAAAACACACATCAACACGTGTCCCTCCCTTTTACAACTCATTTATGTGTCTGATGTATTTTATATTTCTTATTTCAGGAGTACAAACTTCTGGAGGCCATAACTTGAGAACCGTGTGTCTGATTGACAAACCGTTTGAAGCACCGAAAAGCTCGCGAAGTGATTTATTGCCTCGTAAACTACTATGCCATTTATGCCCACTTTTTAGGGAGTTTGGGGGCCTCTAAAGTCCTCAAAATTAAATTTAAACCTTTCATTGGACCCCTCCAAAATGGAAAATTTAATATCTTCAAAAACCAGTTGCGATCTTATGACACAACTTTACCGGAATTCTTATCTAGCCAACCAAAAGCTTCAGGGAGAATTTCACACCATTTCATGCCCAAATAAAAACTTACTATAAATAGTAACCTCATGTAAATGCAAGGTTGAGACACCATTTTCCCAAAAATATTCCCACTTGTCGAATACCTTCCAAGAGCAAAGGGAGTATAAACACAACAAATCAATTTCTAGGGGCCATGAGGCCCATAGACTCCGAGCACCATCTAAACTTCTCTGTGTTCACAACCTTAGTTAAAGAATCTGCAACATTCATCAAAGTTTCTACCTTAACCAGCTTCACCCTGCCATCTATAACCATATCTCTGACAAAATGATACTGAACATCAATGTCCTTGGTCCGGGCATGAAATGTCGGGTTCTTAGCTAGGCAAATCTCACTTTGACTGTCACAATAAACTGTTAGGGCTCCTTGTTTTATTCCAATGTTTGAATAGAGTCTCTTAAGCCAAATGGATTCTTTACACGCATGAGTAGCTGCCATATACTCTGCTTCAGTAGTGGACAAAGCAACCACAACTTGTCGCTTACTCATCCAACTAATTGCACCACCAAATAAAGTAAACACATAAGCACTGGTGGATCTTCTACTATCAATATCACCTACCCAGTCTGAATCCACATAACCATGAATATCAAGGGAAATCATGTCTCTATTTGAATTTCCATGATAACACAAAGAATACTCTGAAGTACCCTTCAAATATCTGAAGACTCTTTTGATTGCATCCCAATGAACTCTACCAGGATTGGACATATATCTGGACAAAAATCCCATTGCTTGGGCAATGTCTGGTCTAGTACAGACCATAGCATACATGAAACTTCCAACTTCACTTTGGTAAGGCACTCTGCTCATGTCTTCCATCTTTGATGGGGATGTAGGACAATCTGCAACAACTAATTTCATTTCAATTATAAAAGGAACACACAATGGTCTACAATCCTGCATGTTGAACCTTTGTAATACTGAATTCACGTACTTACTCTAGCCTAGCCATAGCTTTTTGTTCACTCCATCTCTTCTAATTTCCATCCCAAGAATGTGTTTCACTGCACCAAGATCTTTTATTTCAAATTTAGCAGCGAGATGAGACTTTAGTTCTGAAATCATACCTTTCCCTTTACCAATGAATAACATATCATTAACATACAATGCTATGTATAGGAAATGATCACCATCAGTTTTATAATAAACACAATGATTTGATTTAGAACACTCAAATCCCAAACTCAACACATATGTATCAAATTTCTGGTACCACATCCTAGGACTCTGTTTGAGGCCATACAAAGATTTCTTTAATTTACAGACCAAATTACTTTTACCTTTCACCACATAGTGCTCTGGTCATGTCATATACATATCCTCCTCCAAATCACCATGAAGGAAAGCAGTTTTTGCATCCATTTGCTCAACCTCTAAATCATAAGCAACAACAATAGAAAGCAAAAATCTAATGGATGTCATTTTGGCAATATGAGAAAATATCTCACCATAATCAACTCCCTCAACCTGAGAGTAGCCTTTTGCAACCAACCTTGCTTTATACTTGTCAATGCTTCCATTTGAACCGACCTTTTTCTTGAGCACCCATTTGCAACCAATAGGCTTTCGTCCTTTAGGCAATGGTACAAGATCTCAGGTATCATTCTTTTTCAAAGCTGTTATTTCTTCTTCCATAGCAATCTTCCAGGATTCTACATCATTCATACCTAATGCCTCTTCTATAGATTTCTGTTCATCCATGTTAGTATTCAAAGCAAAAACACATCTCCAATCATCAGGTGAATACCTTTCAGGTGGTTGTCTATGTCTTGTAGACCTTCGAACAAGATGAGTGGGAGGTTCTTCCTCCTCTTCTGAAGATTTAGAACTAGACAAGCTCTCCTCAACTTCTTGCCTATATAGGGGTCTCGATTCAACTCTTTCAGGTGTAGAAAGAAATTGAATCACATCTTCCTTTTTAGTCTATTCTGGCTGCAATGTAATAGAAGGAGACTTAATTTCTCTAAAAATAACACTTCTATTATGAATTACCTTTTGTGCAATAGGGTCCCAAAGCTTCTATCCTTTCACACCATAACTATACCCGATGAAGATACATTTCACAAACTTGTTCTCCAACTTTGTCCGCTTCTGCTTTGGCACATGTGTATATGCCTTGCAACCAAAAAATCTAAGATGTCTTAATGAAGGTTTGTGACTCGAGCATGCTTCTAAAGGCATTTTATCAACAAGGGTTGATTCAGGAGACCTGTTAATCAGGTAGCAAGTAGTGGCAACAACTTCAACCCAAAATTTTTGTTCTAGACAAGCACCACTCAACATACTCCTAGCCTTCTCCATCAGTGTCATGTTCATTATTTCTACAACTCCATTCTTCTATGGAGAATATGGAGTTGTCTTTTGTCTTTTAATGCCACAGTTTTTATAGAATCTATCAAAATCATTAGAGCAAAATTCACCGCCATTATCAGTCCTCAAACTTTTAATTTTCTTTCCAGTCTGCAACTCAACCATTGCTTTAAATTATTTAAATCAAATGTACTCTTTAGAAAATATACCCATGTCCTTCTACTAGAATCATCAATAAATGAAACATAATATGTGGATTTTCTAATCGAAGGAACATCTACAAGACCAAACACAGTAGAATGAATAAGATCCAAAACACCACAAGTTTTATGAGAATTGGAGTAAAACTGAACACGATTTTGTTGTCCATAAATGCAATGCTCACATAAATCAAATTCAAGATTACAATCATTCAAACCTTCAACAAGGTTTTTTTATTTTTCAAGGTCCTTAGACCCTTTTCTCCAATGTGGCCAGGCCTCTAGTACCATAACATAGTCTTCTCTATAGGTAACTTTTCTTTAGAAGAAAGAGCACCCTTAGGTACCCAAAAGCCAATTCCATCTGCTGAAGGTGAAACCCTCAAATCTTTCACATATTTAATTTTTACAGAAGTCCTATTACACTCAATAGTGTATGCGTCTAGCTTATACAAAGTGTCGAACCTGACACCTCTAGCAATTACCATAACACCCTTAATCATCTTACATCCTACTTCAAAAAAGACTACCTGCACACCCACATCTATCAGTTTTCTCATAGATAACATATTTCGTTTTAATCCAGGGATATGCAGGACACCATTCATCTTTTTTATTGTATCATCAAAAAACTTGATTCTAACTTTTCCTCGATCAACAATATCTAAATGTGAATCATCACCCAAGTACACCTTACCTCCATTAAATTCTTCATATTCAGAAAACCAATCTTTGTTGGCAGTTATATGAAAAGATGCACCTAAGTCAATTAACCAGGAATCATTACCTGCATGAGTCACCAAAGCCGCAATGAATGCATCACCATCTTTCTTCTCGGACTCAAAATCAGAATAAATCTTCTTCTTTTTCTTCTTCTTTTCTTTATTGTAGTCCTTACGGATGTGACTTGGTTTACCACAATTCCAACAAATAACTTTGGACTTTCCAAGAGATTTCGATCTCCGTTTCGATTTGGACTTATCATGCTTCACATTCTTCTTGCCTTTGTCCTTGGGTCTTCCATGAATAGTTAGGGCTTCCTTCAAACTGTGGGATACCTTCCTTCTCATCTCTTCACCAAGTAGGGCACCCACAACATCTTCAGACTTCAAAACAACATAAGTACTACCGATAGCCATAACAAGAGAATTCCATGAATCAGGCAAAGAACAAAGCAAGATCTAGCATTTCTCCTCTTCATTCATCTTAACACCGACAAATACTAATTGATCCACCAACATATTGAATGCTTTCAGGTGGTCTGCAACTCATCCACCCTCTTCCATCTTCAAGGAATACAATTTCTTCCTCAAGAAAATCTGATTTAATAAAGATTTCGTTTGATACTTTTCACCAAGCTTATCCCATAGTTTTCTTTGTAATGTTTTCTTCGTGGAAATTGATTAGAACAGAGTCTTCCTGGCACAGTCTGATTAGACCCTTGGCTTTTTGGTCCATAACATCATACTAAGCCCCTATAGTAGGATCTGAGGGCCTTTGGACATTCGCATTAACAACATCCCATAGATCTCGATCTATTAGCAGATCTTCCATCTTTAGCTTCCACATCTCAAAATTCGTTCCATTAAATTTCTCCACCTCTATTTTCCCTGACGAGCTTGCCATCTAAAAATTCCTAGAACAATATAAAAAAGTGTCTTCCGCAAAAGCTCCCACTCAAAACTAGATTAGCTCAAAAAACCCAATAAGCCACAACTGAAACCAAAGGTGATCAAGCTTTGATACCACTTGTAAGGAAGTTAAGTAGCGGAACAAATTCCTACACTAACTTTGAGAGGGTAATGAAATTTTTTTTACAGATCATCACAACAGTTACAGAAAACAGAAATAGATATAATAACATTCAAACCATAACATAGTGATTTACGTGGGGAAAACCCTTTCGGGAGAAATACCCCACACTCCAAAAGCTGACCAATATATTATTACACAATCAAAACATATTACAATATACTTGCAGAGAAAGATCTTCACAAGAGTACCACTAATCAGAGATTCAGAGTTAACTCAATATCCATAAGACTCTTACACCCAACCTCTATCTCACACAACTCATATATAGGAGATACAATACAAGAAATCGTCAAGTGGTATTACAAAACCATGGGCTAAAACCACCCAATAAGGTGTAGCTGACATTATCTCCCTTCTAGATGCCTTATGACATGTTAAAACACACATCAACATGTGTCCCTTCTTTTTACAACTCATTTATGTGTCCGATGTATTTTATATTTCCCGTTTTAGAAGTACAAACTTCCAGAGGCCATAACTTTAGAACCGTGTGTCTGATTGACAAACCATTTGAAGCGTCAGAAAGCTCATGAAGTACTTTATTTCCTCGTAAACTGCTAAGCCATTTACACCCACTTTTAAGGGAATTTGAGGGTCTCTAAAGTCCTCAAAATTAAATTTAAACCTTTCATTGGACCCCTCCAAAATGGAAAATTTAATATCTTAAAAAACTAGCTGCGATATTGCGACGCAAGTTTACCGGAATGCTTATCTAGCCAACTAGAAGCTTCGGGAAGAATTTCACACCATTTCGTGCCCAAATAAAAACTTACTATAAATAGTAACCTCATGTAAATGCAAGGTTGAGACACCATTTTCCCAACAATCTAAAACCCTAAACTCAAAGAATGAAAACAAAAGAAATAGAAATGTAAAAATGCCACATGCTTGAAAATGCCGACTCAAATCAAGATGAGAAACAAAGATCTCAAAGAGCTCCACCTTGAGAATCAAAAGAACAGGGTAAAATTAAAATCCAAAGCTATAAAGAAGGATTCAAAGGGGGAAAAAGAGTCCCATTAAAACTCGAATTAAGAATCACAAATGCACTAAGGCGTGGGCATTAAAGAGGTGACAATCAGGTCTATGAACTCGATTTGTACCCACACGTGCTTTTCAGGTTCATAGACCCGATTTGCACCTAAAAAGACAAACTATGTGTTATGTCGAGTTTAAGGTCTAACAATTCATGAAAAAGACCCAAAACTAGACTAAGTCTAAAAATGATCCCAAAGACAAATTAAATGCTCAGAATGAGATTAGAGATTATGGGCCACAATTTCACACAAAAATTGTGGGGGTTATCCCAAAATTGCACCTGGCTAAAACTGGGATAACACAACCATGCTTTGGTAGAGCATAGGTTTCTCATCTTTTTTCATATTATCATCATCCACCTATTAGATAATTAGCTAAGAATCACCATAGACATGAATATTTTTTATCTTCCATTTGATAGTTGTTATAAGACCTGTGATAAGTGTCTTGTACTTTGTAATGTTATTTGTGCATGGAAAATCTAATTTACAACACTTAGGAATTGCATCCTCTTGAGGTGTGATAAAGTGGATTCCTTCTCCTGAAATGTTGCGTGTATAAGACCCATCAAAGTACAATTTTTATTTTGTGGATGTTGTCACTATGAATACCACTTCATCTAGAAAATCATATGCAAGAGGATGATATGCTATTGTAGGAGCATTTTCAAGTTGATTAGATATTTCTTGTCCTTTGCTTGCTTTTTAATCAGCTTACGAGGGGATATATATCAGTTACAAGCTCGGTATGATGATTTAGCATATAGTGTCATAGCTTTTGGGAAGCAAAGACAATGACCAAACATGCATATTCAATCGATGTATACTTAAGCTCTTACACCACTAGTGTCCAATCAATATAATATATATCTCTCGTTCCCTTCTTCATTATATTGTGTAAGGAGAGGTAATAGTGTTGATGTTGTAGCTGATATATAAAGAATAAATTATTTCCCTTATATAGTTGGCATCAATATTGATGGTGACAATAGAAAATCTTCAAGTTGTTGGAAGGCCTATTAAACTTATTTAGTCAATCTAAATGGTACACCCTTATGGAATAAATTTTGGAAAGGGTGACATTTGTTTGCTAATTGTGTGATGAACTTATGGATGGATTGAGGTTTTCCCTTAAGATTGTAGCTACATTAGATTGGATGGTGGAGGCATATTAATGATTGCTTTCACTTTTGTAGGATTTTCTCCAATTCTTTTGTGAGAGACAACGAACCCAAGGATAAATGTGGAGGTAACTCCAAAGACACATTTATTAGTATTGATTCTAACTTTGTACTATTATAATTTGTCACATATTACTACTAGAATGTTTATATTACTCTCTTGAGACTAAATTTGCAAGGAGGTCATCTATACAATCCCCCATTAAGGTGTGTATCATACATGAAAATTACTAGCCATGACTTTCTCATAGGTATCCCTACATTCTTGAGAATTAAAGGCATGATATTCTTGCAATATGTACCCCCAAAACATGTAAACGTTGTCTTGTGTTAGTCCTCATCAACTATTCTTATTTGATTGTAGTCAGAAAATCCATCCACAAGTGACAACATTACATATGATGCTATTAGGTCCACAATAATGGCCATGTTTGGTAGAGGAAAAAATATTTTGGACATGGCTTGTTCAAATCCCTAAAGTTAGTGCAAATACAAATGACCCTAGCTGGCTTAGTGACTAGCACTAGATTAGATGTCCACTTTGCATAATAAACAGGTCAAATAAAACCAACATTTAATAGTTTCTTCAGGTTTGCCTTTACCAATAGAAAAATCTAAGGATGCATGTTTCTTAGTTTTTGCTTGACTAGTTATGCCCCTACATAGAGAGGTAAACGATGAAGGACTAGCTTAGGATCTAACCCAAGGATGTTAACATAAGACCAAGCAAAGTTGATTTAGTCTTTCTATGAGAAATTTTGATAAAGTTTGGTCTTTTTTTCTCTAACAGGGACACTTCAAAGTGTATAATCTTTGGGTTTCCAATTATATTTATATTGATTTATCTAATATAAGTGGGGATTTCTCTTGACTGGTAGGGAGGGAGTAAATCAAACCTTCCATCCTTAGGTGACTTAAGGAGGTTCTCACCCTCAAATACGTCTTGTAATTTTACTTTTTCTTGTTTAAGAGGTGCCTTTCGATTTTCTTCTTCTTCTTCTTCTTCTTCTTCTTCTTCTTCTTCTTCTTCTTCTTCTTCTTCTTCTTCTTTCTTGATGTAACATTTCCTAATAGAAATTCTTAAATATTTTACACTAGCAGGTCTTCCACACCATAGCTCATAAGGGGTCTTGAAGTTGTTGACCCTCTATTGCACTTTTCTAAGAATATAGACAAAAGTATGAATTGTTTCTTTCTAATATACATTAGATAGATTAGCTTATTTTAACATTGTCCTTTCCATCTCTTCGACTATTCTATTTTTTCTTTCTACTACCCCATTCAGTTGAGAGGTCCTAGGAGTAGATAGATGATTTCATGATCCTCACAAAACTTTTCAAACTTATTTGCAGTAAAATCACCTTCTCTATTAGATCTTAGACAATTTATCACAACCTCCTCACAAAAATTTTCAAACTTATCAACAGATTTTGATTTCTATTTAAAAAATCTAAGCCAAGTCATTTTATAATAATCATCAATAAGCAACATAAATTACCTTTCACCATTGAGTCCCTTTGTCCTAGTAGGTCACATAGATCAATATGTATCAGCTCCAAAGGTTTTTTACAAGAGCACTCTTTATTCTTGAAGCTTGTCCTTATCTGCATCCCTATTTGACATTCCTTGCATAAGGTGTTTATAGGCTCAACAATCTTTGGCACGTCTCTTATGTGTAGGGTTGATATTTGCCATATTATCAAATTTGTTGTGACCTATCCTCTAGTGCCACATCCATAATTCACTATTTTGTGCCATTGGACAACTGCTTCCATTAGCCTCCTTTAGGTGATAAACATTTCCATCAATCCTAGATCTTTCTGCAACTAATCTTCCCAAGTTTTTTTTTTCTTCCTAATTTTACATCCTTTGTCATGAAATGTAAGATTATATCAGTTGTTGTACATCTGACTAATATTGAGATTGTGTTTCAATTATTTAACATAAATAACATCCTCTATCTTTCTCTTTCTACCAATTGTTATAATACCCTTTCCACATATTTGTGTAGAGCCTTCATCACCAAGCTTGACTAATCCTCCATTCCACTTCTTAAGGCTACTGAAATTCATTTTGTTGCTAGTCATGTGATGGGAACACCCTTTGTTAATCATCCAAACATTTGCTTCTTCCCTTGCATGGAAAGCAACCAATACAATCATTGGCATTTTGTTATCTTTGATAGCCTACAAGGTACCAGACTTCTTACATTTTGCAATATCACCTTTTTTCTCATCCACTTTCAAGGTCATGAAAACAATTTCATCATTTGAATCATCATGGTCTTCATCTTTTTAAGAACAACAACTCTCCTTGGAATAAATTCTTCTTTTAAACTTATCTCTTTTATTGCTATCCTTTGATTCTTTAAAGGTACATTTAGAGGAAAAATGACCAATTCTCCCACAATTAAAACACTTGAAAGGTAACTTACCTTTATGCTTGCCAATTCCCTTCTTCAATATTGTCACAAAGTTTGCTTCAACTTCATCAAAGCCATCATATTCATTAGTTGCTCCATCTTCTACTTTCTTACTGACTTTGAATAATACTTCCTTCTCTCGAGCATCTTTGTCAAACTCTCTCATCTCAAAAGTAGTGAGAGCACCATATAGTTAATCCATTCAATATATATCTAAGTTCTTATTTTCCTCAATAGCAAATACCCTATGATTATAAAATCTAGGAAGAGATCCAAGTACCTTTTTCACAACATGATCTTCTTTCAATTCTCCACCAATACCTTTGATGCCATTTACCACTTCATCCACTTGGAACATATAATTAAGAGTCTTCATATTCTGACATCCTCAAATTCTCAAATTTTAACTTGAAGTTTTTCATCTTTATTTTTTCTACTTTATCATCTCCTTCATAAATATTGTTAAGTTTTTCCCAAATTTCCTTAGTAGTACCACAATGCATCATCTTCACAAGTTTTGAACCTACTAAGCCACTCATGATTGTATTTCTTGCTTTGTCATTATTTTTATATAACCTAATCTTATTTAGATTTGTTGGAGGAGTAGTCGAAGCAATATAACCATCCCTGGATGAGTTCCAAACTCCAAACCCTAAAGAGGATAGATATGCTTCCATTCTTACACTCCACAAAGTGTAATTTGTTCCATAAAATATTTGTACCTTGTGAGATCCATCTTGTGTCATCCCAAACCTTCTTGAAGTGGTTAAGCTACTTATAGGGAACTTGGCTCTAATACCAAGTGTTAAACAAATCGAATATTGAGAGGGGGGTGAATCAGTATTCTTCAAAACATAAATCCTTTAGCACAATTCAAAAATTCTTAAATAGATTGACAACAATGATAAATAAAGCAATGAACACCAATGCACAAGAGAATACCAAATTTACGTGGGAAACCTAACAAGGGAAAAACCATGGTGAGAGAAAAAACATCACTAATAATAATAAGTTTACAATTTATTTCAAGGCTCACTGCCTAATGAAGCACATTGTTCGCTAAAGGGCTTGTTGAAGAAGTTCACTACCATAGAGAAAGATACAAGGACCTACTTGTTATGTCCTGCATACCTAACCCCCATTAGTTTCCTTGTGTTGAAAATATGGGTCCCTCTTTTTTTGGTTTTTGTTGCTTTGTTTTTTGTAGTTTTGCTTGGTGACCTTGGAACCTCGGAGTTTTGAGATCTCCTCTCTTTGTTTTTTGCTTAGTTCTACCCCAGAACCCTGAAGTCCTGATGTAGGTGTTTGTTTGCTTGTCCATGACTTCGGAACCCCGAATCCCTGGAGTCCCGAAGTCGTGCCTTGTTCTTTTCTTTTTGTTGAAGCTTTTCTTCTTGTGTTGTTTTGTCCTTTTTACCTCGGAACCTCGGAGTCCTGAGGTTGTCTTGTCTTTCAACCCCAAAACCCGGGAGTCCCGAGGTCATTTTGTGTCTTTCGACCTCGGAGCCCCGGAATCCCAGAGTCCCAAGGTCATTTTGTGTCTTTCACCTTGGAACCTTGGAGTCCTGAGGTCTTTTTCTTGTTTTTGTTGTTTTTTTGTTATTCACCCCAGAACCCTGAAGTCCTGAGGTGAATTTTGTTGTCTTTGTTTGCCACCTCGGAACCCCGGAGTCCCGAGGTCTTGTTTAAGGCGATTGTACAGATGAAGTTCTGGGGGGGGGGGTGTATAAATAAGAGGAATGAAATTTTCTAAGTTCATTTGTGCACTCACGTTTCTTAGAGCTTCTCGTTGTGACCCCTCAACTTCGTGCCCCATGTTGCCGAGTGTCTTGCATGTTTTTCTCACCAGGTTGGTGAATTTTTTTTTTCCCCTCCTTGTGATTCTATGTTTAGATCTTGTTGTTTTTAGTTTTCTTGTTTAGATTTTTTCTTCTAGGTTTTTTTTCTCGTTTTCGTGTTTTTCTGTGTGTCCTAGTTTTCCTCACCTTGGACTCCCGGAGTTCCGGGCAGGGTAGTGTTTTTCACCTCAGAACCCCGGAGTCCCAAGGTCCTTTTACAGGGCCATTGCTTTAACCCTGGATCCCCGAAGTTCCAAAGTATTTTCTTGGTGCCTTGTTGATCTAACCCAGGACCTCGGAACCTCGAGGTCCCAAAGTTAATCTATCCCATAACCCCGGAACCTCGGAGTTCCAGACTCTATTCAGTTCGTCTACCTCAGAATCCTGGAATCCCAGAGTTCCGGAGTTTGTTTTTCAAACCTGTCCACTTGGGAACCCGACGTTCCGAGGTCACTTGTTTTATAAGGAAGTTATCCATCCCAGAACCCCAGAGTCCCAAAGTGGATGATTTTATTAATATTTTTTATCTATGTAATGGATTAATTCTTGATTCTTTCTTGTAGATCAAAGTGTTTAGATGGACCCAACTTCCAACAAGAGAGACAAGGAGATAGACAAACTTCACGTGACAATGAAGTATCAATATCAAGGACAAGTGTATGTTTCAAAACTGGATGATTAGATCAAATGGGTTACAGACATAGAGGTGGAGCACATTGAGATAGAGAACATTAAGACACAATTGGAACGACCAAGACCAGAGGCCCCATTGAGAAGGATCAAGAGATCAGGCCTGGTGGAGGCAAACATCTTCCCACAGTTAGTCCAAGCTCTTGAGTTTATCATGACCGTGGCATAATTTTATAATGCAGATACAAGAAAGTGCATGGATGCTCAAGGTAGGACAATAATTGACTTGTCTGCAGACATGCTAGGATTTGTGTTTGGCATCCCTGCAAGAGATGAAGTATTCCTAACCACTGAAGAAGAAGCCCTTGGGGTATGGAATAGTAATATTGCTTCAAATAAGAGGCATATGAATGAGAACTGGTTAGAGGAAGAGAGAAAAAGGGCTAAAAGCCACATATGTGTTGAGGGTAGACTTTAAGTAACCATAGAGGGATTTGATCATCATGCTGAGAAAAGCCTTCGGTAAGGCAGATTGTAGGCATTTCCATCCCTGGATGTTCCAGCTCATGACCACCATCCTTATAGGGAAGCAATACTTCGACTGAGCCCAAATCCTCTCTGACAAAATCCATAAATAGATAAATGGAAGTACAACAAATGAAGAAGTTCTTTTTCACTTCCTATGTTATTATGGTGGCTGCCCGAGCAGGTAAGTTCCTAGGATTATAGGTAGAAGGCCAGCTGGGAGATGAGGAAGGGCAAAAGAAAGTTTGGGAGTATTAATCACAACTCCCTCTCGATAATGCAAAGGCTCACTTCAAGAGAATCAACAACGCTTTCCTCTTCCCTGTTATCATCAAACTCACAGGTGATAGAAGATACAAAATAAGCCCTGAGGAAATGGCGATCATCCAAGAATGGGCATGCTGGTTCATCCAAAACCAGCATTCCACATACATCAGGGTCAGTGGGTTTATAGGGAACCCAATGCTATTGCTTCGATATTACAATGACTGTATCATTTTGTTAGAGTATGTTAGACAAATGCTTGACCTCCAATCCCTATTGTCATCAAAACACAAGCAGGGATAGATTTCTCAGTTTCCATTGGATATTTTTCTTGTTCAGAAATTCAGGTAGCGAAGATGGCAGAGTAGGAGCTCGAAGATCTAAATCTTAAAGAATTTGATTATGCAAGGGAGTGTTATGATCCTTATGGAAAGCTCAAACAAACCATGCCTAAGGCATATGAGGGGCACAAGCCTATATTGGAGGACTTTTTGGCAAACCTCCAAGACAATTTTGAGGTGAGAGAAAAGAATTATTACAGATTGTCAGTGCCATAGATCAAGGAATTTGAAATAGAAACCAATCTCTCTAAAGAGCTGAGGGATGATGAAGAACTATTATACTCCATATGTAAAGAACAAGAAATTGACAAGAAGCCTCTCTCTCCTATAAGGTGGTCGACACAAGAAGATATGGATATAGACCGAGTAACCCAAGTGGTTATAAATAGAACTAGACAGTGGCTCAGTTTGAGGGTTAGGCCAAGCACCTCAAAAGGAAAGCAAAAGGAATCCACCTTAGGTGTGCCCCAATCAAGGGGTTATAAGGAGTATGCTCGCAAAACAAGTTCTAGTTCTCGGAAGAATACATACACCGACCCGGATGAAGCGGCTGAGCCCGAAGAAAGTACCATTGAATTGATGAAGAAGCTTCATGTGCAAATGAGAAAATCTGAATTACTGAAAAAGGCTGCAGATTTTGGAGTGATAGATGGGTTGGGTGTTATACCACTAGCAAAGGTTCATCCTACGAGAACAACAATTGGACAAACTTCAGGAGAAGGCACTCAGGAGGAAGAAGAACAAGAAAAAATAGATGAAGGTGCACCCACTCAGCCTCCATCCATAACTGCAGCACAAGCCCCAGTTGCCAATGCCCCTATGCCACCACCAGTTGATACAGCCACAGTGCCTCCCAGAACACAGGCATTTAGGCCTACCACTAAAACTGTAATTGTCTATAATATCAAAATAGACTTTGACGAGGAAGGGGAGCAATCTAGGGAACAACAACCACTTGGAGGGGAGAAAGAACAAAATGAGGCTAAAAATTTGTTGAATGAAAGATTAATTCTAACCCCTCAGGACCAAGAAGACCTCCTTAAAGATATAGCTATCAGGCAAGGTATGGGAGAAATATATAAGGAGGGAAGGACATTTGGAGAAGAGGTCAGTAATAGGTTGGGAGAGTTGCACAAGCAACAATAGTTGAACATTGATATTGCTCTCCAAACTAATTTGTCTCACCAAATTGCATCACCTAAAGGTCCTAAGCACACAGAGGAAGAAGAGAAATGTGAAGCAGAAGAATAGTCAGAGGTACACATTGTGACCGCTGACATAGTGCCTCATGAAGGTGATAAGGATAAAGATATGCCACAATGGTTGGAGTTCATCTTCAAAAGAAAGAAGAGGAAAGTAGTGTTACCAGAGGTTACACTACAACATGCAATCATGGAGGAACCAAGGAAAGTAAAGAAGCCCAAGAAGGTGCATCATCTGTCAAGAATAGGTTCTAGTGAGGTGGTTGTGGATGTAGCAGTTCCTCTGCAAGCAGAAGGTCAAAGCTCCCCCAAGTACCAAGTGTCTCAGGTAAAACTGGGTAAGCCGACGAAGTGGGGGGGGGGGGGGGGGGGTTAGATACTTTGGAACTAGCTACCAGCGTTGCCAGAGGATGAAAGGAGAAGGAATATACCTCCCATGCAGAGGTCAAAGCACAACTAGAGCAGTATAAGTAGTTGTTCGTAGAAATGGGAAAGCCTTTAGATACTTGCAAAAATGATAATCTACCTTCAACCTCATCACTCCTAGAGGGAGAGGTAAAAGCATTGCTTGAGGTAAGAGAGGTGGTTGCCACAACAAAGTCATGGGCCTAGATAAATGCCTCAAAAATTAGACTATTTTTGCAAAATACCATGAAGGAGTACAAGGAGGCAGTACAGGTGGGAGGAGCATTAGCTTCTTGCTCTCAGAAATGGGAGCAGAAGCTCAACATGTTCAGCAAGTAGTTTTGAGTATTAAGTAAGGTTTTGCACCTAGGGGAGGAAGTAATCATAGAGGAGGACCTCCTGGGTGGAGACAGTTGTAAGAATTTGTAGTCCCACATACATTTTGGAGCTGAAGATGGAAATGCTTTAGCAATATGTGAAGGATGTAGCCGACATTCAAGTTCTCCTCCTCAAGGTGGTATTAAAATATGAAGATTTTGTAAGACACTTACTCAAAGTTTTTGGGTTGGGGATAATCGATACATGAGTTATGGAAGAAGAGAAAGTACTAAGCCAGTGAAAGGCATATGAGGCCCAACATTTGGGACCTCCGGCTCAGTTTACTGTTACATTAATGGATAGATATACTTATTTAATTACACAATGTCAAGAGGCAGGAAAAACAATAAAGGAGTTAGAGAAGAAAAGAAAGAATGCAGAGGAAGTTTTGAAAAAGTATAAATTCATAATCAAGCATGTTGTTGATCCTCTTGCTGAGGTATTTGCATGTATCATTAATAATTATAAGTCCTATAAAAAGAAGTAGAAGATAAACATATAGTTACTAAAGATAGAAGGACTTTTGAGAAGAGATTTTGCATGACTTCTCCATTGGTACTTCGACTGCATCTCCAACTCATGTTCCAGTTTTGAACAAAATTATGCATGACTATGAAAGCCTAGTTTATACAACATTCTCTTCGTAGTGCTCACCTAACCTCTATTTCGTAGTAGTTAATTGGAGTCTAGAGGCAGAAACTTGCAAGTTAATTGCGACTCCTAGCTTTTGAGTTCTTAATTTAGATTAGGTTTATTTCCTAGAAAGTAGGGTAGAAAACTCTATAAATTGAGAAGTTTGATTCATTTGTAAGGGTCCACAAGTTAATGATTTGAGGCCCACTTAGAAATTTTAGAGATTTCTATGAACTTGAGTTATTTTTGTTACACATTCTTTGAAATTAATACAAGAAGTAGCTTATAGATTGCCTGATCTATGATATGTTCTACGAGTTTGTTCTTTGTGATATGGTAATGTCTATTGTCTAAAATTAGCAACGTGTTCTGATCTTCCGATTATTTCTTTATGACTCATGTTGCGCACGTAAGTGGTGTATGAGAATTACTGTGATAGGCAATATTGTGGTGATATTCTTTCCATAAGTCTATAAGGTTGCTGACTTTGCAGGTTTACTAGAGGCCCGTTGTTGAATGCTGATTAGGATAATATTTGATGATATTTGGATTGCAGGGTACTAATCAAGTAGTTCATTAAGTTGTCATTGAATTGGTTTCATTGTTATTTTCTTGTTTCCTTATCTCTTGCTATTTATTTCCAAAAGAATCTTAAAATCATAAAATACAAAAAAAGGAAGTTAAGTTATTAATGATTAGTGGGATTTAGTTTTAACCAGCAGGCCCCTTAATGGGTACAATGACATCAACCATTAGGTTGCCCATCACCATTGAGACATGACTATAGAGACCTTGAAGTGATTAGTTCCCCATAACTTATTACTTTTCAAAAGAGATGGTGAGTGTTCACATTGGCTACCTGATTGTTGGTAGGTGTGTCAAAACAATCATCAACACTACTGAAGAGATCCACTATCTTGGAGAAAGATACACAAAAAATTTGGATCAAAATGAATAAGCTTTCAACTCACAACCTCTACCAATCTTTTGAGAATGCAACTACTCTTGACTCGCTACCTTAAGAAACCATTAAGTAATTTAGCTCCAAAATTATCACCACTCACTTTTACTACACTAATTTACACATATCACACACTCCACACCCTTGAAACTAATAAAATATTTTAATTATATCCCCCACAAGTAAGGAATACATCAAATTAGGCCAGCCAAAAAAGGAGACAAGCAATGACCCCAACAAGTTGGCCTCAAAACATATTTGTGATGAAAGTAGTTCAAACCAAAAGATAGAGTGGACCTAAAATGAATTATTACATATTTCTATGCAGCCCCAGACATCAACCATTTTGGCCCACACCTTCCCAAGTTAGCAATAGGGTAATGAGATGAAATGAGTAGCACTTAACCAGTCAACCCAAAAATACATCTAAATGACTTGACACTGTTGGCATTATACACTTAGATGAGAAAGGTAGATGTTGTCATTGATGGCAACAAGGTTCCACAGGTTCAACTGGCCATAGACTTCACCTACCAGCATCGGTACATACAACAAGGCTTATTCACACTGTCATCCAGTTTACACTGACAAAAGATTATATCGGCATTCCAGGCTGACTTGACAATAAGTATTGCTTATGCAAAATAAATTGTAATGTAAATTATAATTGTATGGACGACATGTTGTATTGTAAAGAATCATATATTTATGAGTTCTTGTAGGTCATTTGAAAAGAGGTGTTAGAAATTAGCATCTTAGGATACTAATCATTATAAACAAGATATAAAATAAATGAAATGAGAATCATACATGCATAAATGTACACATTACACAAGATATACATGGGGAAAACCCTTTCGGGTAAAAAACCCCATAAAGCATCATTTAATTAAAACACTTACAAATATAGTCTATCATAAAATAGACATGAACCTGGGGACACTCCAATACTTCCACATGGCCAATAATACCTCATATGCATAGTGATACAATTCACCATAAAGCTCCAAATTCACACCTCTCAAATGAGAGAGAACCTCCTTAAATATAGGAGGAAGGGTGACTTCACTAGTCACACCTTTTCAATAACCCCCACTCATAAATAATTGATAATCTAATAGTTATTAGATTATAATTATTTCAAATGGGATATGCTTATAAAGCATATAATATATAAGGTTTTATAACCTTATAATAGAGCATTATATATAAATGTTATAAGGACATGATCCCTAATAACATTATGTTCTAACACCCCCCCTTAATGTTAATAGGGGATCACATGTCAATTTCCATAAAAGAAAAAATGAAGTACCCTAGTAACATAGGTCTTCTTTGACAGTGATAAAAAGGGACACAAATATATGCCAACATGAAGATCATGAATTCCAGACTACATGAAAGTCATGTTGTCATAATTTATAATCCCTGTGTTTTAAAAATGATGCTGTGAGGTCTTAAAAAATTATTTTGGAGCCACGGTCCCCTCAAATTAGCCTCTCCCTAGGTTCATTACATAGTGCTTGTAGGTCTTAATACAATGCTTTTACAAGTGGAAGATTTACAAGGAGAAGAATTTACAATATGCCCGTAGGACTTAAAAACATCTGCCCGTAGGTCTTACAATAATATGTCCGTAGGACTTAAAAATAAAGGATTTAGCCATTAGGTGGTGTCATTGACATGCACACTCCCCCTCAATGGCATCACCTAAGGCCAAGCATTATTTAAATTTAGAGAATATAATGTCTAAAGGCCTTATGCCTATTAGGTCTTAAATCTAGGATTTAGCCACTAGGTGGTGTCATGTACACTCCCCCTTAATGGCATCACCTCAAAGCCAATCACTGCATAGAGGATTTCAAAGTGATGGCTAAAATTACAATCTATAGTATGTGCCCATGATCTTCAAAGTATCTTTATTATAGAATGATTTTACTTGAGTGAGGTGCCCATGATCTTCAAGGTGCCTTTATTATAGAATGCTTTCACTTGAGTGAGGTGCCCATGATCTTCAATGTTCATTTTGATCGTTAGAAATGATATTCTCTAGAAAGAGTAAATTAACTTCAAGTAATATGGTACTTTCATATGTATCCATTGTATGTATCCAAATGGAACTCTTCCATAAATCTTCAAGGCTATATTGATTCTTCAAGAGCTACATTCATATTTTGTCCATTTGATTCAAAGACACATAGAAGATAGGCTTCTTATTAAAGTATTGCACCATCCATGTAATAGAACTTGCACCATATGTTTTGAAGGCATAACCTCATCATAGAAGAAACAATATAGTTAGTAACATAGTAATCAACTTCATTTTTGGTGCAAAGAAAGAACATAATATTATTTTTTTGTCATTTGCCAAAGATCATATAATATTCCTCATAAATTTAGAATATAATCCAATGCAAGGATATCAACATATATTTTCATGAGAATAAGCATGAATAATTAGTTTTCTTGTTTAAAAAATAGACATACTACTACATATAGTAATGATCCGTAAAAAAATAGGCAACGGGTGAGCTATCCTTTCTAGGTTTGCTCCCCAGACAGTTTATAAGGACGATAGTCACCCATTGTAAATAATATGATTGAAAAAAAATGGATCAAATATAGAATAGAATAACAAATCAATTGGATCTCCAAAAAGAGGATGCTAATGAGAAATTTTTAAATTTACTTATGCATATTTACCAGCTTGTACATTTCATAAAAAAATATTTTACCCTACATTTATAGATAGATAGATGATTTCTTGTTTATCAGTGTGATAGTTTGATATCAAGGAATTTGCTTATCAAACATACTATAATCAAGAATATACCTAATGTTAACATAAGGCATATCCTCCATCAAATACCTATAAAAATTAAATTTGAGATAAATCATGATGTTCCTTCCCTTTATTCCTACTAGTTCACATATGTCTTTTTATAATGCAAATCATTGCACTAATATAGATCATAACAATATAAGTAGTTTGGAAGGGCCACTTGAAGATATGATTTAAGACTGTAAGCAATTCCATTTTATGTATGGGTATGTAAGAGCTTAAAAAAAACTTACCTTTTGATTTACCTTGTCATTGTTTAGCAACAAATTTATCCATTTCAATATGAAAAATAATGAGAATTCTTTCTAGATTTTAGTATTGACCATGAATGGACTTCTCTTTTCTATGACATATAAAATATCTAATATCAAGTTTTGTCAATCCTTGGCCATGAATACTTATCTGAAGTTCCTATTAAATTATTCACATGCAAGGTAATTGCCTAAACTTGGAACCTTTTTCATGAATCAGTTAGGAAACAACTCTAATATCATATTTTTCATTTTAGGGTCCAAGTTGTTTCATACTAAAGGAAACTTCATATGTATGTTATATGAGCAAAAAAAATGAGTATTTTCTAAAGATGTATGGGATTTTATTGATATTAAAGTCAAGGATTGGAAAGGAATTAAAATCATTTGATTATAAGAATACAAATACTTCAATCTTCAATATTTTTTGAAAGAGACATGATTATATCAATATCATAAATTATTTGGGACAAATAAATTTAGAATTCCAATATCTTCCATCAAGAAAGTATAGTAGACCCATTAAAATATATCTAAATTTTATACAAATAGACTTGTTCTATGAATCCAGAGCTCACATATTGGCCAACCTTCAACCCTAATCAAATCAATAAAAAATTATGAAGCTATGTAGAATAATACAATTTCCTTACAATTAAGTGTGGGAGTCCAAAGTGAAAAGTAAATGTAAAGTAGTATTACGGTGAAGATGCCAAGATCTTGTATTAATGTGGAACTCATGGAAATATATATTAATTTTAATAGCTCCTCTTTAGCCAGGCTTAATTGTAAGAAATTGGGCTCACTATGGACAATCTATGTACTGGTCAAGACAAAGCGTGCGGGCTGGCAACAAGGAAAAAACTTATTTGGAAGAGGGGGCCATGACGTTGACAAATGATATTCAGCGTGTAAATTTAATGATCTTCCTCAAGCAAAGATCAATAATTGCTAGTTTACCTCTAGGGAAAGAGAGATTAATGAAGATATGACTCCCTGAGTAAGATGCTTGTAAAATCCATTTGACTTGTTTAGTCCATTCATCTGCACTGCCATACTTAGCAATATGAAGGTTCAATGCTTGGGCATGTTATGTTTCAGAGATGCCACTCATAGAATAGATTTGTTTAATTTTAAAAACTTTCAAGGAAATCCAATTTGTAGGCGTATAGCCAAATGTCACGACCTTTGTCATCACAGCCACATGGGAGTTTTGAAGAAGAGTATGGACAACTTTGAAGCATAAAGAATTGAGAATTATTTCATATTTTCAAGATACAGGGAAAAAGTCCAAGGGTGAAACCTCATATGTGGACCTTTTTACCATTCCATAAATTTATAAGGATGTCACTACTAAATGATATGTCCTTTAAGAGTAGAACATGATCATTTAAAACAATGTTTGGTCAAAGATGTGGAAGGTCACAACCATTTTAAAATAATACTTAGTCGAAAAAGAGGTGATTGGTGATTGATATATGGTGAGGATAAGCACAAACATGTTTACATGTCGTCCTTAGTTAAGTAGTATGAGGCACTTAAAATGATATACAGATATAGATTATTAATAAAAAAATCAAAATCTATAATCATTTTTGTAATTTTAGACATATACAAAAAATTATTTTAAAAAATTGAAATATCACGTGTCTATATAATGCATGGCTCTTCTAAAAGTAGGTTTTGGTTAAATAATATGGTTATTAATAATAGGTGTGTTATCTTTTGTAGATTTTAGGATTCACAATCTATTAATTTTTTTTATGTCACTTAATAGTTAGATGGTTGGTAAGCATAATCTTATACTACATGTGTATTTAAGAGAAAATATGATTTTTTTTCAAGATATAACTTTTGTAAAAAAAAATTGATAGAATCTCCTAACTTGACTTTCATGAAATTATTTTAAAATTCAAGAAAAAGAATATTAGATACATTACAAAAAATGGCCTTGCATATGTGTTGATTGAGCATAAGGAGGTTTCTCACAAAGTCCTTTATATATTCTAGTATAACCTGTAAAAATGATTAGTATAGCCTAACCTGCTTTGATACCATGTTAGAAATTAGGATCTTAGGATACTAATCATTATAAACAAGATATAAAATAAATGAAATGAGAATCATACATGCATAAATGTACACATTACACAAGATATACATGGGGAAAACCCTTTCAGGTAAAAAACCCCATAAAGCATCATTTAATTAAAACACTTACAAATATAGTCTATCATAAAATAGACATGAACCTGGGGACACTCCTCCAATACTTCCACATGGCCAATAATACCTCATATGCATAGTGATACAACTCACCATAAAGCTCCAAATTCACACACCTCTCAAATGAGAGAGAACCTCCTTAAATATAGGAGGAAGGGCGACTTCACTAGTCACACCTTTTCAATAACCCCCACTCATAAATAATTGATAATCTAATAGTTATTAGATTATAATTGTTTCAAATGGGATATGCTTATAAAGCATATAATATATAAGGTTTTATAACCTTATAATAGAGCATTATATATAAATGTTATAAGGATGTGATCCCTAATAACATTATGTTCTAACAAGAAGTGAGAGATAACATTAGATAAGATAAGATATGATAGCAAATAGTTGTATATGCATTTTGATGTGTTTATTTTGGAGCAAATAAGAAGCAGAGCCGAGCGAAGACTATTCTGTATAAGTAAAATCATTTGACAACATACCAACTAGGGTTTTTGGCAGAGGTAGAACCGGTATCAGACAGAGCATAACAACGAACTCATCCAACATTTTGATGCAAGTTGTAAGAGTTCATTTTTATGTTTACATTAGTGTGATGTTGTAGTCAGTGAGACTCCACTTTTGTTGTTGATCAGTGAGCTCTAGGAAGTTGGCCTTCCTGTATGTGCAGGCCCGTTTTTTACTAAGTAATATTTATTCATATGGCCAGTGAGTAAATATCGCGGGTCACAAATCCCATTGAGGTTTTTCCCTTACTGAGTTTCCTCGCCAAAATATTTGTGTTATGTGTGCATTGATGTTGATTCCTTTGTTTCTCTTTACTGCATTATTGTTTGCTTACCGACATATTAATCTTAGTTACAAAATTGTAAATAAGTTTAAATCTTTCATTTACCGGTCAGACACTGATTCACCCCCCCCCCTCTTAGTGTCTTTGGGATTAATAAATTATCTAAC
This sequence comes from Cryptomeria japonica, assembly GCF_030272615.1. Taxonomy (NCBI): domain Eukaryota; kingdom Viridiplantae; phylum Streptophyta; class Pinopsida; order Cupressales; family Cupressaceae; genus Cryptomeria; species Cryptomeria japonica. The sequence goes on along the minus strand of NC_081406.1, from coordinate 281,879,282 downwards.
AATTGGTATCAGAGCTTGGTACTCTATTTGCAGAAGCCTAACAACTTGAGGAAGATTATGAAACTAGTACCCATGGAAAATTTGAGACAAAAGTTGGAAGTGTCTCTTGAAGATTTTGATGCAGAAAAATTAAAGAATATCAAACTGGAAGAAGAACTCAGATCTGCTCAAGAATTCATCAAAGCACTTCAAGAAAACTTGATCATGGCACATAGTAAGAGAAAAGAATTATGTGAGCAATTGAAAAAACAAGATGATGAAGAAAAAGAAACTCTTAGAGATATTGTAGAGAAACTGAGACAAGAGAACAGTAACATGAAGAATGAGATGCAATACTTAACCATGAGACTATGTAAGGATATTGAAGATAGAAAGAAGAATCAGGAAGATTTGGCCAAACTACTTAATGAAAGATCAGATGAATCTATAAGGCTTAGTCATGAAAATGATATGCTTAAAACAAAGTTGATTCAGATGCAACATGAGAAAGAGGGACTTATGAGACAAGTTAGCACTCTGGTAAGTGAGTTGGTCACTACAAATGAATACAAAGACAAATTCAAAAAGAGCTTAGCCAAGCTTGATGATATGCTGAAAAATCAAAGACTTGATAAAGATGTAGTTGGACTTGGATTTGAACATGGAGAAAGTTCTGGAACTGCAAATAATCATGATCACAGCAAATCGGTAAGGCAACCTAATGCTTATAAATTCAATGGAAAATGTTTTAATTGCAACAAATTTGGTCATAGAGCAAATCAATGCAGATATAGGAATAATCAGAATACAAACTCATTTACTGGTCAATGTTCCAAATGCAATAAATATGGTCATCAATCAAATGATTGCAAAATGAATGTAAAATTTTATGCTTGTGCTATAGTTGGACATCTATCTAATCAATTCAAAACTTAAACCGAACAAGGTTATGGAAAAGCCATTCAAAGAAACAATGTAACTTGTTATGCATGCAACAAGATTGGGCATATTGCAAGATTTTGCAGAAGAAAGAATGTACTGGCAAACAACAGAGGATCTAATGACAAAGGCAAGGAAAAGGTGAATGAAATCAAGCAAGAATTCTCTAAACAATGGGTCAAGAAGACAAATCAAAGAAATGATGAATTTGGCTTAGCACCGACAAAACAAAGCAATCCTGCACCGACAGAAAATTCTTCATCTAACTAAGGAATAATCCTTATGGGTAAGGCAACTAATTGAAGATCATGCATTTTGCCCCTTAGATGATGGTAAGAAGTCATAATCCTTCTTTACCGGCACATATGTTGAGTTACAATGGAAATTCACTTAACCGATTAAGCATTAATGCGGCTGTTAGTTAACTTTCTGGCTATAAAGCATTGAAATTTCTCATTTTGACTCACCAAGCATTTGAAGTGCACAAAAGAAAAGCACCAACATTCAAGAAGCAAAGCAGTAAATATTTTCTAAGGCATCCAGGGTTTTCACTTGTATTCAACAGAAAAAGTTATTTATTTTGCATCATGGCTTCTTCATCTTCGGTTCCTGAATTCATAGCAAACCCTACTATTGTGGAGAATATCAAACGTCCTAGGTCAGTTTCTAAGATAATTCCTAAGATAGCTAATATGGACGACTGTATTGGAGCATTTTCAAATTTTTTGAAGGGAGTCACATTCGTAGAAGACCCTAGGGCATACATTCACTGTAATATTGAAGATTTAGGGTCTGAGGAGATAAAGAACATGTTTATGAAAGTCATCACAAACAACCAAGGTGTAATCAAACCTGAACATAAGATTGTAGAAGATTTAGGGTTAGTAGACATCCTTTATATGCCTGAATTCGAAGATGAAATTGCCCGATATGTTCTAAATAGAGTTCATGGTGAATTCTTATGGCTTGACTCCATCTTCAAAATCACCAGGGAAGCTATTAAAGCTGTTATAGGTTTACCCTCTACCGGCACAAGGCATGAGAAGAAGAAGAAAATTCCAAACAAAGGTGCTATGGATCTAACCGACGCTACATCTGATAACAGATCACTCAGGGTAAGTGACATAAATGATGACAATGTTAAATATGCCAGCATGGTTATTGGTTACAAGGTTGCACATACAAATAGGTTGAATTCTGTTTCTAGTCTTTGCATTCATAGTGCTTATGAAATGGTAAAGAATAATGCAAAAATTGATCTTTGTGAATGGTTAAAAGATGAATTGATAGATAACTTGGACAAAATCAAGGGTGATAAAAAGGGAACATTCAAATTTGGGAATTTAATTGTATATTTGATGCTATACTTCTCAAAGGAGATTCCCAACATAGGCCATAGAGACTTTTCCTATGATATTTCTGTTGGAAAACATATTAAGGAGGCAATTTTTGGCATGGGTTCAGAAGGAAACAAGCAGGTAAAGGATTAATTCAAAAACTTTCAAGCAAGAATGAAGCAAAGTGAAAGAATCCCGTAGAGTATTGTTGATAAGTATGGCAAATTGATATGCTTTGTTATAAAGAGAGATGAAATATGGATGGAGGCTGTCACACCTAGAACTGTTTCGGCAACAAAAATGGGATATGAAGTGGACACCAACATTCTGGAAACTTATGCCAAGAGACTTCTAGATGCCCCACTGGAACCTACTGAGAAGATATTTGGCACTGTTGAAACCATAGAGAAAGACGTTTCTATTTAGAAGCAAAGAAAGAAAAGGGATATAATATTGAAAGATGCTGCAACATTTGTCGAAGATGTTACCAAGGGATTATTGAAACTTGAATAGTTGAGTGATATTGTTGCAAGCATAAAAGAAAGAAAGTCTGACCAACAACCAGTAACACATGTTTCCCCTGTTGTTACCTCATCTGAGACTAATAGTGACAAAGCTTTGGAATTTAAAAGGGTGGATAGGAAGAAGAGAAAATCTCAACCGACACCTGCTTCGTCACCTAAGAAGACAAGGACACTTAGAAAGAAAGAACAGGCTGTGAGAGAGCCTAGCGGTCCAAAGAAGAAGATTACACAAAAGCAACCGACACCAAAGAAATCTGATACACTTTCCCTGAAAGAGATCGTTAATGAAATAACTCAGGATGGTAATCTAAGCAATATCAGTAAGTTTTATCATTCTTTCGATGATTCAAATAAGAACACTATTGAAGAAAGCATAATCTTGTATTTAGATATATATATAAGAAATTTCTTATTGAAGTCATTGATTTTCTCCCCAATGACTTATATCTAAGACTTGAGGCAAAAAGAATGTCCATCATGGAATTGGATAAGAAATTGAAGGTTGAAGCACTGTTGGTTGTTCATCCATCTAAGTCTAGACAAGAAATAGATGAATTGATAGCAGAAGCTAACATAACTGTTTTTGTAAGTGGTCACTGACAAGTAAGCCTCATGGCCGGTAGGACAAAGGAAATCCCAGATGAGACAACAGACAAATGGGATATTTTCTTTGTGGAGAAAGAGAAAAGAGAAGAAAAAGGAAGACAAAAAGCTGACAAATCTTTTACTAAGGTATATCAAAAAAGAGATAAAGGGAAGAATAAAGTTGGCAGTGTTCCTGAATTAACAATAAAGGATAACTTACCATCACTGTCTCAGAACACCCCGCCAGTAGCAACAAAGGTACAAGCAGAAGTACAAAATCAGCCCACAGAAAAGAAATCAGAGGAAGAAAAAGTAATAGATGTCATTGATCCCGAGTCAAATGTTCTATTCACAATGAAGGTTGACACTCAGGACATCAACATTACAATGGATGATACCTCTATTCCATAAATTGGTAAGGACCAGCCCACTGACACTCCTTTAAATATTGATATTGATAAAATAATTGTTGATGATGCAAATAAAGCTATAGATAAAGAAAGTTTTGAGGAGAAGAAATCAGAATCTGTAAATATTGAGATTTCTGACTCACCGGTCAAGGCAGTTGACACTCAGCAGGATATAAGTAATGATGACATACATATAGCTACTACTAAGGTCATGGATGTTGAGACACCGACAGATAAAGCACAAGAACAGACAACATCTGAACTGACAAAGGATAAGAATGAGAATAAGGAAGAGGAAGTGATTAAGGTAGATGAACATAAAACAAAGGAAGGGTCAAAGAAATCAGGAGAAGAGAAGAAAGATAATTTAGAACCTAGCACCTCTCCCAGTACTTCAATTTTGGATTTTAGACCAACAATTGTCACAGAAGTATTATTGGATTCTATAAAGAAAATAACAGAGTGTAATGACTTGGCATTTAAGACTATCGATGATTCTCTACCGATTTTGCAGATGATTGCATCGAAGCGCAAGGTAGATCATATTGGTGGCTCGATAGGTAAATTGGACACATTGTCCAAATTCATTTTTGCTAACATTCAGTCATTAGACAAAATAAATGAGGAGACTATTCAAGAAAAAGTTGATAAAGAAAAGGAAGTATTCTTTGGAAAAACAATAAAGGAATGTACTCAGCAGATTGATACACTGCTACTAGCATTGAATTCTACCATTTTAGAGTATAAGGAATTATATCGGGAAGGTTGTAAACCACACCAACTAACAGACGATACTAATGATCAGATAATAAAAACTCAAAAGGAAATTGATGATATTGCGGATAACATAATTGGTTCTTTGGAACTAACATCCGTTATTGAATAGGAGATGGCTATACATGAGGAGAATATTGAAAATATCGAAAAAGAAAAGGCAAGATTGAAAATGAAAACCAGAGAATTGAAGAATAAGCTTGGTCCAAGATTGGACAATCTGATCACTCACCAGAATGCACTATCAAAGGCTACAATTCAAGGAGATAGATCACCAGAACAAAAAATGCATTGTTTTATCAGAATGATTAGACAAATATAAACAATAATTACCGATAGTACGAAGTTCATGCAGGGTCTAAACTTAGTTCTTATAGATATTTTTCAAGTTGTACACAACAGACTTCAGGGGTCTAAGTAAACTTTTGAATTTTTGGAAATTTTTGACATCCTTTGTCATTGATGCCAAAGGGGGAGTATATAGTGAGAAAAATGTACTGAGTAAGGCATGGAGAAAAGTATACAGAAGATGAATAGATCATTTTCTCAGGGGGAGCACTCATAGTTTTGGATTCATAATTTTTGATTTTTCTCATGAGTGTTGCCATCAATGCCAAAGGGGGAGATTGTTGGCATTATACACTCAGATGAGAAAGGTAGATGTTGTCATTGATGGCAACAAGGTTCCACAGGTTCAACCGGCCATAGACTTCACCTACTGGCACCGACAGATACAACAAGGCTTATTCACACCGACATCCAATTTACACCGACAAAAGATTATACTGGCATTCCAGGCCAACTTGACAATGAGTATTGTTTATGCAAAATAAATTGTAATGTAAATTATGATTGTATGGCTGACATGTTGTATTGTAAAGACTCATATATTTATGAGTTCTTGTAGGTAATTTGAAAAGAAGTAAGCGGTAACATGAGATAAGATAGGATTTGCTAGCGAATAGTTGTATATGCATTTTGATGTGTTTATTTTGGAGTGAATAAGAAGCAGAGCAGAGTGAAGACTATTATGTATAAGCATAATCATTTGACAACATACCGGCTAGGGTTTTTGGCAAAGGCAGAACCAGTATCAGACATAGCATAACAATGAACTCATCCAATATTTTGATGCAAGTTGTAAGAGTTCATTTTTATGTTTACATTAGTGTGATGTTGTAGTCAGTGAGACTCCACTTTTTTTGTTGATCAGTGAGCTCTAGGCAGTTGGCCTTCTTGCATGTGCAGGCCCCTTTTGTACTAAGTAATATTTATTCATATGGCAAGTGAGTAAATTGTGGGTCACAAATCCCACCGAGGTTTTTCCCTTACCGAGTTTCCTCGCCAAAATAGTTGTGTTATGGTGTGCATTGATGTTGATTCCTTTATTTCTCTTTATTGCATTATTGTTTGCTTACTGACATATTAATCTCAGTTACAGAATTGTAAATAATTTTAAATCTTTCATTTACCGGTCAAACACTGATTCACCCCCCCTCTCAGTGTCTTTGGGATTAATAAATTATCTAACATACACAATGCAAATCACATTGAGACATAGCAGTTCCCAAAAACAACTAATCACAACCACCAATGTTGGTGTAAACCCCTAAATGCATAACACAAACAAGAGAATAAACCCTATTTGCTAGACAACCACAAAACACCCTAAAAACCAACTCCAAATAATATGCGACACCAAAATATCAACAACCAACATGTGAACCATATGGAGACATTCCATAAATGCTCAACAACATTCCCATACACTTCTTTCACATGGTCATACCAAAATATGCTAGCATAGCCAAACAGATACCTAATTCTTTATACCAAAAAAACTAGAAAATACAATCATGAGATAGAACATTATCAGACATACTTGTGATACACGCCATCAATTGAAATATAAACTAAGACACTACATAGACAATATATGCATGTCCACCAAGCTACAAGAGTAGAAACAACAACGCAAACTATTTTTTTGACCAACCTTGATAAGAAACCAATTTGCCAACATACTATGTTTACCAAAGATATTTGCTACAACACCAAAGACTTCAAGAGATAGGAGTTAAATTTCCACAACACATACAAGCTAACTCTAAAACCACAAGATAATATCTATAAGCATAGAGGAATGTAAAGAATTATCCCAAATAGTCTTAATAACACTTTGTTGCATGTTCACACTTCAGCAACCTGCAAAGACTAGAAAATCCTTGTAGCATTGTTTGCTTGCTTAGAAGAAACAAGTTGTTGAACACAATGGTTGCTAAAAATATTTTCCTTTTAAACCAAGCTTTGAGTACCAGTTAACAACCTAAGCACTAAGCAATCAAACCGATAAGATATAAGAGGATATCAAAAAAAGGCAAACACACAAATGCACAACTCACAACACCAGATGTATGAGGAAAACCCAATACGGGAAAAACCTCGATGAGAAATGTTGCTAGAGTCTACTACTCCAATCCAACCTCATAATGAAACGACAGGTTACAATGATTAAAGGAACCAACCCAAGGAGCACCAACCCCTGCACCAAGAACCAACTTGGTGTAATGCAATGAAATACAACTTGATACAATAATAACACCTTGTTGCAAATGAGTTTTGCAACACCTGATCAACTGATGTCTGTCGGTTATTAGATTGCTCTCAAATCACTTATCGGTTACTCTTTGCCTTTGTTCTCTTTTTTTGAACCTTTCCCTGCACAATACCACACTTGGATGCCTTCCTAACTGTTCAATCTTTACCGGTACACTTAACTGTTAAGACTATAACAGTTCACCGGTTACTCTGTCTCTGCCGGTTAGAACCTCTTATCGGTTCTATCTCCTAACTCTAAACTCTTGACTCTCTATGAAAGAAGTCTCAAACAAATTGTCTCTCTTCTTTCTCAAGCTCTTTTTTCTCTCACAACTCGCATCCAACATCAATCATCTCCAGTCTCGAGTTGACATATTTATATCTGAATGTTCTCGCTAAAAGCAACATTTAAACAGTGGCATGCTAGGGTTTTCCTCCACCAACTCAATCCACATCAAATTTGATCGGATCTACTTTTATGGAATGATGATCTGCATCACATCATTTAGCACCGCCATCTCGTCGCCTTCCAATGTGCGTTCTCTATTTTTGGATGTCTGCAACATGCTTTTCAACGTTGCTCTATCAATCATCATTAATGGCTCAGTTGTTTCCTTTAGGCAATGAGTACAAGGATCAGATCATCCTACAAGATTAGTTCAATCACCTTGCCACTCTATCTCCCTCAAGCTGCAACATCCTACCATCGTCCCATGATTTGTGGGTTCTCCATTAATGCCAACCTACTTGTCAACTACCATGTTGATGAACACTTCACCGACCTCTACATGCTTGCCACATGGTGTCCACCTATCATCCTTATCAACATCCACCTCTTCTCAGACTGCAAAGTTGATTTGGCATAATCTTTAGACTGCTATGTTGGTTTGACATCCTTCATCGACCAAGACTCACTACCGGTTCAACTCACCTTACCGGTATAACCTAACCTCACCAGTGGACCTTTATACTTGCTAACATCTCCTCTATCGGTGGATCCGCTTGGCCTACCATCAAACACAATTAAAACACACCGGTTCATCCGCTAAGACTATTTACCAGTGATGTTGCACTTCTCTCTGTATACCGGTGATCACTTCCCTCTATTATTCTTTGCTTTCTTGGCGGTGGTCTTGCTTAACCGGTAGATGCTATACTTAATGTGTACCGGTTACATACATTTTCTGTCTACTTACACTCTCCATCCTTCATACCGGTTGACATCACTACTTACTTCACCCATACTAGTCACCACTAATTACTCACCAGTGAGCATTCTATACCGGTTGACGTCAATGACAACCTAGTGCCAACAATCTCCCCCTTTGGCATTGATGTCAACACACCTGCAAGTCTCCACATCGATATATTTCTCCCCATTTGACACAATGACAAAGGGTCAGGGTATTTCATTATTCAGTTTATTCACCCCCTTTGACCAATCTTTAACCAATTAGATTGTGGGTACTCCCTCTTAGTCAAATCTCCTCTTAGTCAAATCTCCTCTTTGTGATTACAACCGGTACTGAGACATAAAAACCTGAACTTTTCCTGTGATCAACATGTGGTTCAAGAGATATAGATACTGCTATGAACTCCCATTGATCCATATATCTCCTTACAAACTTAAGTGTATGAGGCAGATGACACAACTCCCAACTTGTGTCTCAAGTACTCAAAAGTGCTTAGCGGTAATGGTTTGGTGAAGATGTATGCCACTTGTTCTCCTGCAGGGACATATTACATCATAACTTCTTGTCCTTCAACCTTCTCTCTGAGAAAATGATATTTGATGGCTATATGCTTTGTCCTTGAATGCATCACTGGGTTCTTTGATATGTTGATGGCACTTGAATTGTCACACCGGATGGGAATAGGATCAACGATGTCCACTTGTATGTCCTTGATGGTTTGCTTCATCCAAAGCACCTGAGAAGCAGCATGTGGCAACAGTAATGTATTATGCTTCATCAATTGATAGGGAGACTGAATCCTGCTTCTTGCTATGCCATGAGACCAACCAGTCACCTAGGAAGAATGCACCACCACTTGTACTGTTTCGGTCATCAATGCAGCCTGCCCAATTAACTTTTGTGTATGCTTCCAAGGTAAATTACCCTTGTTTAGGGTACCATAATCCATGATTGAGTGTCCCCTACAAGTACCTAAAAATTCTGTTGACTGCATTCATATGTGCCTGCTTAGGTTCTTCTTGAAATCTAGCCACCATACACACTGCTTGCACTATATCCGGTCTAGAAGTAGTAAGATATAATAAACTACCTATCATAGATCTATACAAGGGCTAAACCACTACCGATGACTCATCATTATTGCTCAATTTGCTTTCGGTCACCATGGGGGTACTCACCGGTTTGTAGTCCTCCATTTGAAACTTCTTTAGCATGTCCTTTGCATACTTGGTTTGTGAGATGAACATTCCCTTATCTAGCTAAGATATCTACAAACCAAGAAAGTATGTCAACTCTCCAAGCATTAACATCTCAAAATCTAATTGCATTTGATCACCAAAATCTTTGCAAAGAGTGTCCTTGTTGCCTCCAAAAATGATGTCATCTGCATACACAACCACAATGATCATGTGGTTTCCATCTGCCTTGATGTATGAATTGTTGTTAGCACTCCACTTTTTGAATCCTTGCTCCTTCAGGTACTTATCTAGCCTTGAATACCACGCTCTAGAAGCCTGCTTTAAACCATACAAGGCTTTCTTCAACCGACACATAAAGGTTTCATCATCATGCAATAGAAACCCTTCTGGTTGCTCCATGTACACTTCTCCTTCCAAATTTCCATTTAGGAAGGCAGATTTTACATCCATTTGATATACCTTATAACCCTTGTAGGCTGAAAAAGCTAGAAACATCCTAATTGCTTCTAGTCTAGCTATCGGTGCAAATGTTTCTTTAAAATAAATGCCCTCTACTTGAGAGTGACCCTTGCACACAAGTCTAGCTTTATGCCTAACAATCTTACCTTCTTCATTCATCTTATTCAGGTAGACCCACTTGGTGCCAATGATGTTCTTGTCTGCCGGTCTAGGGAGTAATTTCCAAGTCTTGTTCTTCTCAATCTGTTGCAACTCTTCTTCCATGGCATCCATCCATTTCTAAATTTTGTTGGCCTCATTGAATGTCAAGTTCCATTTCAGTCATGAGGTAGAAATTGACTTGTACATCATTCCGGGGAAGTCTTCTTCTACTCTACACACCATCACTCTTATTACCTAAAATCTTCTCTTCCAGGTGGTTTTTATGCACATACTAGTTAGGGACCTTATTGGATGCTTCTTTTGGGTCATTGTCTGACTGAGCTTCTTCACCTTCATCACCAGAATAATCATACTGGTTCACTTTTGCTTGTCTTCCTTTATGCATATCCTCATCAACTCTTACATTCACACTCTTGATGACTCTTCTTAGTCTTTTGTTGTAGCATTTGTAGGCCCTACTCTGAGTTGAGTAACCAAGGAAGATCCCTTCATCACTTTTAGAATCAAAACTACCTAAACCATCCATGTCTCTCTTGATAAAACATTTACTTCCAAATACTTTGAAGTATTTGACTGATGGTTTCCGGTCAAACCACAGTTCATAAGGTGTCATATTGTTGTTTGTTCTCAACTGAACCTAGTTTAAAGTATATGCTACAGTATGAACTGCTTCCTTCTAATACAAATCTGGTAAACTTGCCTCATTCAACATGGTTCTTGCCATCTTCTTGATTGTCATGTTCTTCCTTTCTACCACACCATTTTGTTGGGGTGTCCTGGGGGTTGAGTATTGCCTTTTGATTCCATGTCTCTCATAGTAATATTCAAAATCATTTGATTTGAACCCTCCACCCCGGTCATATCTTAGGCATTTCAACTTGCATCCACTTTCCTTTTCTACCATCTTCCGGAAGATCTTGAATTTATCAAATGATTTTGATTTATCCTAGAGGAAAGTGACCCATGCCATTCTTGAATAGTCATCAATGAAGAGTATAAAGTATCTCTCACTAGCAAGAGCTCTCATCGTAGTTGGACCACACAAATCTGTATGTACAAGTTCAATTTGTCTTGAAGTGTTGTGTTCTTTAGTCTGCTTTCCTTTCACACATTCATCACAAAATGTGCTTACTGGTTTGATGATGGGTGGTATATTTCTCACATAGCCCTTTTTGTTTATTGCAACTAGATTATCAAAATTTATGTGGCCTAACCTCCTGTGCCACAGCCAGCTCTCATCCACTTGTCTCATCATGCATTGGGATTCAAAACATTATTTCAGATTGTATACATTTCCATCTGTCCTCTTACCTTTAGCTATAATTTGACCGGTACTCTCCTTCCTTATTTGGTAACTGGTAGAGTCAAAGGTGAATTTATAACCTTTGTCACACATCTGACTCACACTCAACAAATTGTGCTTCAGGCCCTCCACATAATATGCATCATGTGCTTTCAATTTGCCATCAATATTCAGAGTACCTTTTCCCTTTATCTTGATGGAGGAGTTATCTCCAAATCTTAAAGCTTGATGAATTTCTTCTTATCACAGGTTATGTGGTTGGAACAACCACTATCTACAACCCATAGATTTCTTCTTTCTGCATGCAGGGCAGTCTGCACAATCAAACTTGATTCTACTTTGTTCTTATCTTTCTCAACCTAAATCGGTTGAGATTCCTTCTTCTTGTCAATTGAAATTTTATGCTCCAGTTTGGCTACCGGTTCTTGATTTGGATCTGTCCTCTTTTCCTTGATTTTCCTGTTGTAACAATTCTTTGCAATATGTCCAAACTCATGACAGTCATAACACTCCACATTCATATTAAAAGATGAGTTTAAAAACTTATTATAGGAAACTGGTTGACTTCTCCTACATTCATAACTCCTATGATTTAAACAATTACATTGATAGCAGATGACATTCATCTCCTGGAGTGCAATAAAAGAGTTTCTATTTTCATAACCCACAGTGGGCTTATTCATCAATCTACAGTCAGCTATCCTATATCCAAATTTGTTACACTAATAACAATAGCAATGAAAGTTTGATACATATAGGTTTGGTTGCCTTGATCCTGCAAACATCTATCTCACTGGGGGTCTTCATTTCATGCTAATGACTCTAGTGAACCCTTCATGATCAACCTTTTCTTTTCTCCTAAGATCTACATTTCCGTACATTGAGTGTGGCCTCTGGTTCATTGATTGAGTATACCGGTTTGTGTGGCGGTTTCTTGCAACTTCTGCATAAGTCTTCTTACCGATTTATAAGCAATCTAAAGATGTCGATGGCAGGATTTGAAGAAGGACAAAGTTCAAAAAGCAAAGACACACAACCTTAACAAACTCATTATCTGACAACCCAAATAGCATGTTTAGCCTTTGCATTGTTCTCATACTCCTTCTTAGCATCCAGATCTGTGGGAGGAACACTAGGGATAGTATACCCATTCTTGATAGACATCCACACATCAAAACCAAGAAAGGAAAGATAGGTCTCCATTCTTCTGCTCCAGAAGGCATAATTAGTTCCATCAAACATGGGGGATTTTGAGGAGGCGGACTCATTTCTTACCATTGTGTTCTTTGACCAAAATCTACCCAAGCTAGAGAAAGCTTTGATCAACCGAGAACCTAAGGCTGTGATACCAATTGTTGAACACAATGTACCACTGAGGGGGGTGAATCAGTGGTTCCTAAAAATATTTTCCTTTTAAACCAAGCTTTGAGTACCAGTTAACAACCTAAGCACTAAGCAATCAAACCAGTAAGATATAAGAGGATATCAAAAAAAGGCAAACACATAAATGCACAACTCACAACACTAGATGTATGAGGAAAACCCAATATGGGAAAAACCTCGGTGAGAAATTCTACTGGAGTCTACTGCTCCAATCCAACCTCCCAATGAAACAACATGTTACAATTATTTAAGGCACCAACCCAAGGAGCACCAACCCAAGGAGCACCAACCCATGCACCAAGCACCAACTCAGTGTAATGCAATGAAATACAATTTGATACAATAATAGCACCTTGTTGCAAATGAGTTTTGCAACACCTGATCAACTGATATCTGCCGGTTATTAGATTTCTCTCTCAAATCACTTACCAGTTACTCTATGCCTTTCTTCTCTTTATCTGAACCTCACCCTGCACAGTACTGCACTTGGATGCCTTCCTAACCATTCAATCTTTATCGGTACACTTGACTATTAAGACTATAACAGTTCACCGGTTACTCTGTCTCTGCCGGTTAGAACCTCTTATTGGTTCTATCTGCTAACTCCACACTCTGACTCTCGGTGAAAGAACTCTTAAACATATTGTCTCTCTTCTTGCTCATACTCTCTTTTCTCTCACAACTCGCATCCAACATCATTCATCTTCAGTCTTGAGTTTACATATTTATATCTGAATGTTCCTATCAAAAGCAATATTCTAAGGTGGCGTGCTAGGGTTTTCCTCCACTAATTCAATCCGCATCAAATCTGATCGGATATGCTTTTCTGGAATGATGATCTGCATCACATCAATCAACACCACCATCTTCTCGCCTTCCAATGTGTGTTTTCTATTTTTGGATGTCTGCAACATGGTTTTTGGCGGTGCTTTGTCAATCACCATTAATGGCTCAGTTTTTTCCTTCAGCCAACGAGTACAAGGATCAGATCATCCTACGAGATTAGTTCAATCACCTTGCCACTCTGTCTCCCTCAAGCCACAACATCCTGCCATCGTCTCATGATTTGTGGGTTCTCCATTAGTGCCAACTTTCTCATCAACTACCACGTCGATGAACACTTCATCGACCTTTGCGTGCTCACCACCTGGTGTCCACCTATCATCCTTGTCAACATCAACCTCTACTCAGACTGTAAAGCTGATTTGGCATAATCTTCAGACTGCTATGTTGATTTGAAATCCTTCACCGACCAAGACTCACTACTGGTTCAACTCACCTTACTAGTATAGCCTAACCTCACAGGTGGACCTTCATACCTGCTAACATCTCCTCTATCGGTGGATCCACTTGGCCTGCCATGAAACACAATCAAAACACACCGGTTCATCCACTAAGACTATTTACTGGTGATGTTTCACTTCTCTCTGTATACCGGTGATCATTTCCTTATGTTATTCTTTGCTTGCTTGGCGGTGGTCTTGCTTAACCGGTAGATGTTGCACTTCATGTGTACCGGTAACATACCTTTTCTGTCTATTTACACACTCCATCCTTCATACCGGTTGACATCACTACTCACTTCACCCATACTGGTCACCACTACTTACTCACTAGTGACCATGCCATACTAGTTGACATCATTGACAACCTAATGCCAACACAAGTGAGATAGAAAAATAAATTGTAGCATGCACAAGACCATCAATGTCATATCCTTGATGCTTCTAATTCTCATCTTATTATGATGTCATCTTCACTGATAACAGACAAGGTATGACATCATATGATGAACTTCAGTGTCATCATTGTTCTTCAACACAACACATCATCATTATTATAAGCATCAACATACCAGAACACACTGAGTATAGACATCAACACCAAATAGAGTTTTGACATCCAACCATGAAATTCATCATAGCTTATCAACATTTCTACACATTGGGTCCATGTGAGACATCAATAACAACATGATATTGATGGTTGATATCAACAATCACACCACAACAACTACTACAATATTTAATATAGATAATTAGAGATGTCCTCCTTTATGGATGCCTTATTTAGTTCTCCCAACTTTATGAAGGTATTGGGAGGTTGATATTGTATGATGATCTTGGGATGTTTTTGAATTGGACGTTGTTTACCATATGAAATTGGACAGATGGGAAACTTGTCGATGCAAAATAAATTCTCAATATTGTATTATCCACACCCTTTATCTTGTATATTGACCTTGATCTCAAGAAGGATAACAATGGGATGTTGATATTGTATGATGACCTTGGGATCTTTCTAAATTCGTCATTGTTTACGATATGAAATTAGAGAGGTGGGAAACTTGTTGATGCAAAATGAATCCTCAATATTGTATTTACCACACCCTTTATATTGTACATTGACCTTGATCTCAAGAATGAGAGTAGATGGATTGGAAAATGTGGCTAATGATGAGGGATAAATGTAAGCAAAAGAGGTGTATGATGAAGCTTCTTGGTTTATTAGGACTTGATGTTCAAGAATTCCTTTTAGGTTGCTACAATACTATAAAGGATCTAGATTATCTAGTATAGTAATAATTTCGACTCCATTATATGGGAATTTGAGACATTGATGGTAAGTGGAGAGGATGACCTTCACAAAATTAATCCATGGTTGACCAAAAAGAAGGTTAAATGGGAGATCAAGGTCTAAGACTTGGAAAAGAGTATTTTGAGCTATAGGTCCAACTTATTTAGGAGGTGAAATGACACCCTTTGATGGGTGCTTTTCATCATCATAAGATCTGATTAGTATTCTCTTTGATGTGTCAATGCACCCCATAGAGAATCTCGATGTTTTAACTAATTTTAGATTACAAATATTTAGATCCACTCCTCCATCTACCAAAAATTTTCTAACTTTATGTTTATGGATATAGGCTTTAAAGTGGATTACATCACTATGATTTGGTTTGTATGAAGGCACATCATGCTCTGTAAATGTAACTTGGCTTGTGGTGATGGGATGTCCTACCATGGCCTCAAATTGGTCAACGTTTATGTTGGTAGGAACTATTGAACTTTGAAGTGCCTTATCTAAGATAACCTTATGAGTAGGAGATATGTATAGTATCTCTAAGATGAATATTTAGACAAACAATTATCTAAGTGATCCAAAAGATTGTATTGATTTGTAGGCTATAATTTTGAAGTGGCCCTTGCAAGGTTACTCTAGACCAGTGTGTTCTAACGATACATTCAAGATTATTTTTTCTAAATGGCTATAGTTGAAACATGGTTGCTAGATGTGGTTGACTATATAATCACAAGTGACATTTGTATAATTAGCATTTTTATTATTGTTGGTCCCTGAGATGGATGGTTTCCCTTTCCCATGATTTTGGAGTGGATCTCTAAATATCGTATGATCAATGCATGAGAACCCAAATAGATTATCAATCACTACGTCTTCCTAGTCTATAAGATCTTGAATGATATATTTTATCTTGAAGCACCTAGAGGTTTCATGTCCCTTGGTTTTATGGTATTTGCAATATTTGTTGTCATTGTCCCAAGGTGGTCTAAAAGGAAGATAGTGTGATCATGTTGGATTGTATCATCTTCTTTAAAGATGATTCAATTGGTTCTCATAAGTGTGTGAATTGTCATATAGGAACGTTATTATTGGTCCTAGGAGGACTACATTGTGAAATATTTCTTTTCTTATTTGTTGATTAGTCATTATTTTCTAGTGATTATTTATTGATGTTTCTATATTTTTTGAGGAAGGTCCTTTGAGGATAATGGTAGGCTAACTCTCATTGACTATTTTAGTGTCTACAACACCATTATTTGTCACTTTTTTGGTATGTGACCAAAACAAAATTTTGATTTTTCATATGATGTGCTCGTGTTATCTTTGGTCTCTTTGAATATATTACAGGTCCTTTATCAATAAGGGCTTTCTCAATAGAGAGATCCTTCTTAATGACTTCATTGAAAGAATTAGAGAATTGGACTTGTAAATAGAACATCATTTCTTGATTTAGGTTATGTATGAAGTTGTGGACCAATTGTTTCTCTAGAATATGACAAGGACATCTTCTTGCTAAATTCTCCATACTTGTAGGAAATAAGAGAAATATTCTCCATTTTTTTGTTGCATGTTACAAAGATCAAACATAGATATCTCATGTTCAATATTGTAGGAGAAATGAGTAAAAAAATTGTCAACTAGTGTAGACATCTAAAATTAATCAAATCAAATATTTAATTAATTTATCCTCCCTACATGATTAATTTATTTAATTAAGTTATCCTTGTTCTTCTCAAAATTAATTTAATTTAATTTAATTAATCCCGTCATTATAACCCAATAATTGATTTATCAAATAAATAAATTATTCCCCTATCTCTTCTAAAGTCATTCAAATAATTGATTCTTCTAAATCCCTTCCAATTAATTAACTTAAGTCATGTGATTCTTACAAATCATTTCTTCTAATCTTCACTTAGTCTAATTAATTCTTCTAGAACCATGCTTATCATTATTCCTCAATTTTAAGTTCCTTCACTCATTCTCTCTCATGTCACATCCTCATAACTTACCCATTTGCTCTCTAATCTCTAATTAATCCACTTAATCTCCCCTCTTAATCATTTGCACAATACTAATCACCATGATTAGGATCAAGTCAACTCTTTGCCATAAATGGCTTTCCCCTCTCACCTTCCAAACCTTAAATGCACCAACTTTGGTTTGTATTGACTTAAGTTTTCACCATCAAAAGTAACTTGCAACTTGTTAGTCCATCATGAAAATATAAAACTACAAGAAACTTAAGCTTCAACCAATGAAACAACATGAAATAAAGCAAAATAAAATGATTATACCTTCATGGATTATGCATCATTGTCTCCTAACCCTATTGTTCTTGGTTGCATATGATTTTCTGTCATACAGGCACTGGTAGCTTCCAAGATGGCAAGTGTGGAATGGACTGATAGATGATATGATATGCAAAAGATATGCTATGAAAATGATTTATGCTAATTTGCTCCAAAACTCTAAAATGCTTAGACAAATGAACTCACAGATGCAAAGATTAAGACTCCTAGTTAACTATAAGATTAGCTATTAGTTTAAAAAATGGCTTAGGAGACCCCTATTTATAGATTTTTGAGTGCATAAGCTTATGTGGAAGAGATCAACGGTCATGATTAAATATTGCTTTTTGAATAGATATGAGCAAGAGGATGAAGGTTGAGAGAAAGGGGGAAGGAGAAGACAAGCGTCACTCATCTCACCTTGAGTGAGGGAAAGACTGAGAGACTTTAGGATTGGTTGGAGAATATTTAGGGATATGAGGACAAGTGGAGATAGACTAGGGTTAGGTGGACAAAACCTCCTCCAAGAATATAGGAGTGTTGGAGTAAAAACAGGGAGGTTTCCAAGATTATGTACACGTACACATTTTATTCATGAATATGAAAGTTGGAGACAAGTGGCTAATAAATGTTTTATTTTTATTGATTTAAATTAGCCACATGATGGACGAGTTGGCAAAGGTGGAGATGATGTGGAGATGAGGTGAGTTGGAAAGTGGTAATTAAATAATTATGAAATTATTTAATAATGGAAATATAGGATAGTGAATAGGGCACGAATATAATAAGGGTTGATAATTAAATATTAAATATTTAATTATTGGCATAGAAGAAAGGGGGATAATGAATGAATGAATTAAATATTTCAACTCAATTAATTAATAGAAGAATATGAAAGACTAATGAATTAAATAAATTAACCTTTTCAAATTAATTATTAAATAGAAGAATAATCATTAAATAAATATAAAATATTTATTTAATTGCTCATAGCCAATCTTATGTGTATACATTTTGCCCCTCTTTGAAATGATGTTGAGACAACATTGTCTCAAAGATTAAATCAAGTCTCGATGATGCCCCTGACGATGATGAAAATCTTGATTGTGTGCCCCCTCGGGAGATTGATCATGAAAATTTGAAAAATTTGATTGAGGGATCAGTCTCACGATAATTGTTTGAAAATATTAAAAACAAGGCCTTCAATTAAAATTACTTTTGAAAAATAAATAAAATTGCCCCACTTTGAAAAATTAATTACCCCTTCAAAAAAATAAAAAAGGTAATAATAAAATTAACCATGAGCCATTTTTATCCTCATTTGCAAATTGTCAGCTTTTGAAGAGATAACAAATTATCTTGGAGTTCTGAGCTGGCAAGATGGTGATCCTGTACAAGAACCATAGATTTGAGCGCGTTCGTTGATATCAGAGACCTTTTGAGTACAACCACCGGTGAGTGACCTATCCCAAGCTTAGTTTTTGCTTTCCGTACAATTTTTTTTGTGTTTTTCATATTATTTAGGGTAGATTTAAAATTTTTCCATTTTTCGGACTATTGTTTCTCGCATTTGTTGTCTAGGTTAGCGCTTTCTTTAGGTAGTTTAACGCTTCCATTGATTTAGTGCATTTACCCTTTTTGTTCACGCATGTATCATGTTTGTTAGCATTTTTTCTTATTAAGGTCACACAAATGTTTAATATGTTAGCACTTTTGACTGATTGCTTTTGCATTGTGTGTTAGTGCATTCATTTTGTGGGTTAGCGCTTTTGCAAGGTTTAGCGCCTGTGCTCATTAAGTTAGTGCTTTTGTTTAATTAGACAACACCATCGTTGAGAATTTGAACTTTTTGATTAAAGCAATGTTTAAGTTCAATATGATGAATTTCTTTGGATCTATTGATGCATCAATTTGAAAAATTGATAGATAATTGATAATGATGATCAATGATTTGATTGATTTGATTTGATAGATAGATTGTTGATTGATTGCTTGATAGATGTTTTGATCGATATCTGTTTGTTTTATGATTGACGAGTTGATAAGAGCTTGAAGAGACCAATTGAGTCTCTGATAAAGAGCTTGATATGTTGATCATTTGATTGATAGCATGATTTGCTTGATAGATAAGATTTTCTTGAAATGGTTGATTTGATAGGATAGATGATTAATAGACAAACTTGCCTGATTAAATAGGAGAAACTTGATGTTCTCTAGTGTCGGAAGAAATTCCCGGCGATGCGCCACTTAGTTCCAGAGTTGAGCCAGGATGAGATTAGACATATTGATGCTTGTGGTTTGCGTCACCTTTTATATATGCCAAATATTACCCATAACAGGGGTCTTTTGACAACACTAGCTGAGAGATGACATAGTGAGCATAACACATTTCACCTACACACTGGTGAGATTAGTGTGACCCTCGAGGATGTATATAGGATCCTACATATCCCTATTACTGGCGAGCTTGTCCAGTATGATTATCAGGATTTAAGAGGGACTGAGGCCTTCAGGGCAGTTTTTGAAGATGACAGTATTGATGGGGGAGAGATCAGATGGGAGGATATGATCATGCATTATGAGACTCTCCCAGTTACTTGCAAGTTTGATTGGTGGATTTATCTTCTCGGACAAGAGATCATGAGGTTTTGTTGTTGGATGAGGACGCATTCTTCAGAGCATGATGCATCACTGTACTCGATATGCATGGGGTGTTGGCATGCTTTCACATCTTTATCATGATTTATATCAGGTCGTGTATGATGTCGGGGATAGTCTGTCTATTAGATGCACACTCCTATAGATCTGGTTTTAGCAACACATTGCTGTCACATGACCAGTGCATGACAGGGTTAGAGGAGATGGTCAACCTTTTGTGTACTTGTATAGAGGTATCATTACTTAGTGTAAGATGGGTAAGTTAGAGTATTGGAGATGGGTTCTTGATTCTTTGGATACTGTTATTTGGAGGCCATATATTCATTGCAAGCCTTGGCTAGAGGATGCTCGTGTATTACCATTGATTTTGCAGAGTAGATATTTGATCAGCCGTACTCTTTTTATTATTGAGAGACAGTTATTTGGTAGGATTTTGAGACAGTTTGGGTACATTTAGCATATGCCTACTGGAGCGGCCATGTATTTGTGAGTATACAAGGACAAATGAGATTGGGGTCCTTCTTTATCATTTGATGTAGCATACACAAAGTTTTTGGTTGTTCCCTTGGTGGCTTATGATTTAAGACCACGTGCCTAGATCCAGGCATCACAATAGATTATGCATACTATCTACTTAGTCATCCATTCTTTTTTGTATTATTGATCCTAGAGACCCTCCTCCCAGCTCAGGAGGTGAGGAGTTAGATTCAGATGATCCCATTGTTAGGAGGCAGAGATGGAGATGAGAGCTTAGAGCTACTTGAGAGGCTAGAGGAGATGAGGGAGATGATGGTGGTGATGGTTGTGGAGGGAGGAGAGGATGGAGAGGAGGCAGAGCTAGAGTCTAAGGAAGACCTTTTGGAGAGATTGGGGTAGTTGGTAGGATAGGGAGACCACTTCCTATGGTAGAGAGAGATGCAGGTCAAGTAGCTGGGGATGCAAGCAGAGGGAGTGGCAGGATAGGGTTGGTGAGAGGATTACCTTCTCCTGGATTGGGTAGAGGCGGTGGATCAGATAGAGGTCAGGGGAGGGGGATTGATTTTGGATAGATCCATCCAGATCCTGCGGTTATAGCAACACATGGAGGTTGGGATGAGGGGGAGGATTCAGAAGATCATGTGCCACTTATCCATTGGCGGATCAAGAGATCTACATAGATTTAGACTCATGTTGGTGGAGAGACAAGAGATAGGGTTGACGATGAGGGTATGTAGGATGCACCTCTATAGGATATGCCTCAGCAGGAGAGTATGGATGATCTCCGAACATAGATTGATCAACTGAGAGCATAGGTATAGGCTCTCACTCTTGAGAGAGATAGGGTAGTGATGAGATGTCGAGATGTACATAATACTCTTGATCATATACAACAAGTTGGTTCTGGTACACTCTCAACCGACACTGTCAAAGCATTACTACGAGCTGGGAAGGAGATTGCACATTGGCAAACGTTGTATGAGGATCTGGTCTCAGAGAGCCAGAGAGCAGGTAGCTATGCGACCACAATCAAGATGTATACCAACAATGGTGGGGTTATGGGGCCTCCTTAGAGGGAGAGGGATTGAGGAGCAAGACCATCTGGTGGGTCTTCTTTTCCACCTCCACAGAGACAGACATATTCGGGCGATAGTGGCACTGGACACCCTTGATTTGAGACTTGATTTGTATTATGGGACATTGTATTTTATTGATTATTGCTTTGAGATATCATTATATACTTAGACTTTTTATATTTATGATGATATGTAGACATGGACTCTATATGATGCTTTGATTCATGATTTATTATGCATGCCACTATGATGATGATGACCTATATGCATTGATTACATGGATGATGCTATGATGATCTTTTCTTTCCTTTATATTTCATGGTGTTATAATGATCTATATGCCTCCATGTTGTGATGTTGATCTTTATGAAATGATGCTATTTATGATCTATATGATGACAATGTTGCTATAATTTACATGATCTATATGCATATGAAAATGATTCTATGACGATTAACTTAAATACAATGATCTATATGAAAAATGCTTATAATGATGACTTATGCAATGAATATTTATTGCTATTCCATGATGTATATGCATATGATGAAATGATACTAATGAGATGCATTTGATTTTGATGATTTAAATGCCTATGATGATTAGATGATGATGTAATAATATGGTTAATGAATCTAAATGCAAAAATGCAATTTAAATGAACCTAATGGATAAATGATTCTAAAGAAGCTAATGATAACTAGATGTGAAAATGATAATGATAAATGAATCTAATGCAACTAATAATGATATGATCAATCCAAATTACACTCTATTCAAACTTATGAAATCCTAATGGAATTAATTAATGATTAATGATATGATAACATGCAAACCTAATGACTGAAAGATGAAATGAACCTAAATAATTAAATGCAACCTAATGCAACTTGATATGATCAATGCAATTTGTTTTTGTTTATCCAAATATACTCAATATTTATTTCAACCGTTGATCTCGAGTGAAATGGGATGCAATTCTTATAATGCAAATAACAATGAATACAACTAACAATGAATTCTTATAATGCAACTAACAATGAAATGAGACAAATCTAAAATGATCTAACTAAAATGATATTGCCATTCTTCACATGCTTTCTTGTAACAGTGCTTGATTTCATCATTGAGATTTTAAATTGTTGTAATAAAATACAAGAAACTTGACATAATGATTCAATTTGACCTGAGTATGTCTTACATGGATTTTGATATAGCAAGTTAATACAAGAAACTTGATATGATGAACCAAGTTGACCTAAGTATGTCTTGCAAAACAAACAAGGATTATCCCCTTTCATGCATGACTTGGAACTTCCTCCATGATCTTTGGCCGATCGTATCCTTAGACGAGTACATACATTACTAGGAGATAGACCATAGACAACAAACAAAGAAAATAATCATGCCCCATCATAGCTCCTCTAGTCATGGACATCATCGAGTTGCATAGGGTACATGATTAGCAAAAATCAAGATATAACATTGAATCATGTATGTCATACATATGTTCTCATAGTCATTAACTGATATAATCATCTTAATGAATGATCATTGATAATCCTTTATTAATTGTTGGTTGAATCTTTGCATTCTGAGTTTCACGATTGAGTTGTTACAAATGTCTTGATCTTCGTTGCCTTGTTGCTTGTTGTCTATTTCAAAACCCTAGGTGTTTTTGTTTTTTCTAGGTTTTTGAATGTTTTTTTTTAATTTTTCAAAGCTTTTAAAGATGCCCTTAGCAAAGTTTTTAGGATTTTGCCCCCAGCGGAAATAGACTTTATGATGGATATACAAAGGATAATCCAAACCATGGTGGGATATGATGCAGATATGATTGACTCTGATAAAATCCAAGACAGTGACTACGCTAAGTATGTCAAAGATTGATAACTGTTGATAAGCTGCAAACTTCCTACTAATGGTTTAGAGCAATGGATGCGATATATGAAACATATATGCTAGGATGGATATATGCGATAGGATGGATATATGAGCAAAGAGATCTCATAGATGGAAGAACCCACTTTCAGATAGCACCTGTTTGCCAAATTTTCACCATCTAAATTTGTTGCATTTTTTTCACATATTTGATTTTTGTTTTTACTGTTTTCACTGTTTTTGTATTTTTCTCTTTATGCTTTTTAGGGTTGCTTTTCAGATTTTTTAGTCTTTTTATATGCTTTTTCACTATTTTTTGGTTATTTTGTTGATACTTTTAAGCATAGAATTTCTTTAGATGCATAGTATTGATAGGCTCATCGAACCAATCACCTTTTGGTGTAGATAATTTGTATTCTCCTGAATCATAAGATTCTACCATGACAAAGGGACCCAACCAGTTTGGCTCAAATTTACCTTTATTTTCTTGATCTTGTTGATTGCATGGATTTTCTCTTAATACTAAATCTTCAGTCTGAAAAATTTGTGGCTTAATTCTGTGGTTGTAGCTTCTCGCCATTCTTTGTTGGTATGCTTTTAAGTGATCTAAAGCATTTTGGCGACGTTCCTAAAGCAGCTCAAGTTCTTGAAGCATAGAGACTCGTTGTTATTCCTCTGGATAAGACCTTTCAAAGACACCCATAGAGAAGGTATCTCTACTTCTACTGGTAATATTGCTTCTAATCCATACACAAGGCAATATGGAGTTGCCCCCGTTGGTCTATGAATGCAAGTTCGGTATGCCCATAGAGAAGGATTTAGCTAAATATACCAGTCTTTACCAGCTTCATTGACTGTTTTCTTCAATATCTTTAGGATTGTCTTATTTGATGCCTCAACTTGACCATTTACCTATAGATAATATGGTGTTGAGAACCTATGTTGGATATGAAATTGCTCACATAGGTCCTTCACATCTTGATTCTTAAATGGCCTCCCATTATTAGTGATGATGGTCATAGGAACTCCATAGCGACAAATTATATAGTTCAAGATGAATGACGATATTTGATTTCCTATCACCTTTGTTAAAGGCACTGCTTCAATCCATTTAGTGAAATACTCAGTAGCAGTCAAAATGAACTTATGTCCATTAGAAGATGAAGGATTTATCTTACCTACTAGGTCAAGTCCCCATTGAGAGAATGACCATGATCCTGCCATAAGATGTAGTTCTTGTGCTGGTGAGTGGATGAGATTCACATGAATATGACATTGTTTTCATTTCTTGGCATATGTAAATGAATCTCTCTCCATAGTAGGACAATAGTAACCCAATCGAATAAGTTTCTTAGTCAGGGTTAAGCCACTTGAGTGTGTGCCACAAATACCTTCGTGGACTTCGTTGAGAACTTTCTTAGATTCCTCCTGTTTGAGACACCTTAGTAGACTGCTATCTAGACCTCGTCTATATAAAGTATCAACAATGATAGTATAACGGGATGATTGATGGATAAAATTTCTTTTTTGATTTGCGGGATAGGTCTAGGGGAAGGATATTCTCCTTTAGGTATCGATAAGTTTGGCTATATAAGGATTGATTGGTTCCAGATATGTGACAAATAATGTGGGTGTTTTAGGATTCATCAGTAGGATGCAAGATATATTCCACCAGGAATTCATAACATTGTTGATTCTCTTAATTCTATAAAAGAGATGCTATTGTAGTCATTGTGTCCGCTGCTTTATTCTCATTTCTTGGAATTTGAGTGAATGATATTTCTTCAAAGTGCTCTTTAAAATATTCAACCAACTTTTTATAGGACATCAACTTGTCATCCTTGGTTTGATAATCATCATTTATCTAGTTGATTATGAGTTGTGAATCTCCATAAACATGTAATTCCTTGATGTTCCATTCAATGGCCATGTTGATCCCAATGACCAATGCCTCATACTCTATAGTGTTGCTTGCACATGGGAATCACAGTCTATATGATTTTGGAATTGTGTGGCCTTGAGGTGTTATGAATAAGATTCCTACACCTGATCCATGTTGTGTATAGGACCCATCAAAGTATAATTACCAAAAATTTGTGCTAATTGTCAGGATGTCTGCATCAGGAAATTCAATATGCAATGGTGTGTCATCTTGTAGGGGTACTTCAGCCAATTGATCAATAATTACTTGTCCTTTGATAGATTTCTGATCAACATATTCTATGTCAAACTCACTTAGTATCATAACCCAATTGGCCAATCTACCTGTCAATGTCGGCTTGCTTAGCAAATACTTCAATGGATCTATTTTGGCTATCAATTTCACAGAATGAGTCAACATATAATGTTACAATTTCTGAGTTGCAAATACAACTACTAGGCATGTCTTCTCAATTGATGTGTAGTCTAATTCATAGCCTACAAGTGTTTTTCTGATGTAATATGCTGCTCTTTCTTTTCCTTCTTCATCATGTTATTCTAAGAGAGCTCCTAGTGATACATTTGTCATTAAGATGTAAAGCAATAATGGTCTCCCTTTGATTAGTGATACCAATACTGGTGGATTCACAAGATATTCCTTAATTTGCATGAAAGCTTCCTCACATTTATGATCCCATTTGAATGGAACATTCTTGTGTAATAAGTGAGTGAAGGAAGACATCTATATGCCAGCTGAGAAATGAATCTTCTGATTGATTGCAATCTCCCTTGTAGAGAACGCAACTGGCTTATGTTCTTAGGTGACTCCATCTCCATGATAGCTTTTACTTTTTCAGGGTCTACTTCAATTCCACATGTTGATATAATGTACCCAAGGAGTTTTCCAGAGGTAACTTTGAATGTACATTTCTTTGGGTTCAATCTTAACTGATATTGTTCATGTCTGTCAAAGATCTTGCCCAAGATCTTCAACTGTTCTTTCCTTGCATGAGATTTTGCAAGTATTTCATCCACATAGTCTTCCATAAATGTATGTATCATGTCATGGAAAATTGTTGTCATGGCTCTCTGATAAGTTGCTCCTACATTTTTAAGCCCAAATGGCATAACATTCCAACAATAGGTACCCCACACACAAGTGAATGTTGTCTTTTCTTGATCTTTAGGGGCGATTTTTATTTGATTATACCCCGAGAATCCATCCACTAAGGAAAACATCTCATGACCTGCTACTAAGTCCACAATTATATCAATGTTGGATAGTGGGAAGCCATCTTTGGGACATGCTTTGTTCAAATATTTGAAGTCAATGCAAAATCTTATGCTTTTATCCGGTTTTGACATTGGTACAATGCTTGAAACCCACTTTGGATAACAAATAGGTCTTATGAAACCCACATCTAATAGTTTCTTCAGCTTTGTCTTGACACGAAAAGCAATATGTGGATGCATCTTCCTTAGCTTTTGCTTAATTGGTTTTGCTTTTGGATCTACAGTGAGATGGTGCATGATAAGATTTGGATCAAGTCCTGGCATGTCTGCATAGGATCAAGCAAAATTTACTTGTCTTTGTTTGAAGAACTCTATGTAGTCTTTCTCTTCTGCATCTGATAATGATGCAACATGATGAAGTATCTTGGGATCCTTTGGTGTGCCAATGTTTATTACTTTTGTTGGCTCTATCAATATGGTAGATATCTCCTCAAAATATGCAGGGAGGGTGTCAAACCTTCCATCTTTCGATGCCTCAAAGAGGTTTTCACCGTCAGATATGTCCTTTATTTTTCCTTTTTTTATTTCAATTTTGCAACTAGATAGTTTGGCACCCTCCTGACTACAAGAAGCCTTACTTGATTAAACAATGGAAGATATCTTAGGTGTGCTTGGTTCAATGGCATTTAGATATATGGCTAAGGCATGATCATTGGAAAAGATATCAAATTCAGGGTTTTCAGTGTTTTCTCAATCAATTAATTCTAGATGAAGCATAGGTAGGTCATAGTCTTGGTCATCATTGGGTATTTTAATATTCATGACATAATAGTCGTAATTTGGTGTTGAGTACGTGATGTCATAGATAGAACTCTCTTAAGGATAATCTCTCCCAAGTGCTCTCCAATTAGCTCTAAAAAATTCAGGATGGGTATTTTGCAATTCACTCTCAAGTGACTCATCATCTGATGTTTGCCCCTCAAACGAATGAATTGTATCAACAAATATATCTTTGGTACTGCAGGTTCCCTCTGGGTCAATTTCATCAGATTCATGTATGGCTTGAAGTTGACATACTTTTGCACATGTGGCGTAGAGGATTCTATTGGTGTTTTCTTTGCTAACTTCTGCCTTCTCTCGAACTCAACTTCTTTTGGACTAATAGTCACTCCTTCTTGACTTTCTATCAATTCTTCTATAGTTCTTCCATATCTTGGTGTTTTTTGCTCAATGTTTGATATAAGTGATATTTTGTTGATCTGCCGATGATTGATTAATGATTGTTTGTTTTCCTTGTATTGTTACTTATTGATTCTTCTCATTCTCATTTCTTTGTTATCTTGCATATGCCTCTATTCTCTAGATCCTAATTTCTTCTTGCCCTCTTTCCAGCACTCTTCTCTTTTTATGGAAAGTGTGCCATCACTTGTAACAACAGTTTGTTCCTCATCATTTTCTTCACTTGATGCATCAGATAATGGATCTGGACCCCATTCATATTCATTTGAATATGTCTCTGAATCATTATCTATAATAACACCACTATATCTCACAAGAATGTTATATGGTGATAATAGTTCTTTGATTTTGCCATATGTTCTTTTACTGTTTCTAGAATATCTTGATTAGGTTCCATGCTTGCTTGTGCTCTTTGGACTTGTTTGTAAGATTCTTCTTCTCTTTTGATAGCAAGCTCTTCCTGTTGTCTCTCATAGTCTTTTTGTTTTTGCTTCCTGTTTACTGTTTTTGCTTCTTGATGTAGCCTTTCTTGCCATGGTTCTTCTTTAGGAATTGCCTTCTTTCTCCATTTGGGATGTTGATAATTGTGTTGCTTTTGTTTTGATTTAGAATACCCAAGTCCTGATTTATCTTCCTTAGATTATGTATGAGGACAAATAGGTTCTGAAATACCTTCCTGAAGCTTGCCAATTGGTCCTTTTCCTTCATATCCCATCCTTTGCATGATTTTGTAACCATTGCCATATTTCTCTATGGAAATAATGACTTTTGCAGTTGTTTCTATAGTTTCATTTTCATCTTTGTACAAGTAGCTAAGAATATCCTTGTCTTCAATTTCCTCTGAAAGTGTTCCAGCTCTAACAAATGCTCCATCAAACATTTCAATTGATTTTTGTGGGATATGTGGTTGTGCATTTGTAGGTTTTCCATATGATTTAGGTGAAAGTGGTAAAGATTACTTTCCCATTCCTTCATCATTTAATTTGATATTTTTCTCAAAGTGCTAGCATAATATCTCTTGAGTTTCCTTGGTGGGATAAACTGCTTCTCTATTATGTGGAACCCTTGCATCTTGTGTTGGTTTTAGATTATTGCAATATTGGCTGGAGTCTGCTGATATAGTGATTTCTTGTCCATTCTGAGGAAACTTAACACACTAACCCAATATGTAGAAGGAACTACTTGCATGTCATGAATCCATGGTCTTCCCAAAAGAATATTATAAGATAGATTCAAATCTAGAACCTGGCACAATGTATCTCTTTCTACTGGTCCTATTTTGATTGGCAACACCATAGTCCCTTTAGAAGAACACTCTTCCTCATAGTTATTTACTTCTTTGGATCCACTGCATTCTCTGAATATCCCAAAGCCTTTATTAAATTTAATGCACAAATATTCAAGCCAACTCCACCATCTATGAGTACACATTTGACATGGGTTGTATGAATGGTGACTTCGCTATGTAGGGGAGCATTGTGAGGGTGTTGTAAAGATGCGTCATCATTTTTCAAAAAAAGGATAATCAATAAGGGGCTATGAGGTGTCCCACCATGTTTTGGAATTGATCCACGTCCATGTCTTTTGAGACTGTTGTTTCTGCTAAAGCTCTCTCCAATATTTCCTTATGAATAGGTGAAACTTTTAGGAGCTCCAAAATTGATATTTGGGCGAGTATCTTTTGTAATTGTTCCACTAAGTTATATTGTCTCGAAGTGTATGTTGATTCATTTGTTGTACTCGAAAATGCAACCTTTTCTTTGCTTCTAGTGATGGTGTTGATCGATTCTGAAGGTATTTTGTCTTTGACAATGAGGATATTTACCATATCATCATATGTTTAAGTATAGTTTACCTTGGCTTTTCCCTTGCCATATTTTGGGTTGGATTGTTCACTTTTTTCATAATTTGGGAGTGGAGTTTTGAATGCTAGATGCAATTCTTTCGTTTTATGACCATCCACTGTGATAGTTCCATTATCAATCAAGTCTTGAATAAGGTGCTTTAATCTTTGACAATTATTGGTTTGGTGTCCTTTGTTTTGATGATAGTTACAAAAATGATTGTCATTCCACCAACTTAGTTTGATTTGAGTATCATAATCTCTTTCTTTTGGTAAAGTAATCAATTTATTCACAAGAAGAGTCTTCAAAGCTGATTCCAATGGTTCCCCAATGTTTGTAAATTTATTGCGGGGATTGGAGAAGAAAGACTTGGGTTTACTGTTCTCTTGATTGTTATTGTTTGGTGCTTGGCTTGATAAATTAAAGATTGTTTGTTGTTTGACACCATTGGTATCATCATTTCGTCCATTGGTAATGTTTCTATTCTTGGACCAGAATTTTGGTTTGTCATTGTTATTGTTACCATTGTTGTTGTTGTTGTGATTGTTGTTATAGGAATTGTTGTGTAGTTTTAACTCTCCTTTCTTTACCATTGCATCCTCTATCTTTAGACCATTTTCAATGATTTTTGCGAAACTAGGAGGACGTTGCAACTTGAGTCTATAACTAATTTCATTGGTAATATTGTCAATGAATATGTCCATTTTCTCTTGATCTGGTACATCTTTTGGACACCTATAAATAGTCGTTTCCATCGCTATAGAAAAACCATGAAAGGTTCAACATTCTTTTGTTTGATATTGCATAGGTTCGACATTATTATCTCATTTCTTATGTTGTAGGAGTATTGTGAGATGAATTGTTCACAAGTTCTTCAAAAGATTTAATCCTAGATGGTAATCTTGAGAACCATTCCATTGATTTCCCACTTGAACTTCTAGGAAATAAACACATCAGGTAAGATTCATTGTGTGGAAACTCCATACTCATAGTGCAAAATTCCTCGATATTATCTTGAGGATGAGATTTTCCATCATATTTATCATATATAAGGATTTCACAATGTTGTGGGAATGGTATCATGTTTAAATTTTTGTCAAAAGGATATGGATAGATATCCTCCAATGAATATTTCTTGGAACTCATTCCATTCTACATATCCTATATTTGTTGTTGCAAAATTTGCATTTGTTGAGTGAGAGTTAATAGAGGATTATCAACATGGATTCTCCTTGCATCCTCATAAGTTCTTCTTTCACTTTGATCTCTTCTTGTTTCTTCATGGTTTCTTGTATCATCATGGTCTCTTCTTGTTCTATCTCCTCTTGTTTCTTCATGGTTCACTTGGTTTACCTCATTGTCATTGTGGTCATCATTGCTTTGATTATGACTTATTTCAGCATCTTGTTTCAAA
The DNA here is from genome assembly GCF_030272615.1 of Cryptomeria japonica. Taxonomy (NCBI): domain Eukaryota; kingdom Viridiplantae; phylum Streptophyta; class Pinopsida; order Cupressales; family Cupressaceae; genus Cryptomeria; species Cryptomeria japonica. The sequence goes on along the minus strand of NC_081406.1, from coordinate 281,847,820 downwards.
CATTCCATGTCAAAACCTTGTGGCAATTTTGTTGCTGAATTTGCCAACATTAGGATATACTTTTGTTTTTCTTTTTCCAAGAGTTTTTCCATTAGTTAGTCAAATTTGGAATCTTGTTCAAGGTCTCTAATGGTATTATTGACTGCTTCTTCATCAACATCTGTGTATCCAAATGGTTGAGACATTGAATTTTCTTCTTCCATTTATTTTTGTTGTCTTCTCAATTGCTTGTGTTAAGCTCTAGTCCAAATTGGCATATGATTGATTTGAAACTTCCCAAGTTTTGATTTTTTAGATGCAACTCAATAGGTGATCACTAGTTTAGGAAGATAAGCTAAATTGATTTTACCACCCCTATTAGTGCGTTGTGATAAGGCATCTTTTTGTTGAAAAGCACGTGCTTGTAAAGTTTCTCCATCAAACTCTATTCCATAACCACGTAAATAGTTACGAAAATGATGTAGGAATGTTCTATGTTTCAACAAAATTTTGCAATTGATGTATAAGAATTTCCTCTTCTTCAAGATAGCCTTCCAACTTGGTTTTCTTTTCTTGAGGTGATATCTAAAAGTCATATAAGCATCTAATGATTTTCAAGTTGTTTGATTCCAAAGTAAGTGCAATTTTGATTTTGATATAACCTAGGTCCAAATAGGAACGTTACATCCAAGATAAAGAACAAAGGTTGATATGATCTAGTTTCATGATAAAGGATTTGATGTATCCTGATAAGTAACTGATGGTGATGTCGATTTTGCACTTGAGATGGTTGAATCAATAACTTGTTGAATGTTTATGCTTATGAAAACCTTTGGAAATTACCTATTTGATTGATAAACCTGATTGTTTGACTAGTTTGAAAATATATGCCAGTTGAAAACAAACCTCCTCGAAAAAGGGTATCTGAAATTGATGTTGAAATTTTGCTCTGATATGAGAAATTGCTCACTGTTGCAAATGCGTGAAAACAAATGCGCTAACCTGTTGAATAGAAGTACTGTCCTGTGCAACAAATGTGCTGTTCTGTTGAGTAAAAGTGCTTCTCTGTAGCTATAAAAGCATGGTCCTAGGGGGTGAATGCGCTGTTTTGGTTGCAAAAGTGTTGTCTCTTTAAACAAATGTGTGATCTTATAGTTCAAATGTGGTATAATGTTGAGCAAAAGCGCTATCCTATTGAGAAAAAGCACTGCTCTGCACTGCAAAAAAGTGATTTTCACTATGTTGAATTTCTTAGTTTCCCAGCAAGTTATTTGACTTTTGACTCATTTCAAGATGATGTTTTTTTAAAAAAAAATTTGACCATTTTGAGAACATTTTGCAAACACAAAAGACATAATGTTTGGAAAATCAAAATACACAAGCAAGCACAAGTCCTATGGTAGACCAGGACAATAATTATTGAATCTCACATGGGGTTTCCCCCGAGGCTATGCTATTCAAAGAGGATATCTAGGTGCTTGACCCCATTGGCTCCACCCACGACACTCACTTCTCCGGGGAAGCCAAACACCAGTTTCCATTAAAAATCCCCATGGAAAACCGCATATCTCTACTAAGAACCGTATGTGTGTGAGCCGCTTCAGAGGTCTGACCTCCTGCACCAACAATTAGAAGGATTTTGGCAACTAGACAAAGTGGTTTTTAGTAAGGGCTTCTGGTCATGTGGCCATACATGCAACACTTTACACTTTGTAAATATAGAAGGTTCCCAACCTATAGAGGTTGTGCTCCATAGGGTTTATGGGGAAACATAGTGTCAGTATGGACTAATCAGCACATGTTGCCCATGACTTTTATCATAGAGATGATTTATTTAAAGTGGATCAAAAGGACTCGGTATTAGGCCGTTTCCACTTGGGTCGTTCCCCTCTCACTAGCCCCCTCAAGATAGCTTGGGAAGGCATGCCCTCTAAAGGTAAGACATAAAATAAAAGTAGGTCTATCTTTCTGGTCATCAATTGGAGTCAGAGCATACTCACCTACTACTTTTAAACAAACACGATAGACAATGATTCTTTTTAACCTTTAGATTATCTATGTGCAACTACCTTGCTGAAAACACATGATGCAAGTTGTAAGTTGTTCATTAAACCCCTTAGTTAAGCTAGATGAAAGATATATGATCTTTTACTTTCTAAAAGAACTCCTAGTTAGACTAAGTGAGGAAATGCATCAAAGTTGCTCAAGATAAAACCTGCATGCACACAAGTCAGTAGTTTGCAAAATTTAAGTCTTGGACAACCGAACCTGCAAAGATTTGTTAGTTGATAGATTATAAAATTTCAAATTTTGAAAAGAGTGAAAATGAAAACGCTAAATCAGTGAATGCACTATCCTGCAAAACATAAGCGCTACCCTACACAATGAAAGCATTAACTGAAGTTGTAAAAGTGCTATCTTGTGTATTAAATGCGTGATTTTTCAATCAAAAATGCTAGCCTGAACAATAAAAGTGCTAACCTGTGCAACAAAAACGTTAACTTGAATCGCAAAAGCGCTAACCTAAGCAATAAAAGTGCTAACCTATGCAGTAAAAGCGCTACCCAATTTCACATAGGCATGAAACAAGTTTACAAATGCATTAATTCAAGAATTGGACAGGATATTAGAAGAGGATGTGTGGGGCCTGAGCCCCACAGTGGGCACCAAAAATGTATTGACTTAAGTTTTCACCATCAAAAGTAACCTGCAACTTGTTAGTCCATCATGAAAATATAAAACTACAGGAAACTCAAGCTTCAACCAATGAAACAACATGAAATAATGCAAAATAAAATTATTATATCTTCATGGATTATGTCTCATTGTGTCCTAACCCCATTGTTCTTGGTTGCATATGATTCGCTCTCAGACAAGCACTGGTAGCTTCCAAGATGGCAAGTGTGGAATGAACTGATAGATGATATGATATACAAAATCTATTCTATGAAAATGATTTATGCTAAATTGCTCAAAAAATCTAAAATGCTTAGACAAATGAACTCATGGATGCAAAGATTAAGACTCCTAGTTAACTAATATAAGATTAGCTGTTAGTTTAAAAAATGGCTTAGGAGACCTCTATTTATATATTTTTGAGTGCATAAGCTTAGGTGGCAGAGATAATGATCATGATTAAATCTTGCTTTTGAATGGCTATGAGAAAGAGGTTGAAGGTTGAGAGAAAGGGGGAAGGAGAAGACAAGTGTCACTCATCTCAACTTGACTGAGGGAAAGACTGAGAGAATTTAGGATTGGTTGGAGAATATTTAGGTATATGAGGATAGGTGGAGATAGACTAGGGTTAGGTGGACAAAACCTCCTCCAAGAATATAGGAGTGTTGGAGCAAAAATAGGGAGGTTTCCAAGATTATGTGCACATACACATTTTATTCATGAATATGGAAGTTGGAGACAAGTGGCTAATAAATGTTTTAGTTTTATTTGTTTTTATTGATTTAAATTAGCCACATAATGGATGAGTTGGAAAGTGGTAATTAAATAATTATGAAATTATTTAATAATGGAACTATAGGATAGTGAATAGTGCACAAATATAATAAGGGTTGATAATTAAATATTAAATATTTAATTATTGGCTTAGAAGAAAGGGGGATAATGAATGAATGAATGAATTAAATATTTCAACTCAATTAATTAATAGAAGAATATGAAAGACTAATGGATTAAATAAATTAACCTTTTCAAATTAATTATTAAATAGAAGAATAATCATTAAATAAATATAAAATATTTATTTAATTGCTCATAGCTAATTTTATGTGCATACATGGCCATTTCAAGAATTTCAAATTCTTCCACTTTTTCCATATTCTCTCTTCCCAAGGAATTTTTAATTCATTTTCTCTTCTCTTTCTCCCATGCAATCTTCTGTTTTGGTATTTTTTTATTCCTTTGTCCCTTCCCAAGGATTTTTAAATTCCTTTTATTCTTCCAATGTGCATTGGGGACTCTTCCATATGCACCTTGAGGAATGTGGAGACAAGAAATGCTTTTATGGAAAATCTCTTGGATCCCACACCTTGTCCTCTCAATCCCTTCCATCATTTTCCTTCAATCCTCACCCTTCATTCCAAATCAATCTTGGCACTCTATTTTCGTCCTTTCAAATTTATAAATTAGGGTCTCCTCCTCTCACTTCCATATCCATCATTTGTGCAATCTCATGCTGCTAGCATAAGCCTAGAAACAACTTTATAAGCATAACCACTATAGCCAAATCAGTTTTCCATACTTAGCTATTTCCACCATCCATCCCATCATCCATCTAGCCATTGTTTTTTGTAGTGGAGAGCAATCCACATGTAATCTTGGAGCCAATCCAAACAAGTTGAGGAGGGGCGCATCCTTAACTTCACCAAAGGTTCAATCCGAGGGAAGAGAAGAAGGTATAAGAGTGTATAAGAGTGCCATTTGCATTTTCATGATTTATTTGTGTTTTTATGATTAATATGAGCATGTGAGCACTCTAACCATTTTCTTGTCTGCAGCTAGTTCATTCCATATCTTTATTTCTTAAGAAAAATGAGAGAACCACTCCATCGCTTGTACACTAAGACTAAGTAGAAAGAGGCACATGATATATATATATATATATATATATATATATATATATATATATATATATATATATATATATATATATATATATATATATATATATATATATATATATATATATATATATATATATATATATATATATATATATATATATATATATATATATATATATATATATATATATAATTATGAGCAACCTTCATACAAGGAATGTAGAATTTTGTGACATGTTCAACTCGACCCCCTTTCCCTTTTTAATTGTTAAATTTAGGTAGCTCAAGATTCTTAGGGAAAGGTGGCACGTACAATGATTTGTTGAATGGATATGGGCATATGCCCTTGAATGTATAAGTTATTTTGGGGCCACCAAATTGTATGTTTGACATCTATTGTTGCAAACTCTAGATTTGTTGTGCTAAGATATTTGTCTCGAATGGTTGCATGAGAATTTGTTATTTTGTGGGATGTATGAGGAGTTTGTATTTTGATAGTTTAGTCTTTGGTTGAAAGGGTTTTTGTTAAATATGTTTTTGTTTTGGTTAAATATGCTGTAATGACTCATGGGTTACAGATTCTAGTTTAATGAAAGTATGAAGGGGTGTGATGATTGTTGGCTTGAATTTAAGTGTTCATGGAGACAATGTTTTGTTGGCATTGTTGATTGATATTTTGATTTTGGAATAGGTTTTGGAATTAGTTTTGATTGAGATTTTAGTTGAAATTTGGGATCCAATTTTAATTGAAGTATTGGTTTTGGTTGAGGTTCAAGTCTGTGTTCATGTTTTGGTTTTATTTAATGCTTTATTTTTGGTTCATGATTTGGTTTTGATCTGTGTTCTAGTTAGTGTTTTGTTTTTTTTTGACCTTGGTTGAATGTGTTGGTTTGTCATGTTTTTTTGAGATGTGTTAGTTGTAGTAGTGTGTTGAGACCATGGATTGATGCTATGAAAGCAATCCATTCTACTCTTCATCACACAATAAAATTCATATATGGCAATCAACTTCACACACTCAAGGTTGATCCTAATCCTTATGATTTTGTTCATGTTTAGGTAGGATGCATTTCTATCATTAAAAATATGATTCCTTCAACAACACAATATCCTATCAATGACGCTTATTTAGTAATTGATTGGGGTACATTAGAGTTTACACCTACCCTTAATAGGTATAAGATCCCTAAATCTAAGAATGAGGCATTGAAGGAGCCTCGTGTGTCATTTATCCAAGCTTCTTCTAAATCAATTCCCACCACTACTTCCAACACATGTCTTGATGATGATGGGAGCTCTTTAGAATTTGACACTAAGAATGAACCCTCTCCTCTAGACATTTAAACACCTACATTTGATTCTAAACATGGATGCAATGGACATGATTTAAAATGTGCACAACAAAGTTTTAATAATCCAAAGAAGGTTTCGATTTCCAACCTCCTTCTTTGTCAACATCTCCTCCCCCATTGTCTAATTCATATTCTTATAAAATCTCATCACAACAAGATAGTATTTTGTATGATATTATTAAAGCCAACTTGATTACTCTTCATTAGAAAAACCTCAAAAAGAATCATAAGAAAAATCAACAAAATCCTTCTTTTTGCAAGTATTGTCAAATCCATGGCCATTCCATCAATGAGTGTGTTGATTTTGGGGGATAAAATTTAACACCTTATTGTAACCGGTATCATTTAAATACTTTATGGCAATAATTTGGACTCTCATCTTATTCCTTCCACATAACATTTAAGCTCCTATTATGTTGCGCCTCACTATGTGATATTTCTAGCTTACTTACCGAGGGCTCTTTGTCATTCATGGTGATCCAATTTCAAGTGAAATAATACTCAATGAGCAACAGAATAGTCTATTTATTCTTGTATCAATACATAGGGGATAAGAATAACCTTTCAATCACTTTTTCTTTCCAAGGACTCACTTATCCTTTGTTGAGTTGCATTTTTCCATAATTTGATGTCATTTCTTGCATATATTATCCTTCATGCAAGTACATGTGTGTTCCTTGTTTAGGAACTATTATTCCTTGAAATGGTTTGTCTTTTATGAATCATCTCTCCTTAGTGAAAGTGTGCAATCATTCACTAAGAATACCCTTTCTCTTAAGTAGTGGAGAAGGTATGTATTCTTAGTCTCCTACACCTTTCAAATATTTTATCTTTATTAAAGATCTCCTCTATTCTTGGAGGTAGATATCTTTACGCAAAGATCTCTTGTACTCCCTTGTTAATCATGTATCCCTCAAAAGGACCCCTTTACACTCATTGCAAGACATCTCTTTTACAACTATATCTTCCTTGCCTCATCAGATGATCTGAATTCAATGATGAATTCGTAACAATACAAGGTAAGCAGAAACCTACAAGTATTGTTCAATAAAATGGACAATAGCAAAAACTCAAAAAGCCAAAGTTGTATGCATCAAAAGACCCATCATACTATCCAAAACTGAGTTTTAAAAATCACATGGAATTCCAATAGTCTCTGGAATCCAATAAATTAGAAAATGAAGAGTCTATGCAAAATAAAATAACAAACAAATTACAAATTTTTCAATTTTTTTTTAGGAATTTAGGTACCACAACTTCTCACAACTCGAAATTTGAAAAGGCTTACATTGTTGGAAAGGTCTCAAAGAGAACTAATTTCAGTCCCTTATCACCATGGCCTTTAGATTATCAAGTTAAAGGACCGACAACACTTTTGACCCCAAATTCCGCTCCGAAGACCTCCGAAAATGCGATTTACTAAAATGTAGAAAATACTGAAAAATTAGATTTTTGGTATTTTTCAATTTTATCACCTCTAGCTTGCTCTGGATCATTCTCGAAAGCCTCTGGATCATTCCTCCCCCCTTGAAAGGCAATGGGCTCCATTGCACTAACCTGCTACAACAAATGAGGGAATCGTGTAGCAATTTGCTCACCAATAAACCACGTGCCTTGACGTGGATGATTCCCTGCTTGGACAACACAATACAAAGGAACTTGTGTGCCATGAAGAGTCTTCATGAGAACATCAATAATATGATCACTGTCTAATGGAGTTATGGTCTCCGAGTTTAATTCGCCAACATGAATTGTATCAACAACATCTGAGGTCTCCAGGAAATGTGGAAAATATGGACAAAGTAATTCCACATTAAAAACAAGGTGAATGCCTAAAAATGGTGGAATATTCAATTCAAAAGAATTCTCTCCGACTTGGTTGAGGATAGTGTATGGACCATATCACAAAGGGAAGAGTTTCTTATGTGGCCCTTGAAGTCTTTCTTTTTGAAAATGAAGCCAAACCTTGTCACACACCTGAAAATGATATGGTGTGTGATGCTCATCATGTCGTTGTTTGTATTTTTCATTTGCTTTCTACACTATCTCATGGACTTGTTGCTACAATGATGAATTTTGTCAATAAATTTGGAAGCCTTGTCTACCTCCTTCTCTACATATGATGTTGGCTCATGTTCCATGGTGGGAAGAAATATATCTAGTGGAGCTAAAGGCTGATATCCCAAACACGCCTTAAAGGGACTATGACCGGTAGTACCATGAATGGCATGATTGTAACTATGTTGCACATATAGAAGACTCTCATCCCAAGTGCAAGGATGATAAGAGTGGTACATACAAAGGATGTGGATAATCATGTGATTGACTACTTCTATTTTCCCATCTGTCTGTGGGTGAAAGGTTGTGGACTTTATGAGTTTTGAATCCATCATTGCCCAAAGTGCTAACCAAAAATTTCCAACAAACTGGCTATCTCTATCTAAGACGATGCTCTGTGGTAACCCAAAATGGACCCAAATATGGGTGAAGAATAGCTTGGAAGTGTATTTTGTAGAAATTCCTTTCTTGCAGGCTACCATAATGGGCCATCTTTGAAAACCTATCCACCACTACATATACGCAGTCATGAGCATGCTTAGTAGTGGGTAAACTAGACATGAAATCCATGAAAATAGACTGCTAGGGTCTATCAGGAGTAGGAAGGGGCATATATAATCCTTTCTTATGATTTGTAGGCTTTGCAATTGCATAGGCTACACATGACTGAATATAAGAAGAAACATCATATTGCATCTTAGGCCAAAATAAATACCTTTAAAGCACATCACAAGTTTTTCTAATGCCAAAATTTCTTGTAGTGTGACTATAATGTGCCTCCCATATCATTTCCCCCCTCTCTTTTGCAGGGACACATATATGGCCCATATAACAAAGGATGCCATTTTGTAGGTAAAATCTAGGAACATGCTTACCCCATGCCAACTAAGTGTAGACTTAAAAAAAATCATCATCCACGAAATACATACTAGGCCAAGTTGTTGTCTCATGTCCACTAGAGTCCAATACTATGAGCAGTGATGCAATTGGGGGTCTACTCAAGCAATCTACAACCTTGTTGCTACTACCCTTTTTGTGATGAATATTAATGTGGAATTGTTGCAAGAATGCTGACCACCTTTGATGTCTATCATTCTATGACTTCCCTTGTGGTTTGCAAGAATTGCAAGGGTTTATGGTCTGTGTGAATGATAGTCTCTTTCCCTAGAAAGTAGTGCTTCCACTGTTTGCAAGCTTGCACAATCGCATACATCTCCTTGTCATATGTCGGATAACGGCGAACTATATTAGAAAATGTCTCACTATGATAGGTCACCAGGTGACCATGTTGCATGAGGACTGCCCCTAGAGCATAATGAGATGCATCTGTCTTGATTTCAAAGTATTGTTGTAGATCTGGAAGTGCCAGAATTGGTGTTGAACATAACCTACTCTTCAATCCCTCAAAAGTTCTCTCTTGTGCCTCTGTCCAAACAAATTTTGCCTTAGACCCACCTCTAAGTACTTGATTCATAGGCCATGTTAAATTAGAGAACCCAAGCACAAAATTGTGATAGAAATTGGCCAATCCCAAGAAGCTACGTACCTATGTGATTTTCGTAGGAGAAGGCCAATCCTTGATAACTTGAATTTTTGCAGGATCTACATGAACACCCCTGTTGTCCACAATGTAACCTAAATATTGAATGCTCTCTAATCCAAAAGAATAATTTTATCTATTGGCATAGAGTTTGTGTTGTTGCAATGTTGGAAGTACTTGCTCACCATGTTGTAAGTGCTCATCCCATGTTCTACTAAAGATGAGTATGTCATCTAGGTAGACCACCACAAAAGAATCAATGAAGGGTCTAAAAATATCATTCATCATCCTCATGAAAGTGGTAGGGGCATTAGCTATCCCAAAATGCATCACCAACCATTCAAGCAACCCTTCTCTAGACTTGAAAGTAGTCTTCAAAGAATCTACAGGGTCAATTGGTACTTCGTGGTATCTAGACTTCAAATCAATTTTGGTGAAGAACTTATCCCCACAAACTTGGTCTAGGAGATCATAAATTCAAGGAATTAGATATTTGTTCTTTATAGTGATCTTGTTTAAAGCACGGTAGTCAATGCATAGTCTCCACGAGCCATCTTTCTTCTTAACCAAAATGATTGGGCTACCACAAGGAGATGCACTTGGCCAGATATGGCCCTTTTGAATTAACTCCTCAATTTGGAGTTTGATCTCATCATTTTCTACAACCAACCTCCTATACATTGGCCCATTTGGTAAGGGTGTCCCTAGAATAATGTCAATTGAATGCTTTACCTGACAGTGCTTAGGAACCTCTACTGGTGAATTAAATATATTCTAATATTTTGTCAATATTGAGTCCATTTGTTTCTGCTGAGTAGAGGTGGTTGCAGTTCTAGTGTTATTGTTGCCTATGATTTTCTTGTCCCCTTCTATCCGTATCATTAGCAATACAAAAGCACTAGTGTGAGAAATCAAACGTTCGTATTGTTTTGCACTAATTAAAGAAGCAGATTTTGCAGAGCTTACCTCAGGAATCTGATACTTTTGTTCATTCACCCTGACAATGACACTACCTAGCCTTGACTCATATACACCATGACATTGATACACATATGGTTGTCCTAGCGGCACATCACATACATCCAATGGTTCTACATCACAAACAATCTCATCTTTGAATGGTTTGATGGAATAGGATAAGAAACACTACTTGTTTACTTGGATGTCCCTTCCTTGACTCACCCAGCCCATGGAGTATGGTTGTGGATGAGGTTTTGTCTTCAAGTTTAGTCTCTTTACCCCTTCAGCAGAGATTATATTATTAGACTCCCACTATCAACTATGAAATGTAAGGCCTTTCCATTCACCCACATCTGTGAATGAAATAAACGCTCCTCATCTTCTCAATGTATAATTTTTGTAATGGAAATAGTGGCACAAGGATATGCTTCAATAATTATTTCACCACTTTTCAGTTCGAAGGAGTTTGTGGGCAACATGTCAGCCTCTTGTTCTACTTCATGTGTCTCTGTCATCAATTTTTTTGTAGCGCTACAATCCTTTGTACCATGTCGAGAGATTTTGTGTAAATCACACCACATACCCATATCTTTAGGTGTATTTTTTGTTCCCATGCTCTATACTGGTGATTGAGAAACAGACTTACTAGTAGCATCTTGTTTTCTTGCGAACTTGTTGCTATTCTCCCCCTTGAATTTATTATTTGTAAAGAATTCTTTCTTCCCCTTTTGCTTGAACTTCTCCTCAATTTTTGTAGCATACTTATAAGCAGTCCCCAATGTTTCAATATTCAAGAAATACATCTCTGTTTGAATGTATTTATGCAGTCCACTATGATATTTCAAAACTCGACGCTTCTCTGAATCTTGAATACCAAGCTTTGTTGATAAAGCATGAAATTTATTGGTATAATCTTGTACAGTTTGGTCATTCTTTTGCCACTATAATTGTCACTCCATATATTTTTCTTCATACGTATCTTCAAGAAAATACTCCTCTTTGATGAATTCAACAAATTCGTTCCATGTAGGATCGTTATCCATTATTCCATTCAATCCGTTCTCGAAATTATTTGCGGTGATTTTGTTTTCCCACAATTGCTTCACATGTGCCTCAACTTTTAGGAGAGAAAAGGTTATCTTTTTAGCATTTGAAAAGGTATTCACAGAAAAATACCTATCTAGTTTTGTTATCCAATCCTCCATAGCATTTGCATTAATTTTACCTTCAAAATTTGGAATATCAAAATTTACTTGCACCTTGAAAGGGGTATGAGCACTGAATGGTTTTCCTCCTTCATTTGATTGTTAGGGATTTTATAAAATCTATGAAAACTAACTCATCATTTCTTCTCTTTACTTATTCAGGGCTTCTTCCACCATGGCCTTAATAGAATCTACATTTGGGTTTGCCATATTTAGATGATTACGCCTCAAGGAAAGATAAATTGATGGATTATGTGTTTCCAATCCCAACCTCTGATAACCAGACTGTGTATAATGTGACATGCATGAGTGTACCGACTTTGATACTAATAATCTAAATTCAATGATGAATTTGTAACAATACAAGGTAAGCGCAAACTTGCAAGTAGTGTTCAATAAAAAGGACAATAGCAAGAACTTGAAAATCCAGAGTTGTATGCATCAAAAATCCCATCATATTATCCAAAACTGAGTTTTAAACATCACATGGAATTCCAATAGTATCTAGAATCCTACAGATTCAAAAATGAAGAGTCTATGCAAAATAAAATAGCAAACAAATTACAATTTTTTCAAAAAAAAAGTAGGAATTTAGGTACCCCAACTTCTCACAACTCGAAATTCGAAATGGCTTACATCATTGGAAAGGTCTTGAAGAGATATAATTTCAGCCCCTTAAGATGATGGCCTTTGGCTTATCAATTTAATGGACCGACAACACTTTTGACCCAAAATTCTGCTCCGAAGACCTCCGAAAATGAGATTTACTAAAATGTAGAAAATACTGAAAAATTAGATTTTTGGTATTTTTCAATTTTATCACCTCTAGCTTATTCTGGATCATTCTCAGAAGCCTCTGGATCAACAAAGCTATGCCCTCTTTGACTTGGATGGCATGAATATTGTTTCCTAAAGGTTATCTCCTTGGTGATGAAGGTGTTTATCTATGTCCTTTTCTACCTCAAGATATGAACATAAGCCTATGTTGACATCTTAAGGGGGGGAGAGGGGCATTGATGTAGCCTCCAAGTTGCATTTTCAACCATCAACTATCAATTTGGGATTTTTTCATCCCTATTTTATCTATCATTTATGGGATTATTTTATCCCCATGCTTAATCCTCATTATATCTACCATTTATGGGATTGTTGCATACTCATGTTTCATCCCTATTTTATATATCATTTTGGATTTTTTTCATTCTCGCATCTCATTCCCAAAACTAATCGCCTTCATGGATCACCTAGCATAACACACTTTTCTATATTGTGGAATCCATGTTCCTTCTCTCTCTCTCCCATGAGCCCATAGCATAACACACTTTGCTAGTGTTAGATCATGGTCTCTTCTCCTAGTGTATATTCTTATTATCTCTACAAGTCCACTTGTGCTCTTGCAATAACAAGTCATGAATGATATTAGCAATTGAGGCATTTTGATTATCGAGATCTCTTCAACTAGTTGACTTGGATTTTTTGTTTGTTTTAGTACTAACATTGTTTTCTAATGTTTATATTTAAAGCTTACTTGCATGGATTGATAGGATCCTATGCTTGGGGGCTTGATCACCCCTCAAATTTAGTGTTCTCCTATACTTAGTTTATCCTACTCTCAAATGCTTCATCTCTATATTTCTAGTTTACTTAGAGTATGACTATAATCTCATTCTCTGCTATAGTGGGTGCTAAATGTAGCATTGTAAATTGTATACCTTTATAAGTGTGTCCAATCTCACACTCTTCTAGCACTCATTTTAGTACTCATCATTCCTCTATACATCATAGGCCATTTATTGTAATCGATTAATATTTAATTCAATATTAGGAGTCTTATTCCATTTTATTACATCACCACACAATTATTTGGGCCCTTATATCTAGGTGTGCCCTTTATATTTTATTATCTTGATTTATCCTTAATCCTACCCCAATTTCAAATTCCAAAACATATTTTGCATATTTTGTTGGCATTTTTGATGTTTATGTTGTGATTGTCATTGAGGACACACACTTGCTTTGAGATCACTTTTTGAATGTATGAATTATGCTCAATTGGTATTTGTTCCAAAATGGTATTATGTTGTAGTCTTTAGACTATCGATGTTTTGTAGAAAGTGTTTACCGATCTCAAGTGGCATGAAGACCTCAAGCGGTTCGAGGATCTCAAGTGGAATGGAGCAAAGGAACTAAAAGCGGCAGTTATCATTTTCCCAGTCTTCATTTTTGTCAACCGGTAATCTATTTAATAATTAAACCGATATTACTCTGAGTTACCAACCAGTAATCAGTAAAGTTGTATAAACTGGCAATACTCTATGATGAGTTACCAACCGGTATATTTTTGTGATGAGTTACCATCCATCGACACTTTGATGGTGATTTTGTGCCGTGTTACCAAATGTGTCTCGATACACTGAACCTAGGAACTTGCAATGTAATCCTATTGGACGGACATGAAATCAGATTCCTTTTTAAGGACATCATGTCTAGGGTTTTAGGGTGTGTAGCTGTTAGGGTTTTTGGTGGTTGATGAGTTTTTGTGCAATTTTAATAGAGAAGAAAAAGTCTGTGTGCTATAACAGAGTGTGGATTTATTGAAGACTGAAGTAATACTGAAATGCATTAGCAATGAGCTATCATGGATCTAACCAAGCAGACTATGATATTTGCTAGATCATTCACTTGTTGATTACTTACATCTTTGACAAGTCAGAAACCCTTAACTGGGTAGGCCCAGAAAAGCCTCTGTAAATCCTCTAACAAGGTGATTGACATTTGTGGATCTGAAATCCTCTCACAAGGTAGTCTTTAATCAGACTTATCTCCTAACATGATTTGTTCTGGTAAAGAACATTGTATGACCTTAACTGGTCTGACCTTAAGTGGTCTGGTTACTATTCTGCAGATAGTTACTTGTGAGTTTCATCTCACCGTGGTTTTTCCCATTTGGGTTTCTACATCAAAATCTCTTATGTTATGGTGATTGTACTTCTGTGGGTGAATGCCTTACTTGCTATTTGGTTTGCATTTGTGTTAATTGGTTTGTTAGTTAAACTGTTATACCGGTTCACTGCTAGACTGTTAAAGTGTTTAAGTTTAGTATTTATTGGTATACTAATTCACCCCCCCCTCTTAGTATTCATCAATTGGTATCAGAGCCAACCTTTCTATAAGTCTAACCACTTGGAAAGAGATATGGGGGAATACACTGTGAGGGAACTCACTCATCGGCTCACTCAAATTGAGTAAGCCTATGATGAACTTAAAGTCAAATATAAGGCCTCTCAGGCAAAAAGAAGAGAGCACGCTGAAAAATTGATGGAGCTAACTAAAAATAGTTCTTCTGATGAAGTGGACATGGAAGCCCTAGTTCAAGAAGTTGAAAAATTGAATGAGTCCAATGCCAACCTAAGAAGGGAACTTGAAGGACTGACTATTAGAATGTGTCAAGAGCTTGAGAACCGGAGGAAAGCTGAAGATCTGGTAAAAGACAAAGATCATGAGATCTCCAAGCTGAAGCAAGAGATCAGTGCACTTACCGCTCATCTCCAAGACAACAAAGTAGAAAAAGAGGAAATGCAAGGTAAAATAAACATGTCTATTTCTGAGAATGTAACCTTGAAGGAATCTAATGCTGCTATTGCCAAAGAACTTACCGAGTCAAAGGAAATACTTGCGAAATTCAATAAGAGCTCTGTTAAGATAGAGCAATAGCTTGAATCAGCTAAACCGGTAAAGAATACTAATGGACTTGGTTTCTCTAAATATGAGGAAGGTGAGACCTCTGGAACAAAATATGGAACATTAAAGAAGCAACTGGCACCAAAGGATAAAGGTAAGCAAAAGTTCAAACCTGTTTGCTTTAATTGTCTCAAGGAAGGATACACTGCTAATGTATGTAGAAGTAAGGCTTACAATAATTTTCCTTATTTTCTAAATGATAAGCCTAGACCCAATAGATTCAATGGTAATTGTTATGCATGCAACAAGTTTGGGCATAGAGCATTTGAATGCAGGTCTGTCATGCACAACACCGGAAGATATCCTCAAAGGAGTCAAGGAGTTTTTTCTGAACCCTATGGGAACCGAAACCCAAACTGATTTAATACCTATAATCATCAGTTAGGAAGTAGTGGCTATCAAGTGACAACTGGATGGAGAGTAACCTGTTTGATCTGTCATGGTAGTGGTCACACTGCTGCAACATGCAGAAGGAAGAATGGAAACATGAACAATGGACCTTGGAGAGCACCTGGAATGATTTGCTATCATTGCAACAAACCGGGTCATACAACAAGATTTTGCAAAATGAGAAAGAACATATCAGATGATATATCGATCACTCCGAAAGGAAAGATTGATGTTGAAACTATTCAAGCGGATATGAAGAAAACCTGGAAGAAGAAGGCAGAAGAAGTGTCTCAAGAAGAATTGGTTTCCGCACCTAGTGTGGAAGTAACTGAACCAACAAACTAAGCATCAGAAAAGCTTAGGGGGAGAAAACAGTGAAATGTTTCGGACCCCTAGTTTACACCAATAAAAGACCTTAACCGGTATGTGATACCTGTCAACTAGCAGAAGACCAGAAATGGTAAAAGGAAAATTAGGGTTTACACCCTAATACTGGAGCATTTATTATGGTAGGTGAAGAACTTGTTTAAAAGGATTTTTCAAGTCATTTTTCACTTATCAGTTCTTGAGCGAAGAAGTTTTTAAGTGCTGAGCGACGAAAAGCAATTTGGATTGCGATTCGAAGAATTTTTAAAACCTTGAAGAAGAATCAGAAGCTAATATCAATCGGTCAAGTGTAGAACACAAAGCGGTATTTCAGCAACCGAAGGAGTGTGTGGTGAAGTGTAATTTGCAAGCCCTTAATTTTAATTTATGAAGGTATTTTTCAAATTTCTCTGTTTATCATGGCTTCCGCATCACACTCTAGTTCCAGTACACCCATTGATTCAGTAGACTTCATCCTAGAGAAGGCAAAATATAATGCCCTATCTCAAATACCCATTGGTGTTATAGTGGAGGAAGGTATTTCATACTATATTGACTGTAAAATTGAAGACCTAGGATCTCTGATGATCCATTCTTAGTTAAGCTTATTCTGTGGAAAGGACAAGAAGATCAAACCGAAATTCAACATCTTGGAAAAGAAGAAGATTCACAATGCAGTCTATTTCCTTGAAGAGTTTTTAGATGATCACATCCACATCATTCTAAGCAGAGTGCACGGTGATAAAATGTACTTAGAGTGGATGCATGACATCACACCAGAAGTGATTCATGCCATCACCGGTTTTTGTAACGTCAGTGAAGTGCCAGCCCTAAGGAAGATCGACAAAATGGAAATGACCAACTCACCGGTTCTATGAGTGACTAATGGGGAATGACCATCAATCCCATCAAGGACGATCTGGTCAAATATGCCTGCATGGTAATAGGTTACCAGACATTTTATGCTAGCAGGATCAACTCTGTCTCTGCTGCAGCGGTAAATGCTGCTTACAGGATGATCAAAGAAGATGCATCATTTGATTTATGCGCCTGTATGCAAAGGCAACTTCTGATAAACCTGAAGTTGATTAAATAGGACAATGCCTTGAGATTTAAGTTTGGACAACTATTGGTTGGGTTGTTCTTCTACTTCCAAGGTTACTTCTCAGAAGTCAGAAATATTCAGTGGTCTGTCGACCAATCGGTTACAAAGCAAATCAAGGAAAGCCTTCAAGCATTTAGAACCGGTTATCTGAAAGTTCTGAACACATAATTTGATGAGTTCAGATGCAAAATGAGCCAAAGAGTGAGAATATCAGGTGATATTGTCAAGAAATATGAAGATGACATCTACTTCACCATCAAAGTTGATGAGTGCATAATGTAGGTGGTTGAGCCTAGACAGGAAGAATTGGAACCCGTGGGATATGAGGTAATGTATGACATGCTAGATGGGTATGCCTCTACCCTACTCACCTCACCCCTTGATCCAAAGGAAAAGAGAACCGACACGTATTTGGAAAGGGTTACACCAATTGAAGAACCTTCAGTAAAGAAGGTAAAGGTGGTGCCTTCAGTATCGGCATCGGTTACTGCAACAAGTCCCAAAGTGACCAAGCGGTCACTAGCAAAGAAGAAACCGGAAGTTGCACCTGCCAAAGTCTTTGAGAGAAAGCGAAAGACAAAAGACAACACACTGGACTCAGAGGACACTATGTCTGAAGAACAACCTAAGAAGACTAGGCAAACGAGGAAAAAGATAAAGAATGAACCGACAACATCTACACCGGTAAATATTGATATTTCCTCCTACAAACCTTTGACACATTGTCAAAGAACTATTAAGAATATTAGAAGAAAAGTGCTTGGTGATTTGAAAGAGTGCTTTGATGATTTTAATGATGATGAAAAGGAAGAAGTTGAACAGGAAGTCATTAATTATTTATGTATTAATGACCGGTGGCCATCAGAAATTAAATCTAAGACACCTGATTCTTTATATAATTCTTTAGATAACAAGTGGCACATTGCCATAGAGAAGGAACAGAAAATAAGAGAGGAAGTATTTGCACAATACTTTCCTGATGTACCTAAATCAAAACTTTATAAAGTGGTGGAAACATATAAGGGCCTATTCTTCATGAGAAGAAGGAGACTCCTGTTGCTAGAAGGAAAAGTCCTGTAAGTGGTAAAAGATACCCACTCCCTTGCTCAATCCGCTCTAAAGTTGCACCGAGTGGCAGAAGCCAACAGGAAAGCTAAGCAAGAACTAGAAATCAATCAATCGGATGAGGCATATGACAGTGAAGGAGTACCGATCACTGATCAAATGGAACCCATTGATGTTAATGCCTTGAACAGTGAAGATGTTACTCTGGATACATCAACAGAAGCGACAGGACAGGAAAAACAGGAAGAAGAAAAGAAGAAACAGGCACAAGAAGAGAAGAAGCAACAGGAAGAGGAAAAGAGAAAACAAGAAGAAAAGAGGAAACAGGAAGAGGAAAAGAGAAAACAAGAAGAAAAGAGGAAACATGAAGAGGACAAGAGAAAAGAAGAGGAGAATAATAGACAAGAGGAAGAGAAGAAGAAGAAGGAAGCGAAAACGAAAGAAGAAGCGAAACAGAAGGAAGAAGAAAGGAAGGAAGAGGAGAAGAAAAAGGAAGAGGAGAAGAAAAAGGAAGAGGAGAAGAGAAAGGAAGAGGAGAAGATGAAGCATGAAGAGGAAAAGAAGAAGAAGGATGAAGATGAAGAGAAGCAGAAAGAAGAGGAGAAGAAGAAAGAAGAGAAAAGGAAGACAAAGGAAGAGGAGAAAAAGAAGGTAAAAGAGGACAAGCTAAGGGCTAAAGAGAAGGAGGCAGCGACACAGAGCACTCAAGTGGAGACCCCAAAGGCAACCGGTAGTCAAGCCAAACCGGCTGACATTACCAGTCCCATTGACCTCCAATCTGCAAACAAATCAGAGTTGCTGCAAAGCATTAAGCTTTCTCAAGATCGCTTGGAGGTGATAAGGAGGAAGAAGGAGCAAGACGTGATCCAAGCTATGGTGGACACTCTTACCAGTTTGATACCTGGTACCAACCTCCCTATTACCGATTCCTCTCTGGCCCAACTGAAACTCTTATGCATAGTTGTGGAGGACTAGGTACAAAGCCTGGAAGAGGTTGCTGAAGTGAATGCCAAAAAGGAGCATCAAAAGGCTTTGAACATTGCCTTGGTGAAAAAGTTACATGAGCTCCGATCCGATCTGCAAAAGGCACAGAAGGACATCAGAGATGCAATGGATGATGGGAAATTACTGCTCAATAAGATATGTCAACCCCATCTATTCTGTGATGACGTGCTTGCTCAGAAAGACAAACTGCAAACTGATTTGCAGACATTCATAAGCACCTTCAAGACTCCATATGATTCCTTTACCGCTTATGGGCAAACCGTTCACCGGTTTCAACTTCAGGCTACAAGAATTAATTTGGAGATTAGCAACCGAACCAAGGATTTGCAGGAATTACAATTGGTTCTACTACCAAGATTGCAAATACTTCAAAAATGCTATGTCAATCTAGATGCCCTTACGGTCACTCAAGAGATGAGTACCTTGGATGCCATGGAAGAACAGGTCTATCAGATGCAAACAAAGAATGAGGTTGCTACCTCATTGCTTGAGTCATGTTCCTTATCCATGAAGCAATTTATGTTGGACTTTAAATTTGTTTTTGACAAATTTCACTCTTTATTATCATAAACGTTTATTCCGCTAATAGAAACAGGGGTTATTCAGCTGTATTTTGTCATTGTTAGCAAAGGGGGAGAAGTATTCTGGTATAGAAATTTTTTGATGCATGCTATGTATACTTTCATGTTTATATCTGTAAGGGAGTAGTATACATTGTATTTTCTACAAAAGGGACAGTGTATATGCTTATGGGGAGTAATTTTTATTATGGCATATTTTTGTTATAAAACACTTAGATGTCAAAATTTTCCTAAGTGTTGCCATCAATGCCAAAGGGGGAGATTGTTAGCATTTTTGATGTTTATGTTGTGATTGTCATTGATCGACACACACTTGCTTTGAGATTACTTTTTGAATGTATGAATTATGCTCAACCGATATTTGTTCCAAACTGGTATTATGTTGTAGTCTTTAGACTATCGGTGTTTTGCAGAAAGTGTTTACCGATCTCAAGCGGCATGAAGACCTCAAGCGGTTCGAGGATCTCAAGCGGAACGGAGCAAAGGAACTAAAAGCAACACTTATCATTTTCCCAGTCTTCATTTTTGTCAACCGGTAATCTATTTAATAATTAAACCAGTATTACTCTGAGTTACCAATCGGTAATCGGTAAAGTTGTATAAACAGACAATACTTTGTGATGAGTTACCAACCGGTATATTTTTGTGATGAGTTACCATCTACCGACACTTTGACGGTGATTTTGTGCCGTGTTACCAAATGTGTCTAGATACACTGAACCTAGGAACTTGCAATGTAATCCTATTGGACCAACATGAAATTAGATTCCTTTTTAAGGACATCATGTCTAGGGTTTTAGGGTGTGTAGCTGTTAGGGTTTTTGGTGGTTGATGAGTTTTTGTGCGATCTTAATAGAGAAGAAAAAGTTTGTGTGCTGTAACAGAGTGTGGATTTACTAAAGAATGAAGTAATGCTAAAATGCATTAACAATGAGCTATCATGGATCTAACCAAGCAGACTGTATTATTTGCTAGATCATTCACTTGTTGATTACTCACATCTTTGACAAGTCAGAAACCCTTAATCGGGTAGGCCCAGAAAAGCCTTTGTAAATCCTCTAACAAGGTGATTCACATCCGTGGATCTAAAATCCTCTCACAAGGTAGTCTTTAATCAGACTTATCTCCTAACAAGATCTGTTCTGGTAAAGAACATTATATGACCTTAAGCAGTCTGGTTACTATTCTGCAGATAGTTACTTGTGAGTTTCATCTCACCGTGGTTTTTCCCATTTGGGTTTCCACGTCAAAATCTCTTGTGTTATGGTGATTGGGCTTCTGTGGGTAAATGCCTTACTTACTTTTTGGTTTGCATTTGTGTTAACCAGTTTGTTAGTTAAACTGTTATACTGGTTCACTGCTAGACTGTTAAAGTGTTTGAGTTCAATATTTATTGGTATACTAATTCACCCCCCCTCTTAGTATTCATCATATTTATACATCATGTTTTGAGCCACTAAGCTGGAATTAGCATTAGAACCCTATTATCTTGAATTTCTAAAAAGTTGGGAAAAATTTGTCAGGATCATGTCGCTCCACACCTCCTGGTCCCACTCTTTTCACCCTAAATTTTGGGAGTATAATTGGGCGGTCCCGCCATATTAGAATATAGCTTCGTTCAAAAATACACTAAATCTAACCTAGCCTAAAGGTTATTTTAATTATAAAATCCCTATATAAGGCATCCTCCCCAGTTCATTTTCAACATCTCATCTCATGCTAGCATTATCATTCAATTCCAGAGCAATTCTTCTTCTTCAAGAGTAGATCTGATCCAAGGGACAACACACTACATCAAGGCATATTCATGTTATGTTTTAATTATGATTTCATGATGGATTTTATGTGATTTATCATGCTATTACATCAACACAGGGGGAAACTTATTCTAAGAGAATTGCGTCATCTATTAAAGGTATAATCACTTACATTTAAGAATTTTAATTTCAAATGTAGCCTTTCCCTCAAAAGGAAAGCTTTCCAATTAAAATTCTATTTCAATTAATATTGATTCCAAAGTTGGACTTTGACCTAGGCAAATCCCTATCCATAATACTCTACCATTTTCCATCTTTCAAGTGCAAATACAGGTACCCAGTGGAGCTAGGAAGATCAAAAAGTAACCAGGACCTAGAAACAAAGCACATTGCCAAATTTCAATGGAAAGTGTTTGGATCAAGGTGCTTGGGGCACCATGATCCTAGAATAAGGCATTATGGATGTCATGGTCCTCCTAGAAGAGGTCCAAATTTGACTGGGAGCATTTAAAGTGTCTCAAAGATCCAATTTTAGACTTGTTTTAAAACATTCTACTGTTTGGATAGAGATATGCCTCAAACACCCTCATTACATCAATATCAACTCAACCTTTAGGAAAAGGTGCACTTTTGGATTTCATTTTCAATCCTATACATATTCTATAGTTTTCATTTCAATATAAAATAACCTACTCAATCTAAGTTGCTTGATCATGCATGTACTTTCTTATCATAGATCTAACCATCGACTAGGAAAATAGGTTAGAACATACAAGATATAATAAGTGAACCACAAAAGCTAATATCATGCAAAATTAACATAAACACACCAATGAATCTATTAAAACAAAGTGCATAATGAAATAAATTCAAAACCAAACTCATAATAAAACCAAATTCATAGCACTCCCTTGATGGCTCTCCATTGTTTCTTCTTTCTCCTCTAATGTTATGTTGTGATCAAGTAGATGAGTGCACAAATATGATGAAGCAAAGGCAAATCAATAGTGTGATTGTGAAGATAATCAAAATATCATCGTTGTGAGAATGAGAAATGAGAGTCCAATTTAAAGTTGAATTGGGATTGATTTGATGGCTAAGGTTGATTGGAGACTAAAAATGATCAACAAACAAGATTAAATGAGAAGACTTACTAAGTGAGGATAAATAGGAAATTGCATTTTCAAGTGGAGGAAAAAATTGAAATGAAGACGAGTAACGTGAAAAAGTGGAGGAAAGGCGTAGTTAAAATGGAAAGAGAGAAGAGTTACATGGGGAGATAAATTAGCAAGTGGGAGTGGGAAATGGAGAGGAAAATGGAAGGTGGAAGAGTTAGAATTGGAGACAAATTAACATGAAAAGTAGATAAGTGGAGTAAATTATATTTTTTTATCAATAATTTTGAGTATATTTTATTAATATAAAAGTAATATAAAGCATACAATATAACGAAATCAGGGATTATCCCCTATATCAGTCTTTGAGCATGACAAAACTACTAACTTCTATGACACCTGAATCCCAAAGATACCCTACCACTAACCATAATTCACCCAAAATGACATCCTATCCACCTACAAACCATTAACCAACCACCTCCATAATATGGTTTACTACCATAATTACATTGTATAAAAATTAAACCAAAAAAAAAACCCAACAACCATCCACCATATCCTAAAATAGGGACTAAAACAAAAGTTACAAGTTTTTCTTCTTCTTTCTTATGCCATTGACCCAAAAATCCTCAGGAGAAAATTTTGTTTTCTACTCTGTGTTCTCGTTCTTTGCTTCTTGTGCCAAACACAACTCCACTTCCATCTTATAGACATAGTCATTCAAAGCCTCCCAACCCACACATGCCTCCTTCGTCCAAGCCTCACAATCAACACCATCGTTCCAAAGGATGGAGAGCTAGAAATCCATGTCGATCCTATCTTGCATTATGCCTTCTCCAAATTATTATCACAATCCTTTACCCACCTTCACTCTTGCCATGAGAGTGGTCATCCCATATAGTGAATGATCAGGGACACACACTCACACCACCCATACCACCTCCTCCTTCGAGCCAAAACTAGCCCCCACACAACTACCATGGAGACAATTTTAGCGTTCATTCTACAAAAAAAATTTGAATGTAGATACTCCTCACCAAGAAACACTTCCAAAATCTATAGAAAGATGTGATCATCAAACTTAAATAAACCCCTAAGCCTTTTCTCAAAAATATTCCCGAAAAAGACAAGTTGTTGTTTAATGGAGTGGAGGAAAAAAATTGCCTCCATGCTCACTAGTTTTTGCTCTCCCAATGACCCCCCTATCGCAATCTTAAATGATTCCTCTACACACCTCTACATGGGGAGTACAAAATGGATGCCCACCCTTGCATTTAAAATGCACCACCTCACCCCTTGTCAAATCCACATTTAATGATCATTAAGTTTTACTCACTTAGTGACATATGGCTCACCCATCAACCAACTCCACATCTTGGTAATCATTTTACACACCTTCCCTGCCCACCTCATGCAATGATGTGGCTGATTTGGAAATTACATTGGCCAACTCTTTTTCTTCTCTCAATGAGTGAGAGAAAAATAATGGAAGGTTTGTAGTTCATTTTTAATTAACTGAATGTATTTATTAATTTTCCAAGAATCCAGTACGCCTTTCATAATGGCGTGAACAATTATTTGTGAATCACCCTCTAGATGCAAATAAGAAATTGATAAATGTTGCACCATCCTCACCCCCCACAATGCTACTTGCACCTCTACTTTATTGTTCATACCATCCACCAATCTCGTAGCCCCAATGGCCAGGATATCCCCTTTCCAATCCTTACCAACAAATCCAACCCCTGAAGGCCCTAGATTACCCTTTGACAGCCCATCGAAGTTCACCTTCACCCAACCATCCTCTGGCTTCTGCCACACCACTCCTACCCTTATTTCCCCTTTCCCCAACTTCTTTTCTAGATCCACTCGAGAAAGCCCACTAATGAGTCGTGAATTAATAAATATTATTTATTAATTCCTCCACATGTTAGTTAATTAGGCAATAAAATAAAATAAAATATTTTAATTTTGAGAAAGATAAAAAGAAAATAAACAAATAAAAATATTTATTTATCAAAGGAGAAACATTAGGATAGGGGGTGAAATAATAATAATTTTCCCTAGTACAAATTAATGCCAAGAAGACAAAATGATTAAATAATTGACAACATTATTTAATCAAACAGATGAAAAGAGTGATTGAGGACAAATTGATAAAAAATGATCAAATTGAAAAACACAATTGATAATTAATTAAATAGTCAATGTTATTTAATTGACGAGAGAAAGACACAATGTTGACGAATAATAAAAACCAAACGAATGACAAGAAGACATGTTAATAAAAAGTGTAGTCATAGGCGATAACCAATTTTTAGTGTCTACATTTTGCCCCTCTTTGAGACGATGCAATTTAGAGAATCATTACAAAGAGACATTGCATTAAAAGTTACCCCAACCATAACAAGTTACAAGGGTGCCCCCTTAAGAAATTGGGTGAAAATTTGGAACAAAATGCCAATTTGTCAAAAATAATGCCAAGTTAAAAAAACACAAACAAAAGTGAAATCTAAGGTCAAATGAGCAAGATATGGGTTCAAGATTTAGAGTTTGTGTACCATAGCAAAAGACCAAGAGGACATTGAGGATTGACTAAATAAGTGTTAGTAAGAGGTATAAATTAGATGGAGAACACTTAGTAATGATGAAAACTTGCTTTCATAAGTGCATTTTATTTTTAGAGAGATTTAATTAATGTAGAAAATGAATAAGTCTCAACATAACATATTAAACTAGAGTGATAATGTGATCCCCTTGCAAAAAAAAGACACATTGTAGACAACAAATGTTCTCATCCATTTGGAAATGGTTGTATGATAAGGTTGAGGTATGTGAGACAATCACAAAGTGAATGTGCCAACACTGACACCCCAGACATACGTGCCCCATAATGTTATGAAAACATCCTATAGACACATACAAATTTCCATTAAAAAGTGTTCTCTTATCAAAATTTCAATTTTCTAATCATCATCAAGATGGATCCATTCTTTAACAAGAGATGCATAGCATCATGTTCCTACCATTAGTTTAGAGTAGATAAAACTCGAGATGAAGATAGAGGGGGAGAGGAAGAGAAAAAAATAGATAGAGAGATAGAGAGAGGTAGAGCGAGAGTTAAAGATAAAAAAAGAGAGATACATATAAGAATATTGATAGATAAAGAGAAAGAGATAGAGGGAGAGATAAAGATAGAGAGAGATAGAGAGAAAGAGATAAAGACATATAAATACACTGACTTCATGGAAATTAAGAGTAATGAATACAATTAATGCATTTAATTTAAACTAGATTTTTCATGAACACATTGACTTCAAAAAAATTAAGAGTAATAAATACAATTAATGTATTTAATTTAATTAATTATCAATTTGGTCAATTGTGCATCCATTATAGTCGATAAACATGAGCTGCTTTTTATATCATGCTATACATTTGAAATAATAAAGTCATTTCACATGGATGCATTAACGTCTTTGGATTTGTGATCACGTGTTAAGACAATGATGCTATTTTAATCTCCTCACAGATTTTAGAAAAGAAAGCTTATCTTCTCTTTACCACCACGTGTAAACTACAAGATCCAAAACAAACACTAAAAATGCTTACAGAGGTTATCCCAACCTAATGATATATACAAATAATTATAATAAATTTTCATATTAATAAGATTAAAAAATTAATTCTTAATTTGATAATTTATTTAATTCAATTTGGGGGCTTCAGGAGGGCTTGCTTTTCTTTGGAAAGATTCTAGTGTGGATCTCTCTTTGGTTGCCTCTTCATCCAATTGGATGCTTGGGCTAGTAAATAGTAGACTTTCTACTACTAAATTCTAGCTTTTTAATATTTATGGTCCTATTAGCATTGCTGAGAAAAGGAAACTTTGGGAGAATTTAGTTTTGATTGCTTCTCCTTTGTTGGGTGCTTTTTTGGTTCTTGGGGGTGACTTCAATGCAATTTCATGTCTTGAAGAGAAAGTTGTGGGTATCATTCCAAATAAGCATATCATTGATGATTTTTGTCATTTCATAAAAAATTTGAACTTAGTTGATTGTAAAACTCAAAATGGCCTCTTCACCTAGACTAATATGAGAAAGGATTTTTGTCAAATTGCTGAAAGGTTGGACCATTTTTTGGTGTCTAAAAATTGGTATAATTCTGGTCGGGATTTCTTTTCCTCATTCTTGCCTTTTACTAGCTTGGATCATTTCCCTATCTTATTTTCTATTCTTGAGGATAGGGCTCCTAGCAAGATTCCTTTCAAATTCGAACCGATGTGGTTTAGGGACCAATCTTTTTTGCCTCTGTTGAAAATGTGGTGGCTGTCTGCTCCACATATCAATGGATCTAAGATGCTTTAGATAGTTAAGAAATCGGCTTTTCTTAAAGTTAAGATTAGAGATTGGAATACTTTACATTTTAAGAATATTTTTGGGGAAAAGGTTAGGATTCAGGAGGAAATTGAGCAGATTAATGAGGTTATTTTGGTTTTGGGTATGGATCCTTCATCCTATGATAGGCTTAAATGCTTGAAAGCCCAATTTGAGGAAGTTCTGGCTCGGGAAGAATCTTATTGGAGGCATAAATCTAGGGATCTTTGGTTATCAGAGGGTGATAGGAATACCAAGTTTTTCACTCTTCAAATAAACTTAAGAGGCAACATAATAGAATATCTTATATTCACGATTCTAATGGGAATTGCCTGTCTGATGATGGTGAAATTGCTTCAGAGGCTGTTAAATTTTTTAAGTCTTTTCTATCTACTGAGTCAGTCTCTTTAGACAATAATTTTGTTAATTTGGTCCCTCCACTTGTTAATAAGGATGATAATAAGATGCTTATGGCTCCTTTTACTATTGATGAATTAAGAGAGGTGGTCTTTTCCATGCATTCGGAGAAGGCTTCGGGTCCGGATGGGTTTATGACTTTGTTTTTTTAAAAATATTGGGACTTTGTGGGGAATGATGTTTTACTAGCCCTAGAAGAGTCTAGACAGAATAGAACTATTTTGGAAGAACTAAACACTACTCTTATTGCCATTATTCCTAAGGTGGATAATCCTATCTCTTTTTCTAATTTTTGTCCTATTTCTCTTTGCAATACTTTGTATAAAATCATTACTAAGACAATTTTGGTTAGGTTGGCTAAGCTCCTTCCTAGGATTGTGTCTATCGATCAGGGTGGTTTTGTTCCCAGAAGGGAAACTTCTAAGGGTGCAATTGTTGCACATGAGATTCTACATTCCATTTCACTTCAGAAGATTTTGGCTATGATTCTTAAACTTGATATGCTTAAAGCATATGATTGGGTTGATTGGCATTCCTTAGTCTCTGTTCTGAATCGCTTTGGGTTTGCTCATAGTTGGGTTAAATGGGTCCTTTCTTGCATTTCTTCCGCTCATTTTTTAGTTTTTCTTAATGGTTCTCCTACTGGTTATTTCTCTTCCTCTCAAAGGGTTAGGCAAGGGGATCCTCTTTCCCCCTTTTTGTTTATACTTCTGGCTGAGGCTTTAAGCAGGGCCATTTCTGATGCTAGATCTTCAGGTCTATGGAATGGTATTAAAATCGATTGGTATCCTTCTTCACAATCCCATTGTCTTTTTGCAGATGATACTCTTTTATTTGGTTCAGCCTCTCTAGTAGAGGCTAGAGTTATCAAAAAGATCATTGATGACTACTCTTCATTTTTTGGGCAGAAAGTTAATAGTCTAAAATCTAAGGTATTTTTTTTTTAATGTTTCCCCTTCATTTTTGGGGTTTTCAAGTGGGTTCCTTCCCTTGTAAGTCTTTAGGCATTCCTTTTTTTGTTGGTTTGGATAAGGCAATATTTTGGGATAAAGTGGTCCATGCAATATCTTCCATAATCTCTTCTTGGAATCATAAATGGCTCACTTTAGCTGGTAAGATTCTTTTGATTAAATCAGTACTTAATGCCATTCCTATTTATTTGATGTCTATTTTGAAAACTCCCCCCAATGTTGTTCATGATCTCAAGGTGTCTTTAAGATCCTTTCTTTGGAATGATAACATTGGGGGTAAATAGAATCTTCCTCTCTTAGCTTTGGATAGGGTGTGCCTTCCTAAGGAGTTGGGGGGTTCGGGTATTAGAGACTTAGTTTCCCAGAATAAAGCCTTGGGGGCTAAACTTGTCTTGAAACTATATATGGATCCTTCTAGTAAATGGGCTTCCATTTTTCTTGCTAAGTATTTGAGGGGGGCTCCTAGAGAACGACTTTTCACAGCCTCATCTCTCCCGAAAGGATCAGCTTTTTGGAATTTTATTGTTAGTTGTAGATCGGTTATCCTCCCTCATATCTCTTGGGTAGTCCATAATGGGAAGAAGGCTCAGTTTTGGGATGAAGTTTGAAATGGTCATGTTGCCTTATCTTCCATTCGAGATTGGTCTCCTTTGTCTGATATCCTTTCTGGTATCTAGGGTGTTTTTGTTGCTGACTATTGTGACATTGATACCTCGGGTCCTTATCCTGTGTCTCAATGGAAATCTATTGATTTTCTGCCCATTAGTAAAGACCTCAGAGTTTCTTTTGAACTGGAGCTTGAGAAAAGATTTATTGTGTTTCAAGATCAGGATGATGTTTTGGTTTGGACTAAGAGTGCTTCAGGTTCTTATTATGTAAAGGAGGGGTATAAGATCTTGTCTCATTCCTCTTCCTCCTCTCCTTGGCCTTCTCATCTCTTTTGGCATTCGGCTTGCCTTCCTAAAGTTGGTTCTTTTTCTTGGCTTGCAGTTCAAGATAGAGTTCTCACTGGGATGAGATTAGATAGGCTTGGGATTACTGCAATATTTCTTTGTGTGTTTTGTGGTTTCTTTATGGAATCCATGGATCATATGTTTCTGCATTGCCCGTTTGCTTTGGACTATTGGTACTGGTTGTTTGGTATGCTTGGATGGTCTTCTGCCATTGGTCCTAATTTATTATCTCATTTCTTGGTTTGGCCTTTGTTGTATTCATCTTCATTTTATTCTTCTCTTTGGAATGTGGCTCCTTCTATTGTCATTTGGAACATCTGGCTTGAGAGGAACTCTAGGATTTTAAGCATAAATCAACTTCATTATGGGATGTTCTTGATAGGATTAAATCCTCCATTTCTGAGGTGGTGCTTTCTTACATTTATAAAAACTTGGATCATTTGTGTTCCTTTTCTCATTGGGATAATTGGGTAACATGAAAATGGAAATCACTTCGAGCCATCCCATCTTATGGGGCTTTAGCATCAGGCTTATCCTCTCTTTCCAAACATAGGCTTGCTAAATAGTCTCCTCCCCCACAATTCTCATTTAAATTAATTTTGATGGGGTTTCTAAGGGTAATTCGGGAAAGTCAGGGATTGGAGCTGTCCTCTTAGATCATAATTCTAAGATTGTTAAAGCTATGTGTAAATTTATTGGTGTCGGTTCTAATAATTCTGCTTAATTTCATGCATTATCTTTTGGTCTAGATTTAGCCATCTCTTTGGGTATTAAGGATATTATCATTGAAGGGGATTCAATGTTGGTCTTTCAATCGGTCTCTAATAACAAATGTGTTTCTTGGCACTTACAGTACCTGTTAGATCGAATTCTTGCTCAATTGAAGTGTTTTACTACCTTTACTATATCTCACTGTTATAGGAAAATTAATTGTATTGCTGATTATCTTGCTAACAGGGCTATAGCTGAAAGTGTTGAGTATCTAGAAGTCTCCCCTCAGGATATTCCCTCTTCTTGCATTAGTGTCCTTTATTAAGTTTGATTGTTTGCAGTCTATGGCTTTCATCACACTCCTTGCTGGTTGTGGATTTTCTTTCGTATATTACATTAGGGAGGGTGTTGTCTAGCCTTATGGCAACATTTTTGTTGGTGGCATACTCGGTAAGTATTTCTAAAATGAGTAAGGAGGGTCTTGGAGCTGCATCCATTTGGTTTGTATCCTATCTGTCAAGTCGGATTTAATTGATATTTTTTCAGGCTTTGACGCCCTCACACACTTAGTTTTTATTATCACTAGACACTTTGTTCTGTAGGTTGTCTGTCTTTGAGTTGGTTCTCATGGTGTGAGGCTTCCTTATCCTCATTGCATTAAGGTGGATGGTAACTTTCTTTGATGATGACATTCTTGGTAAGTTCTTCTTTTTTGAATGTGGTGGGTGCCCGAGCTTCATCCGTGTGATGCTATCTATCTGGCAGATTGAGGTTATTTGGCTAATATTAGATTTGATGCTCGAGATTTATCTGGTCAATCATTGTTTTCTTGCTCGTTCACTATTATGAGCTGGCATTTCTTTAGCTTGATTTGCAGTTGGCTGTTTTGATTTGGTAATCATGCTAGGATGAGCTTGAGTAATGTGGCTTGTGGTAGCTTCTTCGTGAGGTGGTTTTGGTTAATCATTTTGTGGTAGCTATCTTTATTGCAGCTTGTAGTCTGCTTGCTTGATTGAGTAATGATGTTTGGTTGTGCTTCATTCAATCCCTTGGCAAGTGGGTTTGGTAATTATGTTTTGGTATGTTGGTTCCTGTACTTTCTGTGTGGTATCGTGCTTTGCCATGGTTGCATTCATTATGATCTCTCACTTGGTTTGGCTTATATACGGGCTCTGGTCTTTCTCTTTCCATGTTTTTCTCTCTTTATTTTGGTGGTTCTTCTCGTAAGATAAGATGATCTGTTTCATTCAAAAGTTATTGCTAAGGCTTGGAAGATGGTGGTTATCTTCAGGGCCTTGGAATTTGCAGATGGTTTGGTATATGCGATGGTTTCCCATCTTTTGGCTACTATCTTGCATTCTTCTATGGGCTATTCTTTGGCTTGGCCTCGTTTTGGTTCCTTTGGGTCTACAACATCCCCTCCTTCTTATTTGGATTATTTTGTGTTTTCTTATGGTGTTTGTCTTGGCAGGTTCACTTGTAGTGGTTTCTCTTCTTGTTATTGGTCTCATATTAATCAGTGGGTTGGAGACTTGTTCTTTATAGGCAAGGGTGGTTCGTGGTTGACTTTTGGGCTCATCTTTTAGTTTTTTGGTGGATGTTGTTCTTCTTGATGATTCAAATGGTAGTTTATGCTTGTATGCCTCTTATGGCAGCTTCTTTTGTATCTAATAACAATATTATGTAATATGGGGAGGGTTTGGTGGAATGTGCCCAAGGGGCCTTTGTAATGGGTAGGTAGGCTTGTGAATTTTGAGCAATATTGAAGGGTTTTCTTATTGGTTCTTTCCCTTCAGTGCTCATTGAACTAGACACCTTATAAAAAAACAAAAATATTAATATAATTCAGTGGTATATCCACTTTTATCAAAAAAAAAAGTATTAATATTATTAAAATTTTCATATAATATATATTACAATTAATTAATTATATATTATATATTAAAATATAAAAAAACAAATATTTTGAAACTTGATTTTTCTAACATTATACATTATAGTAATGGTAAGAGAAAATCTAAAATCTCATTATACTCTACCAACTAAATTTGCAATGCTCTACATTAAGTTATAAATTTATATTTATTAAAAATGTTACATTTTAAAATAAAGATGCAAATGTAAGTATAGTAATATATTGGTTGATTGAAAGACATAAAATTAAGTAAAAATACTATTTATAATGAATAAATGCATATTATATTACTATAATCTCCTTTCAAAAATATTCATTGCATATCCTAAAAACAGATTTTATCAAGCTTGAATTATTTAAAATAATATCTAAGAAGAAGAGTTTGTCAAGCTTGATTTGTTGACATTATACTTCCGAAACCCCATTATAGTCCATTAATTAAATTTAGACTACATTACCCTATAATTTTTTTTTATAATAAAAGTGGAATATCCACTAAACATATATATTAATGAAAAAAAGATTTTACATCGAGTTCAGACATGGCATACCGGCAGGAAAGAACCCGCAAGAAAACCTCCGGTTGTAGCCATTTTAAAACTTAACAGAAATATATAGTACCCTTACAACATATATGCTGACGAACCCCCCACCCTCCTATTTCTACTATTTTTACAAAAGTCCCATAGGACAACTTCAAACTAGAATAACCCCAACCGAAGAAGAGATGGACATGAAGAACCACAAGGCAGATGAATGAGAGAAAATTCTCTGTCAGAACCATAGCTAACCATTTCGAGCAAAAAAGAAGCCATGTAGCCTTCATTCCTGCAAAACCATACCACCAGCTACAAAAGAGAAAATATGTTAGTTATCCAAGAACCAGGAACTAGAACTCTCTTCCGGTGGCTCATGAGATGAGAACAGAAATCACCCTTAGAGGGAACGCCACTTAAGCAGGAGCAGAGCACAGAAAACCCAAAGAGATTAATGAATGTAAAGCCTGAAAAACAACCCATGCTTTATCCACATATTGATCAGGAGCCAAATACAACAAAAAATCCATAGAGGCTCTAGTGTTTTCCAAGGAATAGCATATCAATCCCATACGTAACTAATGAAGCAAATGACCAGACTAGCCATTAGCCAAAAGCTCATGGCGAGGAAGAAAACCCCCGTAATAAAAAGAGCCCATATCAAACCGATAACTAGCCAATGCAGGAGAGACCATCTCCCAATTGCACACTGTCGAAAAGACAAACATGGATACCAAGAGGCGAACCAAATCCATATCGAGCAGAACATCAAAACAAATAGTAAGAAAATGAGAGAGAAGCTCATCATAAGAAACTTGATGACCAACCTGTAACCACTGACATCCCAAAAGCCTGTGAAACTCAAAGTCCACTGCGGGAGTAAACAGGTTGAAAACCTTGCCAAGTTTAACAGAATTATCCTCAATTGCATTTTCTTCCCCCAATGATCGAGCTTCTAAAACCACTCTATAAACTCCAAATGGCAGAGAGGAAGGCATTTGCAGTATGAAGGGCATCGAAAACCAGAAAGAAACAAAAAACTGATTTTGAAAATGACATAAAAGAAATGTATTTGAAAGAGAAACTATCTTGAATTTCCCATAAAGATACTAAAAAAATCCATTTCAAACATGCTTGAATCAATTCACACGAATTTAAAAGCCTTCCACTAAAACCCATAAGTGACTCTCCCGCAAGTAAGGATACCAACAACCAAAAATAAATAATCCATAAGCCAAATCTGTCAAACCCGGATAAGCACAAGGCGGCCAACATAATGATATTTACAACGAAGAATAAAAACCTTAGGAACGTACTGACAACTTAAGGAGATGAAAGCATGCAAAAAAATAATGAAGGACTGAAGATAAGGACTGCACAGAACACACATACCACAACCTAAACTCGTTATAAATGATGATATTACTGACAAGACACAAAGTCAAATCAATATCGAAAAACAAATCTTAAGGAAATCTCTCCCCGACCTGAGATAAAGAAACATTTGAAACATTAGAGCAAGCTTCCATAATCTACAAAAAAAAAAAAAAACCCATTTAACCCGTAGCACCCGGGATATACACCCCATCCTTCTGCTCGAATCAATTTTACCAACACACCATATGGAAGCAAACGACGTAAGCTAGCTAATTTACACATGTGATGTAAATATAATCTGAACCAAGAGGAGGAAGACATGTATATCTTAAGCAATAAAGGAAAACAGATGATGTAATTTAATTTCATGCCCATATAATTAAGCCAATCAGTAAGTGTGTAACCATATCAAGAAAAGGCAGTTAAAATGTACTGCCACCAAAAAATTATCTCTCCAATCCTCAAGAAAAACACACATTAACATCTAACCCAAATGCAAAAGTGTAAAAATACCATATGTAGATAGAAATAAAAGCCTCCTATCAACACATGAAGAACATATACAAACTAAACTGAGGAGAGGATAATATGTATATTTCAATAGGAAATGAAGATAATAACTCAAGATAAATAGCTTAATCTTTGGGATGAGGCATACACCCGAGGAGGACGTCTTCAGGAATGTCGCATACTACTACATTCTTATGAATAGCAGCCGAGTCAATAGCCAAATTAGCCAGGAAATCTGCCAGTTTATTTAACTCTCGAAAACAATGAGATAATACATAAGTATCAAAGAAGGATAATTTCTCCAAAATGTGATCAAATAAGTACTTCAAATACCAACAATTACTTTTGCAGTTCGACACACTTTTAATAACTACCATTGAATCCCCCTGGATGGAAAGGTGTTTGATCCCAAAGGAAATAGCCAAATCAATCCCAAGTGACAAAGCTTGACATTTAGCAAAATTGTTTGATTGAGACCCAAGGGCATGACATTGAGCAGCTAGTAGGACTGCATTATGATAAAAAATGGCCATACTAGCCCTAGCTAGACCCGGATTCCCCCTAGAAGCACCATCAAAATGGAGTTTGAAATGACCTGGAGGAGGAGCCCAGTTAGCCACAATTCTCTTATTTTTATTAGCCAGACCCTTTGCAACTGACCCATGAGAAGGGATGCTAGACAAAGATTTCCATGTCCTTGTGATCATGCCATCCCAATGGGAAAAAGATGTCAGATTTTCTAAATTCTTATGAATATATGACAAGGCCACCTCCGAGATAGAAGCCTCTATCTTGACTAAGATATCAGAGAGTGAAGCGGATGACTTTTTAAAGATCCTATTATTTCTCTCTAACCATATGTTCCAAACAATAATTGATGGAGCTATGATCCAAAGGCAGGCATAAAAGGAAGAGGAAAACAGAAAAGGCCAAGCTCTGAAGTGAGAGAGAAGGTCCTCGCTAATAACAAAAGATAGACCTAGCTTCTTGAAAAGCCAATTCCAACATCCTAGAGAAAAATCACTATGAAGGAAAAAATGAGAGGACGATTCTAATTTTTGATTACACAAAACACAAGGGAAAACAATAGATAAACCCATCCTGTCTAGTTTCATCCCGGTAAGAACCCTGTCTTGAACAACAAGCCAAGCAAATGCTCCAGCCTTCGGGAGACATGTTGGATGCCAGAATAATTTGTAAGGCCAGGAAGAGAGATCCTTAGCCGACATAAGAGAATTGTACCCATCTTTCACTGAGTATTTTCCAGATAAATTCTTAGTCCAAATCAGCTCATCTTCCTTCCCAGACAATATGATAATTCTATCTTTAAGAATAGAAAAAAAATCTACTTTCAGGATAGGGCTAATAGGAAGGAACTCAATCGATTTCCATTTAGCCATCACCATATGTCCATTATGAACTACATTAAAGTAGTCCGATAAATAGACCCCCCATTTATCCAGAAGTATTGATTTCAAGGGAGACCAATCCCTAATAGAATCCATAGGACAATAACCATTCCAAGCATCATCCCAAAATCTAATTTTCGTACCCTTATGCACAACCCAAGAAAGATACGACAGCAAGACACTTCTACATTTTCCCATGAAATCCCAAATAGCCGACCCCTGAGGCAGAGTCAAGGCCCGAAAAATAGACTCCCTAGTTCCATTAGAAAGATACTTGGTGAACATGATTCTAGCCCAAAGGGAAGTTGGATTATCATACAATTTCCACACTAACTTGGCCCCCAGGGCCAAATTTTGATTTTCCAAACAATGAATTCTAGCCCCCCCAAGTTCTTTAGGAAGACAAACCTTATCCCAAGCTAACAAGGGGATCCTATATTTCCCATCCCTATTATTATTCCAAAGAAAAGACCTTAGAGTATCCTTTAAACTGACAATAACAACCTTTGGAGCTTTTAGAATTGACATTAAGTAAATTGGCACCACATTCAATACAGACTTAATCAACACAATTTTCCAAGCCATGGTGAGCCATTTGTGGTTCCATGCCAAGATTTTCTTAGACACCCCTGAAACTACTTTATCCCAAAAACTTACCTTAACCTTATTAGCAAAAAAGGGAACTCCTAGATAGGTGCAAGGGCGATCCCCAAGTTGGAAACCCCAAAACTTTTGAAGCTTATCTTGGAGCAGGGAGTGAGTGTTTAAGAAAAAGATCTTAGATTTTTCCTTGTTGACCTTCTAACCCAAAAAAGCTACATAATTCCTGATCACTTGATCTATAACTCGAACCTCCTTCAAGTTTGCACAACCAAATAAGAGGGTTTCATCAGCAAAAAGGCAATCGGAAATCCTTTGATCAAAATTCTGAATTTTGATACCCTTCCATAAATAGTTCTCATGAGCTGAGCAGATTGCTCGACTCAGAGCTTCAGCTAATAAGATAAATAAAAAAGGTGAGAGCGGGTCCCCTTGCCTTAATCCCCTAGAAGAGTGAAAGAAACCACAAGGGGACCCATTAATAAGAACCGAGAATCTTGCCGAGGAAATACAAGCCATAATCCATTTTATCCAAGCCAGGGAGAAACCCAACCTTAACATGACAATTTTTAATGCATTCCATTCAACCCTATCATAGGATTTCATCATGTCTAACTTAAGGATCATGGCAGGGAATTCCTGGGCAAAGATCGAATGTAAGACCTCATGAGCAACTATAGCCCCTTTAGGAGTTTCCCTTTGTGGAACAAATCCTCCTTGCTCAAGGGAGATTATTCTTGGTAAAAGATTGACCAACCTCATAGCAATTACTTTGGCAAATATCTTATAAATGGTGTTACATAAAGCTATAGGACAAAAATCTGTGAAGGTTTTAGGGTCCTCCTTCTTAGGTAAAATGACAATTAAGGTAGTGTTCATTTCTTTAAGGATAGACCTATTTCTCCTAGCTTCCTCTAAAGCCAAAAGGACATCCTGACCCACAAAATCCCAACATTTCTGGAAAAACAAAGGAGTAAAACCATCAGGCCTGGGAGCCTTATCCGGATTCATAGCAAAAACAACCCCCTTAACCTCTTCTTGAGAAAGGAGACATTAACATTCTATTATCCTCGGGAGAGACAAGAGAGGGAATGAGAGACAAGATATTGTTAGAAACATCAATATTCTTAGATGAAAGAAGATTCTTAAAAAACTTAACCACTTCCTTAGAGATATCGCCATCCTTAGAGAGAATATTCCCCTGACAATCCTGAATACAAGAAATCCTACTCCTAACCCTTTTCATTTTAGTACTAGCATGGAAAATTTTTGTATTCTTATCACCATCAGCTAGCCATAACTCCTGAGATTTTGTCTCCAATAAACCTCCTCTCTAGCCAAGATTTCTTCTAATTCACTCCTAAGAGACCTGATTTCATCCAATACCTTTGATCCCAAACCATGCTACAAAATGTGCCTATTCAGGACCTCTAACATATCTAAAATTCTTTGTTTTTCTTCAAAAATATTCTTGAAATGAAGGGAGTTCCATCCCCTAATATTTAAAAAAAAAAAACTAATCTTCTTGACTAGCTGGAACATTCTAGAACCTCTAAAGAATGGAGCCTCTCCCCACCATTGTCGCAGGAGGGGAAGAAAAGAGGGATCCCTAAACCACATTGGTTCGAACTTAAAAGGAAGTTTGTGGGAAGGTCTATCCCTTACAACAGTCAGAGAGACCGGGAAATGATCCGACCCAGACATGGGAAGGATGGAAGAGAAAAACTCAATGTCTGAAATGAACCAATTAGATGAGAGTAAGAATCTATCCAATCTTTCCGCAATATGAGAGAAATTTTTCCTCATGTTTGTCCATGTGAATAGACCATTGTTAGGTTTGCAATAAAAAAGAGATGTCAAAAGTGAATGCATTAAAATCATCCATAAACTTCTTATTTGGACAAATCCCCCCTGATTTTTCACTAAAATCCAAAATAGCATTAAAATCTCCCCCAAAAATGACAAAAGAATGATTCCTAAGGGGGGATGACACCCTAATGAGTTCTTGGCAAAGATTGTATTTAGCCAAGATACCTGAGGGGGCATAAATGTTAAACACCCATACTTTAAATCTAGAAACTCTGTATGAAACTAATGACAACATCCAATTTGGCTCAGATGCAACCAATTTCACATCAACTACATAATCATTCCATAACAAAGCCAGGCCTCCCGATGCCCCAGCAACCGGGCAAGATAAAAAATTCCACTTTTTCCAAGAAGAAAATACGAATTCTGAGTTCTCCAACAAAAGTTTAGTCTCCTGAAGCAAACCTAGATCCCACTTAACCAAGTCTAACTGAGACTTGATCAAGCGTCTCTTGTTAGGGGCATTTAAGCCCCTAACATTCCATGAGATAAACTTCATTGATCTCGAGGGGAGGTTGACACTCCCCTCTTTTCTCTAATGGGAGAAGAACAGTTCTCCCCAAAGCTTTTATGTAAGCTTCTCTTGACTGCCACAGATCTAGTTACTGGAGGACTGATAACACACTTTTTTTTCTTTTTAAAGGATCCACTACTTTTTCCATTCCCTAAGGAGAATATGGAAACCTTCTTGAATCCAGGGGAAGACGACAAAACTTGTTGAATACCCACATCAATTTCCAACTGAGTTTTACGATTCTTTGGAGGTCTACCCCTGCCCAGGGACACTATAGCGTTAGGGAAATTCAGCTCAACCTGGGCGTTTTAACTGGAGTTGACTGATGAGATAGGGCCACTTTCTGATGAACCACTCATTTTGGAACATCCTGAGAGGCATTGATAGGGACCTTAGAGGGATTTAAGGAAGG
Organism: Cryptomeria japonica; assembly: GCF_030272615.1. NCBI lineage: Eukaryota > Viridiplantae > Streptophyta > Pinopsida > Cupressales > Cupressaceae > Cryptomeria > Cryptomeria japonica. Next base: position 281,808,451 of record NC_081406.1, on the reverse strand, counting down.
AGAAATTGACAAACTCTTATGAATTAAATCCAGGTCATTTCCAATAGAGAACATAACCTTTTCCGAGACCTCTTCTTGTGCAAAATCCTTATTAGATTTAAGCAACTGCTCAACTTGCTGAGCCATATGTTCATCTGGAGAAATATGTAGAGACTGAGGTATATCACACTCCCTAATAGGCACATTATGTAGTAACTCTTTCACCTGTTGAATTAAAGCATCCTCATCATGACTAAAGGTGGTAGACACAACCAAAGAAATCACCCTGGTATCTACAATAGGACCAGACGATCATTCTAAAGATTTAGGGACCTCATCCCCTAAGTTAACACCAAGCCCCTCCTTCTAAACAGGGCAAACATTGGAATCTTGTAATGGAGAAAGACACGACTGGCTACCTAGATTAGGAATACCATCTTTAACATGACCGACAGACTTGGGAATCCAACACAACCTGAGATAAAGTGTTCGCCTCACTTTCTAGTACAACAGTGCCAGTATTATGATTAAGATGAGCGGTATTGTTAAGGTCCTCCTTGAATTGATGAACAAACCCAACCAAGACCTGAGTAGATTCTTTAGTAGTAGTATAATGAGTAAGTTGAGTGGCATTGTTAAGGTCCTCCTTGAATTGACGAACAGACCCCACCAAGACCTAAGTGGAGTCTTTAGTAGTGGCAGGATTGAAAGGAACATTCCGATCTTCCTTACTGTTTATACCAACTTTTACATTATGAAAATAAAAAAATAGGGGAGCATCCACAATAATTAGATTTTGACATAGATCATCATTCATCTTCACAATAGGTTGTTTCCAAATGCCATCATTTGATTTAAGATTACAAGAAATTGGGCATATTGATGAAGGGGAAACTAGAACACATATTTTTACCAGAACCTTCCCTTCCTCAAAGACAGATTTAGATGTAAAAAAATTCCCAAAATTATCCCTTATGGATTTCAGCACCTCTGGATCCATGAATCCAAAGGGAAGCTGTGGCAAGCCAAGCCAAACCAGAAGAGATTTAGGTTTGACCCAAGCCGGAACAAAAAAAGGTTTCCAAGCAGAAACCCTGACTAAAACATTACCAAACCTATGAAATGAATTTGCAAGAACATCATCCTTGCAACGGGGGGATTCGAAAACCAAAACACAAAAATTGAAAGATAACAACTGGAAACAAATCAATGCAGGCCAACGTTTGCATAATTTAGAATGAAATTTAGATAAGTTGGTCAGAGAGCCCCAAAGTTCCCCTAAAATAGCCACAGAATGTAACTTGGAGGCCCTATCAGCCACAACAGAAGCAAAGAAATCAAAAAAGGGTTGCAGAAACCAAACCTCTTTCGAAGGAACAGTATGAACCATGTTACCGTTTTCCAAATGAGCTTTACTACTCGAGCTTCCCGTGTCTTTACTAGCAAAACTAGCGACATCCACCTGTTTAACAAACCCTGATGCCATAGGACCAGCCAAACCATCAACAACCATTTGTTTTACAGACCAAGATGCCCTATAATTATATGAACGAATGTATAATATTAAATTTATAAAATATATATTACATTAGTTTAATATAATAAATTTATCTAATTTAAACTTTCAAAAAGGTGATCAATTATTTTTAGGAGGAGGTGAATGGTCGATTAATAATTTCTAACGCACTTGAAGAGCAAGCACAATAAAAAGTGGAAAGGAAAAACTTGTTCGTCTATTAAAAAATTGAGTGTCAATTTTATTTATTAAGTAAAAATTAAAGTTATAACAATAATATATGAAAGTTATAATAAAATTTCAAGACAATAATAATATGTTAATGAAAATAACCTTCTTAAAGCTAAATCATTTGTGTACCCCACCACAAACATCAATATGTAAATATAAAATTTTAAAAAATAGAAAAATAAACTCTAGATGTGACATAATGTCACTCAAAAATTTAATAATGCTTATATATGTATAAAAATATGTTTTTTCTATAAAAATCTATTGTTAATGTGACATGATGTCACTAGTAATAACAAGAGACATAATGCGTCAAAGTTCTTGCCAATAGTGTAATTAGTTTAGAATAGATAAAAAATAGATAGGTAGAAGGGTAAAAATAGAAAAAAGGTTTGGTATGATGTCTCTTTTGATCACGAAACATTAGTAGTTCAATTGTTAAAAGATTGAAAAAAAATGGGGAGAGAGAAATATGAAGCTAGAAAGAAATATCTAGGTGGTACATACCATTGTTGGACAAAGATGAGCTTACTTGCAAGAATGTGGTGTCAATTCAATATTGAATACAATCAAATACACATCTAAAATGGTAGATAGATAATGTGGTATAAAGTCTATATACTTAAAAAGTGGAAGAGAAAAAAGAGAAAGAAAGAGAATAAGAAGATAATTAAATCAATTCTAATAACATTTAAATATTATTGGTAATCTCATAGAAAAAACATAAATCAATAAATTTAAATTAAAAATTCAAAAAACAAAATCAAAATATATGTAGTTTTAAATATTAAAAATAATAATTTATAAATTTATAATAATAATAGTTATTTTAATTCAATTAGTACATACAAAATTAAAATAATCTTAAATTTATGTTAAAAGTTAAAATAAATAAATAAAATACAAAATTAAAATATATTAAAATTCAAATATTAATAAAAATAATATTTTAAAAATAAAAATAACTATAAACTATGCTACATGCCAAGAAAATTATTAAATAACAAAAAAAATCAAGCATTAATCGTGGACACAACAATTGCATCCATAACAATTTTAAAGTTCAAAGAAAGTTCTAGAAATTAATTCTACAGGCCAAGAATAAAACAACTATATATAATTAAAATGTGATTTAAAAGCAACCTGAATAATCATAAAAACAACTTAAAGTTGTTGTATGCGAGATTTAGTGTAATCAAAATATAAAAATTGAGATCAAAAGCTTACATACCAATGAGATTTCTAGATAAAAGACTAAAATAGACTAAACTAGCTAATGCTTTATAATGTATCTCATTGTTCTCTATCTAATAGGATCCCTCAAGTCAATGGTTTCTCTCATATCATTGAGCAAATGACTTAGGAATGACAACTCCAAGAACGAGTGATAAAAAATGATCTATATGCAAAAATGCATCTAAGATCTATATGATATGTTGATGATGTTTAAGACATGATACTAAGCTATGATGAAGATGAAACTATGGTAAAGATATTAACAAACTATGCTAACATGATATACTAACATGAATATGCTATATTAATGATATGAAATGTTTCTAAATGCTTAAAATGCTATTTTAACAAAAGAGGCAAGATGCTTTGATGAAATTAAACTATAGTGTAGATGCATGAAAACTTGGATATGGATAATGAAGAAAGTGAGTCCTATTTATAGAAGAAATAGGAAAATGGATGGTTAAGATTCAATAATCTTAACAAGGGATAGGATTGAAAGTTACTCAATCCATGTTTACAATTTTCACCCTAGAAGGATGTGGTTAGCCGGGTTAGGTTAGGGTTAACCAGTGGATAAAGATTTTACCCAATGGGTAAGCTCTTGTGCAAGGGTTAATAAGATAACTAGGGTTAGAACAATGAGTACTTGATGATACCCCTAGGTTAAACGAGGGTTAAGTTAGAGAGAAAGTCTCTAACCATGGGTTGAGGTTGGATTAACCATTAATGATTAAGAAGACTTTGAAGGTTAGCTTGTTGAGGACATATAGCCTTTAATGCATTTCAAAGACTTTGAGGAAAATTTGAGAAGTGATTTCTCTTAAGGAATGTGCAAATATTTAAGAGATGGATTAGGCTAATTAGGATGTTTAAAAGAATCTAGAAGAGGATTAATCATACAAGTGGATTTGTTAGGAGAATACAAGTGGGGGGTAATTTTATTTTTGAAATAAAATGATTTATTTAAATTGGAAGGGGCTTTTTTTTTGATCGGTAATTTTTATGATTTTATTAAATAAAGCTAAAACAATACATCTTCATCCAAATTTAAACTATCAAACCACTTTCCCCAAAACACCACCCACAAAAAACTCCAAACCACCCATCAACAAAAAGAAATTCACAACCTGTAATCTGCTCAAACCCCACACACCCTTGCTACGGGTACGGAAATGCCCATATACATCATGCCATACAAAATTTTGGTATGCACTGTTTAAATAGTTTTTAACAGAAAGTTAAAGATATTCAAATAAAATTTAACAAAAAATAGGAAATTTGTACCAAGAAGTACCCTGGCCCGCAATATCTTCATCTCTCTTTCTTCAAGGCTTCTGCAATCAAGGCGCTTGAAACATCGCCTACTTGGTCCTCACCATCAATCGGTCTAATTGCCAGCGGCTCATTTTGTTTGGCCGTTTCTGCAGAAAGACGTCTAGTTATCGATCGCTTCCTTCTCAACTCATCCACCATCCCAACTTCCTCTCGTGCTTGTCTAATAATCTCCTCCAATTACATGCTTTGAACATACAATTTTAGGCCCTCCCACCCCCTCCTTGCATCCTCCCGAAATATAGCTTTAACTTCTTCTTGGCGTCACAGAAAGGGAATTTGCATATGTCTGCCGCTAAGTTCTGCATGCTCCTCCGAGATGCCTTCTAAGACATTAAAGCCCCATCCTCGGACTGTCCATTCCAACATAGATTCCATGTTTAGTAGGTAATCTTTCGGCACTATCCCCATCATCACACATATAACTTTTGCATAGGAATAACCAAGTTCAGGCCCCCGTGCCATTATTAAGGAGTATATATCTACCCTTGTTCTGTATCTGTGACCAATGACTGTCACCTCCTCACCTAGAACTAGTTGAACCACCCTCAAGAACAAGGGATCCCTCACAAGAAACATGTTTTGCAACTATTTTTCAAGAACCAGACCCCAAAATGCAGGCATGAGTTTAGAAGTTTTCACTGTGAAATGGGCTTCCATTTCGAGCACCACACAAAACCATCAATCTTTGTAAAAAACCCACTTTCACCAACATCAAATTCACTCATTTGCCAATGAGAGTACATTCTCATTCTAACTATTAATGTATTTCTCCCAACTCCCGCCGTCGTTGTAGAGGAATTCAACATTAATTGCCTGTAATACTTGAGCCAGCCTAGGCACACAAATAGCGGAAAAAGAACATATTTCGCACATTTCAAGTTTGTCATTGGTACTGTACTTAGCAGGTCATCTTAACTCCATTGAATCTTGCCATCATTACCATCCCACCACCTCATATCTCCCTTAGCTAAATCACATGCCACATTGGACAACCCGTCAACAATGACATTTCTACTTCTCCTTACATGAGAAATACAAAAATCTTGAAAGGTTTTTAATTTTGAGCAGATTAAGGTGATAAACTTATTTAATCTCCAACTCGGGGTTACTCCTTTCATGATTGCATTAACCACAAGTTGAGAATCTCCCTCTAAATGGAATTTTGAAACCTTCATGTTAATTGCCAAATCAGTTGCTTACAGAGCCGCTTGCACCTTTGCATCATTATTAGTTCCGTCTTACAACCTTTTTGTACCTTTGAAAAGAACCTTCCCATCATCATTGCGAGCCACACAACCCACCCCAGAAATACCTAGGTTGTCCCTAGAGGCCCCGTAAAAGTTGATCTTAACCCATCCCTGCTCCAGTTTTGACCAAAAATCTTCCTTTTGTCCATGATCTTTACACAAAGGATTAACCCTTGGAAACCTATGAATGGGTCAATTGGAAGGGGATTTTTAATTAAATGTGAATTTAATTAAATGAAAAAGGGTATTTTTTAAAATAAAAGTGATTTATTTAATTAATGGATTGGATGTGGCGAAATGAATAAAATAAAACAAATTGAATAATTTATTTAATCAAATAAAGGAATGTGGGGTAGGATTAATTAAATATAATTTAATTAATAGAGGAATGTGATTAAATAAATAATAAATATTTATTTAACTAGATGGTCAGATTTATACGTCTACATTTTGCCCCTCTTTGAAGTGATGTGTGTGCACATGTTAGTTCAAAGAAAAATCGCCTAATGTTGTTGATGAATTTTTTGATTTTTGCCCCAGATATGGATTTGATGAATGATATTGAGATGATGCCCCCTCGGGAGATGAATTGAGGATTTTTTAATTTTTGGCGAAAATTTGAAATTTTTTCAATTTTTGTGATTTTATTGATCATGTTGATGTTATAGAATTGGTTGAAGATTCGTCGATCCATTTATCTCCCGAAAAAAATGATGTTGGTTAGGTTAATAAATGTGAAATAGTGGAAAAAATATATGCCCACTTATTAACCATCCCCTTTTACCCCCTTAAAAAGGTAAAAAGTGAAAAAGAATATTCATTTTTACACTTGTCTTCTTGTGATTTGTGAGTTGGAGCTCTAACGAGATGATGTTGATTCCCTATCATTCTCATCGATTCGAGCGCGCTAGGTGATACCAGAGACCCATCGTGTATGGACCATCGATAAGTGGCCAAAATTCAGTTCTTTTTGCATGATTTTTACGGATTTTTATCAAGTTTTTCAATTTATTTTTTTGGGTTTGATTTTACGGTTTATCGATTGGGTCTGGAATTTTTATGCATACGTAACGCGTTTTAGCGTATAGGTAGCTAGGGTTTTGTTTTAGCATGTCCACCGCATAGGTTAGCGCATAAGCTTGTTAGGTTAGCACATGTGGTCAAAATAGCACATACACAAAGGATACTAGTGCATTCACTTGTTGTGCTAGCGCATGGTGTGTTTCAATGCATGTGTTCTGTAGGTTAGCGCTTATGTGGTCTATTTTAGCACATATACCGGTTTTAGTGCATTCATCGTTAGTGTTAGCACATTTGATGTAAAGTGTAGCACATGCATAGTCTTCTTTAGTGCGTAATGATGGAAAATGTGAAATGTTGGGTTGTTGAGTTGATTTTTGATTTGGAATAAACTTGAAGATGATCTGATTGATGTCCATATGGGTCTAATGGTGCAAGTTTCTTGATGTGGGTCCTGATATGGGTCTTTGATATGGGTCAGGATATGTTTTGTTGATATGAGTTACGATATAGGATTCTCTGATATGTTGCCTGATCTTGATATTGATTTGCAGATATGTTGCATGATATGGGATCTTTTGATATGATTTTCGATATGATTCCCTGATACGAGTCTCTGATATGATGTGTTGATATGTTATTCTGATATGGTTTCTGTATACACATAAAAATGGCTATGAGTGATTAAATAAATATTTTATATTTATTTAATAATTCTTCTTCTATTAAATAGTTAATTTGAAAAGATTAATTTATTTAATTCATTTCGTGTCTTTGTATTAATTAATTTAATTGAAATATTCTATTAATTAATTCATCTATCCTATTCCTCTAATTAATTAAATATCTAATATTTAATTATTCTTCTGATCAATTAATTGAATATCTAAATATTTAATTATTTCCTTCAATCATTTGAATATCTAATAATTAATGATTATTCTTCTATCCTATAGTCTCAAATATTAAATAATTTCTAAATTATTTAATCTCTTTTGCCAACTCACCTTCCATCTCCACTTCATCTTTCCTTTGCCAACTCATCCATCATGTGGCTAAGGAAATTAATATTTCTTAAATATTAATTCATCATTTATCTTCAACCTCCAAATTTAATGAAATATTGTGTACGTACACATATTTCATAACCTCCTTCTGTATTCTCTCCAACATCCCTACATCTTAGGAAGGACTTGAGTCCACTTGTCCTCTCATGCCTAAATCTTCTCCAACCATCCCTAGATTCCCTCAGTCAGCAACCCAGTCAAAGTGAGATGAGTGACACTTGTCTTCTCCTTCCCCCTTTCTCTCAACCTTCACCTTTTCTCACAGCCATTGAAATCTATAGATCTGATCATGACTGTTGATCCAGGCCACATCATCTTATCCTCTCAAGGTCTATAAAATCAGGAGTTTGAGTTGAGAGAGAGTTAGTCTTCAAGTTAATCTTCAAGTGAGTTTTCAAAGCTAATCATTTGTGAAAATTTATGCATCTGTGAGTTTTAATCTTGAAGAAAATAGCATAATCATTTTAGCATAGTCATTTAACATCACATATCATAGTATCCGTTAACTACTAGCTATCAGTCCATTCTTCATATGCCATCTTGGAAGCTATTAGTGCTTGTCTGAGAGCACACCATCTCCAACCAGGAACAGTGGAGTTAAGACACAATCAGACTTAAACCATGAAGGTAATAAAAATAATGTTTTATTTTAATATGTATTTCATGTAGTTTCATTGGTTGAGTTTGGATTTCCTGTAGCATTTCCTTTGTATTTTGTGAAACTAACATGTTGCAGGTAGTATTCTGAGGATGAAATTCAAGTTGACACATTTTGGCGCCCACCATGGGGCTACAGGACCTCGCATATACTTTTAATATTCTTGCAAAAGCAAATTTAACGCATTTTAATGCAGATTTACGCATGTGTGAATTCTGACAATGCTTTTGTTTGATAGGTTAGTGCATTTGTCCTTCAGGTTAGCGCACCTGTCATGTAGGTTAGCGCTTTTGTCTGAGAATCCACACATTTAATCTTCAGGTTAGTGGTTTTGTCCTTTAGGTTAGTGTTTTTGTCCTATAGGTTAGCGCATTTGTCAGTTTGGTTAACACTTTTGTTAGAGAATTCTCGCTTCTTAGTCCATAGAACAACGCTTTTGTAGTGCAGGTTAGCGCTTTTGCCCTGTAGATAAGCGCTTTTGAGGTGAAAGATAGCGCATTTGTTAGAATAGCGCTTTCATTTGCAACTAACAGAATTTCCTTGCAGGTCTGAATGTCTAAGAGCTTAAAATTTTCAAACTATTGACATGCATGTGTAGGATTGTGTTTAAAGCAAATTTTATGCATTTTCTCACCTAGTTAATTAAGAGTTATATTTTAGAAAGTAACACGTCATGTCTTGCTCATTTAGTTTAACTAAGGGGACAAATTGACAGAATGCAACTTGCATTTTTAGTGAATTCTTTAAAATAGTTGCACATAGACTTTAAAAGGTTAAAATAAACTTGTGTTTTCTATGCTTGATGAAGTAGTAGGTAAGTATGCTCTCACCATCATACGGTGATCAGAAAACCAGACCTACTTTCTTTTATGTATAACCTTTAGAGGGTCTGCCTTCCCGAGCTTCCTTGAGGAGGCCAGTGAGAGGGGAACAACCCAAAGTGGAAACGAGCTAATACCGAGTCCTTCCAATCCACTCTAAATAAATCATGTTGTGACGAAAGTCCCAAACAACATGTGCTGATAAGTTCATACTGACACTATGTTTCCCCATAAACCCTATGGAGTGCAACCTCTATAGGCTGGGATCCTTCTGTATTTATAGAGCTGAAATTGTCGCATGTATGACCACATGACCGGAAGTCTTTACTAAAAACCACTTGTACTAGTTGCCAAAATCCTTCTAGTTGTTGGCGTAGGAGGTCAGACCTCTGAAGTAGCTCACACACATACAGTTATTAGTAGAGATATAAATTTTTCCATGGGTATTTTTCATGGAAACTGGTGCTTGGCTGCCTCAGAGAAGTGAGTGTCGAGGGTGAAGCTAGTGGGGTCAAGCATCTAAATATCCACTTTGAATAGCATAGCCTCAAGGGAAACCCCATGTGAGATTCAACAATTATTGCCTCAGCCTGCCATAAGATTTGTACTTGCTTATGCATTTTGTTTCTTAAACATTGTGTCTTCTATGTCTATAACATGTTCCAAATGGTCAAAAATTGAAGAAAATTATCATCTAAGAGTGAGCAAAAATCCAACCAATTGCTGGAAAAATTGATTAAAAGGGTAGTACAAAGGCTTTCCAACATTTAAACACCAGATCAAACTAAAGTTTCAAAACATCAGTATCAGAACACTTCTTGAAGTAGATTTGTCTCTAAACCATCACACATTTAACTAGTTCAACAACTGGGTCACTAATCCAACAGGCTATTCCTGAAAGATTTCTATAAGCATAAACATTCAACAAGATATTGATTCAAACATTTTAAGTGCAAAAAAATCAACATCATTATCAAGTCTCTCATCAGGATATATCAAATCCTCTATCATGAAGCTTGATCAATTCATCTTGTGTTCATTATCTTAGATATATCTTTCCTATTTTGAACCTAGGTCATATCAAAATCAGAATTGCACCAACATTGGAATCAAACAAACTTGTAAATTGTTAAATGCTTATACAACTTTTGAGTATCTCCTTAAGAAAAGAAAACCTAGTTATAAAGCTACTCAAAAAATAATAAGATTCTTGTATATCAATCGCAAGATATTATTAAAACATAAGACATTCCTACACCATTTTCGTCACTATTTACGTGGTTGCAGGACAAAGTTTGATGAAGAAATTTTGCAAGGACGTGCTTTTCAACAAAGAGACACTTTATCACAATGAACAAACAATAGTGGTAAAATCAACAAAGCATATTTTCCTAAACCAATAATCACTTATTGAATTTGTCCTTTGGAAATTTCAATTTTTTTGAAATAATCACATGCCAGTTTGAACTAGAGCTCAATACGAACAACTTAGAAAACAACAAAAACAGATGGAGGAAGAAGATAATATTGTATTCCAAACTATTAGGTATACCGTTGTTGATGAAGAATTCAATAATACCATTAGAGACCTTGAGCAAGATTTCAAATTTGATAGGCTAATGGAAAAATTGTTGGAAAAACAAAAAGAGAAATATCTCTTGATGTTGGCAAAATCTAGAGCTAAATTGCCACAAGATTTTAACATAGAAAGCTTAAAACAAGATGTGGAGACAAGTAACACCCAAAAAATAGATGATTCAAACAACTAAGATCTAAACAAAGAAGGTCATGAAGAGACAAGAAAATAACGTGATGATACAAGAAAAGAGCGTAGTGATAAAAGAACTTATGAAGAAATAGAGAGAAGTTATATGGATAATCCGTTGTTAAACCTTACTCAACAAATGCAAACTCTACAACAATAGATGCAAGATATGCAAAATGGAACAAGCTCCAAGAAGTATTCATTGGAAGATATCTGCCCATATCCTTTTGATAAAAAAATTAATATGGTACCATTTCCACAATTGTGAGATCCCTAAATATGACAAATACGATGGAAAATCTGATCCTCAAGATCACATTAGGGAGTTTTGTACTATGAGTATGGAATTTTCCCACGATGAAACTTACCTGATGCATCTTTTTCCTAGGAGTTTAAATGGACAATCAATGGAGTGGTTTTCAAGATTACCATCCGGAATGAAATCTTTTGAAGAACTCGTGAATAGATTTATTTCACAATACTCCTACAATGTAAGGAATGAGATAACAATGCTGGATTTATGCAATGTTAAACAAAAGAATGGTGAATCTTTTATGATCTTCTTACAATGATGGAAATGCATGTTCAATAGGCATCCAAGAGATGTGCTTGATCAAGAAAAAATAGACATATTCATCGATAATCTTATCAGTGAAATGAGTTATCGACTAAGAATGCAATGCCCTCCCTCCTTTGCCAAGATGATTGAGAATGGTCTGAAAATAGAGAACACTGTTGGCATTATGTGAACCGGTATGAGGACATAATGACATTGTATGTTGTCATTGATGTCAATATGCTGAAGAAGTGAGAATCAACATATGAGAGAATCGGTAGAACACTGTGAACCAACATTTGTGCCAAAGTGAAGTGATGTGTTTGTTCATGATGAACCAGCATATAGTTATGGGAACTGACATATGGAAGTGTTGTATGACTACCGGTTGGTAGTCTCAACTTTAGGGTTTCCGGTTTAAGTGCTTCAAGCCTGTGTGGCTCAACCGGTGACTTTTTGTGATGAGTTAGCATGATAACAAAGAACAGATCATGTTTCCACGTAAGCCTTGTGTGCATGAAGGATCTTGCATGAAGGAGATTGTTCCTATCTACCTCGGGAATGTGAGAAGTCTGTAAAATGGTGATAACATGTGATGGGTTATCAGCCACCATAAAATCGGTGGAAATGGACGATGGAGAATGTCTTGAGATTGGATCAAGAACTGCTGCATTTAATGCAGTGTGCTCAACGGTCAGGATTGAATCATTTGAATTCCTTAACCTAATAGGTTTAGGGTTTAGGGTTTATGCTACCAACCTATCTATTTTCCTATAAGGTCGATGTTGTGTCTCTTTTTGAGGTTGTTGGCAAAATTTGTGTGTTTGTATCCAAGAGAAGGGATACGTGATTCTTGCCAGACCAAAAGGAGAGAAGTGATACCTGCAGAGTGTAAGTGCAGAAGGTGAAGAGGAGCTTAAGCGGATTTGCATTAGCATTGAGTGCTGTTACTAGATCTTTGTAATACCTATTGATCTCTAACCACCTCAACAGTTGGAAAATCCCTTAACAGGGTAGCTTTAACCGGCTTGCTGTAAATCCTTTAACAAGGTAATTCAAAGCTATTGAGTTTGAAATCCTTTAGCTATTGAGTTCTTGAAATCCTCTAACAAGGTAACCTTTAACAGGGTTTAACCCTTAACCGGGTATTGTAGCCATCCCTTAACCGGGTGATCTCTAACAAGATTGGTTCCTAGCAGAACCTATTGTAATGTCTCTAACCGGACAATGCTCCTAACAAAGCAGACTTCTAAAGAGTTCAAAAACAGCTTGTGGGTATTCATCCCCACCATGGTTTTTCCTAGTTGGGTTTCCACGTGAAAAATATGTGTGTCATGTGTGATGCTTTTATCTTGTGATGCTTTGCTATTGTCTGTCAAGCATATGATGGTTCAGTGTTTTATGCCTATCAATAAAACATGTTGAACTAGCTGTTAGTATGATCTGATGATAGATTACCTGTTTATGCATAAGGGTGAAATGGTAGGGTAGTCTTGAGTTGAGTGAAAAGCTAAGTGAGTAACTGGTTAATGCTTGTCTTGGTCATTCTTAGCTTTACCGGTTGCACTCTGTTTCAAACCGGTGTCACTGTTTGCCAGTCATTTGAAGTGTCTGTTGTTAGACCAGTTTAGGACTGAATTTTTGTCTATACTAATTCACCCCCCCCTCTCAGTACCGGGTTAGTATCATTGAGTTATCAATTGGTATCAGAGCATCCTCCAGGTCCGCTATGCTATAAGCTTAACCACTTGAGGTGAAGATCCCATTCCAATGATGAAGAGGGAAGGTCCAAAGTTAAATAGAGAAAATTTTAGTATATGGAAAGACAGAATGAAGATATACATCAGAAGCATGGGTGCTCAACACTAGAGCTATGTTGAGACTACCTATGTTGCTCCTACCGGTACCCTTACCAATGACCAAAAGAGAGAGATGCAGGAATGGGCAAGTCATGGAAGCCCTAATTAGTAGTTTATCTGACATTGAGTTTATTGATGTTTAGGATAAGGTAAATCGCAAAGAGGTATGGGATACTCTTGAAAATATCTATGGCGGTGACGAGCATGTAAAACAGGCTAAGGAAGAAAGCCTTAGAGGGAAGTTTGAAGATATGCAGATGGTTGAAGGTGAGACCATTCAACAGTATGGAATAAGAATCAAAATAGTTGTTGGAGATATCAAGAGTGCAGGTGGTAAAATAGAATATTCCATTGTGGTAAGCAAAGTCTTGAGATCCCTATTGCCAGTCTATGCAATAAGGGTTGCTGCTATTCAAAAGCTAAGATCAATAGACAAGACTAAGGTATCCCTAGACTCCATCATTGCAAAGTTGACAGCCTATGAGCTAAATAGTTTCGATGGCAGTGTTCAGAAGACTGAATCAACTTTTAAAGCTTCTGCAGTACCATCCAGAAAAGGAAAAGAAGCTAGCACTAGTGGTGAACCAAGACAGGGCAGAGAAATGGATGATGAGGAGATTCTGATGGCATTTGAAGCTCTCCTTTCCAGGAAACTTCCTAAAGGAACCGACAAATACAGAGGTAAGCTACCTTTGAAATGCTTTTCTTGTAATTGGATAAGACATATTGCTGTAAACTGTCCTAATGGCGACAACAAGGACAAACTGGAAAGGTTCAAGAAATTCAAAGGAGGAAACCAGAGAAACTATTTTGTGGCAGTTGATGTAGGTGTCACAGATGAAGAATCAAAGGATGAAGAAAATGAAGATATTGTGTTTGTTGCTGTCAAAGAAGATGTGTCAAACAAGAAGGCTCCTGTCTCCCGGTTTGATAATTCTAATGAGTGGATCATTGACAGTGGCTATTCTCACCATATGACTGGTGACCAGAGAAAGTTTCTATCCTTGGAGGAGTATGATGGTGGTGTGGTTCACTTTGGCAATGATGCACCATGCATGGTCAAAGGTAGAGGGTCCATCTCTCTGAATGGAAAGAGTAGTGCTGACAATGTGTATTGGGTTGATGGTCTTAGATACAACCTTCTGAGTGTTGCCCAGCTGAATGACAGTGGCCTCACTCTGGAATTCAAGAATGGAGTTTGTAGAATCAAAGGAAAGAATGGTGAATTGGTGGCCACCGACATGCAGACCAAAGGTAATCTATTTCATCTGAATGCAAATATAAGTACATGTCTTATGGCTAAATTTGATGATAGTTGGATATGGCATAGGAGACTCTGCCATGTAAACTTTGATAACATTGTGAAGGCTAGTATGATCAAGGCAGTTAGAGGGTTGCCGGTGCTAAGCAAACCGGATAATACCTTGTGCAGAGAGTGTCAATTGGGGAAAATATCTTCCTCAACCTTTAAAGGTAAATCTTTCACTGCTGACAACTTGCTTGATCTTGTGCATACTGATTTGTGTGGTCCTATGAAAACTAGAAGTGTGCAGGGTGATAGGTACTTCATGATTCTCACTAATGACTGCTCAAGAATGATGTGGGCCACATTCTTGAAAGACAAGTCTGAAGCCTTTGTAAAGTTCAAAGCTTTCAGAGCATTAGTGGAGAAGGAAAGCGGTAAAAGGATCAAGTGCCTGAGAACTGATCAAGGAGGGGAATTCACTTCTAGTGAATTCAACATGTACTGTGAAGAACATGGCATCAAGAGGCAATTGTCTACCCCCCAAACTCCATAGCAGAATGGCCTAGTAGAGAGGAATAACCGGACTGTGGTTGAAGTAGCTAGAACCATGTTGATTCAGGGAAAGGTAGCTCACACCTTTTAGAGAGAAGCGGTGAGCACTGTAGTCTACACAATGAACCGGGTACTCATCAAGAAAGGTAAGGATAAACTCCTTATGAGTATTGGACCGGTAAGAAACCTATGGTCAACTACTTTAGAGTGTTTGGTAGCAAATGCTACATTAAGAGGAGTGAACACTAGAGCAAATTTGATGTCAAATGTGATGAGAGAATATTCCTAGGATATTCCCCCAAGAGCAGAGCTCTCAAGTGTTTCAACAATAGGACTCAAAGAATTATGGAAAGCATCAATGTAAGAGTTGATGAAACCTCTAAGAAAACTAAGGAAACCGGTAGTGAGCAAGTGGTATTTGAACAGGTTGTAACCTTATGGGAACCGGTTGACAACCAACTGAGTACTAGTAACAATGTTCCTACACCGGAAAATGTAGATACTGATACTGATGGAGATGAGGATGAAGAAGAAAAGCAAGAGGAATCTATCAAGACAATTCCTTGGTATGTCAAGCTGAATCATGATCCTAAGTAGATCATAGGAGATAAGGATGCAAGAATCCTTACAAGAAGAAAGGTCAGAGAAAACTCATGTATGATGTCTGAATTTGAGCCTAAATCATTCAAAGAGGCACATAAGGATGAAGACTGGATCAAGGCAATGGAAGAGGAACTTGACCAGATAGAGAAAAATGGTACATGGTCTTTGGTACCCAGACCGAAGCACAAAAATGTCATTGGTACTAAATGGGTTTTCAGAAATAAGCTAAATGAGGATGGCATAGTGATTAGGAACAAAGCCAGATTAGTGTGCAAAGGATATGCTCAAGAAGGAGAAGACTATGGAGAAACCTTTTCTCCTGTAGCTAGATTGGAAGGAGTCCGTATGCTTCTTGCATATGCAGCTTTTAAAGGTTTCAAAGTATATCAAATGGATGTAAAATCTGCATTCCTAAATGGTGTACTTGAAGAGGAGGTGTATATTGAGCAACTAGATGGGTTTTCCCTATCTGAAGACAGTGACATGGTATGTAGGCTACATAAAGCCTTATATGGACTAAAGCAGACACCTAGGGCATGGTATGAACGCCTGCATTCTCATTTTGTGAAGATTGGATTTGAGAGAACAAGTGAAGATAGTAATATCTACTTGAAGTTTGAAGGAGATAAGATCCTGATCTGTGAGGTATTTGTTGATGACATTATCTTTGGTGGAGATGACAAGATGAGTCATGAGTTTGTAGATGAGATGAAGAAAGAGTTTGAAATGTCACTCATAGGGGAGATTAAATTCTTCATTGGACTGTAGATCTAGCAGAGGAAGGATGGAATCTTTATCACATCGTCCAAGTATGTCAAAGAGGTGTTGAAGACCTTTGGCATGGAAGATAGCAAACCGGTTGGTACTCCGATGGTGACCGGTTGTAAACTATCTAAAGAAGATGACTTAGAATTGGTTGATGAGAAGGAATACCGATCAATGATTAGTAAGTTGGATTATGTAGTGCATAGCAGACCGGATATTGCACATGCAGTTGACATTATTGCAAGATTCCAAAAAAGCCCAAGAGAATCTCACTTGGTTGCAGTCAAGCAGATTCTTAGGTATCTGAAGGGAACTGTTGACTATGGATTGTGGTATCCTTATAGCAAGGATTTCAACTTGAAAGTATACACAGATGTTGATTGGGCCGGAAATATAGATGACCGGAAAAGCACAACCGGTGGTGCATTCTTTCTTGGTGGTAGACTGGTCTCATGGATGAGTAAGAAGCAGAGTTGTATCTCTCAGTCTATAGTGGAAGCAGAGTATGTTGCAACTTTCATGAACTACACTCAGACAATTTGGATGAAGCATGTATTAAATGGCTTCAAAGTTCTTGTATCTGAACTAGTAAGTATATTCTGTGACAATACTAGTGCAATTAATATCTCCAAGAATCCGGTTTTACATTCTAGAACCAAGCACTTTGAGCTTAAGTATCATTTCTTAAGGGAAAAGGTTCAGAACAAAGAGATTGCACTGGAACATGTTTCCAGTAAGGAGCAGTTAGCAGACATATTCACCAAGCCTCTCCCAAAGACTACATTTATGTACTTAAGAGGTGAATTAGGGGTGTTGCCCCTTCAGGAGGTAAACTAACATCATATGCTCCACATCAGTCAGGTATTGCATAGTCAAATTTATTTTGGATTGATGTGTTGAAGGATGCTACTCCTCAGGGGGAGCAGCATAACAGAACAAGGAAGCTTGTCCCTCCACTTTGGCATTGTTGTCAAAGGGGGAGAAGATGTGAAGCAGAGAAGATATCTGCAGAAATTGGGGGAGAAGATGTGAAGCAGAGAGATATCTTTGTATATTGCCATCAATGCCAAAGGGGGAGATTGTTGGCATTATGTGAACCGGTATGAGGACATAATGACATTGTATGTTGTCATTGATGTCAATATGCTGAAGAAGTGAGAACCGACATATGGGAGAACCGGTAGAATGCTGTGAACCAACATTTGTGCCAAAGTGAAGCCGTGTGTTTGTTTATGATAAACTGACATATAGTTATGGGAACCATCATATGGAAGTGTTATATGACTACCAGTTGGTAGTCTCAACTTCAGGGTTTCCGGTTTAAGTGCTTCAAGCCTGTGTGGCTCAACTGGTGACTTTGTGTAATGAGTTAGCATGATAACAAAGAATAGATCATGTTGCCACGTAAGCCTTGTGTGCATGAAGGATCTTACATGAAGGAGATTGTTCCTATCTACCTTGGGAATGTGAGAAGTCTATAAAAATGGTGATAACGTGTGATGGGTTATCAGCCGCCATAAAATCGATGGAAATGGATGATGGAGAATATCTTGAGATTGGATCAAGAACCGTTGCATTTAATGCAGTGTGCTCAATGGTCAGGATTGAACCATTTGAATTCCTTAACCTAACAGGTTTAGGGTTTAGGGTTTATGCTACCGACCTATCTATTTTCCTATAAGGTTGATGTTGTGTCTCTTTTTGGGGTTGTTGGAAAAAGTTGTGTGTGTGTATCCAAGATAAGGGATACGTGATTCTTGCTAGACCAAAAGGAGAGAAGTGATACCTGCAGAGTGTAAGTGCAGAAGGTGAAGAGGAGCTTAAGCGGATCTGCATTGGCATTGAGTGTTGTTACTAGATCTTTGTAATACCTGTTAATCTCTAACCACGTCAACAGTTGGAAAATCCCTTAACATGGTAGCCTTAACCGGCTTGCTGTAAATCCTTTAACAAGGTAATTCAAGGCTATTGAGTTTGAAATCCTTTAGCTATTGAGTTCTTGAAATCCTCTAACAAGGTAACCTTTAACAGGGTTTAACCCTTAACCGGGTATTGTAGCCATCCCTTAACCAGGTGATCTCTAATAGGATTGGTTCCTAGCAGAACCTATTGTAATGTCTCTAATCAGACAAGGCTCCTAACAGAGCAGACTTCTAAGGAGTTCAAAAATAGCTTGTGAGTATTCATCCCCACCATGGTTTTTCGTAGTTGGGTTTCCACGTGAAAAATATGTGTGTCATGTGTGATTCTTTTATCTTGTGATGCTTTGCTATTATTTGTCAAGCATATGATGGTTCAGTGTTTTATGCCTGTCAATAACACATGTTGAACTAGCTGTTAGTATGATCTGATGATAGATTACCTATTTATGCATAAGGGTGAAATGGTAGGGTAGTCTTGAGTTGAGTGAAAAGCTAAGTGAGTAACCGGTTAATGCTTGTCTTAGTCATTCTTAGCTTTACTAGTTGCATTTTGTTTCAAACCGGTGTCACTATTTGTCAGTCATTTGAAGTGTCTGTTGTCAGACTGGTTTAGGACTGAATTTTTGTCTATACTGATTCACCCCCCCCCCCCTCTCAGTACCGGGTCAGTATCATTGAGTTATCAAACACAATGGTAAAGAAAGGAGAGCTAAAACTTTACAATAATTCTTACAACAACAACAACAATGGAAACAATGACAAACCCAAGTTCTGGTCAAAGAATAGGAATGTCAGCAATGGAGGAAATGACGATAATAGTGCTACAAAACAACAACAACCAATTTTTAATCTGTCAAGTCAAATCCCAAGCAATAACAATCAAGAAAACAATAAAACCAAGTCCTTCTTCTCCAATCCTTGGAGGAAATTCACAAACATTGGAGAACCATTGGAATCAACTTTAAAAACTCTTCTTGCCAACAAACTGATTGTGTTATCAAAAGCAAGAGGCTATGAACCACAAGTCAAGCCAAATTGGTGGAATGAAAATCATTTTTGTAATTACCATCGGAATAAAGGACACCAAACAAATGATTGTCAAATATTGAAACACCTTATCCAAGATCTAATCGATAATGGAACTATCACAATGGATAGCCACAAGACAAATGAATCACACCTAGATTTCAAAACTCCACTTTTGAATTATGACAAAGGTGAACCATCCTAATTAAAAGATGAAAAAAGGAAAATCCAAAGTGAACTACACTTATACATATGATGATGTGGTAAATGTTATCATTGTTAAAGATAATCCACCTCCAAAGCCAATCAATGTTATGATGAGAAGCAAAGCAAAGGTTACCTTTCCAGGTATAACAAAAGACCCAACATCTACTTCACAACAATACAATTTAGTAGAGTAATTACAAAGAATACCTGCTCAAATATCAATTTTATAACTTCTCAAAGTTTCACCTATGCATAAGGAACTTTTGGAAAAAGATTTAGTGGAAACAATAGTTTCAAAAGATTTGGATATAGATCAATTCAAAAACATGGTGGGACACCTTATAGTCCCTCATTGCTTATCATTTTTTGAAAATGATGACGCGTCCTTACAACATCCTCACAATGCTCCCTTACATGTTGAAGTCACCATTAATAAAACACGCGTCAAACGTGTACTCATAGATGGTGGAGCCGACTTAAACATTTGTGCATTAAGTTTGATAAAAGATTTGGGATATTCAGAAAATAAAGTGGATCCAAAGAATAAAATAACCATTAAGGCTTATGATGAAGCAAAACGTTCTTCTAAAGGAACTGTGGTGTTACCAATCAAAATAGGACATGTGGAAAGGAATACATTGTGTCAGGTTTTAGATTTGAACCTCTCTTACAAGATTCTTCTGGGAAGGCCATGAATTCACAATATGCAAGCAGTTCCTTCTACGTATCGTCAATATGTAAAATTTCCTCATGAAGGACAAGAGATCACTATAATTGCAGACTCTAGTCAATATTGCAATAATTTGAAGCCAACACAAGATACGAGAGTTCCACATAACAAAGAATTGGTATATCTTACCAAATAAATTCAAGAAAAGTTATGGGAAAAATTTGAGAAAAAGCTCAAATTAAACAATGAAGGAATGGGAAAATATTATTTGCATAATTTTCCACTTTCCACTAAGTCATATGGAAAGCCTAAAAATATCCAATCAAAGACCGCAGAGAGATCAAAAGATATGATTAACGGAACATTTGTTAGAGCTGGAACTCTTGATGAAGAAACCAAAGACAAGGACATTCTTGGTTGGTTGTATAAGGATGAAAATGAAACTATAGCAACAACTACAGAAGTTAATATTCCCATAAAACAACATGGAAAAGGTTATGAAATCATGCAAAAAATGGGATATGAAAGGAAAAGGATCAATTGGTAAATGACATCAAGGTATTTCAAAACCAATTTGTCCCCACTCACAATCTAAAGAAGATAAGTCAGAACTTGGATATCTAAAGTCAAATCAAATGTACCATAATTATCAAGAATCAAAGTGGAGAAATAAATTAGTCTCTAAAGAAGAAAATTGGCAAGAAATGCTACATCAAGTAGCATAAATAGTAACCGATAAACAAAAGAAACAAGAAGAACATTAAAATCAAGAAGAAGAGATTACCATCAAAGGAAAAGAAGAATCTTGTCAACAAGTTCAAGAAATATGAGAAAATGTAGAATCTGAACAAGATATTTCAGAAGAAGTGAAAATAGAGATGGCATAAATCAGGGAACTTTTTGCACCATACAACATTCATGTATGGTATAGTGGGGTAGTCCTAGACCATGGTTCAGAGACAGATTCAAATGAGTATGAATAGGGTCCATATGTATTATCTAGTACATTAAGTAAAGAAAACAATGAAGAACAAACAACTGTTACAGAGGAAGACTTGTCTATTACAAAACAAAAGATGGAGTTAGAAAGAAGACGAGAAGAACTCCGAATTTAGAGATAGATCAAGAAGTACAAATAGAGATGGATCAAGCATCTAGAAATATCATATTTTTATCACATAAGGAACAAGATGTATCAAGATGTGGCAGAACCATAGAAGAATTAAGAAATAGTCAAGTAGGATTGACTATTAGTCTAGAAGAAGTTGAGTTTGAAAGAAGACAAAATCTAGCAAAATAATCCTCTTTATCATGTACACAAGTATGTCAAATTCAAAATGAAAATGAAGTCATTGAAAATAATCAAGAAGGAATTTGCAGTATTAAAGATGTGTGTGTTGATATAATCCATTCGTTGAAGGGACAAACATCAGCTGAAGAACCATTTGAGTGTGATCTACAAAATAGTAATACTAATTTTGTTAGAACTAATTGGAAGACACTTGGGAGAGACAATTCTCAAAATCATTTGATCTATGACATTACCTACTCTATGCTAAATTATGATCATTATGTCATGAACTTTGAAGCACCTAATGATGACAATGATTGTGACTTACCCCTTCTTCATCCTGAACTAATTGATTGGGATAATTTAGAAAACCCTAAATTAGATGTATTTTCCAATGATCATGACTTAGTTGTGTATCTTAATGCTATCAAACCCATAACACCTAAGATATCTTCCATTGCAGAATCAAGTAAAGTTTCTTGTAGTCGGGAGAATGCCAAACTTTCTAGTCACAAAATTGAAATAAAACAAGGAAAGAGACCTACTGTTGAAAACCATTTCATGGCAACACTAGATCAATCAAAAGGGAAAATAAAGGACGTATCTGATGGTAAAAACCTCTTTGAGGTGCCAGAAGATGGAAAGTTTGACATTCTTCCTGAATATTTTTAGGAGAGATCTACTATCCTAATAGAACCAATAGAAGCAGTAAACATTGGTATATCAAATGATACTAAGATACTTCATTATGTTGCCTCATTATCAGATGAAGAGAGGAGAGAATACATGGAATTATTCAAACATAGACAAATAAATTTTGCTTGGTCCTATGCAGACATGCCAGGACTTAATCCAGATCTTATCATGCATCATCTTATTGTGGATTCAAAAGCAAAACCAGTTAAGCAAAAGCTAAGAAAGATGCATCCACACATTGCTCTTCTTGTAAAAACTGAGCTAAAGAAACTATTAGATGTGGGTTTCATAAGACTTGTTGCTTATCCAGAATGGGTTTCAAGTATTGTACCAATGTCAAAGAAAGATAAGAGCATAAGAATCTATATAGATTTCAAAGATCTGAATAAAGAATGTCCCAAAGATGATTTCCTGCTACCAAACATTGATATAATTGTGGACTTATCAATAGGACATGAGATGTTTTCATTAATGGATCACTTTTCGGGATATAATCAAATAAGAATTGCACTCGAAGATCAAGAAAATATAGCATTCATCTGTGCATGCGGAACTTATTGCTGGAATGTTATGCCATTTAGGCTTAAGAATGCAGGAGTGACTTATCAAAGGGCTATGATGACAATTTTCCTTGATATGATGCATACATTTATGGAAGATTATGTAGATGATATACTTGCAAAATCTCATACGAGACTCTTAAGAAAGATTTTTGACAGGCTGGAAAGATATCAGTTGAGATTAAATCCAAAGAAATGTGCATTTGGAGTAACCTCTAGAAAACTTCTTGGGTACATTATATCAGCTTGCGGAATTGAAGTAGATCCTGAAAAGGTCAGAGCCATCATGGAAATGGAGTCACCTAGGAACATAAGTCAATTGAGATATTTACAAGGAAGATTGCATTCAATCAGGAGATTTGTCTCTCAATTAGTAGATAGATGTCGTTCATTCACCCATCTTCTACATAAGAATATTTCATTCAAATGGGAGTAGAAATGTGAAGAAGCTTTTTTGCAAATAAAAGAATATCTTATGAATCCTCCAGTACTGGTATCACCAACCAAAGGGAAACTATTGTTGCTCTATATCTCAGCAATAAATGTATCATTAGGATCTCTCGTAGCACAACATGATGAAGAAGGAAAAGAAAGGGCAGTGTATTATATCAGTAGAACACTTGTTGGCTATGAATTGGATTATTTCTCAATAGAGAAGACATGTCTAGCAATTATGTTTGCAACTCAGAAGCTACGACATTATATGTTGACTCATTCTGTGAAACTAATAGCAAAGATAGATCCACTAAAGTATTTGTTGAGCAAGTCAACCTTGACAAGAAGACTAGCCAAATGGGTTATGATACTGAGTGAACTTGATATAGAGTATGTTGACCAAAAAGCTATCAAAGGACAGGTCATTGCTGATCAATTGACTAAATCACCTTTACAACACGACATGCCTTTGCACATTGAATTTCCTGATGCAGACATTGTGACAATAAGTACAAAATTTTGGGAATTGTACTTTGATGGTTCTTACACACAATATGGATAAGGCACGAGAATCTTTTTCATCACACCTCAGGGACACACAATTCCGAAATCATATAGACTACGATTTTCATGCACCAACAATACTGAAGAATATGAAGCATTGACTATTGGGCTTAAAATGGCCATTGAATTACATGTCAAAGAATTACATGTCTATGGTGATTCACAACTTATCATCAACCAAATAAAGATGATTATCAAACTAAGAATGATAAGCTCATGCCATACAAACAACTGGCAGAGGAGTTTAAAGAACACTTTAAAGAAATACCATTCACCCAAATTCCAAGAAATGATAATAAAGCAGCAGATGCAATGGCTACAATAACATCTCTCTTGCAAAATCAGGAGAATCAACATCGTTATGAATTTCTCATGGAAGATATCTTAACCCCTACCATTCAATCCTAGTATATATACGGAATTTACCATATATCAAGAACTAGTCAATCCTTATACGGTCAAACTTATCAGTACTTAAAAGAGAATATCCTTCCTCTTGACCTATCCCACAATTAGAGAAGGAATTTTATCCATTAGTCCTCTCGCTATACTATTATTATAGATATCCTATATAGGTGAGGTCTAGATAGTACATTATTGAGATGTCTTGAACAAGAAGAAGCTGAGAAAGTTCTCAATGAAGTTCATGTAGGTATTTGTGGCACACACTCAAGTGGCTTAACACTGGCTAAGAAACTTCTTCATATGGGTTACTATTGGCCTACTATGGAGAGAGATTCATTCACATATGCTAGGAAATGCAAACAATGTCAGATCCATGAGAATCTCATTCATGCACCAACATAAGAATTATATCCTATGATAGGATCATGGCCATTTTCTCAATGGGGCCTTGATTTGGTAGGAAATATAAATCCCTCATCTTCTAATGGACATAAGTTCATTCTGACTGCTACTGAATATTTCACTAAATGGATTGAAGCAGTTTCTCTAACAAAAGTGTCAGGAAAACAAATATCATCATTCATTTTGAATTATATAATCTATCGCTATAGAGTTCCTATGACCATTATCACTGATAATGGAAGACCATTTAAGAATCAAGATGTGAAGGAGCTATGTGAACAATTTCATATCCATCATAGGTTTTCTACTCCATATTATCCATAGGTAAATGGTCAAGCTGAGGCATCAAACAAAAATATCTTGAAAATTTTAAATAAAACATTCAATGAAGCTGGAAAAGATTGGCACATTCAGTTGAATCCTGCTCTTTGGGCATACCGAACTAGCATCTGCACTCCAATGGGGGCAACTCCATATTGTTTGGTCTATGGATCAGAAGCCATATTACTTATAGAAGTAGAGATACCCTCTCTACGAGTATCCTTAGAAGGTCTTATACCATAAGAAGAGCAATAAGTCTCTCGATTCCAAGAACTTGAACTGATTCAGGAACGTCGCCAAAATGCAATAGATCATTTGAAAGTATATCAACAAAGAATGGCAAGAAGTTATAACCACAGAGTCAAGCCACACATTTTTTCAGATTGGAGATATAGTTCTAAGGGAGAATCCAAGAAATCAACAAGACCTAGAAAAGAAGGGAAAATTTGAAACAAATTGGCTAGGATCTTTTGTCATAGTAGCAACATATGGATCAAGAGCATACAAGTTATCAATCCCTGAAGGTGATTGGTTTGATGAACCTATCAATTCTATTCATCTCAAGAAATTCTATGTTTGAGATATAAAGTCTTGGAAAAAATCAATAAAAAGCATATAAAGTCCTGAAGAAATTAGTAAAAATCAGAAAAGCAGAAAATCCCTAAAAAGCATAAAATAGATAAAAGCAAAAAAAAAATAGTGAAAAAAAAATTCAAAAAATTCAAAAAATGCAATTAATTTAGATGGTGAAAACCTGGTAAATAGGCGCTATCTAAAAAGTGAGTTTCTCCATCTATGAGATTGCTTTGTGCACCTATTCACTCCATCCTATCTGCTCCTACCGCATCTATCGCTTCCATCTATCTTAGCTTATCCATTCCATCTTTCACATCCATTGCTCTACACCATTTAGCAAGAAATATGCAGCTTACCAACAATTATCAATCTTTGACACACTTGTCGTAGTCACTATCTTAGATTTTATCACAATCAATCAATCTACATTTGCATCCCGCCATGGTTTAGATCTTGATCAATTCATATATCCATAATAATTTTTTGTTTATGCTAGGGGAAAATCCTAATTCCTTTTGCTAAGGTGATCTTTTGAATCTTTGAAAATCCACAAACATTCAGAAAACTTAGAAAAACCAAAAACACATAGGGTTTTAAAACAAATAATGAGCAACAAAGCAATGAAGATCAAGATGTCTTATAATAACTGAATCGTGAAACTCAGAAACTGAAAAATCAACCAACAAGTAATAAAGGATTGTCAAAGATCATTCATCAAGATGATTATATTAGTTAATGACCATATGAACATGTGAATGACATACAAGATTAAATGTTTATATCTTGATTTTATTGCTAATCATGTACTCTATGCGACTCAAGGATGTCCATGACTAGAGAAGCTATGATGGGGCGTGATTTATTTTCTTTGATTTTTGTCTGTGGTTTATCTCTCAATAAGGTATGTAATTGTCTAAGGATATGATCGACAAAAGATCAAGGAGGACATTCCAAGTCATGCACGAAAGGAGATAATCCTTGTCTGTTCTGCAAGAAATACTCAGGTCAGCTTGACTCATTATATCAAGTTGCTTGTATTAACTTACTATATCAAAATCCATGTAAGAAATACTCAGGTCATCTTAGATTTTTATGACAAGTTTCCTGCATTTTCTTACAACATTTTAAAGCTCAATGATGAAATCAAGCACTGTTACAAGACAAGCATATGAAGAATGGCAATATCATTTTTAGATTATCTTATTATTCATCTGCATTAGAAGCATTCAATGTCAGTTGCATTTTAAGCATTTATCATTATAAGTTTGGTTAAACTTAGATTCATTCATCATTATTTGCGTATAAAATAAAACATTTGCATTTTCACATCATTTTCATTTGCATCCATGTGCATCAAAAACAAAAAAAATCAATCATTTATTTGCATTCCCATATAGATCATTTTATTTACACATCATTTAAGTTAGTAATCATTTTCATTTATATCCATGGTCATCAAAATAAAAAATCAAAAACATTTATCATTGCATCATATAGATCATAATCATAAGGAAAAGAAAGAAAAAAATCATCATCATATAGAATAACATGCATAATAAAAGATCATCATATAGGGTCCATGTTTGCATATCATCATAAAGAAATAAAAAGTCCAAGTATACATTGATATCACAAAAATAATCAATAATTTACAAAGTCCTATCAATACAAATCAAGTCAAGAATCATGACTGCCTCTCGAGCCTATGGGTCTAACACCTAGATCACCTGCGACACCTGCACCAACATCATCATCCAATGGAATCATTATTCAATTTAATATCTTCATCACTCATTCAACTATCATCTATCGAGTCTTATACAGGATATAGCTTTCCTGAAACCAGACGTTTTGATCATCTATCATGTCTTATACATGATGTATCTTTCTTGAAACCAGATATTTTGATCATCTTTTGTCTTATACAGGATGTGTCCTTCCTGAAACTAGACTTGATATCAATCCAATCAATCTTATCAATCTAATTCATCTGATCAATTTGCAATCTATTCACTCATCTATCTTTCATACAACATTCTTCTTCTATCGAGAGATCATCCATGCCTTTAATGCACAAACGATCTCTCGAGGGGGCATCATCATCAAATCAATATCCCAAAATCAGTATCTGGGGCACACAATCAGTATTCTTATCTTTGTCAGACGCACTATCAAGACTTGATTTAATCTTTGAAACAATGTTGTCTTGACATTATTTCAAAGAGGGGCAAAATGTATACAGATAAAAAATGGCTGAGTGATTAAATAAATATTTTATATTTATTTAATAATTCTTCTTCTATTAAATAGTTAACTTGAAAAGATTAATTTATTTAATTCATTTCGTGTCTTTCTATTAATTAATTTAATTGAAATATTTTATTAATTAATTCATCTATTCTATTCCTCTAATTAATTAAATATCTAATATTTAATTATTCTTCTAATCAATTAATTGAATATCTAAATATTTAATTATTTCCTTCAATCATTTGAATATCTAATATTTAATGATTATTATTCTATCCTATAGTCTCAAATATTAAATAATTTCTAAATTATTTAATCTCTTTTTCCAACTCACCTTCCATCTCCACTTCATCTTTCCTTTGCCAACTCATCCATCATGTGGCTAAGGAAATCAATATTTCTTAAATATTGATTCATCATTTATCTTCAACCTCCAAATTTAATGAAATATTGTGTACGTACACATATTTCATAACCTCCTTCTATATTCTCTCCAACATCCCTACATCTTAGGAAGGACTTGAGTCCACTTGTCCTCTCATGCCTAAATCTTCTCCAACCATCCCTAGATTCCCTCAGTCAGCAACCCAGTCAAAGTGAGATGAGTGACACTTGTCTTCTCCTTCCCCCTTTCTCTCAACCTTCACCTTTTCTCGCAGCCATCCAAATCTGTAGATCTGATCATGACCGTTGATCTAGGCCACATCATCTTATCCTCTCAAGGTCTATAAAATCAGGAGTTTGAGTTGAGAGAGAGTTAGTCTTCAAGTTAATCTTCAAGTTAGTCTTGAAATGAGTTTTCAAAGATAATCATTTGTGAAAACTTATGCATCCATGAGTTTCAATCTTGAAGCAAATGGCATAATCTTTTTAGCATAGTCATTTATCATTGCATATCATAGTATTAGTTAACTACTAGTTATCAGTCCATTCTTCATATGCCATCTTGGAAGCTATCAATGCTTGGCTGAGAGCACACCATCTACAACCAAGAACAGTGGAGTTAGGACACAATTAGACTTAAACCATGAAGATAATAGAAATAATGTTTTATTTTAATATGTATTTCATGTAGCTTCATTGGTTGAGTTTGGATTTCCTGTAGCATTTCCTTTGTATTTTGTGAAACTAACATGTTGCATGTAGCATTCTGAGGATGAAATTCAAGTTGACATAGTTTCTAATATTAATTTTTTGATAAAATGCTGATATGATTATGATATGATTTTTGATATGATGCTATGATATGATGCTGATATAATTATGATATGATTGGATAGTTAGATGTTGATATTTTATTCTAGATAAAATGGATTATAGTGATATGTTTTGATAGAGTTGATTTGATTGATGACTGATGATGGGTATGTTTTATTGTCTATCTCCTCTTGGTGTGCTATAGTCTTTAGAGAGATTCTCGAAGACATGGTGGTCAATTCCTCACCTCTCACAAGTAGATATAGACTTGATTAAGAGATGTGGATTATCAACTCTTTTGGATGTGCATCGGTATACGATTAACCAAGGTTTGTTGAAAAATTTAACAGAGAGGTGGCAGAATGACATCAACACCTTCCATCTAGCAACAAGGAAGATGACGGTGACGCCTGAGGATGTTAATAGGGTCCTATGGATTCCTGTGGTAGGTGATCTACTGCCATATGAGAATACTGAGGAGGGTGACACAGAGGCTCTGCGATGGGTTTTCCAAAATGAGTGGATTAGTGATCTGTTGCGATGGGTTTTACACCTTTTGAGATGGTTTATGGAAAAACATCAATGATGCCTATTGAATTCGAGCATAAAACTTTGAGGACAACTTTGCAATTAAATATGACATTGTCTATAGTACAGAAAGAACATATTCAACAATTGAATACTCTGGATGAATGGAGGAAAATAGTTGTCCAGCTGACAGAATTGATTCAAAATTAGAGAGCAAAGTGGCATGATACGTATATCAAAGAAAATAAGTTCAAATCAGGTGACTGGGCATTGCTATATGATTCTAGATATAAAGATGCTACGGGGAAGCTACAAACCAGGTGGTTAGGTCCATATGAGATAGAAGAAGTTTTCAATAATGGAGTAGCTCATTTGACCACAATTGATCCTGTTCGGTTTAAGATTTTGGTGAATGGTCCCCGACTGCATCTGTATCATAAGCCAACCACTAAAGAGGACTTCCTACAACAATTTGACCAAAAGGATGAAACAAAGGTTCCTGCAGCAATTGACAAGGTTCCTACAACAACTACTGAGGATCCTGCAACAATTGATCAACTTCCTGCTGCAATTGAGCAAAGTAATAAAGGCGAGGTTCTTGCAGCCATTGCAGAGAACATGCTTGCCGCTTCAGAATTCTTCTCGCATCATTTCACAATAAATATTTCTATATCTTATGGGAATATTCTTCTCCATAAATAAAATTCCATCCATGTCATTCCATCCCACTTTCTTATCTATCATTTCACCGTCATTTTCCATATGACTGCAGGTATGTGCATATTGTGTTTTGTTTTAATTACGCATTTATTAATTTATTATGATTATTCCTTTTTAAAAATCCACTACACTCCCCAAAATCTCGTCAGCTTGTGTGGACACATATTAGGTTAAGTTGGGGGGGGGGGGGTACTTTATGGTTCGATTTCCAAAGTTTTTGATTATCCATCCTTTTTTGTAATTAAAATTGATTGCATGCCATCATTGTTTATCAAGTTATTATTTCACACAAGCAAATAATAAATTCTGCTGCTAGAATTGAAATTTTATGGAATTTTCAATTTAGCAAGTTTGTCGGATATTTTGGTTCTCTGTTTCTCAGCTGCATAGTGTTCAATACTAGCAGAGTAAGAGATGGGTGGTGATCTAATCCGCCATGAGCCAACAGTTCATGAGGTGCTGCTACAAGATGATCTTTGTGAGCATCATTTTAGACACCATGGCTGCTTGGATTACTTCTTGAAAATCAGAGACTTTAATGAAGAAATAGCTGCAAAATTTATGCATTCCTTCAATGAAGGAGAAGCTACGGTTAAAAGCTTAAGGGTTATTGCAATGGAGCAGCGAATAGAAGAAGTAATAGGGTTGCTACAGGAAGGGGAACTATTTTCAAAATCAAAAGACGCAAGGAGCGCCATGGCAGAGTTCACAATTCCCACAGATGGACCTCTAATGATGGACAAACAAGTAACTAGAAGAGTTTCCCTGCCAGCAAAGTGGCCTCAGGTAGCTTTGTATGTTATGAAATACATTACTTGTGAAGGGAGATATTCAAATCTACATTCACCTCATTTTAAATTACTTAGTCATTTACGGCATGGCCAAAGGGTGAATGTCCCTAATTTTCTGTACCACCTCATTTCTACAAGCACTAAGGAGACATGGAAAAATGGAAATCATTATGTTAGCCATCATCGATTGGTTAAACTGCTTGTAGAACATTCCCTTAGAGATGTTTCACAGATGGAATGGGGAGTATTTGAGGATTACTACAATTTAGGGTTGAAGATGCCCCTGTTGAAGATACTCCTATTGCAGAGAATCCATCGGTTGAAGAAGAAAATGTTGCAGAACCCTCTTCTCCTGTAGTTGTTGGAGAGGATGATTTGCTTGTTGTTGAAGGAGCTGTGGTTATTTTGGAAAAAGAGATGGCTGAAATGAACGTGGAACAACCCTCTACCTCTCTTCAAAGAGAGTCACCAATTTCTAAGAGAAAAGGGAAGGAGTTGGAAAGGAATGAACCAGATGAAGAACCCATGATGCAGCCACAGGAAACTCAAATTTCTCCTGCAACCAAGAGACGTAGGACAAAAAGAAATACTCCTGCAACAACTGAAACCATTCCTGCAGCCACTCCAAAAGTTTATGTAAGAAGAACATGGAGTACGACCCAAAAGGCTCATCTAGCAGGTGATCCAAAAGAAGCTATTATAGTGGAAACATTAGAAGAAGGAAGCCCTGCAGATATCGAAGTACAAGAGGAAGGAAGCCTTGCGGATGCTGAAATCCAGGTAGAAGCTGATGAAGATAGATTGTCAAATCTTGCTTTTGTGGCACAACTTGAGGAAACTATTGAAGAGAATCAAGAGTAGTTTGAAGAAACTGTTGGAGATATTTCATAGCAGCTTGAAGAATTGGAGAGATTCCAAGGCAATTTGAAGAAATTGGTGGAGACACTTCATATCAGTTTGAGGAAAATATTAGAGAGATTCCAGCACAAATTGAGGAATTTAGTGAAGAAATCCCACGGCCTAAGGTAACACCTATTAGACCTCCTTCATCCCTAAGCAGTTTATCCATTGCTTTAACATTTTATAGACAATGGGAAATAGAAGGGCTAGGTTGCAAGGGATTATTGATAAACAACAAAAAGAAATTGAAAAGAGGGATAGAAAAATTGAGGAATTAGAGGCTAAAGTTGAAACAATTACTTGTATGGTCCCCAAATTGATGCAATGTAGGGCACCTCCAAGGGTTTATTATGT
Source organism: Cryptomeria japonica (assembly GCF_030272615.1). Taxonomy (NCBI): domain Eukaryota; kingdom Viridiplantae; phylum Streptophyta; class Pinopsida; order Cupressales; family Cupressaceae; genus Cryptomeria; species Cryptomeria japonica. Next base: position 281,776,177 of record NC_081406.1, on the reverse strand, counting down.
GCATTTGAAGGAGCGATATTTAAATTTTAAATTGAACCGCATTGTTAGGGATCTTAGCCCCTCTTTAGAAACCCCTGAAGAGTTCTTTTATGCTTAACAAATCTCTCCACCAGCTGTGAAGAATTTTCTATGTGAATTCTATTTACATAACTATGTTGTATCCTTAGACAGTGAGTGGAACCCTTTATTATACATTAGGGATATCCATATCAAAGCTTTAATATCATGGATCTAGAATGAGATCAACATGGGGACACAAGCTAGAGCATATAAGGATTTAGAGTTTGACTGTCCATTTCCATTAAGTAAAGAATCAAAAGAACCAAGAGTTCTTTATTATGAATGGTAGAAATTACTAGTAAGGGATGATGTTAGAAAACTAGTGCTTCCAATGAGAGAAGAAATCTATCAGGCATATGAGCATCTAGTTCAGACTGACAGAGCAGCTGCAATACATGGGTTAACTCAATGTTGGAATAACTTACCAGATCAATTAAAGCTAGGGGAACCTTATTCATTGCAAAATTTTCAAGCAGCTATGCAAAGAGCCCCCAGATATATACAACTAGGCCAAGAGAAAACCAACAAATGGCTAAAAACTGATCTTTCAACCTCCTATTCTCATGTGGCCACTATTGGGATGTCAGCCTACAGATCAGCCCTATGATGCACTCGCAGAAGAATCAGCTAGATGGTCCAGGCTGGAAAAAATGAAGGGATTTTATTAGAATTTGGCTTCAGGAGGGATAGGTCATGGCACCATTGGTGATTTGAGAGTTAGTGCAAGAGTCAAAATTTTTCCTTTTGCTATAGGATCAACAAGCTCTTAAAGTTGGGGGGCATGACGAGTTGAGACTTTGTTATATTTTTATCCTCAGAACTCTCGAGTTTTTGTTGTCTTTTGGTTTGCATAGTAGTAGTAATGTATTGGAAGTTAACTATATGTATTCCATATGTTAAGCTTGAACTTATTAAATCATGTTCTATCTTTGCCAGTCTATTCCTGCAGCCAAGTCATTTATTCCTACAACAATGTGATTTATTCCTGTAGCCATGCAAATTATTTAGGGTAATATCATATGTGAATTAATAGATGTGTTAATTAAATAAAATGTGTATGTATGTCCTTGTATGTTATCTTTGTTGTAGTGCAGGTAATAAATGATGTCGTGATGAATATTCTCCTATCGCGCCTGATGAGAGGAAGATTATGTAAGAGATAACTGAAGATCAAACTGTAGAGGACCTGAGCAAGTGCAAGGTACAACATAAGCGGGGTAGTCAGGCGACACTACCAATGTCTAACTTCAGTGGGCATTGAATTTATAAACATGCAAAGACTGTGGTTTAGTTTAGATCCATGTTTCCTGCAACATAGCTCCAGTTATCTTCTTTTTCATTCAGTCATCTGCCTCTTCTTCTGGGCGTGATTTGTGTGGTCTTTTGTAGTTAATTTCTTTTTAATAAAGAGCTCTTCTTCTTCTCAAGAGTTAGATAGAAAGGAGAAGAATAGAGCAGAGAATTTTTGATAGTCATTCTTGAGTTTCTTTTTAAACAATGTAATCACTTTTAGAAAAGGATGAATAAAAGTTATGTAATTTTGATTTGTTAAGAGTTATTTTTTGGGAAGCCTGGTATCACTCATCTAAGGGGCCCCACTTGGTGAGTGATTCCATGTGTTCGTTAAAATTAGTTTTCTTTCCTTAGATACAATAGAGGTTCTTGCGTTGACTGTTGCTGCAACCACTAGAAATAGATCCACTAATTGTTCCTACAGCCAAGCCAGAACAGAGTAATTCCTGTTTATCCATATTGAATTTATCCAGCATAGCTTTTATAAATTTATGCAGAATTATTCATGTAGCCTTTTACCTTTTTCCACATAATGTTAGTTGCTGTAGTAATACAGAATAACTGTTACAGGAACTTGGTGCATATATAGTGCAGACCTATTTCAAGTATTACGTCCTTGGGTTGACAATAAAATGAACACTAGCTATGGAAATAGTGACTTTACCAATTGATTGTTCAAACTTTGGATTGAGACTTCAATTAGAGTTATTATTCTTATTGTTGGGGTGAAAACATGTCATGAAATATTATGGTCATTGCTCATTGATAGCTCTCTCTCGCATTCTTCAAGCCAAAAGGCATGACATTCTAGTAGTAAGTACCCCATGGACATGTAATTGTTGTCTTATCTTGGTCTTCTAGTGCAATTTTGATTTGATTATATCCTGAAAAATTGTTCATAAGTGATAACATAGCATGTCCTGCTGTTAGATCTATAATTGTGTTGATGTTGGGTAAAGGAAAGTCATCCTTCAGACGAGCCTTGTCGAGGTCCCTGAAATCTATGCAAATTATGATGCTTTTATCTGATTGGGATACATGTACAATGTTAGAGATCCATTCCACATAATCTATGGGTTAGATGAATCCTACATCAAGTAGCTTCTTTAGTTCTGCATTAACCAAGAGTGCGACATGTAGGTTCATTTTTCTTAGTTTTTGCTTGACTGGCTTAGCTCCTAGAGCTATAGATAAGTGGTGCAAGATCAAATCTGGATCTATCCCTAACATTTTTGCATAGGACCAAGAAAAATTGATTTTCTTTTCTTTGAAGAAATTGATGAAGTCAGGTCATTCTTGTTTTGTTAATGACTTTGCTAGATGTATGCTCTTTGTTATTGCTTCAGTATTGATGTTGATTGATTGAGTTGGTTCAATAAAAATGGGCGATCTCTCTTGATAATGCTCAGGAAGAGTTTCAATTCTCTCATCACTTGGCGCCTCAAAGAGGTTTTCACCATTGGATACATCCTTTGTTTTTACTTTTTTATGATCTAATATTGCCATTAAATGGTTTTCACCATTAGATCGATTTTTTATTTTATTCATTTTGGGACTAAGATACTTGGAACTCTCCTAATTGAGAACTTTGTTATGAGTTTCGTTGGTGGAACATGTTTTTGGGTTTACTGAACAAAGGTAATAAACAATGACTTCATCATATGGAAAGATAGGGATATTGAATGGCTCTATTTGATCCAAATCGATGAGTTAAGGATATATTAATGGTAAGGGATCGTCTTGTGGATTAAGGTCTATAGCAGTGAGGATCATGATAGATACGTTGTAAAATTTGGCTGTAGTAAAATCAAGGTCTATGATGGTACCCTCTTCAGAATATTTTTTGCTTTGAACCTGATCATCCTCACTAGAGTCATCGATATGTTGTAATCCAAATTCAAATGGTCTAATCCCTAAACCTTGTCCCTCATAGGGTATTGGAGTATATCTTTGGATGATAAGAATCTCTTTCTCATCACAAGATACCTCATCAGAAGAATCCCATTCCCACTCATGTGAGTCAGTATCAGAACTAGACTGTAGCTTGTGGATCTGTTCATATAAATTATGAGTGGCCTCCTCCCTTTGATAGCAAGCTCTTCTTGTTGTTGTTCATATTCTCCCTCCTATTTCTTGTGGACTGCTTCTTTTGTTGCTTGTTGTTGTATCAATTCCTATGAAAATTGTTGTTGTCGTGTTGATTTTTTGTTTTGATGATGTTGTTGTTGATTTTGTGGTTGATTGTGTAGTCCACATCCTAGGCCCGATTTGTCCTTAGCTTGTTGTGAATGAGGTTGAATTGATTATGTGCTACCTTCTTGACACTTGCCAATAGGACCTTTTCCTTTGTATCCCATCTTTTGCATGATTCTGAATCCGTTGCCATATTGTTCTATTGGGATTGTGATATCAATAACTGCTACTTTGGTTTCTTCATCCTTGTATAACCAATTTATGACATCCTTGTCCTCTATTTCATCTGCCAGTGTGCCTTCTTGAATAAATGCACCATAAAACATTTTGATGGGCTGTGAAGATTTTTGACTTGATGTTGATGGTTGCCCATGAGACCTTGGTGATATGGGTAACTGGGATAGACATAGGAATTTAAAAGAGTATTCTCTCATGCCGTTGTCTTTTAGTTGTATCTCCTTTCCAACATCTATGGATAGAGACTTGATTTGATTCAAATTGCTTGACGATGTGGAAGCAAGAGCTTCCCTGTTATGTGGTACTAAAACATTCTGAGTTGCTTTTAGAAAAGTATTTGTGTTTGCTGATACTAAAATTTATTGCCCATTGTATGGCAACTTGAGACATTGGTGATATGTTGATGGTACTTCTTGCATCTCATGAATCCAAGGACGTCCTAAGTGTATGTTATAAGATAAGTCTATATCCAATACTTGACATATGTTATTCTTTTGAATTGGTCCCACTTGAATGGGAAACACCACCAATCCTTATGTTTCTCTTTCTTCATCCTCATATGATTTTATGGTTATCTTCTTTTTAGGATCAATTGTTTTTTTCGAGAATATCAATGCATAGATAAGTTTTACAGTACATATATTTAGACCAGCCCCTCCATCTATTAGCACACATTTTATTCGTTGTTTTTGGACCAAAACTTTGATATGGAGCGGGGTATTGTGCGGATGATTTAGAGAGACATCATCATGTTCTAAGAGTGATAGGTTATGAGGTGCGGTCAAATATCTCAACATGTCTTGGAATCAATCAATATCTAGGTTGTTTGGAACCATAGTGTTGAAAAGAGCTCTTTCTAAAATATCTTTGTGTATTGGTGAAATTTTCAGTAGCTCTAGTATCAATATCTGAGCCAATTTTTTTGCAATTGATCTATCAAATTGTATTGATTTCTAGGAGGTGTTACTATTTTGGAAGTGACCCCTTTCAATGTATCTGGATTGGGCTCTTGTAACCACATTTTCCTAGACATGTTCTTGTTTGTCTTTGATTGTGATGACATTCACTTGATTATCACATACAACTATGTGATTGATAGTATTGCCATAAAGATGGTTTATATGCCCCCCCCTTTGTTATTTGAGGCTCCTCCCTTGTCATAATTGGGGAGGGGATTCTTGAATTCTTCATGACCATTGTTGTTTTTATGACCGTCTATCATTATGTGACCTTTGTCTAGTAAATCTTGGACCAATTTTTTTAACCTTAAGCAATCATTTGTGCGATGCCCCTTGTTCCTATGATACTCACAGTTTTGTGTGTCATTCCACCATGAAGGTTTGACTTGTGGCTCAAAATCCCTTGTGTTTGGAAAAGTAATGAGTTTATTTGCCAATAACTTTTGAAATGTTGATTCAAGATATTATCCCAAAGGTGTGAACTTCCTTCAATATGGAGCGGGTTTTGTGTTACTATTGTTCCCTTGATTGTTGTTCCCTAGATAGTTGTTTCCTTGATTTTTGGTTCCTTGATGAGTGTTTCCTTGATTGTTTGTTCCTTGATGGGTGTTTCCTTGATAGTTGTTTGTTGGAGTAGTACCTGTAAAGTTAAGCACTGGTTGTTTTGATTTAACATTGTTAGCGTCAACGACACCATCGTTGACGACATTCTCGTTCCTTGTCCAAAATTTGGATTTGTCCTAGTTGTTGTTGTTATAATAATTGTTGTTATACTTATTTTTTTATGAACTAGCACCTTCCTTAGAAAATTTCAAATTTCCCTTCTTGATTAGGGCCTCTTCTATTTGGATGCCATTTTCGACCAACTTTTGAAAACTAGGTAGACATTTTAGTTTACGTTGATAGCTCATATCATCATTAAGATTGTCTATAAAGATTTCATTTTTCTCCCTTTCAAGTACAGTTCAGGGATATCTATAGATCAATCATTTCCATCTCTACAAGAACATCATGAATGGTTCATTGTTCTTTTGTTTTGTGTTGCAAAGGTCAAGCATGGTAACCTCGTGTTGAATGTTATAAGAGTATTGTGATACAAACTTATTCACCAACTCTTCAAATGATCTAATGGGAGGTGTGAGTTTGGAAATACATTCCATAATTTGTCCTCCCAGGCTTCTTGGAAATAACCTCATCATATAGGTGTCATTCTGGGCAAACTCCAAGCTCATCGTGCAAAATTCCCTTATGTGATTGTGAGGATCACTTTTACCATTGTATTTATCATACTTTGGTATTTTAGAGTTTGGTGGGAATGACACCATGTTAAAACTTCTATCAAATGGATAGGGACATATATCCTCTAAAGAGTATCTTGTTGTGGCCCCTTGTTGCATGTCTTGCATTTGTTGTTGAAGCACTTGTAGTTTTTGCGTAAGTGTAGTAAGAGGATTATTTCCATTATTGGTATCTCGATTGTTGGTGTTATCTTCATCATTGGTGTTGTCTTGATCCTTGGCATTGTCATGATCAATATTGTAGGTGTATGTTCTTGATTTTGTCTTTTTTACGCTCTCAGTTTGTTTTGGCTAATCCTTGTCAAAATCCTCAGGGATCTCGATACCTTTGCTAGATAGCAGGAGGAAGTATTTTTGTTTGTCTGTTTTGATGAGCTTCTCCAAGATTTTGTGTAGGCCAGGGTCTTGTTGTGCCTCCTCAATAACGTCATCTTTTATATCTTCCTCATCCATATTTAGGTACTTTTTCCAGGTGTTAACTTCTCTGTGTCTAATACTTGATTCAGGTTTGTCATCCCACTCAATGTTTTTATGGGATTGTGTAGAAACTGACATGACTTGATTTGTTTTAATAAGTGATTGGATCCTTAGGTAGATAAGCTAAATTGATTTTTCCTCCTTTGTTGAGGCATTGAGAGAACGCCAATTTTTGTTCAAAGGAATGTGCTTGCAAAGTTTCCTCGTCAAACTCAGTTCCTTTATCGCGTAGATAGATATGAAAGCGATGCAAGAAAGTGCAATGTTTTAGGAAGAGTTTACAATTTATGTAGAGAAACTTCCTTCTCTTCAGGACTTTTTTCTTGGCTAGGTTATTTTTTCTTCAAATTATTTTTCTGATGAAGATTGTTCCTCTTTAAGTGTTGAAGAGTGGTCATACAAGTGATCAAAGGTTCGTTTTTGGTTGACAAATACTTTTATTTTTGGTATTTAAGTTTACTCAGTCAAATAGAGGACTCGATATGCCTCTATTGATATGACTAAGTATGTCCAAAGGATGTGACTCGATATGCCCCTATTGATATGACTAAGTATGTCCAAAGGATGTGATAAAGTTTCCTGGTAAATAATGATATATCTTTGATTTTGGAAACTTGATGTGTTTGGACCAACTTTGGATAACTTAACTCAGTATTTTTACATTCATATGGTTGAAATGTGAAACTAACATTACTAGGTGATACTGCTCTGATAAAATCTCTTCTATTTAAGTTGGTTTTGATAGAGGACTGAAAAGGGTATCTGAAAATGGTGCTAAATTTTCAAAATTGTTGATAACCTGCTCTCTATTTTCTAATCATGCGCTAAAATAGTTTGTTTATGCGCTAAGGTATGAATCCACTGCGCTACAATGATACTCAGATGCGCTATGTTGTCCTTGGTATGCGCTGATATATTCTATTTATGTGCTAACTGGTTTTTGTTGACTGTGAAATGTTGTCTTTTGTGGGGAGGATTATGCGCTAATATGATCTGTTTAAGCGTTGATGTTTGGTTTGTATGTGCTACTTAATGAGGGGTATGCACTATACTAATGTTTATATGTGCTAATTTGAACTTCTAACGTGCTAAGTTGCCCTGGTTTTCCTCTGTTCGGCAAAAAATTTGTTTTTGATGGATGATCTTCTGAAAGATGATTTGAAAACACAGTAGACAAAAGCAAACAATTTGTCTATGCTGAACAGATAGTGTATGTTCAGTAGGATTTTTTTCCAAATCCTTGTTTGCTTTTCATGGGTTTGCACAAAGAATGCGTATCAGGCAAACTTTCTTAATCTCAAGGGTCATCAATAATATCATAGCCCACACTTGATACTCAGTTAGCTCAAACGGCCATGTCACACCCTAAGGTGCTCCCATTTTTTTGTCTTTTTCCAGAAGTTGATCCAAAGGGAATCACTTCTCAATTGGATCATTTTCTTGGGAGATTTATGGTGAGTGTCTTGGGGGCGGATTCTTCCCTACCCTTGCACTATGATATTAGAAATGTCTGGCTAACTGACTCAGCGAGGATTCTAGTTTTAAGGCTTTTTAGTATGTTTGGTGCAACGAAAGATAAACTCCCTCAAGAGGCTTCCCAACCTTTAAAACAAAGGCTTTACATATCTCAAGGATACTGGAGGAAGGCTATCAATGTACACTACCGTTGGAGGGGATTTTCATTAGCGTCCACCTTTGATTATAGTGGGTTGGTAAACTTGGCTAAAAGTCATTCCCCACTTAGGTTGTTTCCCTCTCACCAACCTTATGGGCTTCTCGGGAGGGCAGGCCTTCTAAAGGTTGTATCTTAATGTTAAATTGAAAGAAAGCAAGTAATGGTGTGTTTGGCTTTTTTATCACCCAATTAAGGGGATAGCATATACCTAACACCTTTGAAACATGGAATACATTCTTTCTTTTTAGCCAATATTGTAATTGTTTGCTAAAAGCTACCTTGGAGATGTTGCCCCAAAAGACATGTGTTTCTATTTAAACCAAGATAGAAATGTGTGAAAAGATAGAAAAACTCTAAGATTTTGAAAATGAAATCCTGGTCAACCAAAATGACTCGCCAAAAGATAACAACAATTTTGAATTTTGAAACCTTTTGAAATAGTAAAATGAATGTTTCTTTTTATGGCTTCCAATTGAAAAGATGTTTGTTCTTTTTAAAGCTTTGCAACAAGAAAAAAGGTTGTTCTTTTTAAGCTTCCAAATGAAAAAATGTTTGTTCTTTTTTAAAAGCCTTTGCAAAAAAAAAGATTTGTTCCTTTTAAGCTTCCAAATGAAAAGATGTTTGATCTTTTTTTAAAATCTTTGCAAAAAGAAAAATGATTATTCTTTTTAAGCTTCCAAATGAAAATATGTGAGTTGTATGTGCTAAAAGATGTTATGAATGCGCTAAAGTAACTTGCAAATGTGCTACTCTGTGTTTCCAGTGTGACTTTGTCTTCAACCTGTGTGCAAAAATGATTTAAAAAATGGGGACCAACCCCATGGTGGGAACCAAAAATGTATATGAGATTTAGTATAATCAAAATATGAAAATTGAGATCAAAAGCTTACATACCAATGAGATTTCTAGATAAAAGACTAAAATGGACTAAACTAGCTAATGCTTTATAATGTATCTCATTGTTCTCTGTCTCATAGGATCCCTCAAGTTAATGGTTTCTCTCAGATCATTGAGTAAATGACTTAGGAATGACAACTCCAAGAGAGAGTGATAAAAAATGATCCATATGCAAAAATGAATCTAAGATCTATATGATATGTTGATGATGTTTAAGACATGATACTAAGCTATGATGAAGATGAAACTATGGTAAGGATATTAACAAACTATGCTAACATGATATACTAACATGGATATGCTATATTAATGATATGAAATTCTTCTAAATGCTTAAAATGCTATTTTAACAAAAGAGGCAAGATGCTTTGATGAAATTAGACTATAGTGTAGATGCACAAAAACTTAGGTATGGATAATGAAGAAAGTGAGTCCTATTTATAGAAGAAATAGGAAAATGGATGGTTAAGATTCAAAAATCTTAACAAGGGATGGGATTGAAAGTTACTCAATCCATGTTTACAATTTTCACCAATGAAATGGTGACAATTGTCAACAAGAGGTGGCTTAAGAGGGGATGTAAGAGGCATTAAATGCCTAAGAAGACATGAGGGTCACCCTATGTGGATGTGGTTAGGGTTAGGTTAGGGTTAACCAATGGATAAAGCTTTTACCCAAAGGGTAAACTCTTGTGAAAGGGTTAATAAGATAACTAGGGTCAGAACAATGAGTGCTTGATGAGACCCCTGCGTTAAATGAGGGTTAAGTTAGAGAGAAAGTCTCTAACCATGGGTTGAGGTTGGATTAACCATTAATGGTTAAGAAGATTTTGAAGGTTAACTTGTTGAGGACGTAAAGCCTTTAATGCATTTCAAAGACTTTGAGGAAAATTTGAGAAGTGACTTTTCTTAAGGAATGTGCAAATGTTTAAGAGATGGATTAGGCTAATTATGATGTTTAGAAGAATCTAGAAGATGATTAATCATGCAAGTGGATTTGTTAGGAGAATACAAGTGGGAGGTAATTTTCTATTTTTGAAATAAAATGATTTATTTCAAAAAGTGGATGACAACTTGCATTTTTAGAAGATATTTAAATAAAATTTGATTTATTTAAATTGGAAGATGATTTTTAATTAAATGAGAAAGGGGATTTAATTAAATAAAGGTGATTTATTTAATTAATGGATTGGATGTGGCTAAATGAATAAAATAAAATAAATAATTTATTTAATCAAATAAAAGAATGTGGGGGGGATTAATTAAATATAATTTAATTAATAGAGGAATGTGATTAAATAAATAATAAATATTTATTTAACTATATGGTCAAATGTATACATGTAAAGTTACTATTTAATTCTAAATAAACAATTTATTTGCCAAATCCAAAACATTAAAGTTAGATGTCATTTAATACAATCTTAAACAATAACAAACTACTTATTATTATGCCTTGTCCACATAAGCAGGAAAATGACATGACGTGGTGTAAATAGAATAGTACGCGCGCGCGCGCGCGCGAGAGAGAGAGAGAGAGAGAGAGAGAGAGAGAGAGAGAGAGAGAGAGAGAGAGAGAGAGAGAGAGAGAGAGAGAGAGAGAGAGAGAGAGAGAGAGAGAGAGAGAGAGAGCAAACACCAAATCTCACTGTCCAGAGACAAGATGGAATAGTCGGCTAGCATGAAGTGGCAGGAGAGAGAGCAAACACCAAATCTCACTGTCCGGAGAGACAAGATGGAACAGTCGGCTAGCATGAAGTGGCAGTTAGGCATCATAGGCGAATATAGGTGAGATTTTTGTTGTCGTTAAAACTTAACATTTTCGTACAAGAGACTGTAGGTCCATTTAAGGAGAGCCTTTAATTGTCTTGTACAATTTAGTGTGTCATTGCATTAAATTTCTGACAATTTTTAGTTGTACATAAAAACTATGTATATTTTGTTCACGAAAATTAAATTTTATGCCTACAAAAATTCATATAGACCAATCACAACACAAAGAAATCAATTTTTAAATTTTTTGTTAAAAAATAAGCAAGTTAACTTTTGAAAAAAGTGATTTTTATTTTAGTTTGAAAATTGGGTAAGTGCACCAAGATGGTGAACAAAAAAGTGGCCACATGCAAAAAAAATGAATTTTATCATAACCCATGCGTGTTCTATGAAATTCAAAAACGTGCTAGGCTTGGTAACACCAAGCCTAGCCAAAAATAATAAAGATAAATAAAAATTTCCTCAAAACCTGTATAGGAACATTATATTTAATAATAAAAAACAAGTTTCGGGTTTTGAGAAAAAATTTCTCATAACCTGTACTGGTTATGCAAAACTAGAAGTTTTGACCTTAGTTCTGCATAACCCGTACGGGTTATGTAGAACTAGGAACCAAAGAAGAAGTGGAGAGAGAGAGAGAGAGAGAGAGAGAGAGAGAGAGAGAGAGAGAGAGAGAGAGAGAGAGAGAGAAGGATTAAGAGAGGGAGAGGGAGAGAGAGAGTAGGGGGTAGGAATAGAGCAATAGAATAGGATAAGGAGAGGGGGAGGGTGAGAGAGTTAGAGATAAAGAGATAAAGAGAAGGGGAGAGAGAGAGAGAGAGAGAGAGAGAGAGAGAGAGAGAGAGAGAGAGAGAGAGAGAGAGAGAGTACGATAAGGAGAGGGGAAGGGAGTTAGAGAGAGAGATAGGGGGTAGGAAGAGAGGGGGAGTGAGAGAAAGTTAGAAATAGAGAGAGATAGGGAAAGAAAGAGAAGGGAGAGAGGGTGAGAATAAGATTGAGAGAGAGAGAGAGAGAGAGAGAGAGAGAGAGAGAGAGAGGGTGGGAGTAGAATTGAGAGAGAGAGAGAGAAGGGAGAGGGTGGGAGTAGGATTAAGAGAGAGAGAGGGGGGGTAGGAAGGGGGATAGAATAGTATAAGGAGAGGGGTAGGGAGAGAGAGTTAGAGACAGAGAGAGAAGGGGATAGGAAGAGAGAGAGAGAGAGAGAGGAGGAGAGAGAGAGAGAGAGAGAGAGAGAGAGAGAGAGAGAGAGAATAGTGTAAGGAGACGGAAATGTGTTGGCATATGATGAATCGGTATGATGATAATGTATGTTGTCATTGATGTCAATAAGTGCAGGGGAACTGATATGAAGATTGGAAGAAGTTGTTATTGATGTTCAATTAGGAGAACCAGTATGAAGTGGACCGGTGTTGGGGTTTCACTAAGTGTGACTACTGGTTGGTAGTCTCAGCTCTAGGGTTTCTGGTTTGGCAATCTAGCTTGTGTGATGCAACCGGTGACATTCTATGATGAGTTAGCTAAGAGATAAAGAAGACATCAAGATGCCATGTCAGTTTTGTGCACATGAAGGATTTCCTTGAAGATCTTGCATGTGAAGATCGATTGCATTAAATGTCTACCTCGGGAATGAACATTCTTCTTAGCGGTATGTGAAGAGAGCGTGATGGGTTATTGATTTCCATATGCAGTGAAGAATGGACGATACAGAATGACTTGTTGTCTATAAGGTTGATGATGTTTGTTATTGTTTGTGTTGGAAAATGTTGTGTTTGTATCCGAGTGATGAGATACTTGCTAGACCAGTGAGTGGAAAACTACAGAGTGTGATTGCAAAGTAGAGGAGTTGAAAAGGATTTGCCTTAGCATGTAGTGTTGTTATCATATCAGAGCTTTACCTGTTGCCTTCTAACCATTTCAATAGAAGGAAAATCCCTTTGTCGGGTAGCTTTAACAGGCTTATTGCAAATCCTCTAACTAGATGACTCAAGATCATTAAGTTCTTCAAATCATCTAGTGAGGTAACCTTAACAAGGTTTCAACCTTTAACAGGGTATATAACCATCCCTTAACCAGGTGATCTTTAACAGGATCGGTTCCTAACAGAGCGAGCTTCAAAAGAGTTCAAAAACAAGCTTGTGGGTATTCATCCCCGCCATGGTTTTTCCCATTTGGGTTTCGACGTGAAAAATCTGTGTCTTGAGTTGTGCATTTTTCATGTGATGATTGAGCAATCTTTGTTTAGGTGAATATGCATGCAAAGCTAATGGTTATGGTATTACTAATACAACACATGCATGAGTATATTGGTGAAGTAGTTATCAAGTGTTGAATGTTATTTGAAGTATTCATTTTTACTAGTTTAACTATCTGAAGTCTTACCGTGTTTAACCGGTATTGCCATGGTTAACTTCAGTGATGAAGACAACTGGTTATCATTGTTTTAACTTGATAAGTTGTTGAGATGTTTTTGTATGTACTGATTCCCTCCCCCCCCTCTTAGTACCAATTAGGGTATTTTTTTTCATCATTATTCATCAAGATGGAGAGAGAGAGAGAGAGAGAGAGAGAGAGAGAGAGAGAGAGAGAGAGAGAGAGAGAGAGAGAGAGAATAGGATAGGGATAGGGGAGGGAGAGAGAAGGGGATAGGAAGAGAGGGAGAGAGATAGGGAAAGAAAGAGAAGGGAGAGAGAGTGAGAATATGAGTATGAGAGAGAGAGAGAGAGAGAGAGAGAGAGAGAGAGAGATTAGGGGGTAGGAAGAGAGCAATAGAATAGAATAAGGAGAGGGGGAGGGAGTTAGGGAGAGAGAGAAGGGGATGGGAAGAGAGAGAGAGACAGAGAGAGAGAGGGTAGGAAGAGGGATAGAATAGGATAAGGAGAGGGGGAGGGGAGAGAGTTAGAGACAAAGAGAGAAGGGGATAAGAAGAGAGGGAGAGAGATAGGGAAAGAAAGAGAAGGGAGAGAGGGTGAGAGAGAGAGAGAGAGAGAGAGAGAGAGAGAGAGAGAGAGAGAGAGAGAGAGTAGGGGGTAGGAAGAGAGGGATAGAATAGTATAAGGAGAGGGGCAAGGAGAGAGAGTTAGAGAGAGAGAGGAGGGAGAGAGAGAGAGTAGGGGTAGGAAGAAGGATATAATAGTATAAGGAGAGGGGTAGAGAGAGAGAGAGAGAGAGAGAGAATGGGATAGGAAGAGAGGGAGAGAATAGGATAGGGAGAGGGGGAGGGAGAGAGAGTTAGAGAGAGAGAGAGAGAGAGAGAGTATGGGTAGGAAGATAGGGATATAATAGGATAAGGAGAGGGGAAGGGAGACATAGTTAGAGACAAAAAGAGAAAGGGATAGGAAGAGAGGGAGAGAGATAGGGAAAGAAAGAGAAGGGATAGAGGGTGAGAATAGGATTAAGAGAGAGAGAGTAGGAGAAGGAGGAGAGGGTGAGAGACATGAGGTAGAGAGAATGAGAAGGAGAAGAGGGTGAGATACTTGACAAAGAGAGAAGTGTGAGGGGGAGAGAGATGAGATAGAACTCAAGGAGGATAATTAGGGCTCGAAATAGACAGAGACAGTGATGGGGGAATGAAGACGAGAGAGAGGAAAAGAAGAGAGACATGCATGTATACAAACACACACACACACACACACACACACACACATATATATATGTATGTATGTATGTCTATACATATGTGTAGTATATGCTAAGTTTACAAGCATACATTTTGATGTCTTCATAACCCGTACGGATTTTGTGAAACTCAAAATAATATTTTTCATAACCCGTATAGGTTTTGTGAAAATAAAAAAAATGGTTTTTCATAACCCATACGGATTTTGTGAAACTCAAATAGATGTTTTTCATAACCCGTACTAGTTTTGTGAAACTCAAAATTATGGTTTTTCATAACTCGTACGGATTTTGCGAAACTCAAAATGATGGTTTTAGTACGGGTTATGTAGAACTATGAATGGTAATTTTTGTTTTTCAAAACCTGAGCGGGTTATCTTGCACATCAGAACCCATGTGGGTTTTGGCTTGGTAAGAGGGTTGGAAAACGACCCTAAGGCTTGCAAGCCCATTTTCCTTCCATTTTTGTCCCTTTACACGTTTTTTCATCTTCCAACATGATTTCTCAACTTCATCATCATCATGTTTACAAATGATCAAGTGGGTATCTCTAAAATTACTACCATAATCTCACACGTCTTCTCATCTTTCTGACCATATAATTTTTTCTATTTTTAGACAACATTAACATAATAAACTTTAATTTTCTTTACCAGTGCCTTGACAGTCCTCACAGACATATGTCTACCATTTTTTTTAATAACTTTTGATATACGTTACCAAATTAAAAATAAATTACATATTATTGTTCTACACTAAATTCTATACAATTTAAAAAAAAATAAATTAATTTTCGATTATTTTGATGCAAGTTATGCCCAGTGCACGAACAGGTACCAAATTTTTACGATGCGGTCACTTAAAAAAATAAAAAATACACAACTTCTAGATCTCAATCTTACCTATCATCCTACCAAAGGGTTTTGCAAAATACTAAATCTAATTATATATTTTGTGCAGCGCACGAAAACAACTATGTTATGTTTTTTTGAAAAAATTAGGAACAATTTTTCGTGCGAGAGAGGTTTGACCCTCTATATCTTATCCAATTTTTAAAAACTTTAGTAGTTTAGAAACTAGATTTAGAGTACTACAATTCTTATTCTTTTCTCAACTCCTAGCTTTGAGTGCGTGAGCTTTGAATATCTCTTTGAAGTTCAGGTTTACCATCTTGGTGCACTTACCCAATTTCTAAAAATTGATTGGTTGAAAGGACAATGCTTAATCACTATTTAATCTATTTACAAACATAATGAATGCATAAGTATTCATGTCATGGGCAGGAACTAATAAATGATGTACTCTATATTCTATGTACAATAGTAAAATAAATTGAAGTTAAAAGATGATTTGACATTTGCTGATGTAATTATTTTGTATTTTTTGTTGATAAAAATTGAATTTTATGCCTTTTGAAAATAATATAGACCGATCATATGACAAATAAATCAGTTTTTAAATAACTTTTGCTAAAAATTTTGCATGTTGACTTTTGAAAAAAAAAAAATAGTTTGAATTTTTTTAAAAAATGATTGGTTGGGAAGGACAATGATTAATAACTATTTAAGTCATTTAAAAAATAATGATTGCTTTAGTTTCCTGCCATGGCAAGAACTAATAATCCTATTTTTCAATATAACATCTATATCATCATTATTTTACAATATTCATAATATTATTATATTTCATCATTATTCATTAAAACCAATATATATTCTATTATTCATCTATTTAATAACATATAATCCATTTTATTTATTTTAAATAAAATTATTTTCTCAAACCCCTCTCATATCCACATCACCCCTTATTTATCATATGTCACCACTATCTATTACACTCACCTATGCATGTGGAGCCAACATCTCCAATCTAATCTTTTATCCCACATTTATCCTACAACCTGGATTCACCCCGAGGACATTTATAAACACCTTGCTCCTCCTCATTTCTAAGCTAGGCAAATCTCTCTATCATTTGCATACTTCAAGTTTTCTCTTTCATTCAAGTTTTCATATTTGATCATTGTGTTCATTTCATTGATTTCTCATATCTATTTCATTTCATTGCATTTGATAATCTTTATATCCGTCCATCATAGCTTCTTGTGCACGTGCTTCTGAGAGCACCCATATTTCAAACACAAGATCTTGATTGGTTAAAGATCTTGTGGGCAAAACATAATTTGTAGCACATTTGGTATAGCATATGAGTGCTTCTGCATTGGGCGTTACTTATTGTCGCATGCAAATTTTCTTATGCTTTCCTTCAAACAATTCATGCACCTAATTGAGGCTCCCCCATGGGAGCCATGGGCATGCTCCCATGCATTACTCTAGGTCTTGAGTCTTGTTGCATATTTAGACCACATTTTCTGCCACGTGTTGGATTTTCATTCAATCAAACGATTCATAGGCGTTGTCTATGCTATTGATTGCCCACGTAGGGGAGGGAGGAAGCTGTCACAGCCTGTGCAATGCTGAAGATTGGTCAATCATTCCCTTTTATAACCATCATCATAAAAGCTTGGACATCAAATTAAATCGATGGCATTTCTATTCACAAGTGAGGTTCGGTGTCTTCATCCCCCTAAAAAAAAAATTCAATGATCCTGACTCCCGCATAAAAATTTGAAGGAAGCAATCATTGTACATCGTTTTGCATGTTAATCCCCGTAATCTTGCAAGGGAGACCTTTTTCTTTACAGCCCACGTGGTGCCTTCCCTTCCCCAGGCGAGGCTTTCTTCAAGTTTAGCTTCTTTTAAATTTTAGTTTACTTTTTAAGTTTCTAATTTTTAGTTCAAATTTTGATTTTTAATTTATTTATTTTTATATAGTTTTTAATATTTTTCTTAATTTATAATTTTATTTAGTTTGTTAATTTAGATTGTTATTTAATATTTTTTTTAGTTTTAATTTATTTTTTGTTAATTAAATTTTTCTTTTGATTATATTAGATTTTATTTTGGGTAATGAGATTAGGTTTTTTTAATTAGAATTTTAATTTGTTAATTAGATTAGATTCTAAATTTTTTTAGTAGATTAAATTTTAAGTTTTGGTTAATTAGAACTAATG
Source organism: Cryptomeria japonica (assembly GCF_030272615.1). Lineage (NCBI taxonomy): Eukaryota > Viridiplantae > Streptophyta > Pinopsida > Cupressales > Cupressaceae > Cryptomeria > Cryptomeria japonica. The sequence goes on along the minus strand of NC_081406.1, from coordinate 281,758,625 downwards.
TTTAGTTTTGTGTCAGTGTGTTTTGACTTCTTTTTGTGAACTAATTTTTGGACTTTTGGGCTTGTGCAAGGCATCTATTATTGCTTGTCGAAGACAATATCTTGAAACTACTAATGACATTTATTGTTGGACGTTTCACAAAGACTTGATTTTGAAATCAATTGTTTGTTAGTTTATCAAACACTTCAATTGGTTCTTTAAAATTAACCAATGTCTTTTGTGTCTTGACCAATAGGCTCTCTTTTTTTTTTAATCTTTTAGAGGGCCTCCCTCTCAAGAAGCCCTTAAGGCTCGGTGATAGGGAATGACTCAAGTGGCAACAGGCTAAAGCCAAGCCTTTCCAAGCCCTTAAGGCTCAATGAGTGTCGCGGAGTGGAGCCAGTGCTACCAAGCTTCTATCTATCCAATTGAATGTGGTATTCTATTGCAATGGAATTCAACAAGTATTGTCTTGTCCAGCCTTAGGATTTGTGCTTTAATGTGCTTCTATTTCATTCCAAAATCAAACAAACATTTTGTCTGCCATGTTTTTTGAGTGTGTGCAAAACAAACAAGAACATTTCAATCAACACCACACTTTAAATTGAAACACTTTACAAAAACCTTGGTCTAAACTTTCAAGTATCCATCCACATTGTAAAACAGAAACATTGCAAAACAACATTGTTATTGCAACATTGAACCTATGTTCTCAAAACAAGCATTTTAAATCTCTTGAGACATCATTTTCTAGTTCTAATCTTTTAGGTTCATGCATAGTCACATCATTCCACCTAGTCACACAATTAGTCCTTGCATAGTTTTGTCATCTCACCTAGTCATATCCATTCCTTGCATATTTAGATCATCTCATTCAAGAATACATTCGGTTCTTGCATATCCATAATTAATCAAAAAAAATCTTAGCCTTGCATTTGGGTCAGTCTTTCAAGGCCTTGAAATAAACTTTTGGTTATCAACCCCTCCCGTATCACTTGAGGTTCATCATCCTTGAGTTAGGGATAGATCGATATATTTGAGTTGCGTAGATCGCTTCGAGTTCATCATATCCTATCTTAGCACACCCTTTCTTGATCCTTGATCCTTGTGTCTATCAATCATAGCACAAGTAACATCTTGCTTCATAATCCTCTTCAGACCTAGAGTTATCTTGAAACCTTACATTCATCATATCAGGTTTATCATTGGTCATCAATACCTCATTTAGAGTCTCATACATTTTCATATCGCTTATCTTAGGTGAAAGATAATTACTATCATATATTTACATGGCTACCTTGGCTCAAGTTCAAGATATCAAGAGAACAATATATGACATTCAAGTCCAGCAAAAGTAATCAACGATACCTGCTCATAGACAAATTCAAGATATCAAGAATGACAAATTGAAAGGAATGCTAAAACAACTATATGATTTGAAACAACAAGTGATTGAAAATCAAAAGCCAAATTTTGAACAAGATCACAAGACACCTTCACCAAGATAAAAAAGACATTTCCTCCAAGTATCCCCTAGATAGATAGTTTACACCTTTGGGGCAATCTATTGAGTCAGCTTTGAAAGAGCTTCTTGAGTATAATCTTATCATATTTCCTAAAAAGACCACATGGGGATGTGAATTTTTGAGTAATTATTGTGCATATCATAGACACAACAAACATAAGACTTCAAAGTGCATGGAATTAAAACATAAAATTCAAGACCTCCTTGATAATGGTGTTATTTAAATTGAAGATCCCAATGATTCGCCTAAGGAGAACCTAGATGTCATTACCAAGCATGATCTAAATTATGAGCCTATGTCTAGCAATGGCCCACATATAGCCTCCATCTCTTCCATGATTCCTCCATCTCCTAAGGCTTCTCAACAACAATCCATACCATATTCGTCAAATAATGAACCTAATGATGAAACTTCTCATGTTGACCCTCAAGGGCTATCAATAGTAAAAATCCAAGCTGATTTATACGATTCAAATATCTTAGATCCTATGCCATCATGCACTCCAATTCCAATCATACCCTCTTTAAAATGCCCCATCCAAAGTGCTTCCCCATCATGCAAAAACATGAACACCTTCCAAGAATCCCCCATGTATATCGAAAATACTACCCCTTCCTTAGAAGTAGCTCCATATCAAGAGGATAATTTGAAAAATGAAGAAACAATTCCTATCATAAATCAAGATCAAGACACCAAAACTCTCCAATCCTATCCAATGGTTGAAAAAGATCCTACCTCCCTAGAATTCCATGATGATCCCCTTATACCTTTCCATTTCTTCCAAATGATCTCCTTTTATCTCAAGAGAAAAGCATCCTTCCAAATCCCAGTCCTAATCCACTTCCTAAGCAAGATCATGATGCTCCTTCCAGCAATTCAAATGATCCTATTCAAAATGGAGTTTTAAACATCCTTCCTACTCTATCCAATGGTCCTCTTCCATGTCAAGATCAAAGTATCCCTTTTTATTCCCTTCTCATAATTGTCCATGTTCACCTCAAGATTCCATCATGCCTATAAATCCCTCTCATAATCCTATCAATCCTTGCAAGCCACCTCCACCTCAAAATGCACTTGCTTCTCACATCAAAAGTAAGAAGAAACCCTTTGTTAAAAAAATCTTCCAACGAATGCATTATCAAAGAAAAGGGTTAGACATTCATGAACAAGGTATATTAAAACCCCCTGATATAAAAGAAAATCTTTATTATAATGGCTACATTGCTCACTCTCAAGATGTTGGTATCCTTCATAAATCCTATGTTTCTTCAGTTAAATCCAAACACACACCTTCTAGATCCTCCAAATCTATTTTGGCTCCCTATATACCAAAATCAAAGCCTTCAAACATTTCATCTATATTGGGTCCCTATATCCCTCCGTCTCCTATCCATGTTACCCCTAGCTTTCAATCTACTAACCTTACAATAAGTCAAGATCAGGAAAGACACACATCCTTGAGAACCTTCCAACAACCTACCCACATGAACTCTCCATATAATTCATATCCATCCATGAATCCTAATGCCATTGGAAGCAACTTGGAAGCCAAGCATAAAATTCCAATATTTAAAAATCCACAAGAACCAAAAGATCATCATGTCTCATCTAATCGACATGCAAAAACAAAGAGAAATTTGATCAAAAAAAAAAAAAAAAAAGTCCAAAAGGCCACAAAGGCCTACAAAGAAAGAAGAAAATTCAAAAAAATTATGGCTTCCTAAGTCTTACATCAAGGTAATGTGTTCTAAAGTATCACAAAAAAATGAAAAATCAAGAACCATGTGGATTCCCAAGTCACTCGTACATGATTTGCACACTAAAGAGAAATAAAAATTGGCATTCAAGTTTGCTACCCCAGCTTCTCCCACATCCACTATCTTAAAACCTTTGTCACCTCCTTCATCCATTTTGGCTCCTTGTGTCCTAAAATCCACATCAACCTTTCCATCAAAATCATACTCCAAAGCCCACTATTCCTCCCTCATTCCATCACCCTTCAAGGTGTGTGCCAATTTTGACCTTTCCAATATTTTCATCCACTCCTATAGAAATCTTCCAACATCCCATCCATTATCCAACACCTATATTATATTCTTCCATCCCTCTTATCCAATCCTTTGCATAAATCCTTATAATCTTTCCATCTTATCATCCCTTTCATCTCCCTTTACCATCACCATATCGACATCTTTGAGAATACCTTCAATAGCCATGTATTGTTATAGAACATCTTTCAGGGGTACTATCCAGAGAACAACTTTATTCCTGAGTCATATCTCCTATCATATATCCATTATCTTCCAAAAAATCAAAAAGACAAAATGAGAAAAAAAAAAGAAAAGAAAAATGTGAAAAATTAGAAAAAAATAAATAAAGAGAAATCATTCATCCACCGGTGAAAACCTAGCAAACAGGCACCTTAGAAAAGTACCATGATGAAAACCTGGCAAACAAACATCATGTGTAATCCATTATTTCTTGCACTATTCACTAGGGGAAAGTTCCATCCATGCTATCTTATCCACTGCATCCATCTATTATCTCTCATCCTCCATTATTTCTCATTCAATCAACCTACATATGCATCCCTTTTCCACCTTTGATCTTGACAAGGTTGAGGATCTTTGTAGGATTCATGTGTCCTATATATTGCATTTGATCCACACCCTTCAACTCCTATCCTTCATTACCACCCTTTGAACTTGCTTATTCTATCCAAACCTATCTCTTGATCTTAATCAAAATTAAGGACATAAAATGCAAAAAAACCTCTTGACATGTCCATTCCTTTGGATCACATGACATTAGTTACACCATATCCTTGCTTTATATTGCTATATCTGGTCCCTTTGCTTGGATTGACATGTTATCCTATTGCAAGATAGCCCTTCGAATCACATAAGCCTATGCCATCATTCACCTATCCATTCATGTTCCATTAGTTCATTCTCTCGCTCAAAATCATGTTTACCTTGCTAGACATTAGGGGCAAACATTAAAAAAAAAACTGAAAATATCATAAAAAATCATAAAAGTCCTAAATAAACCCTAAAAAAATTAAAACATTTAAAAACCCTAAAAATCGCAAAACTTTTCATCAAATCCAAAAACATTTAATAAACATTGCAAAGACACGAACACTTCGGATAAGCATGTAGCTTTTAAACTTCAACAACATCATGATGTGATGAGATTATGATTGAGTAGACATAACAATACCTATCGACATATCCAATCAACAAGATAACTGGACAAGAGTCACTTTGGTATAAAACATATTGTTTGTTTGTTTTCTTTTATCATTTGATTGTTTCTACTTTTCTTTTTGGTGACATGTCTTTTATCTTTTTCAGGATGTCTCTGACTAGAGATTTTATCTCGAGGATGTCTTTGACTAGAAAGGTGAGGATGGGGCATGTTCACCTGCTTGTTGCTTGTGGATTGTTCCTTAGTAATATGATGACTTGTCTTAGGACATGATTGTCTAAGATCATCGAGGACATATGGGTCTCATGTGAATTGGGGTATTCCTTGACTGTTTGATGTGTTTTCTTACATGCAATTGGTATGACAATTCACTTGGGTCCTATTCATATCTAAATGAGTTTTATCACTTTAAAAAGTACAAGAATTCTCATCATTTTCATATCCTGTTTCTCATCATTATTCTTCTCATCATCACTTCTTCCTCTCTCCTTTTATCATTTCTTTCGTCTATATTTTCTATCTCCTTTTCTTTTCATCATTTATTTCATCCCCTTCTTCATTCTTCTTATTGGAGCAAGATCTATCAATCAAATATTTTATCCAACTGATGCATGTCTCTGAATCTTTAATTGCTTTATCGTATCAATCAACTTGCTTCTCACAATTTCAACGCTCCTAGATCAATCAATCAATCAATCAATCAATCAATCCTTAGATCACCTTATCTTGCGCTATCATCAATCCTTATTAGCTTAATCAGCTCAATCAGTTTAATCAGCTCAATTAGCTTAATCAACTAATCAACTTGGCTATACCGTTTATTTTCATTAGTTGTTCAGTTATGCCTCATCAACTGTGCATTTCCATCAAATGTACATCTCAACTTAATCACTTGCGCAATATCAATTATCCCAACTCTTTTTTATAACTATCGAGAGATAAATCTCCATCAATCTGTTCGATCAATCTCTCGAGGGGACATAACCAATCAATTATCACTCTTACTGGGATATCTCTGGGGTATGTATTAGTTAATCATTTTCTTTGAAACAACATGACAGACTGCATTGTCTCAAAGAGGGCAAAATTGTAGACACAAAAAAATTTCCATTAAAAGTGTCCTCTTATCAAAATCTCAAATTTCCAATCATCATTAAGGTGGATCCACTCTTTAATAATCCTAAATTTCAATACAATATCAATATCATCATTATTTTATAATATTCATAATATTATTATGTTTCATCATTATTCATTAAAATCAATATATATTCTACTATTCATTCATTTAATAACATATAATCCATTTTATTTATTTTAAATAAAATCATTTTCTCAAACCCCTCTCATATCCATATCATCTCTTATTTATCATACTTCACCTCTATCTATTACACTCACCTATGCATGTGGGACCAACATCTCCAATCTAATATTTTATCCCACATTTATCCTACAACCTAGATTCACCCTGAGGACATTTATAAATGCCTTGCTCCTCCTCATTTATAAGCTAGGCAAATCTCTCTATCATTTGCATACTTGAAGTTTTCTCTTGCATTCAAGTTTTCATATTTTATCATTGTGTTCATTTCATTGATTTCTCGTATCTATTTCATTTTATTGCATTTGATAATCTTTATATCCATCCATCATAGCTTCATATGCATGTGGTTCTGAGAGCAGCCATATTTTGAACACAAGATCTTGATTTGTAGGAGAACAATGGAGTGAACTTTTGTCGCATGCATGTGTGTTTTAGCTTAGATATTTGCATTTGCATATCTGTGTTTATTGTAGGTACTCCAATGATAATATGTTGAATCATCTGGATCTTGTGCCATAAGATCTCAGATTTGATTTTCTCCATCTACATTGGCACGCCCAGTTTCCAAGGACTATCTCATGATGGGATAACATGTTTAGATCCAAGCTAAGGGGTTTGACAATATAAGACAATGACATGGTACATTGAATGACATGTGGTCCACATGAAGGGACATGTCTAGTGGTTTTTGAAACCATGTTTTTGCATTTTTATTTTTTTCCTTAGTTTTGATCAAGATCAAGGATGCAAAAGGGAGTATGGATGAAGATATTATACAAATAAGATAAGCAATATAAAAGGTGATAATGGATGATGGAAATAAGAAATGGATAAGATAAGGGATATGGGTTGTATGTGGATAAATTAAATTTGATAGGATACATGATTCTTATGAAGATCCGTACTCTTGTCAAGATCAAAGATGGAGAAAAGGAAGATGGATGAAGATAAGATAGTGGATAACGAAGGATGAGAGATGATTGAAGATGTAGTTGGTAGGAAAACACAGATAAAACTTGTCCCCATGTGTAGAACAAAAAAGGATAATGGATTACACATGATGCATGTTTGCCAGGTTTTCATCATGGTACTTTCCCAAGACACTTGTTTGCCAAGTTTTCACCAATGGAAGGATTATTTCTCTTTATTTTTCTTTTTCTGGACAATTGGAATAAAATGGATGCATGATAGAAGATGAAGGACTCAAGAATCTCATTATTTTTTGGATGGTATCCTTGAAACATGTGCTACAATAGACCATGACTATTAAGGTATGCTCAAAGACGTTGGTAGGATAATGTAATGGGAATGCGATGGGTGAGTAAATGGAACTAGGGTAAGGATTTATGCGAAGAATTGGATAGGAGGAATAGAAGGGTGGAAAAGGGGTATTGGATAATGGATAGGATGTTGGAAAATTTGTGTATGAGGAGATGGAAATGTTGGGAAGATCAACGCTAACGCACACCTTGAGGAGTGGTGGAGTGATTAAGGAAAAGTGAATTTTGGATTTGGAGGTTATGATGGATGAATAGCTATGGATTTTAGTACATACGAACCCAAAATGGATAAAGGAGGTGAGGGAGGAATAGGTTTGAAACTTGGGAGATGCTTGGATGGTGGAATAGCAATTTTGGATGCCAATTTTGATTTTTCTTTAGGAATCCACATGATTTTTATTTTTCTTTCTTTTGTGGTTCTTTGGAATGCATTGCTTTTATGAGAAACTTATGAATATGCATGGTTTTTTATTTTTTATTTTTTCTTTATTGGCCTTTTGTGGCCTTTTGGACATTTATTTTTCCTTTTGGATCAAATTTTTCTTTATTTTTACATGTTTAAATGGGACATATTGATCCTTGAATATATGTGAATTTTTGGACTTGTGGATTTTGTCTTGGCATCCAAATTGCTTCCAAGAAGAATGAAATTTATGGATGAATAGGAATGATATGAAGCCCTTTTGGATGGGTTGATGTAAGTAGATGGTGGGAAGGTTCTCAAAGATGTGTGCCTTTGCTGATCTTGAATAGGAGATGGAGGGACACAAGGACCTAAGATGGATGGAAAGAATGAAGGGAGGTGTGAATGTTTGGATTTAGATGGAGGGATGTGGGATTTAGTAGGGATACTAACATCTTGAGAATGAGAAATGTAGTCGAGGCTATGATAATCAACATTTGTTTTGATGTTGAGGGGTTATGTTGGGATGTACCCTAAATATTTTTACCTTGTATGATAAAGGAGCTTGGTATAGGGTTATGTCTTTCCATGATCTATCAATTCAACTCCTAAAGGCATTAAACCCTAAAGCCTAAGGTTGTTTGTTGAATTATTTTCCTTTTGTTATAATTCCACAGTAACCTTTTGTAGTCAGTTTCTGATCTCTTAAGTCAGCTCTTAAGCCTATCACATTGTTTTTTTGATTAACCTCTTCTTGTTAGCCACCCAGTTTCTTTATTTCCTAACCTTTTATCTTGTTGTGCCTATTCTATAAGATCGATGGCCTAGATGGTGGTGCAGTTGCGCAGTTAGTTTAATATTCTCACTCACCTTAACTTCACAACCCCCCTGCTCACTTGGCACATGGGCCCTACATAAATATGACTAATTCCAAATGAACCAATAAGATTTTACCTATTGGTTTTTAGTGGATACATAAGAGAGGTGGGCCTGATTCCTTTACAACATATGTCATAGTTTCGGTTGATTACTTCCCATTTATCTAGCAACCCAGATCATCGTGCAATTGCACAACTAACCAAAGTTGCTTGTAGAAGCTAACTTTGCAACTCTGCTTATATATGTGGCGCATGGGTCCTACCAGTGATGACAACATACATTTAGACCACTGAAAAAGTGACATGTGGAAGGTTGTATGATATGGCAAGGATGTGAGTCCAACTTACTTGTCTCTTAAGTATGATAATGAATGACCCTCTTTTGCAAAATCAACGAACAAGTGTTCTTCGCGCGATTGCACATTTAGCCAAATGAGCTCAGATATGTTAACTCCATAATGCAGAGAAACTTTTGTAAATGGTGGAAAATAAAAAAAATAAAGGTATCCACATGCATATTTATCATTCTTCATCGACTGACATGGATCTTGTTGTTGGGGCCCCAACATTCAAATACAAATTTCTATGGCTAGCTCTCACCATCAAACCAACTTAATGTCCCCAAATTCCTATTACAATCCAGGATTTTGATTATATTAACTTCATTTCAATTCAATTAATTATTTAGTGTTTTCTAAAAATTCTCTGTATTTCTCTTGCAAACTCATGATTACCATTGTTAGGGTTTATGTTCTAGGGTTTTGTGTGCAAGCCATAGCTGCATTTATTGCATTGATCATTACTTTCCCTCAAATTTTTTTTTCAATTTTATAAGCTCAATCAATCATTCTAAGGTTTTATTATTAAACCCTAGCTATTGTTGTTTTTGTTCACATAAATCTTGACTTCAACATCAGTTGAATCATCTAGCTTAGGAAAAAAGAATTTTTCTAAGGAGATAATTGCACAACTCCATATGTCCACATAAACATAGAAGAGGTTTAGGCCATGGGAAAGACCTGATGAATTTATAATTGACCATTTTGTCGGGTGTAGGGATGCTTTAATTCCACCTTGGTGTTTTAGCCTGTGGAGAAGGGGATATAAGAAGAAAAAAGAATGGACCCCTATATAAAACATATGGAATTGAAATCTTTCAAGATTGGTGGTTCCAAATGTATATGTAAATATTAAACTAGTTGTTGTTATTGTAACAATTATAGACCAAAAACTAGGGAAGTTTTGGCCAAAGGGGAAGGTAGACTGACATCCATCACCAAGGAGGTCATTGATGAAGTGTATATACTCAACCCTACTATGGATTGGCCCATTAATCCAAGAGAATTGAAAAGAAAATATAATAACAACGAGGGATTGTACAAAGACAAGCTAGCATCTTTTAGACCTAAAGGCTTGACAAGAGATGAGAGACAATTGACTTCAAAACAAGCTACTCCCTATAATGTTAACTTATTTGCCAGTTATTTCATAGACACTTATTATGCTTTGTGTTAAGTATGTGTAGCAGATGAAAGAAACATGACTCCAAATTGGATGTTGGTGATGTGTGTGGACATCCAGAATAGAGACGTCAATAGACCTTTCGACAATGCTACTCTAGTGGAAGATGGTCTCCACAATGCCCCGTGTGATTTCAAGAGAGGCAAATCAATCTTCTTGTACAAAGTTATTAAGGTTTGGCCTATAGACCTACATATTACTATTGTGGTGAAGAGAATTTCTTCCAGTCCAGGAATGGAATTATGTTTGGGATATGCATATGGATGAGTAAAATTATATGGTTTGTTAAAATTTGTTTGTTAGAAAGTTGTTGAGTATCCTCCAAGGAGAGGTAAGGTGGGTCTAAGTAAAGAGTTAAAGAATTTCTTAAGGCCTAAAGACCTAACACCCGAATTAGAAATCCCTCATAATGAGATCATGGTTTTATTTTAAGGACCTCACAATTATAAGGGTTTTTGGTAGCCTTGTTACTCTTAGGCTTTTGCCTATCATTGTTTAGGATAGAGTTGCTTTATTTGAGATCATGCGCCAATTGGTAGAAGCAAAGAAGCCCCTAGTTAGAGGGGCTCACAAGAAGGGATCATTTATCCCATCATAAGTTATGCTATGGATGTACCATTTCACCAACAGAAAAACATATGAAATTTTGAATTCTTTGTTGAATAGGCATCGCCTTCCCAAGGCTGAATATAGATATTATGACTCTAAATGGTTCATTCAAGGCCTTGGGAAGACAAAACCCCAACATAATGAATGACATGTTGAAGAAAATTTTAATAGAAATGTTGAAGATTACAATGATGTTCTGAAAAGAAAGGAAAGATTGTATAAAATCCAATATGGAGAACATAAGAAGAAAAGGGAAGATATCACATACTCACTAGCATGGAAGATGCTATTAATTCTAGAGGCAAGAATGAATGTTGTCTTTGCTACTTATCCAGATGTTGGTAGGATCACTTTGCCTCATGAGACTGACCTAGATTAGATGTTGTGCCACTGGTTCAAGAGGTGGAGGAGGAAAAGCCTAGTTCTCCTTAGTCCATTGGTTCCCCTATTGGTCCTACTTCCCCTCCACCATCTTCTCCATATGGCCTTGAGGAGCCTTCATCTATTTTTACTTCTGCTAGAATATCATCAAAGATTCTCCCTTCACATAGATTGTTTGTGGAAGTCACCATGAAAAAACCAATGATTGCTTCATCCTCCAAAAGCTCACAACACCAAGTTCCAAAAAGCCTTAGAGCTATCACCCCATTGCGTACACTATCTCTAGGGAGAGATATTCCATTTCAAAATTATGAAGGCTTTGAGTATCAAGGAGAGGCACATCTGCCTCCTCATAGGTATGACACCAGGTTAGGTGTCAAAATTCAAGCCCATCTCAAATATGGGTACTTGATGCTTTGAAGCTTGGGGTGATCTTTATGAAGACATAAGGTTGAATTCTTGTGAACAATTCATGGATGGTGATGAGTTTATAAACATAAAAGAAATCCATAAATTTATGATTACAAATATGGTGGATGAGCTGGAAAGGAGGAAAGGCAAAAATCTTGATAGCTTAAGGAAAGATGAGAGGTTAAGGTTGAAAGATGAGCTACTAAGAGTTGCCAAGGAGCAAATGACCACTATGACCCTTGAGATAGGAAGAAACATTGTGAAGAAAATTAGTGTACTTCTTTTGGAAGGATGGGATATTTCTTATGCAATAGCTTTTGATGCCCTTAGAAGAAGGCATGGCATATACCTAGATACTGTAATTGTGGAAAAAAGGTGAATGATATATCAAGAGGAAAACTATCCTTTCCCTCAAAGAGAGATGAGAGTCTCACTATTGATTACCCTTCAAACACTTTTCACCATGCTACATTAGGAAGAGGAGAGGGTAATTCACTAGATTCAATCTCTCCACATGGAGATGGTAGATTGAATTATGAATGAAATGGAAATGATAAGTTGATCCCCTCTTCCTTGTTTGAAATGGAAAGGAATTGATCTAATTATGTAGTGCAAAAGTGACAAAGAATTGATTATAACTTGAGATCATAATATGGGATGAATTTGTGCACTTGGTGTTGGGATATGAGAACACTGAGAGGGGGGGTGAATCATTGTTCTATTGGAATCAACAGTAATTAACTTTCTAAACCATGCATGTATGTACCGGTAAACAAATAAGCATATAACAAGAAGAAAATAAATCATCCACATAAATGAATACCATAACACATAGAACTTATATGTGGAAAACCTCAATGAGGAAAAACCACGGTGGGATTTGTGACCCACAATATCTTTTCACTGGCCATATGAAAGGATATTACATAAACAGGGGCCTGCACTTGCAAGAAGGCATATTGCCTAAAGCATACTCCTCATCACTAAAGAGTATCACTGACTACACGATTTCTGCCAAAGTAAATTACTGAAAAATGAACTCAAGAATGCATCTGCTATGCCAGATAGAGTTCTAGTTCTGGTTCTGGTTCTGCTCTATACCGGTTCTCAGTCTTGAACTATTACTGGTATTGCTTCTCCTCCAAGAGTTCTTTCCTAGCTATCCATAGATCATTGCATGATACAATGTTCACATACAAAAATGATCTTCATACATGTATTTCGCATCTCACAGTTCTTCTATATGTCTATTTCTTATACCATCATACTACCATTTATATGCTTATTTAAATTGACCTAGCAGACTGACTTATATACCTATTACATATGATATGCCTTATGTCGGCTTACAATGCATTTACAAAAGATATTCAATGTCGGCCTCGACAATAATTACAAAATGATTTACAAAATAAATCTTCCTTGATGTCGGCTTCTTGAAGTATTGATGTTGATGCCGGTGCCGGTGTAGCCCTGAATGCTTCCAATGCCGGTATCTACCGGTATATGCCTCCTAGTGTTGGTTTATGACTTCCATCAAGTCATGTTGCCTTCTATCTGATCTTATTGCCATAAATGATAACAAAATGAATCCAATAAGTGTCAATTTCCAACACCTGGATCTGGTAGTAATATGTCGAGACGAAGTTGCCTTGCGAATTTGAGGAAAAATCATCAGGACCGTGGCAAGATTGTACACGGTCCTCCAAAAAATCCGTGAAATGAAAAGGGTTTTTCTGCCTCTATAAATGAAGCCCAAATCTGAAAGTACAACTATGCACCTGGAACCTACACACAAAAAAGAGAGGAAAATGGGTTGGGATTGGGGGTTTGCCTTTAGGTCAAACCCCAATTTTGGAATTAACCAAGTAATGAAAGAAAGTACTTGCAAGTAGATGTAAATGAAAGATTGAATTGTAAATCACCTCAAGGGAGATTATGATAGTAATGTTGATAGAAGTGCTTGTGTGGAATTGAATGTTGAAATCAATCTCCTCTTCAATGGTTGAATCCTTGACTTGAATACAACACCTAGCCTTGAAGGGAGACTTGAGAATGCTCAATGCTGGAAAAGAATGCTTGAATTCTTGAATGCTCTTGAATGCTTGAATGCTCTTGAATGCAACATGACCTTATCGAAATTCCACCTTATACAAATGAGAGGACAAATGCCCCTTAAATACATGTTACTAGATTTGATTTTCGTCACAGGCTGACATCGGTGGAGTTTCCCGCCCAATGCACAACCAACAATGCAACCCTAGGAAGGGTCCTACCCCAAGATAGGGTAGGGATAGGGGCGCCATGCCCCTATTCTGGGAGGATAGTGGTGCCATGCCCCTGTCCTACACCTTTCTCCAGGGAAGAGTGCGGATAGGGTGATGCAGAGGCCAAGGAAGAAGTTGTTTCTGAGGGCTGAGCAATCTCTGGTCTCCAAGCAGGATAGAGGATTCGAACTCGCGTGCGTGAGGACCCCAATGTAGTAAAAAATTGCTAGGGTCATGATTTTATGACACTATAGATACAATGGATCCAGTGCAAAGAAATAGGGTTCCTTTTGGTGTTATCTTTGATTACCTTGATCGGTTGGTTATGTAAAGGGGAAAATTAGGTGATTCAACAATTTGCAAGAAGAAGGAGAAATCACCAAATCACCTATTTTTCCTTGGATGGGAGATGCCTTTACATTCAAAAGAGGGGAAAAATCCACTAGATTCAGTCATCAATCAGATTAGGATTGAATACTAAGTAGATTGACTAAAATGGAATGTTTTTGACCCTCTTTTGTAACTTGACTAGTTGAATTAAGGTTAAGTGCAAGAAATGAAGCCAAATCTGAGAAAATAGTGAGTTGTAAATTCGAGATTTTGTCATGCACCTGGATTTAAGAGGTATTAGATGATTTGGAACTACTCTATTAAAAATGCCAAAAGTATCAAAGACCGTGTAAAGGGACTAGGGCGCCCCCTCTTGGTCCTCTGAGATTTATGATTGCTGAAAAGGGTTTTTCTGTCTCTGTGTTTTAAGCTTATCTTGAGAGTTACAGCTACGCACCTATTTTTCTACACACAGAAGGGAAGGGAAATGTGTTGGGGATAGGGGCTTGCCTTTAGGTCAAACCCTAGTTTTGGAATTAACCAAGTGGTTGAAATAATGTAATTGAAATGACTGAAAGTAAAAATCCTCCTCTTTGAGGGGATGTTGAATTGACTAAAAAATGAAATGCTTATACCTCCTTGTGAAGTTTTTCTTGCCTCCACATGGAATTAGGACTTCATGAATTAGAATGATGATCTCCTCTTCAATGCTTAAAATATTGACTCTATTGTTTCTCCAGAGCTTGAACGAAGACTTAAAGTTCTCAATTGCTCTTGAATGCTTGAATGCTTGATCTTGAATGCTCAATGCTTGCTTCATGAATGTCAACCCATTATTATGGATGTTGAAATGAGAGGGTAAATCCTCTTTATATACCTTCTTGTCAGATTAATTGACTAATTTTCAGACATGAGCCAACATGGAGGGGTTTTTCTTGCTAAAATTTGAGATAGGTCAGGGGGTCCACAATGGGTCCCCATTAGGGAGGACCAAGGTGCGCTAGTCCTAGTGAGGACCAGGGCACCATGCCCTATCCTTGCCCTATTTTGGGGGCAGGATCAAGGTGGCAATGAGGTACAACTTTGAGCTAGGTGGTATTTATGACTTAAATGAGCATAATCAAGTCTCCAATTAGGCCAAGGGGCACAAATACTAAGGGAAAGACCCCAATGCAATAAAAAATTGCGATGGGTTCAATTTTAGGATGCTACATTTAGTCCCCACTTTAGCAAGAGTATGATCTTACGCAAATACTCATAGTAAAGTAGAAGGAGTTCAGATTGACAAACTTTCACCACGTCAAAGAGGAAAGATACACCAATCCCCCAGTGGACTTTAGGATCTTACAACTTCAATGATCAGGTAAAAGGGAAGATCATAAGAGAGAAAGAGAGAACCATGACTACAACTAGTAAGGTTCTCTTATTATGAGTCAAAAAAATGCAAAGAAAATTACAAGGCAAAGACAAAGTTCGCTAAGTAACTTTAAGTATCAAGAGAGAGAGAATCATGAGCGGAGTGTATTCTCCCACATTAAAGTGATTGCACATTCCTTTCTGGGAGTAATTGCTTTAAGATAGGATATACCCAAAAAGACAAGCACATTGTCGCAATAATTTATCACCCAAGAGACAACAAATCAAAGATTAATGAACACAAAACACAAAGCATGGGGTGGCTTTGCCTAACCTTGGACTCAGTATTCTTTTTATGATAACTCACGTATATCATATATGTGTGCGTGTGTGCGCGCATGCACGCAAAGAATTGCCCTCATCTCCCAAAGAAAGGAAACCACCATGGAAGAAGGAAACATATTTGTCTTTTGAGTCAACATAGAAGAGACGAAAAGAGATATCAACGCTTTGCATCATCCTCAAGTAGATCACACTAGGGATAAAAAATAGATGAAGGATCATAAACAAGCAAGAGAGGAAAGAGAAAGAGAATCCATGGTGCTAATGAAGCTAATCAAGCATGTCATCCTCCCCCAATCTTGCTAATAATTGTTTTGAGAAGGTGGACAATACACAAGAGGAGCCACATCAAGCACAACAGATGGAGGTATCATGGTGCAGGAGCACCTAGGACTTAGGCTTATAGTACTTCCACAATTTTGGCTTGTACTAACCTTATCCAAGTCAGGTTCCTAATAACAACTCCAGGAGGGTCCAAGGTGTGTGGGTGTTGTTTGCTTTGAGTCAAGTGTAGGCCTAGTTGAGTTGGTTTTCTTCCTAGGTTTGCACTTTGTGAGTAGGTGATAGTTTGAGTAGTGGAAATGACCTTATTGATGGTCAAAAGTGGCATAAATTGGTGTGAGAATTAGAGAGATTTATAATGGTCTTAGGAATTCCTAAAAAGTCTTGTGTAATGACTTGTAATAGGTTGTTTAGGTTGGCAAAGCAAAAAGTGGAAAGTTGTAAAAGTTGTCATGACAACTTTTGTCCTAAAGGAGCTTAGCAGTGGAGTTAGGGATAGCACAATTCCCTAGAATGCCTCCACATGTGGGGAAGACTATTTAAACCTCCTCTTGCACAGTTAAAAAGGTTGAAATTTTGATTTTGTATGATTGACAATCTGAAACTACTCATTTTCGGACTGTTATCACTGTTTTTGGCTTATTTTGCTTAAAATGTGAATACAAATGGATTGAATCCATTGATCCAGTTTTGGATTTGTAGTTCTTTGGTGTGCTCCAGTGTCATTTGTTTCATTTCATGCTTTGTATCTAGTGTGAGTTTCTACTTTCATTGTTTTGTTTCCAAATAGCCAGTTTTGGCTTGTAAATAACAATTTCATGTAAAACGGTTGCCCCATAAAATCCTTTTGTGCTACCATCATAGTCTATTGGGAAATGGAAGGCAACCCATTTTATAGTGTACATATGCAGGGAAGAGTTCTTGAAGTGGATATTAACATGGTTACCACCTTGTTCTAGGCAAGTCCAGGAGCAACCCGGCTAGAGAAGACAGGGTGAAAATTGAGTGCATAGTGCAGAGGTGATTACCAAACCTTGGCCAATCCATTTGGGATGATTCATGAGGTCCATATAGAGTTTCAATAGAAAGGAGAAACCTTGACAAGTCATCTAGATGCCCAATTCTCAAACTTGACCAGTCGTTGCCGGTTAAAGGCCTAGAAACCCTACCAAACCCTCATTTTTGGGTTAGGGCATTGTACGACGAGCTGGAGGACCAAAGCCAACAAAATCTCTTAGGGTTGGGTGAGTGTCTGAAGAAAAAAAAACCTTTTTGTAGGTTCTTTTGTACCGATTCCCTCAAAGCCCTTGAAAACCGGATTTTTGGAGGTCTAATAGGGGCTCATTCCTTGTAGCCCTATTTCTAGGCAAAATGGTGAAATCGGTGAGAAAGATAGTGAATACAAAGCACAAGTGGACCCAAATAGAATTAATTCCATGGTAAATTATACCTCCACACTTCTGCAATGACTCACAATAGTATGGGGGTGAAATTGACAAGTTGTCATCAAGTTGGCACAATTGAGCATATTGAAGACACTTTGTGATGATAGGGTTCCTAGTCAAACACTAGTTGCAAACACCTTGGGATTGGAAAAGAGAAAACCCTAGAAGAGATTGAGAAGGACTTGGAGGTCTTGGAGCATAGTTAGACCTGGAGAGGTTGGTGGAATTGAGCAACACCAACTAGGTGAAGTGTGAGCAAGCTAGGTAGACCCTATCATATCACAAGTTCCAAACAAAGACCATGCTTTAAGGATGAGTCACTTTGTTCATTACTACTAGATAGGATTAATGCTTTTTAATTTTTGTAGATAAATAATTGTCAACATCAACATTTTCATATTCATCATCAGAAATATTAGGATCCACATTTTCATCATTAACAACATTTTCACCTATTTCTTCATCAAGATTAATAAAAATAGGAGCCTTAATAGGAATAGAACTTGAAAAATCATTTTTCTTAATCATTTTGCATCTTGGAGAATTAGGTTGAATATCTTGTTTAGGAGAAAATGGAATCATGTCAAGAGTTGGTGTTTTAGGAGAAGAAATGATTTGGGAAGCAACTTCACGAGCTCTAGCACAATATCTTCGTCAGCGTTCTCTTGCACAATGGTTTTGGCTGAAAGTTGAGAAGGTTTAGATGAATGGGTTGAGGTCTTTTACTTTGGAAAATAGGAGAGGCCAGTCACTTCTCTTTGTAAGATGAAGGAGGAGGAACCACACCATATAAAGGAGGAATGGGAGGTGTAGGAAGGAGATTGGGTCCATCATGAGGAGGAGTAATAGGTCTACCCTTAGGAGAAATAACTTGATAGTTGGGAGGAAGAGAATTTATATCCTTGGGAGAGAGAATGGACTCATCTTTAGGAGAAGGAATAGAGTTTTCATTAGGAAGAAGAATACTTCTTTTCTTAGGAGAAAGGATACTCTTCTCTTTAGGAGAAGGAATAGGTGCGTCTTTGGGAAGAAGATTATTTCTTTCCTTAGGAGGAAGAATGATCTTATCCTCAAGAAGGGGTATTTGATCATCAAGAGGAATGCTAAGTGTTTTTAGGTTTACTTAATGACAAAATCATCTCATTTTTCCAATTTTGATATGATTTAAAGAGAGAATCACTTCTAGGTTGAAGAGGCTACAATTTTTTGAACCAAAAGTAATCAAGACAAACATCTCCATGCCTCACTAGAAGTTGATATATGATATGATTAAAAATTATGATTTAATCATTATGAGGAAGTTTCAAACACTTATGAACAATAGAAGTGATTTCTTTCATGGAAGAGAGCCAAGGATGTCCCAACTTCATACGAAATTGATCAGATGTAGGAATGATAGAAAATTTAACATCTAAACATTTAGTGCCATCATCAATAGGAAGTGTTATAGAACCAATAGCAGGACAAGAGAAACCATCAATAAATTTAACTACCACATCAATATCATCATATATCACTTGATGCAATTTCAAAGTATAAAGAAATTATTCAGTTGTCACATTAACCATGAAAGCGGGACCAATAAGCACTCCTCTATAAGGCATACCTTTGATTTTTGCACTGTATAATGGGCCATCGGGTGCTTTAATTGTCTCACTAGGATCAAATGTGATGCACAAGTCCTTAGGAGGTTCTTGTTGATCTACAAGATTCACCACATTATTAGATTCAAGGCCAATATCATTGGGAGAGAAAGCAAGATGGTCAGTCTCAATCACATTAGTGGAATGGGATGGTAAAGGATCAATGAAAATCTGAAGATTTTGATTAGGAGGAGCTACAGATTTGTTTCATTTATCATTCGCACCTGCCACAAATATGGTATTGTTATCAATCAAATCTTGAATCTTACTTCTTAATTAAAAATACTTTTTTAGTGTCATGACCAAGTTGACGATGATATTGACAAAAGGATTTAGCATCAAAGTAAGGTGAAGTTGTCTTAGATGGATCAATTGGTTTGATTGGGGGAATTTTTAACACATTCCTTTGTAATAATTGAGACAATTCTATGCAAAGATTCATTCAAAGGAGTAAATTATTTTTCTCTTTTAAAATTAGACAAAGGAGGCACATCTTTAGTGGCTGCTACATGAGTGTTGTTGTTGTCATTGAATTTCATAAATCCTTTGTTTGGTTTGAAATTTGTAAACAATTGTTGAGCACTATCACCCTTATCACTCGGAGCCATGGGAGGAGATTGCTCCAATTGACTCATGTTAGTTGATAATTGTGAAGTACTGCGCACAATTGTGGAAAGGAAGTAAACTTAGTTAAGAGAAGTTTATCCCTAATTTATTTTTGTAAATTAGCAATAAAAATTCTTTGGATATCTTGATTAGGCACAGGAAAAGAAATCTGAGAATACATATGCTTATATCTACCAATAAAATCAATCACTTTTTCTTTAACACCTTGTTTACAATGCATCAAATCAGTCAAAGTAATTTCAGGACCAATGTTATTGTGAAATTGTCAAATAAAAGCATTAGCCAATTATTGAAAAGAGGTAATAGAATAAGGAGGCAAAGAACAATACCATTGTAAAGCTTTATCATGTGATGTTCTAGTAAACAATTTTGTTAACAATCTTTGATCATGAGAAAAGTCACTACACAAAGTTTGGAATATTTTGACATGAGTTAAGGGATCACCTTTTGCATTATAAAGTTCCAACTGAGGGACTTCTACATGTTTGGGAGGGACAAATCTAACAATGTCATTGGATAATTGGCTCTAATGTGGGCACATTATACTTAGATCTATTCATAGAAACTATTTTTTGTTGTAAAGAGGACATTGTTTGAACTAAATTATTGATAGTAGCTTCAGTAGAAGGATTGAAATTAGACATGTTGGATTGAGAGGGAGGAGTAACATTGTTAAATGAAGGAAGAGATTGAGAATAAGGAGGTGGGACACTATGGTAGGTAGGTAATGGAGAAGATTGGGTGAAAAATGAAAGACTTATAGGAGGAATGAAGGAATTATGATTGAAGAAGTTACCCCCTTGACTAACATCTATAGGTGATATAGGTGATTGGGTAACAAGGGGAACACTCATGGTAGGAGGAATGACAGAAGAGGGATTTCCCCCATGATTGACACTTGTAGTTATGAAATTTTGTGTAGAGGTAGCTATGATGTTAGATGTAAAGGTGGGAATACTAGCCATAGGAGTTGTCAAGGGAATGGAATGACTAACTTGACTAGGAGGTTGTGTAAAATGTAGGACTTCAACACAACTCTTCATGGGCATAATATTAGAATAAATAATATGAGAAATACCACGCAAGGTATCAACACCATATTTATCACTTCTAATCATTTTTTTTAATCCTTCAATCAATGGGAGAGCTTCACTTTCCGAGTATTCTTGACTCATCCATTGTTGAAGATTGTCAAATTGACAGTCCACCTTTGCCAATTGGTCAATGGATACCCTAGTTAGTGATTCCTCCTCATCATCATAATTATCAAGAGGATAAACAAGGATCTTTGTAGGATTGGAAGCACCACCAATATCCTCATTGAAAAAGGTAGCCAAATTAGGCTCCATCTCCTCAGTAATTAAACCTTGGGCAGCCTTAATTCTACAACTTCTTCTTACGAGGATACTATAAGTACGGCTAATAGTAGTAAAACTCATGCACTAAGGGAGGGAAATTAGGAATCTGAATTTTCGCAGCTAAGTTGCAAATTAATTGATTAATTCAAAATTCTAAAAAGAAATGATGCAATCTCCTAGGAAATTAAAAATGAAAATTATCCACAAGAGACTGAATTTTAAAATTATGGCCTATTGAAAATAACCTCTTAATTTTTAAAATTGAAAATTGAAAGGAGGGAAGATTTAAAATTAAAATTAGGGTTGTCCAAAACTAACCTCTTAATTTTAGAATTTAAGATTTTGAAATGATGAAATATTGAAGAAATCAATTTAATTTTAAAAATTAGTGTGCATGTAATTAACCGCTTAATTTTAAAATTTAAATTGAAAATGTTGAAATTTAGATTTTCTTTCGACCTTAGGGCGACCTGAAATCAATAAAATTTCACAAGTATCTGGAATTGAACAATAAAATATAGTCAAAATAGGCTCCCAAAATTTGGGGAGAAAAAGTCGGGACTAGGTAGCTAGCCACTTGGTCCGACCAACTTCTTACCAAATTTTCAGGGAAGCAAGATATTGTGATTTTGATGTGAATTCTAGAAGGATATAAAAATTGAAGATGTCTAGATATGTGAAATCAAGCCTTGAAGGTCAAAATAGGAAACACTTAGGATATGTAATGAGATGATTAATTGAAAGAATGAAACAAGGAAGGCCACACTTAAGGTTAAGAGCCAAATTTAATAAGCTTTACATTTAATTAAACTGATTAAATGCTTAAAGGAAAATCGGAAATTGCACAAGATTAATTTAAATTTAAAAATTAGGTTTTGTTGCATAAGCCACTTAATTTAAAAATTTAAATTTTGAAAATTTGAATGTTGTAAGGTAAGAATATGAATTTTGAAATTGAAGCAAGAGCTCAAATCTGAAAATTAATTCAAGATCTATACAATCCACAAGTTCAATTTTAGAATTAAAAACTAGGGTTGTTTTTAATATAACTGATGCCCTCCTAAATGGCACAAGGTTAGTGAATGATCAACAACACAAAGAAACATGAAAACGTTAGATTGTCAGTGTTTGTCAATCAAAAACTAATCTAAAAAGGCATACCAAGAGAGATGCTAAAAACAAGCTAATATATCTAACTAAAGTAGCAAAGATAACGAAGCATCTCCAAATGCCTCTTAGCATGGTTTTAGTTCCTTCCTCCCTTGTTCCTCTCCTCTCCAAGTTCCAAAATAGTGTAGCTCTCAGCAGCTTTTTGCACTATGGATGCTTATGGAGGATTGAGATTGTAGTATTGAGCTTTGAATGTGAAATAAAAAGCTAATGCTATGCTATTGATGTTAAACTGATATATTTTAACCAAAATAATAAGATATTAGATGATTATGCTAAAAATGCTCTCTAAAATGTCTATAGCTTAGATGTATACAAGTTTTCAGGATCTGGATTATAAAGGAATGAGCTCTATTTATAGGAAAAATGGAGCAATGGATGGTTGAGATTGAAAGATTCAATCAAGGGTTGAGTTTGAAAGTTGGGGATCCATGTGCATAATTGGCACCGATGAAATGGTGACAAGTGTCAACATAGGGTTGGGTTGAGAAAAGGAGTGGAGGCATTAAAGGCCTAAGAAGACCTCATGGTTATCTAAAGGCTAAGGGTCAAGTCTAAATTAAGCTTACCCACTGGATTAAGAGTTAATCCAAGGATAAACCTTTGTGCATATGTTTAAGGGATAATCATGGTCAAAGCATTAATGGCCTGATGAGACCCTTGGGTTGGATAGAGGTTGAGTCAAAACAAATATTTTAACCATGTGGGAAGGTTTGAATTAACCATTAATGGTTATTGGAGACTTTGGGGATTAAGTGGTTGAAGGTTGAAAGCCTTTAAAGGTTATCAAAGACTTTGAGCCATTTAGTGGTTGAAGACTTGAAGCCTTTAATGGTTATCAAAGACTTTGAGGTTTTGAGAAGTGACTTCCCTTTGCTTAGGGATGTGACAAAATTTAGAAGATGGATTAGGCTAATTAGGAAGGGTTTAGAAGAATCTAGAAGGGGATTAGATTTTGCAAGTGGATTTGGTGGGTGAGGGAAAATAGGATTTTATTAAAATAAAAATTCATTTATTCCAATAAATGAGTGCAAGTTGCATTTGTAGGAAAATGCAAGTGGGGTGGGAATAATTATTTAAATAAATGTTTTATTTAATTTATTTAAAAGAGGAAAAGGGGGATTTAATTAAATAAATAGATTTTATTTGTTTAATTGATTTGTATTTGGTTTAATGAATGAATTAAAATAAATTGAATAATTTATTTAATTAATAGAAGAATGTTTGGGGATGAATTAATTAAATATTAATTTAATTAATTGATGGCTAGTGGATTTTTAATCAAATAAATAGTGAATATTTATTTAATTAAGCTGGACAGATTTATGTGACTACATTTGCCCCTCTTTGAGATGGTCCGGTTTATCGCGTCGTTTCAAAGAAAGAAAAATAGGTGTGAAGAAATGCCCCATAAAATGTGAATTTTATGGGTGGTATGCCCCCTCGAGAGATGGGCCGAGAAATTTCAAAAAATCGGGCGATCTCTCGAAAAAGAACGAAAATTGGCAGGGTGGTAGAAGAGAAGAAGTTAGTCATATGGGTGAAAAATAGAAGAAAACGGGGAAAACATGGAGAAATGGGAGGCTCGGGAAGTTCACGGGGACCACGACGATGAGCAGGGGAGAAGTTACGGTGACCACGAAGGGTATAAATGGGGTGAAAGGGGTGAAAACAAGATCATTTGTGACCGCGACTAGTTGAAAACGAGAGCTCTGATAGTGACATTTGGAGGAGCAAGCAGCAGCTACGATGCCGATTTTGATCACCGAGCATAGATTCGAGCTAGTCCGACGATTCCAGTGGCCAAATGACTACGGACCAGCGGTACGCAAGTTCGAAAACTCAATTTTGGTGCATTTTTGCTAGGTTTTTAGCTGAGTCCAAGTCAAGTCGGAGCAAGAGCGCTGGAACTGTTATTTTGGCGCTTTTGCTCCATAAAATAGCGCTATTGTGCCGCAATGGCACTATTGTCCCCTTGTTTGAGCGCTTTGGTCATGCATTAGCGCTATTGGTTAAGTAGCGCTATTGTTGGGTTAATTGAGTGCTTTTGCTGTTAAGTAGCGCTAATGGGTAGCTGATTGAGCGCTTTGGTAGTTGTAGCGCTATGGTATAGCTGTTTGAGCGCTTGTGATATAGTTGTAGCGCTATTGTTGAAAACTAGCGCTTTTGTTGGTAAAATAACGCTTTTGCCTTAAGATAAAAAGATGCCCCAGTTTGGATGCAGAAAATCTCCTGATGCCAATGATTGATGGATGGCGAAGTGAAGTGAGAGTTGTTTTGAACCATAGCAGCCTGATGAGACTTAGGTCATTTGTTAGGATAAATGCCCGTTGAAGTCTAGGTGGCTATGATTGCTTACCTGTTGAGACCTGAAGATACTTGATCAAAGTATCTGATGATAGTCTAGGTTTAAACTTAAGAAAGTTTGAAAACAAAACAACTGATGGTGATTGATGAATGTTCATGTGCAGGAGGATCTGCGCGTGTTGCAGTTACGCGAGCGCCATCCTGCGACACAGGGGTTGCGGGACCGATTGACGTAGACGGAGATTGATTGTATTGCAGCGACTGGGCTCTACGAGGTGATGCACATGCCCGTGATTCATATGAATCACGGATTGATCACAGCACTGGCGGAGCGGTGGCACAGCGAGACGTGCACCTTTCATTTGGCACAGGGGGAGATGACTATGACGTTGGAGGATGTGTGGCGCATCCTACGGATTCCGATTCGAGGAGAGCTGGTCACATATGATAGATCCTGGGGGACTGTGGCAGTACAGAGGATATTTGATGAGGATGTATTTATTGATGATGGCTCGATCGCATGGGAGGATATAGCGGCACTATATGAGCCACTTCTAGCAGTGTTGTCCGGGATTGTGGGAGGACTTCTGTGTCCAAACAGGCGGTCACATGGGTTGGCGGTGGGATGGGGACAGGTTATCGAGATGATGATGACCGAGGGGACCCGATTTGCATGGGGGTTGTGCGTGCTGGCGCACATGTATCAAGAGCTCCATGAGGTAGTGTACCGAGGGAGAGGTTCCTTAGCAGTGGGCATGACGTTGCTACACATTTGGGCTTGGGAGCACCTACCAGTGACTCGACCGGTGAGTCTAAGATTCCGTGCGGTGGATCAGCCGTACATGTTTATGTACAGTGGTATGATGAGTCAGCCCCACTTGGGGAAGTTGGAGTGGTGGCGACGGGCATTGGATGACCTAGATGCAGTGATATGGCGGCCATACTTGGAGTGTGAGCCATGGGATGATGACGCAGAGGCACTGCCGTATGTTTTTATGACTCGATTCCTCATTGGGAGGACGACATATCATGTGGAAAGACAGGTGCCAGGGAGAGTGATGAGGCAGTTTAGATGGCAGCAGGGACTGCCTAGTGGATCAGGAGAGTATGCACGGGTGATTCGGGAGAGGTATGCATGGGGTCCAGTGCTACCTTATGATCAGGCACTAGCAGAGTTTCGGACACTGCAGGTGGGGCCATGGGACTTATGACCGAAGGTCCTTGATGCAGGGGTTACAGATGAGTACACGCGGTATCGGGTGGCACACCTAATCCTACAGATATCGGACCCAGCAGAGCCGATCCCAACATTTGAGGATGAGAGGGGACGGAGACGGGGGAGGGCAGGAGGTTGAGGAGATGGAGGAGGAGGAGGTGGAGGTGGAGGAGGTGGTGGTGGTGGAGGAGATGGAGGAGGTGGAGGAGGTGGAGGAGGATTGGGGATGCGGAGTCAGCAGAGAGGGAGAGGTGGACTACCTCTACAGATCTCACGGGGACCACTAATACCGAGAGGAGTGCAGCTGAGTGGGAGGGGGATGGAGAGGGAGATCCCGATGGACAGAGGGGTGGGGACTTCTGGAGAGGGAGGTGTAGGGGAGGCAGCTATGGACACCGGGGAGGGAACCACTGGAGATCTGCGGGAGCATATTATAGTGTGCTTGCAGACGCGGATAGAGGATTTGGAGGTAGAGGTAGCAGCTAGGGATGTGCAGCTATGTGCACGGGAGTCAGAGCTGATGGTGGTGCTGTGGGAGAGAGATACTGCAGTGGAGAGATTGGCGGAGCTGGAGGAGAGAGTGCGGACTGGAGTAGGAGCACAGGGGCCTACAGGGGAGGTTATGAGGCAGTTTGGGCGAGCACAGGCTGAGATAGAGTACTGGCGAGGTTTATATGAGCAGGTGGTGCCACTCAGTCAGCGAGCTCTCAGTTATACCCAGATGCGGCAGATGAGATCAGAGCGATCACAGAGGATGCAGAGTAGTGGGGGAGTGATGGGTCCTTTGAGGCGGGAGAGATCAAGAGATGCAGGAGGGAGTGGGGGTTCGATGAGGCCTCCACGGAGAGATGGATCAGGTGGTGCAGGCACCAGTGGTGGAGCAGGGGGCAGTGTGAGGACAGCATCTGGCCAGAGCGGCATTTGAGAGAGCATTCATGCCTATATGTATTTGTATCATTTATTTTGTGGACTGTATCTTGGATGGCTCTTGGTAGCCGATTTTGTAGACTTCATTGTACTCTGATATATGAGATGAGATATATGAGGAGATCCCATATTTTGATGATATGCATTTGATTATGTATGGATGTTTATGCAGGATGATGAGTTATTGCTTAGATGTATATGTGTATATGTATGTATTGATGAGATGTTTCCTATATGCATGTTTTTATGATGATACTGACATATGAATGCAGGTTTATATATGTATGATTTGTTTGATTTTGGGATGTAATGCTTTTATGTATGTAATGTCATGATGATGATGTATGCTTATGATAATATATGAATAGGAGTTTGGTGTTTCCTATTTTGATATAAGGATGAGATGATGTTAATGTAATGGTTGAATGAATGATGTTATGTATGAATATGCATCTAGATGTTTGTCAAATGAATGCAATATGGATAAACAAAATGCAAAGTACAAATGTTTATATGATAATGTGTTAAATGAATGCATCATGGATAAACAAAATGTAAAGTACAAATGTTTATATGGTAATGTGTTAAATGAATGCATCATGGATAAACAAAATGTAAAGTACAAATGTTTATATGGTAATGTGTTAAATGAATGCATATGTATAATGGATATAAAATGTTAAGAACCAATGTTTTGTAAACAAATGGATTTTATGATTCTAAATGCTTTAAATATGATTTAAGTACAAATGATAAGGTGATGATACTATAACTTATGTGTTTAATAACTGCACCTTAATGCAATTAAAAAGAGGATAAATGAATGTAATGCGAATGAATCTTAAAACGAGCATAATAAGATACTTATTAATGAATGAATGAATGCACTTTTTAACTAAATGGATAAATGAATGTGTGTAATAATAAATGATACAAGTTGATAAGATGATAATGGATAATTGACACTAAATGAATGCCTAATAAAATGGTCTAAAACAATCAAAGACAATTTGATCTCATGAATGAATCGAATTATTGATGATTGATGCAATGCTACAAAATGATTAATGAAAACTAAATGTCAAGAAAATGAACTATATGCAAAGTTTTTTTTTTTTTTTTTTTAAATGACATGAATGTTTAATGCAAGATGCAACTAAATGTTTTAATGCAAGGTGCAACTAAATGTGAGGATGATATGATCATGAGGAATGCAAGGTTTTGTAAGACTTAGCATGATGCATTGATGACGTATCAGAGTACTCGATCGTGATTGTATCCAAGACCAGCTTAGCTTTCATATTTTGCATATAAGGCCTACATATGAATGAGCGAACGGATGGGTGTTTATGCAACGGAATGCAATATATAAACAGATGAGATGGAATGACGATCCATAGTGCTCTATTTTCATCATTGAGCTTTAAAATGTTGTAAGAGAATACAAGCATCTTGACATAATGATTCAAGATGACCTGAGTATTCCTTACATGGATTTTAATATAGCAAGTTAATACAAGCAACTTGATATAATGGATTAAGTTGACCTGAGTATTGCTTGCGGAATAGATAAGGATTATCTCCTTTCATGCATGACTTGGAACGTCCTCCTTGATCTTAGACTGATCATATCCTGAGACAAGTGCATACCGTACTAAGAGATAAAAACCTTTATCCAATTTGGATGATGTAGGAAGGAACCAAAGGAAGAGCATTGTACCTGCAAACAAACAATATATACATAAAGAATAAAGAATAGGGATCCTTGGTAATGGTTCATGCTCATATGGTCGAGGTATACGCTGTAGTCAGCAAGCCATAGTGATCTATGACTGTATTTTTGCCTATGATCACATAGCTTAGTGAACTTCTCACGTAGACACCATTAGTACATGCCCCAAAACTTCATCGGAAATAATGCGCAAATGATACAAAATAATGCTGAAAGATCCTGATACAGATAAACAAATGATTGTACTCACAAATCAACCAAGTATTTGATAGCTTAACATAATTTTCTTGTCAAAGAAAATGTCACTTTTGTCTTTGTTTTGGTAAGGAAGGATGCATCCTTGTTGAAGACAGTTTGATTGTTGATGTTGATTGTGTGGTTGATTGGTAAATGGTCATTGTGTGAGTAGTTTTTCAATGTTTATTTTGGTATCTGCATGGATGGGTATGTACAAGGTGTTGCCATGTTTTTGTGTGATTTTTCAATGGTTTTGTCGATGTTTTTGGATTTTGAATTGTTTTGAATGTTTTTGGTATTTTTGCGAGATATTTTTGAATGTTTTTGGATTTTTGATGATTGTTTGAATGAAGAACTTAATGAATCATAAGACAATGTAGAATCCACTTCCATCAATAGGTTAAAGGCATTGCCCCAGTTTTAGACATGACTATGAAAAAGCGGGATGCAAGATGTATGGAGTACTATCATAATTGCAGAGGAATAACAAGCCATGTTTTTTGGATGGATGGATGTATGTATGAAGTAGATGTGATCGCAACAAGTTTGAAAGACAATGGAGCCATAGCCTTTACGAGTGGCGCTTGTTTGCCAGGTTTTCACCACCGTACTTACCCAAGGTGCCACCGGAGTGGTTGTTCACCGTTTGGATGCATGATTTTTCTTTACTTTTTTTGAATGTTTTTGTATTTTCTTCAGGACATTTTTCTGAATGTTTTTGGTATTTTCTGGTATGTAGGGGAGCCTGATGCTCTGTACAGCTTAGGTATAAAACCATTTGAGGTGCATGCTATTGATTGGATCTGCAAGCGGTTCTCCTTTTGATGTAGCCAACTGATATGCCCCGGACCCGAACACAGCAGTGACAACATATGGGCCCAGCCAGTTTGATTCAAACTTGCCCTGATGTTCTCTATTTGGTTAGTTGCGAGGATTCTCTCGTAGAACAAGATCACCTACCTCAAATGTACGAGGTCTAACTCGGTGATTGTAGCTTCTGCTCATGCACTGCTGATAGGCTTTGAGGTGATTGTATGCAGCTTGTCGTTTCTCATCAAGTAACTCTAAGTCTTGAAGACGGGATACTCTGTAGGATTCATCATCGATGAGATTGTGCAAGGAAACCCGTAATGATGGTATCTCGACCTCAATAGGCAAGATAGCTTCTGCACCATAGACCAATGAATAAGGAGTTGCACCTGTAGGGGTTCGAATGCTAGTTCGATATGCCCATAGCGCTGGATTTAGTTGAACATGCCAATCACGACCGACATCATTGACTGTCTTCTTTAGGATCCTCAATATGTTTTATTGGATGCTTCAGCCTGACCATTGCCTTGTGGGTAATAGGGAGTGGAAAAGCGGTGTTGGATATGAAATTTCTCACAAAGTTCACGGACATCCTGATTTTTGAAAGGAAGACCGTTATCTGTGATGATGGACATGGGTACACCATACCGGCAGATGATGTAGTTGAGGATGAATGAGGCGATCTCCTTGCCAGTGACTTGGGTAAGTGGAACAGCTTCGATCCACTTTGTGAAATATTCGGTGGCGGTAATAATGAATTTATGGTCATTAGATGAAGATGGATGAATCTTACCCACAAGGTCAAGGCCCCATTGACAGAAAGGCCATGGTGTCGTGATTGGTTGTAGTTCCTGGGCCGGTGCATGTATCAGGTTGCCATGAACTTGACATTTCTTGCATTTTCTGACAAAGTAGTAGGAATCCTTTTCCATAGATGGCCAATAATATCTAGCTTGCATGAGTTTCTTGGCTAGTGATGGACCACTTGAGTGAGTCCCACAAATTCCTTCATGGACCTCTTCCAAAGCCTTTGTTATCTCACCTTGTTCCAAACATCGATGGAGAGTACCATCAAGACCGCGTCGGTATAGGGTTTCGACAATAATGGTATATCGAGCAATTTGGCGAATGAAGGTTTTACGTTGGTTATTTGATTGGTTGGGAGGAAAGGTGTGATCGCGGAGGTAGGTGTAGAATTCACCGTACCATGGGGATTTAGAACTGACAAGGTGACATATCATTTCGGATTCGGGGATATCATAAGCGGGAATCCAAAGCTGTTCTACCAAGAACTCGTAGCGTGTTGAATTCTGTGGAAGATCTAGGAGAGATGCGATGGTAGCCATAGCATCAGCAGCTCGATTCTGATCTCTTGGTATCTGCTCAAAAGTAATAGTAGTAAATGATGTCTTTAGATTGTCACCATTTGCTTATATGGCATGAGTTTATCATCCTTGGTCTGATATTCATCTGTTGCTTGTCGAATGACTAGTTGGGAATCACCATATACTCGCAGTTCTTGTAATTTCCATTGTACGGCTAACCTGAGTCCTGTGATCAAGGCCTCATACTCGGCTATATTGTTTGTGCATGGAAATGTGAGCCTATAAGACTTTGGGATGCTATCACCTTGAGGTGTGATAAACAGAATGCCTGCCCCCGAGCCGTGCCTAGTGTATGAACCATCAAAATATAGTTTCCATGGTTGTGTTGTTGTGATCATGAATATCTCTTCATCTGAAAAATTGGAAATGAGAGGATGATCGCCTATGAGTGGTGCATCGACCAACTGATTTGCAATGACCTGCCCTTTGATAGCTTTACGGTCCACATACTCGATGTCAAATTCACTTAGAATCATCACCCATTTGGCTAAGCGACCTGTCAATGCTGCTTTGCTAAGTAAATACTTGAGTGGATCAATCTTTGCAATGAGTTGTACTTTGTGTGTTAACAGATAGTGCCTCAGTTTAGTGGCTGCTAAGATTACTGCTAGGCAAGCTCGCTCAATAGGGGTGTAATTGAGTTCATAGCCCACTAGTGTGCGAGAGATGTAGTAAATAGCACACTCTTTTCCTTCTGCATTATGTTGTGCCAGTAGTACACCCAATGTTGTACTTGTTGCTGAGATATAGAGTAACAATGGTCTACTTGGATCTGGTGGGATCAACAATGGTGGATTCATGAGATAGTTTTTAAGCGTCTGAAATGCTTGCTGGCATCAGGCATCCCACTGAAAGCGGATGTTCTTGTGTAGCAGGTGTGTAAATGGGTGACACTTATTAGCCAGTTGTGCAATGAATCTTCGGATGGATTGAAGTCGTCCTTGTAGTGTCCTTAGCTGACTGATATTCTTTGGAGGTGGCATGTCCATGATTGCTTTTACCTTTGCTGGGTCAACCTCAATACCTTTGCTTGAGACAATGTATCCTAGAAGCTTCCCGGAGGTTACTCCAAAGACACATTTCTTTGGGTTGAGTCGAACATGATATTGTTCTAGTCTATCAAAGATTCTCTCTAATATGTCCAAATGACCTTCTCTAGTGAGTGATTTTGCTATTAAGTCATCCACATAATCTTCCATCATAGTATGCATCATGTCATGGAAGATGGTGGTCATTGCTCTTTGATAGGTCGCTCCTGCATTCTTTAGACCGAAAGGCATTACATTCCAGCAATATGTGCCCCATGGACATGTGAAGGCTATCTTATGTTGGTCCTCTGGTGCGATCTTTATTTGATTGTATCCTGAAAAGCCATCCATGAGTGAAAGCATGGCATGTCCTGCTGTCAGATCCACTATGATGTTGATATTTGGAAGGGGGAAGTCATCCTTAGGACAGGCCTTATTCAGATCTCTGAAGTCAGTACAAATGCGGATGCCCCCTTTTGGTTTGCTGACAGGCACAATATTGGAGATCCATTCTGCATAATCAATTGGTCTAATGAAACCAACATCTAGGAGTTTCTTGAGTTCTGTTTTGACTAGCACTGCAATCTGAGGATGCATCTTATGAAGCTTCTGCTTGACAGGTTTGGCTCCTTCTGCTATGGTGAGATGATGCATGACTAAATTAGGATCAAGCCCAGGCATGTCTGCATATGACCATGCGAAGTTGATCTGACGCTTCTGGAAGAACTCTATAAATTTAAGCTGTTCCTCTGGAGTGAGAAGAGATGCCAGATGTATGATATGAGGATTTTCAGGAGTCCCCACATTGTACTCTTTGGTTTCCTCGATGAGAATTGTTGATCATTCTTGTTGTGTATTATCAGGGAGAATGTCAAACCCTTCATCCTCAGGCACCTCAGAGAGGTTTTCACTGTTGGATACGCTCTTTCTTTTTACTTTTGTCAGATCAAACAGTGCCACAGTGTGGTTTTCACTGGAAGATCCATGTTTTAGTGTTATATTTTTGCAGCTGAAAGGTTTGGCATCCGCCCCGAAGTATGCTGCGCTATTAAGTTCAATGGTGAATCCAGCTTTGTGATCCCCGCTTGGTAGGTTATCCCTTAATTCCAAAAAGTCAATGATAGCCTCATCGTTTTGGAAGAAGTCAAGACATGGGGGATTTGGTTGGTTCCATTCGATGAGTTCAGGGTGGACAATGGGCATTACTTCATCGACCAGGTTAAGTTCGTTAGAAGTATCAGTGAGGGTTAAGACGTTATGGTGAAAGTTGTTGATGGTACTTTCCCTGTCAGAATCAGGCGTAGGATGAGATGTAGGGTCTGTGGAAGATGTTTCCAAAACAGGAACCCAAGTGGTCTTTATCTGTGCTTCTCTGTAAACAGGGATATCTTTGCGTGGTGGAGGTGGTGATGTGTCTTCCTCATCTGAAGTGTTAAGTTGTACTGAATCAAATTCCCACTCATGTGAGTCGGTCTCTGAATCACTTTCCAGCATCCGATTACTATACCATACTGGGATGTCCTTTGAGTTAAATACTGCAGGTGTGATTGGTTGACGTACCTTTGTAATGATCGGTGCTGCAAGGTGGTTGATGGAGATTAAAGAATCTGATATGGGAAGTATTGGTAGTATTGACTCAGTGGTTTCTGCTGGAACTGCGGGTGCCATAGATACTGCTGCAGGTTTCGATACAGTTGTTGCTGCTAATGGTGTTGCTGATGGGATTGCTGGTTCATTTGGTGGGATGAGTGGCATTGGTGATGGCTGTGTTGGGATTCGGAGCCTCGATGGGGTAGTTGGGATGGTGCTTGATGCCGCTTTGATAATGAAAGGCGTTCGCTTTGCAGCAGGTAGACAAAATGGTTTGTTGGGTTTTCCTTTGAATTTTAATTTAGGGAAGATCTCTTTTTCAAAGCCGAGGCCTGTATTTCCTTTGGGCTTGAATTCTGGTAGTAGAGGTTCATGTCGTCCTTGTTTGCAATATCTCAAAGAACTCTGACCATCATATCCCATTCTTTGCATAATGAGGAGACCTTTGCCATACTGATCCATAGGAAGTGTAATGCGCGGTATATCAGTGGTGATGGGATCCTTATAGATCCATTCTGCCAGGTCATCATCTTGTGTTTCTTCTTCTTGACTCTTTCCAAGAATGAAAGGCGTCAAAGCACATGCTGGTATGTTTAGTGGTTGCTAGAGTACCTGCTGTGGTTTACCATGAGTTCTAGGAGAAGTGGGCATTTGCCCTACACAAAAGAGTTGACTCAAGTTGTATTCCCCAGGACCCTCCTCTGCGATCTTCATCTTAAGCTTTTCTTGCTTGGGTATAGTGGTGTTTGAACGGGCAAGA
This sequence comes from Cryptomeria japonica, assembly GCF_030272615.1. Classification (NCBI taxonomy): domain Eukaryota; kingdom Viridiplantae; phylum Streptophyta; class Pinopsida; order Cupressales; family Cupressaceae; genus Cryptomeria; species Cryptomeria japonica. The sequence continues at coordinate 281,724,288 of NC_081406.1, read as the reverse complement.
GAGGCGGGACTGATATATGATGTGGAAGAAATGGCTTCTCTATTATTAGGAACGGTAATCTCTGGTTGATGGTTGATATTATGGCAATATGCAAAGGGGTTTGCATCACCCAGGATTGTGATCTCTACACCGTTATGTGGGAACTTGATACATTGATGGTAGGTAGATGGAACAGCTTGCATGGCATGTATCCAAGGTCTTCCTAACAATAGATTATATGGCAGAGGAAGGTCCAGAACCTGACAAATGATGTGCTTTACCACGGGGCCCACTAGGATTGGTAGTACCACAGCTCCTTTGGATGAACGCTCCGCATCGTCATAGGATTTGATTGTGATCTTCTGACAAGGATCCACTGATTCTACTGCATATCCCAATGCTGTGACCAACTGTAGTGTGCAAATATTGAGGCCAGCTCCATTATCGATCAAGACTCGCTTGATCCTATGCTGGTTAATGAATCCTTCGATGTGGAGTGAGGCATTATGTGGTTGTTGGAAGGAAGAGTTGTCACTTTCAAAAAAAGTGAGACAAGGTGATGACTTTAGACTTCCAACCATGGCTTGAAATTGGTCCGTATTCAGATTTGCAGGGACTGACGCCTCTTGGAGTGCTTGATCCAAGATAGTTTTATGAGAGGGTGATAGGCGCAAAAGCTCTAAAATGAATATAAGCGTAGGGGTTTTGTCTAATTGTTCCACAAGATTGTACTGCTTTGGGATGGAGGTGGTGCCTTGTGGAGCTGCCTTGATGGTAACTTTGTCGCGACGTGTAACAACATTGCAATTTGAGTTGGGATTTTTGAAGGTTATGGTTGCAACTTGTTCACTGGCATCATACAGATGATTTACAGTGTAATTATACGCAGCCTGTGTATAATCAGTGGTATCAGGACCTCATCTGGAAGTGGAAGGACCCCTTTGATCTTGGGATGGAAGTGGATTTTTGAACATCAGATGATCATTATTTGTGGTTTTTGGGTCATGTCCTTCAATTTCAATTTCTCCTCAATCAATAAGATCCTGAATGAGATCTTTCAATCGGTGACAATTACTTGTCTTGTGTCCTCTTCCTTGATGGAATTCACAGTGTTCAGTATCTCTCCACCATGCCGGTTTGACTTGAGGCTCATAGTTTGATAGCTTAGGTAGAGTGACCAAATTTTGGGAAATAAGTTGTCGCAACACTGTTTCAATGGGTTCCCCTAAGGGAGTGTATGTTCGTTTCTATTTTTGCTGACGAGGTCTTGGTTCATCGTGAGATGTGATGCGACCTTGATTGGAAGGAATGTTTGTGTTATTCTGAGGTGGAGGATTTTGTCCTACAAACCGAACCACAGGTTGTGCATTTTGTATAGTCCTGGCATCCACAACCCCATCATTGACAACATTCTTGTTTTTATTCCAGAAGCTTGGTTTATCACTGTTGAAGCGTGGGCAAGGACCATCTTTTGGTTCATTAAAGATTTTGATGAGTCCTTTCTTGATGAGTGCCCTTTCACATTTCAAACCCTTTGTGATCATATCATTAAAAGAGTCTGTGTCTTTGATATCCAGGTGAAATTCCATTTCTTCGTTTAAGTTGGAAATGAATATTTCCACTAGTTCTCATTCAGGTAACTGAAGAGAACGTCTGCTAGACATTTGGCGCCATCGTTGCAGGAATACTGAGAATTGTTCACCTGGTTTTTGTTTGGTGTTGCACAGATCAGCCATGGTGATGTCGCATTCAATGTTATGAGAGTAATGAGTGAGGAATTTCTGGATGAGTTCCTCAAATGTTCTAATGCCACCTAGTAGTTGGGAAAACCATGATGTGGTTGTTCCTCCCAAGCTTTGGGGAAAAAGGCGCATTAGGTAGGTGTCTTCATATGCCACTTCAAGACAAGCGGAATGAAATTCTCGGACATGATCGCGGGGATCCCCCTTTCCTCTATATTTTTCAAATTTGGGTGTTTCGAACCCTCGAGGAAATGGTGGCATGTAAAGATTCCTATCAAAAGGATAGGGACATATGTCATTGAGTGAGAACTGGTTAGTCTTGACACCACTATGAAGGTGTTGGGCGAGATTCTTGACTTGTTGCCGCAACATCTCCATTTCATTTGGAGGAGGAGGTGGTGGGTTACCTCGAGGAATGTTATATCTGATGGGATCTCTATCTCTTTCCTCTTCATGGCGACTTTGTCTTTCTGATGCTTGTCTTAATTGGGCAAGATCAAAGTCAAATGGGAGTTTTTCTCCTTCTCGAGCGAGTCTTAAGAAGTGAGCATCCGCATTGCTCCTGAGTATTTCATCAAACAATCTGTTAAAGAGAGGGTTATGCTGAGCCCTTTCTATCGTTGCAGGAGTGGGAGTACTTGGGTTTTCGTCATAGGCATTTCCTCCAAGTGCTTCTTGAAATTCATTGAGATTTTCCTCTTCTTCTTCTTCCCTTTCTATTTCTCGTTGCCTAGACTGTGATCGGGTTTGGGCCATTTTGTGTATGAGTTTTTGTTGAAATTGAGTGAAAATGATGATGAGTTTAGGATGAAATGAGAATTTGATGATTAGTGGATTGTGTTGCACGTGGATCTCTAGCACTTTTTAAGGTGGATGTAACCAAAATTCCTTCTTTGAATTGCTTGCTTGTTTGATAAGATTTGATGTGATAAGGTGTAGAGAAATCTGAGATGTGTTACAGATTTAACTACCTAGTAATGAGAGGATTCACTCATGAACTAGTTTTAACCTGCGTAGATGTGTCTCTTAGGATGAGCTTATCCTAGATGTAGAAACAATCTAAAAAGTGATGTGAAGTGTTTGATTTCAAGCAATATCTAAAAGAGAATTTTGGGACAAGAACCTCTTAATGTTTTGAGAGTTGGGGATGGATTGATGATGAAATGATGATGTATGAGTGAGATGATGGATGAAAATGTTTTCAACTTCAATAAAAACTCTGTGTTACAAATGGGACAAACTCTATCTCTTCCCTTTCGGGTGTTGGTGGTACTTCTCGAGCTGTGTTGTATGTGATACAGATGTTTGGGAAGAAGTTTGGATTAATCTTTCCTCCTTGATTTTTGTGATAACTCAGAGCTCTATATTGCATAAAAGCTCTTCGGTTCAATGATTCTGAATCAAATTCATTTGTTTTGCCTTGAAGGTAGAGACACATACGATGTAGAAAGACTCTATGTGAGACCAAGATTTGTCGATTGATATAGAAGAACTTCCTTCTTTTGATAAAAGCCTTTGAGCTTAATGGTCTTCTTTTCAAGTTGATATTCTGATGACACTTCTGCTTTCGCAAGATGTGAAGAATGGTCATAAAATTTTGACTCTTTGTTGTTTGTACCTTGTTTTTGATGTTTTTGGTAGTGTTGACAGATGTTTGGTTGGATGAATACTTTGTTTTTGGGATTGATTTTCTGATTTTTCTTTGACAAGAAAAACAAAGCAAGCACACAAACACAAGAATGTTGCCTAAAAGGCACAAATGAGTATGGGTCTAGATTAACCCAATCCTTGGACTTGTATATGACCCTTCCTTTAGATGTATTTTAAGGTGTATTTCCAAAAACCTGAAGTCGGCTCAATTTGCACTAGGTCTTTAAAACGAACACACTTCAAACACTTTTTATCCCTAAGGTCAAATGGCCAGTTGTGATAAATTTAGCCCACATCTTGATATTTCTTCGACTTTGGTACTACATACCTTATGAATCCCGCCGTGGCAGGTAAGGATGTGATATACTAAGTCTTGCACGAGCATAACAAATAGATGATCCCTATGATGGGGGAGTCACCACTTTCATGAAGCCACAAGTGACTTTTCAAAAAGCTATGTTTCTACTCAAGGAAATATGTATGGTGAGTATCTTGGGAGCAAAACCATCTATGCTCTTGCACTAAATTATATTGCAAATATCCTCAATCAATAGAATGGGTGGGCTACTACTTAAAGGTGTTTAGTCATGTTCGATGTTTTTGGACATAAGTTCATTCTGCAGTGACTCACTTAAGAGCCTTGTAACTGGTGGTGGGGCCCATTTGTCCTTTCGGCCAGTTACACTGTAGGAATAGCTATACCCAAGGCTACAACTTTCGCTCTCACCTGATTTCTATAGTGGCTCGAAGGATTTACCGCTCGAGGTCGTTCCCAAGAGTATCGATCCCTTGGCAGGCCTCTCTTAAAAAGATAAAATTTGAGTGTTACTAACACTTTTCTCTTGCACCTAGGACCACGAGAGCCAAGGGAGAGGATAGTGTGTGTTAGAAGTAGGACCACTCGACCAACTCTTTGCACAAGCGTGCTAAACACGAAATTCACTTGTTCTTTTTAATCCAGCATTTTGCAAATGTGCTCTAACTACTTGGAGATGTTGCTCCAACAATCATGGTGTTCTTTTTAACTTCAAAGGCAATGTGTTTTTGTAATCTAGAATTCGAAAATCCTGGTCAACTTAATGAAAAACACGTTTTGCTTGAAGTAAAATTTGTTTGCAAAAAATTAAAAACAAGTGGTTTGTTCTTTTTACTTGCCCAAAATTGAAGTGTGGCTTGTGATTTTTAGATTTGATGCAAGGAAAGCAAATTTGTTTGTTGATTTTAAGCACCAAAAGACAATTTATCCTAACTAGAAAGCATGACAAATTTCTTTGTTTCAAGTTTTTAATGCACCAAAGGAAAAAAATTTATTTTTAGGGGTTATTTTTTTTAACCTACAACAACCACAATTCGTTAGTAAAATTTATGTCCCAGGGGGGGCTTCCACAAGCCTAAGATGTTCAATTTTTCAGTTACAAGGCAATTTGGACGACACTCTGTCGCAATAGCGCTAGTCTATGTTTTAAACAGAAGCGCTACTTTACACAGAAGCGCTGAAAGAACGGGAGAGACAGAGAGGCAAAAGCGCTAGAAGTTTTCCAATAGCGCTAGAAGAAGAACATAAGCGTTAGAATAAGGTCAAAAGCACTGAAACTTTTACAATAGCGCTATTGTAGGGACAATAGCACTAAAATAAAAAGTGTCGGTAGCGCTAAAACGGGTTCAATAGCGCTAAAGCGCAACCTGTGTGGCACTTTCAACAAGCAAACATGTTAGATAAAAAAAAAAGATATGTTTTTGGTGGTTCAATTCACGTCGGGTTCACCAAATGATGCCCTCCTAAATGGCACAAGGTTAGTGAATGATCAACAACACAAAGAAACACGAAAACGTTAGATTGTCAGTGTTTGTCAATCAAAAACTAATCTAAAAAGGCATACCAAGAGAGATGCTAAAAACAAGCTAATATATCTAACTAAAGTAGCAAAGATAACGAGGCATCTCCAAATGCCTCTTAGCATGGTTTTAGTTCCTTCCTCCCTTGTTCCTCTCCTCTCCAAGTTCCAAAATAGTGTAGCTCTCAGCAACTTTTTGCACTATGGATGCTTATGGAGGATTGAGATTGTAGTATTGAGCTTTGAATGTGAAATAAAAAGCTAATGCTATGCTATTGATGCTAAACTGATATATCTTAACCAAATTAATAAGATATTAGATGATTATGCTAAAAATGCTCTCTAAAATGTCTATAGCTTAGATGTATACAAGTTTTCAGGATCTGGATTATAAAGGAATGAGCTCTATTTATAGGGAAAATGGAGCAATGGATGGTTGAGATTGAAAGATTCAATCAAGGGTTGAGTTTGAAAGTTGGGGATCCATGTGCACAATTGGCACCAATGAAATGGTGACAAGTGTCAACATAGGGTTGGGTTGAGAAAAGGAGTTGGAGGCATTAATGGCCTAAGAAGACCTCATGGTTATCTAAAGGCTAAGGGTCAAGTCTAAATTAAGCTTACCCACTGGATTAAGAGTTAATCCAAGGATAAACCTTTGTGCAAATGTTTAAGGGATAATCATGGTCAAAGCATTAATGGCCTGATGAGACCCTTGGGTTGGATAGAGGTCGAGTCAAAACAAATGTTTTAACCATGTGGGAAGGTTTGAATTAACCATTAATGGTTATTGGAGACTTTGGGGATTAAGTGGTTGAAGGTTGAAAGCCTTTAAAGGTTATCAAAGACTTTGAGCCATTTAGTGGTTGAAGACTTGAAGCCTTTAATGGTTATCAAAGACTTTGAGGTTTTGAGAAGTGACTTCCCTTTGCTTAGGGATGTGACAAAATTTAGAAGATGGATTAGGCTAATTAGGAAGGGTTTAGAAGAATCTAGAAGGGGATTAGATTTTGCAAGTGGATTTGGTGGGTGAGGGAAAATAGGATTTTATTAAAATAAAAATTCATTTATTCCAATAAATGAGTGCAAGTTGCATTTGTAGGAAAATGCAAGTGGGGTGGGGATAATGATTTAAATAAATGTTTTATTTAATTTATTTAAAAGAGGAAAAGGGGGATTTAATTAAATAAATAGATTTTATTTATTTAATTGATTTGTATTTGGTTTAATGAATTAATTAAAATAAATTGAATAATTTATTTAATTAATAGAAGAATGTTTGGGGATGAATTAATTAAATATTAATTTAATTAATTGATGGCTAGTGGATTTTTAATCAAATAAATAGCGAATATTTATTTAATTAAGCTGGACAGATTTATGTGACTACAATAACCACTTAATTTTTTTAATTTAGTTGAAAATTGAACATGTAAATGAAAAATTGAAGAGTTCTCAGATCTGAAATGATTAATCCAATTTAGACAAATCACAAGCTCAATTTTGAATCTTAAAATTAAAACCTCTAAATTTTTTAAAATTGCAAGGAAATTAAACTTGTAATTAAAATTTTGAATTGTAAATTGCATAACACTCAGCTTTGAAAATGAAATGAAAATTAAGGATAAGATTCATGTCGGGTTCACCAAAATGTAAAGCAAAAAATTAGGTGACTTGACAATTTGTAAGATAGAAGAAGAACTCACCAAATCACCTATTTTCGCTTGGATGGGAGATGCCTTTACATTCAAAAGAGGGGGAAAATCCACTAGATTTAGTCACCAATCCGATTAGGACTGAATACTAAGTAGATTGACTGAAATGGAATGTGTTTGACCCTCTTTTGTAAGTTTACTAGTTTAATTAAGATTAAGTGCAAGAAATGAAGCCAAATGTAAGAAAACAAGGAGTTGAAAAGTATGAGATGATTCAGAGTTGCTCTGTGAAAACTGCCAAAAGTAGTAGGGACCGTGTGCTGGGACCAGGACACCCCCTCTCGGTCCTCTGAGATTACTAATCACCGAAAAGGGTTTTTATGTCTCTGTGTCTAAAGCTTATCTCGAGAGTTATAGTTGCGCACTTGTTTTTCTGCACACAAAAGGAAAGGGAAATGTGTTGGGGATAGGGGCTTGCCTTTAGGTCAAACCCTAGTTTTGGAATTAACCATGTGGTTGAAATAATGTAATTGAAATGACTAAAATTAGAAATCCTCCTCTTTAAGGGGATGTTGAATTGGCTAAAAATGAAATGCTTATACCTCCTTGTGAAGTTTTGCCTCCACATGGAATTAGGACTTCATGAATTAGAATGACGATCTCCTCTTCTATGCTTGAAATCTTAACTCTATTGCCACTCCAAAGCTTGGAGGAAGACTGAAAAATGCTTAATTGCTCTTAAATGCTTGAATTCTTGATTTCTTGAATTCTTAATGCTTGCTTCATGAATGTCATCCCATTATTTTGGATGTTCAAATGAGAGGGGAAATCCTCTTTATATACCTTCATGTCAGATTAATTGACTAATATTCTGACATGAGCCGACATGGAGGGGTTTTTATCGCTCAAATTTGAGATGGATCAAGGGGTCCACAATGGGTCCCCATTAGGGAGGACCAAGGTGCCACACCCTAGTACAACTTTGAACTAGGTGGTATTTATGACTTGTATGAGCATAATCAAGTCTCCAATCATGCCAAGGGGCACAAACACTAAGGTGAAGACCCACATGCAATCGAAAATTGTGAGGGGTGCAATTTTAGGACGCTATAGGTTATCCAGTGTCTTCGTCCTATTACAAGAAGACCAATCTTAAATCAAGAGATCGATGAATTATTTGGAACTCTACTTGTCAAGAGAGTGGGTGACACTACTGTCACCGAGGCTACACGCTTATGTTTGAATGTGGAAAAATTTATGCATAAACTGGCTATTAAGGTTAATATGGAGGTTCATATCCTAAGGTATAAGGTGCAATCACTATAGGAACAATTATATGTTTTGCCAACATACAAACCTCTTGGTATGATAGAACATTCCTCTGATGAGGAAATGGGACTGAGAAGAGATTTGGCTCAGGCCAGGATAGACATGACAAGTTTGAACAATGAAATTGGGGTATTGAAAGCGGAAGCCTCAAGGATGGAAAAGAAGGCAATAATAGAGATGATCCAATCTTTTCTCGAAACTAAGGTTAATGAAATCTTGGATCATGTTGATGTTGCTTGGGATGAGCATAAAGAATGATTAGGCTTCCTACTTAAATGATATTTTGGTTCAATGTAGGTCAAGGTTTGAGATAATGAAACAAATTTTCATTATCCATAAAATTTATACACGGAGAATAAAGGTTGAAATCAGAAGCTTCTAGTGTTTGGCCACAAACCACATGCCAGCCTTATTTGATAGAGAAAGGAGCAATATAGAAGGAAGAAAAGTGTTAAGGTCAAAGTCAGAATGGAAAATAGGAATTGGGGCAACCTTGGACCCAATATTCATATTGATGAATACTAAGATGGGGGTGAATTAGTATGCCAAAAATCTTAAATAGACTCTTAAGCAATTTAACTGCAAACCGGTGTAGCAGATTAAACAATAAACCGATTAAAACATAAACAAGCCAAATAGAAAATAAAGCATTCAGCCACAAAAGCACAATCACCATAACACAAGATGTTTTGACGTGGAAACCCAAATGGGAAAAACCACAGCGAGTAAAACTCACAAGACAACTATCTGCATAATAGTAACCAGACCGGTCGAGGCCTTACAATGTTCTTCACCAAAATAGATCCTATTGGGAATCCAGATCTCTGTTAGGAGATAAGTCCTGCTAAAGACTACCCTGTTAGAGGATTTCAGATCCACAACTATGAACCACCTTGTTAGAGGATTTACAATAGGTTTGGTTGGGCCTACTCAGTTAAGGGTTTCAGACTTGTCGAAGATATTAGTAATCAACAAGTGAATGATCTAGATAGTAGCACAGAATGCTTGATTAGATCCTTGGTAGCTCCTTGTTAATGCATTCCAGCATTACTTCAGTCTTCTATATTTCACACTCTCTATCTCTGTTATGTGAGACCTTTTCTCACACAAACCTTATATTCATTCTCGCACTTCAACATTTTAAAACCCTAGACATGATGTCCTCATATAGGAACTTGATTTCATGTCAGTCCAATAAGATTAGACTACAATTTCCTAGGTACAATGCATCTAGACACATTTGGTAACATGGCACAGAAACATTGCTAAAGTGTCGGTGGATGATAACTCATCACACATTATATCGATTAACAAAGTATATCGATTACCGTTTGACAAGTGAAGACTAGAAAACTAGAACATAGTGTTCCAATTAGAAGATTAACTATCGCTTGGGGTCTCCATTCCGCTTTGAGATCTTCATACCGCTTGGGGTCTTCGGTCATGCTTTGACTGGTAAGCATTTTTTTGCAAAACACCAATAGTCTTCAACAAACAAAGACTATACATTTAATGACATGCAATACCAGTTGGGACAGCTACCAGTTGAGAATAACACATACATTAAATAAGTGTGTCCATCAATGACAATCACAACTAATTATCATCAAAATACCAACACATATACTATAGATGAAGCATAGATACAGGAGAAATTGGAGTCACACATGGATGCACTATTAAGACTTGACAATGGGATGACAAAGGTGGAGGTAGCAAGATAAGAGATAGATGATGACAACTATCAACAACATATTAGAAGGTTGTAGGAGTTCAAGAAATATGGATTTGAATTTTTTTAATCCTTCTCCCTTCTGTTTCTAAATTTTGAATTTTGAATTTGTAGTTTCCTACCTTTTTTGAAAGTGTTGTTTCTTTTCTTTTTGTCAATGTATTAAATAAAAAGGAACATATTTCTTAGATAGATGACAAATCTATGACACTTTCAAAAGATATTGACTTTTATCTTCTCTGATAAATTCATATACTTTATAAATATTTTGTAAGCAACTCTTTGTCCATGTGTATTTAATAGGTTTGCAAGGTTATCATAATTTCCAGCTTGATAAGGGACCTTGAATGAAGAGAAGGAGGATTCCAAATCATCCACAACAACTACCACCTATGGAGGAAGATAGGAGAATGTATTGTTGGCATATGGACACTCCAATGAGACATTGTGTGTGATTGAAGGTTTTGTCATTGATGGCAACCTTGCAATCCTATGGCACCGGCAAGACATTATACCGGCAAAGCATTACACAGGCAACCTTGCAATCCTATGGCACCGACAAGACATTATACCGGTAAAGCATTATTCAAGCAAGACATTATACCGGCATCAGCAAGATCACTCTACACCGGCACCGGCACTGGCACAGAAGAAAAGATGTATACCGGCACATAGGCCGACAAGATTTTTGATATGTAATATTTTGTTTATTATTGTAAACCAACTTGGCAAATTGTAAAATGACTCTTGTATATAAAAGAGATCATTGTAGTCATTTGTAGGATATGGATAGGAAGCATAAAGAAAATTATAAGGCAGACCTAATGTGCGAATTGTATGTCAAGGGTATATGTAAAGAACAGAGCAAGAACCTGTACTGAATCTGGCATTGAAGATGCTATTGTAAAGCTGTACAAATCATTGGATTTGCATAATCCTCATTGTAAGTCAATGTGACTTCTTATTGAGCAGTGTGCTCTAGGCAGTTGGCCTTTCTGCATGTGTAGGCCCCTATTGTAAGTAATATTCTCTTATTGGCCAGTAAGTGAATATTGTGGGTCACAAATCCCACCGAGGTTTTTCCCACACCGGGTTTCCTCATTAAACATCTTGTGTTATGGTGTTCTTTTCATGTGGATGTTTTTTATTATGTTATTTACATTAATTCTTGCATACCGGTACACTGTTACTTTATGTTCTGCATTTTATGTTTTAAGAAAAACTCATTACCGGTCAGATACTGATTCACCCCCCCCCCCCCCCCTCTCAGTATCTGTGGGAACCCTAACAATTGGTATCAGAGCCTGGTCCTCTATTTTCAGAAGCCTAACAACTTGAGGAAGATCTTGACACTGGTAAAGATGGAAAATCTGATGAAGCAACTTGAAGGAGCTCTTACTGACTATGATGCAAAGAAGTTGAAAAATATCAAATTAGAAGATGATTTAAAAGCAGCTCAAGACACTATTCAGGCACTTCAAGAAAATCTTACTGTTACAAGAAATAAGAGAAGAGAACTTTGTGAAAAATTGCAAAATGAGAATGATGAAAAAGAATCACTAAATGATATGATAAGAAAATTGAAACAAGAGATCATGACAACAAAAAATGAAATGCAGGATATGACTATGAGATTTTGCAAAGAGATTGAGGATAGGAAGAAGAATGAAGAAGAATTGATCAGAAGACTAAGTGATGCAGAAAATGAGAACACAAGACTTAGCTATGAAAATGACATGTTGAAAACAGATCTGATGCATACTCAGAATGACTCGAATGAACTAATGAGACAAAAAGAAATCTTGGAAAGGGAATTGGAAACTGCAAATCAACACAAAGAAAAATTCAAGAAAAGCTCAGAAGAACTTGGTACCTTATTGAAGAATCAAAAACCCAAAGGTGACACTTCTAGAATTGGATTTGAAGTTGGAGAAAGCTCCGGTACTGCAAATACCCAGGATCACAACAAACCGGTAAGACCTTCTAATACTTACAAATTCAATGGAAAATGCTTTAACTGCAATAAATATGGTCATAGGGAAAATGAATGTAGATCTAGGAATTATCAGAATATCAATCCTCCCACCAGTCAATGCTCCAAATGCAACAAAATTGGTCATAACTCTGAAAATTGCAGAATGAATGTAAGATGTTATGTTTGTGGAAGATTTGGTCATTTATCAAATCAATGCAGAACACAAACCGGCATAGGTTATGGGAAAGCTATTCAGAAAAATAATGTAACTTGTTATGCATGTAACAAGATTGGTCATATTGCTAAATTTTGTAGAAGTAAAGGTACACCGGTAGACAACAAAAGTACTAGTTTGAAAGGTAAAAAAAAGATTGAAGAGGCTAAGCAAGAATTCTCAAAGCAATGGATTAGAAAAGGTGATCTAAATATTAGGGATACTCCTCCACCAGTAGAACCAACAAATGCTCCACCGGCAGGACAATATGATGCTCCACCAGGAGGACAGAGCAATGCTCCACCGACAGGATGTTCTTCATCTAATTGAAGAAAATTATCTTGAGGGTTTGACAATCTAATGACACATGTGCTATTATTCCCTCGGTTAGAGAAAAGAAGTTGATAAATCACTCATTACCGGCAAATAAAGTTAAGCTAATACATTACCGGCAAGCAATTAATGTGGTAGGTAGCAAAAAAGACTTTATAAAATAAGGTTTTGGCTCCATTTCACTTCACCGAGCATTCAAACTTTCAAAGAGCGCGAAGACTTCCGAGCTAAGACATTTCGAGAAAAGAGGCAAAGCACTTCAGCAATCAATCCATCCAAAGGCAAAAAAAGGTATTTATCATCATGACATCCTCCTTTGCACCTGAATTCATAGCAAACCCTACAGTAGTCGAGGTTATAAAATGCCCTAGGCCCGTGTTTGAGCTAGTTCCCGAGGTAGCTAAGAAAGATGACAATACAGGTGCTTTTTCCCAAATTCCAAAAGGTGTTGTTTATGCAGAAGACCCTAGAATGTATATTCATTGCAACATAGAGGAATTAGGTGATGAAGAAATTAAAAACATGTATAAGACTATTATATGTGACAATTCCGGAAATGTGAAACCTGAACATAAAGTTGTTGAAACCCTAGGATTCACTGAAATCCTTTGCATTCCTGAATTTCCCAAGGAAGTGATTAGGATAGTTTTAAGCAGGGTACATGGTTCATTCTTTTGGCTTGATTCAATGCACAAAATTACAAAGGAAGTTGTGAAAGCAGTAACAGGGTTACCTTCCACCGGTAACAGACCTAACAAGACTAAGAAGGTCTCCAATGACCTAGTAACGAAGTTAACTGGTGCAACATCAGACAGAAGGTCTCTGAGGGTTAATGATGTGACCGATACAAATGTTAGATTTGTTAGCATGATTTTAGGGTACAAAGCAACTCATGCTAATAGGCTTAACTCAGTTTCCAGTTTATGCATAAAGAGTGCTCATGATATGGTAAAAGAAAATGTGAAAATTGATGTATGTGAATGGTTAAAAGATGAGTTGATTGATAACTTAGCCAAAATCAAGAAGGATAAGAAAGGAACTTTTAGATTTGGAAATTTGTTAGTATGTTTGATGCTACACATAACCAAACAGGTTCCTGGTATAGGCAACAAAGATTTTGGATTTGACATACCGATAGGAAAACAATTATCAGACTTATTCAACAACATGGGTGAAAACAAGGAAAAGAATATCAATGAGTATTTTCAAGCATTAAAGGTCAGAATGAACAAAAGAATCAGACTATCACAGGAAATTGTCAACAAATACAAGGATGATATATGTTTTGTAATAAAAAAGGATGAGATCTGGATGGAAGCAGTCATCCCAAGGACAATCTGGGTAACAGAGATGGGGTATGAAACAGATGACCACATAGTGGAAACTTATGCCAAAGCACTTCTGGAATCCCCCAATGAACCAAAGGAAGAAGTATTTGGTAGTGTTGAGACCATAGAAAGTCAAATTCAATCTAAGAAGAGAGTGAAAAAGGTTGAGGCATTTGTGAAAAAAGGATCCAGACAAGCAAAAGTCATAAAGGAAGATGTATTAAATAAAACTGGCATAACTGAAGATGAGTTGGTAGCCCAACAACCTGAAGCTCATCTATCACCAGTAGGTACTTCCTTAGAAGGAGATATGCCAGCAAATTTCAAAAGAGTTGTTAGGAAAAGAGACCCCTCACCAGCAACCACTCCTTCACCTAGAAGGACAAGGCAGAAGCAACAAGCTGTGAGATCTTCGGTCAGGAAAGTCACACCTAAAAAGAAGCTGACACCCAAAAAGAAGAAAAAGACAACAACTGACTTGGCACCTCTAGAAATTTTGTTAAATGAAATCACAGAGGAAGGTAAATTGAAAAACATAGGGAAAATTTATGACACCCTATCGGATGATGAGAAAGGGCAAGTTGAGGAGAGTGTAATATTACACATGGACATGTATAAAAAGTTTTTGATGCAAGTCTTAAATGAAATTCCCGATGAACTATACAAAAGACTTGAGGCCAGAAGGCAAGGAATAATTGAATTGGATAAGAAAATTAAAATATAAAAACTACTTGCAGTATACCCGGTTAACTCACCTAAAGAAATTGATGATCTAATAGCTCAGGCCAACTGGACAGTTTTTTCCACTGCACACCGGAAAATTTTACTGATGGCAAGTAGAGTTACAGAGGTTTCAGAGGAAACAAAAAATGGTTGGGATATATTCTTGGTTGAAAAAGAAAAACAAGAAGAATATAGGAATCCCAAGCCCACTCTAGTATATCAGAAGGACAAAGGGAAAGGTAAAGTTGGTGGACCACCAAGTATCAAGATTAGAGACAACTTACCCCCACCTCCTCTAAATACTCCACCAGTAAAAACAACAACTACTGAAGATCAACCGGCAGTTGAGAGTATGGATACAGAGGATAATAATCCTAATCCTGAAGTCTTATATACTGCGAATGTTGATACTCAAAAGATCAACATAGTGGTAGATAAGGATACAACAGATAAATCAGGTATAGCCAAAGAGCCTCTAGTAACAGGAAACACTGAGCAACCGGCAGCAGATACAGAGAAAAAGATGGAATCTGGAACACAAACAAAGGAACCAACAGAGCTAAAGGCTCCAGAATAGATGCCACCGGTAAGAAATGAAGCAGGAAAACCAATGCTTAAAGAAATGTAGACACAAATAGACCTACCAGAGGTCAATACAAGCTTGGTCACTTCCATCGGTACTCAGTTTGTGGGGTCACCATCAAATGTGACTGAGGTATTACTTGAATCTATCAAGAAAATAACTGATTATAGCTCACAAGCTTATAAAGCAATAGATGATTCAATTCCATTTTTAAAATCAATAGCTCCTAATTGTAATATAGACAATAAAGATTCTTTAGGCCAGTTGGATACACTTTGTAAATATATTTCTGGAAATTTTGAGCAAACAAAGGTAGAATCTGTAAAGGAAATTGTAGAAAAAGAGAAACAGAAATTCTTTGAGGAAGGAATAAAGAAGTGTAACAGGGAATTTGACACACTTCTACCGGAACTGTGCAATTTATTGAAAGAATACAAAACTCTGTACAAAGACACCTGTAAGACAAAAATTTTGACCATAGATATAGACAAAAAGATGAGCAAGGTATAGGAAGAGATCAATAAACTTGCAGATAATTTTGTTAACTCACCTGATACATTATCAGTTTTTGAGGAAAAGATAACAAATTTTGAGGAAGAAGTACTCAAATTGGAAAGAGAAAAAGAGAAAATAATAAACAAGGCAAAACTATTGAGATCTAAACTAAGTCCAAGATTGGACTATTTAGCATCTCTATGGAAGGAAATCTCAGAGGCACTAACACAGGGAAGCAAAACACCAGCAGAGCACTTGCAGTATCTCACCGGTACAATAAACAGAACTGAGACAACAATAAAAGACAGTAAGAAGTTTATGGATGGCATAAACTTAATTTTGGGAGATCTTCTTCAGATAATAACTACCCAACTACAAGGTTGAGGTTATGGATTGGTACAACTACAAAATCTACTAACCTTTGTCATTGATGCCAAAGGGGGAGTAGTAGGATGAGAAAATTCAAAAACACAGGGATCGTATGCTCAGGGGGAGTTCTCACATTTTTGGTAACATTTTTGGATATCTTTTTGAAATTTCTCATGAGTGTTGCCATCAATGTCAAAGGGGGAGATTGTTGGCATATGGACACTCCAATGAGACATTGTATGTGATTGAAGGTTTTGTCATTGATGGCAACCTTGCAATCCTATGGCACCAGCAAGACATTATACCGACAAACCATTACACAGGCAACCTTGCAATCCTATGGCACCGACAAGACATTATACCGGTAAAGCATTATTCAAGCAAGACATTATATCAGCATCAACAAGATCACTCTACACCGGCACCGACACCGGCACAGAAGAAAAGATGTATACCGACACAGAGGCCGACAGGATTTTTGATATGTAATATTTTGTTTATTATTGTAAACCAACTTGGCAAATTGTAAAATGACTCTTGTATATAAAAGAGATCATTGTAGTCATTTGTAGGATATGGATAGGAAGCATAAAGAAAATTATAAGGCAGACCTAATGTGCGAATTGTAGGTCAAGGGTATATGTAAAGAACAGAGCAAGAACCTGTCCTGAATCTGGCATTGAAGATGCTATTGTAAAGTTGTACAGATCATTGGATTTGCATAATCCTCATTGTAAGTCAGTGTGACTTCTTATTGAGCAGTGTGTTCTAGGCAGTTGGCCTTCCTGCATGTGCAGGCCCCTATTGTAAGTAATATTCTCTTATTGGCCAGTAAGTGAATATTGTGGGTCACAAATCCCACCGAGGTTTTTCCCACACCGGGTTTCCTCGTTAAACATCTTGTGTTATGGTGTTCTTTTCATGTGGATGTTTTTTATTATGTTATTTACATTAATTCTTACATACCGGTACACTATTACTTTATGTTCTGCATGTTATGTTTTAAGAAAAACTCATTACTGATCAGATACTGATTCACCCCCCCCCCTCTCAGTATCTGTGGGAACCCTAACATGTATGTCCCTGTTAGGAAGCATAAAAAGTTATTTTGTCTTTTTCCTGTCAAGTGGTCACCTAATTTTTGAAGTTGTAAAAGGCCCAAAGCTTGTTGCATCCAGTTTTTCTATAAGAGGATAATCAATGCCTTTCTTCGAGGTTAGAAATAAAGAGAGAGAAAATTATAGAGAAAAACAAAAGTCTAGAATAAGAATTTTATTTCACTAAGGTTGAATTTTCCACAGAAGAGTACATAGTTCTACAATATAGTACTGTAAACAGTTCCATTTTCCACTTGCAGTCTCTTTGCAATGGATATGTATGAGTACTTTGCAGTTATACAAGCATTTTGAAATTAAATTCAATGGTTTCCAAGTTGTTATTTTTATTTGTCGTCTAGAATCTTATATAAATCAATGAATCAAGGGTTTTTTTGTTTATGTTTCTACATTGTGTTGTTGAGTTTGAATGAATTTAAGTTTCTTCTAAATTAGAGGATTAAATTGTGTATTTCAGTCAAAGGGATTATATGTAGAGAACAACTACTAAGTTGCAATTGGGATATCAGATATTAATCATGTTAGGCGAAGGATGTTCCAGGGTTTGTATATCCTATATTATAATAATGGTTCATCTTCCCAATGGATGAGGCACTCATTATAGGATTGTATTACTAACTATGGCATTAGAAGAGGAATGTATTTAATCTTTCAATAAAGTTTTCATTTTATAAACTTTATTTTTGAATATTAAGTTAAACTAGTTCTTATAGTGATTCATAATATTGTGTGAGGATAAAAGCCATATCCTACAGATTCAAAACCTCTATGTTTCACTCTGTAGCCTAAGAACATATATGTTGCAGTATTAGAAGGAAATTTAAGATACCAAGGTATTGATTAAAGGAATACCCACCTAGGTCCTACAGAGCCAAAAGTGAAGAGAAAGTAATTGGCTCCTTATCCCTAGTTGCTATTATGTTAGTTGGTCCACTGATCTTGTATATGGTGAAAATGGATACAATAATAACGATATTGAAAGGCTAAATGAATTCAACCACAAAACCCTAGCCTAACAACAACAAAGATCCACCATAACATATGAAGATTACCTAAGACAATGCAAATCAAATGAAATCACAAATATTATACCATCACATGTCCAATAGGGTTTGGATCTCCATTCTTCCTATCTCCATTGATCTTGTTTGATATATTTGCTCTCAGATTTTATGTGCACAAGAGCTCAACAAAGAACGGAATGTGGTTGCAAGTAGGATCGTAATGTAGTCAAGTGCATAAAAGATGATTAGGGTTTGATAATGAAGGAAGTATCTCCTTATATAGAAAACACTATATGAAATGGAGGGATAAGATTGAGAGGTGTAAAAGGAGGCCGGCTATGATTAGAGGGTAGGTAGAAGAAATAATAGAATAATGAAAGGGGTAGGTAGTGTATGAATTAAGAGATGAATGACATGTGTCATGGGTAGAAAAGGTTAATGAATTAATTAAATAAATAAAGATTTATTTAATTAATAGAAGAAGTGGGATCAATTAAATAAATAAGATATTTATTTAATTTAGGAAAAGGATCTAATTTAAATAAATAAATGTATTTATTTAAATGAGAAATAAGGCTAGAAGAGGATAAATGAATTAATTAAATAAATAAAGATTTATTTAATTAATAGAAGAATTAGGCTTAGATAATTAAATAAATAAAATATTTATTTAATTAGACTGGACAATTTTGGGTGTCTACATTTTGCCCCTCTTTGAGACAATGCGGCTTGTCGCGTTGTTTCAAAGAAGATAAGATGAACTGATATAGAGTTGCCCCAAGATGGGAATGATATGCCCCCTCGAGAGATTGGATGAAAAAAATGTTTGAAAAGATTGCAGACAATCTCTCGATAAGAAAGACGGGATAGAATGGATTGATCGGATAAAGAGACAAAGTCACGGGATAAAGAAGACTGACTCGGGAAATAAGGGCTAGGGGTAGTCTATAAGATAGACCATGGGGGAAAATACATCCTCATTGTCATCTACACATCCACGAGAGCAGAGTGCAGAGCGAAAATAGAGCAGCAACAGTCAACAGCGATGCCCTTTGTTCACAGATTTGACCCCATTCGCCGATTTCAGAGGCCAGCAGAGGCAGGAGAGCCGGTAAGTACCACCAAACCTCCTCGTACTTTGATGCATTTATTGTTGTCATTAATGCATGGTAGATAGGGAAATAAATGTGCTTAGAATAGGACCCAAAAAAAGTCCAAAAATGTCTAGGCGAGTCTATGCTCGCGAGGCGCGTCTGTGTTTCTGCTAGGCGCATCTGTGATGGAAACCGCGTATGTGCCAAATGCGGCCATGTTTGTGATGTGTAGGCGCATCTGTGCCAAGAAGGCACGTCTATGTCGCCCAGGCGTGTCTATGCAGAGCATAGGCACGTCTGTGTTTTTCAGGCGCGTATGTGTTTTCCAGGCACGTTTGTGCAGTCTTTAAGCGCGTTTATGTCAGGTAAGCGCGTTTGTGTCCAAAAAATGTGAATTTGTGTCTTCTAGGTCAAATCGGCAATTCTGTGATGAACATACGCTGTCAATTAGATAAGCTACTGAGAGGATACACTCAAGCAGGTCCTCTAGGGAAGACTAGGATAGATCAAGGCACTTTGTAATGAACAGTGAGTACCAAGATACAGTACTTTGTGATGAACAGAGAGTACTAAAATATGAGCAGCACTTTGTGATGAACAGTGAGTGCAAATGTGAGCAACACTTTGTGATGAACAGTGAGTGTCACACACGTAGTACTTTGTGATGAACAGGGAGTACCACTAGGATAGAAGCAACACTTTGTGATGAACAGTGAGTGTCACTAGGATAGAAGCAACACTTTGTGATGAACAGTGAGTGTCACTAGGATAGAATGCCATATGCATTTAGATAAAAAGTAGCATTTTGTGATAAACAGGGAATGCCATGATGACTGACGTGATTGATTTGTTTGATTGCAGGAGTATTTGCCTATGCTCGAGTCACAGGAGAGATTCCCATCGACTCAGAGATTGTGACCTGAGCTGACAGCCGAGGACCAAGCTGCGATCGAGGCTATGGGATTGAGACATGTTCTGTATGTGCCTGAGTTTCGGGCCAACATGGGACTATTGACTGCGCTGGCGGAGAGATGGCACTCTGAGACATGTACATTTCATTTACCGATGGGGGAGATGACAGTCACCCTCGAGGATGTATATAGGATCTTGAGGATACTGATCGATGGGGAGCTGATCCTATATGATCAAGATGGAGATAGGGAGGCCCTGAGATGAGTGTTCCAAGACCCAGGACTAGAGATGAGGGCAGGGCACATGGCTTGGGACACTATGACTGCTATAGGGCTAGCACTACCAGCAGTGATAGGAAGAGCGATCAGTGGGTTCCTGTGTCTGGATAGGGTGACACGGGGGTTGGCTATGGGCTGGGGAGGTGCACTGGAGACACTGGTGACACAGTACACCAGATATGCCTGGGGACTGTGTGTGCTGGAACACCTCTACTATGAGCTACATCAGTTTGTATACCACGGATCAGTGGGATTGGGCTGTAGGGTGACATTGTTGTAGGTGTGGGCTTATGAGCATCTGCCAGTGATGAGACTGATACACTTTAGAGGCAGAGGTCATAGACGCAGTTTTGTACATTTATACGACATGATCACGTCGCAGCCACGGATTGGCAAGCTAGAGCACTGGCGGCGGGTGATTGATGATATTGACATGGTCATATGGAGGCCATACCTGGGATGTGAGCAGTGGGAGGATGATGTGGTAGAGCTTCCCTACACCTTCCGGAGCAGGTACCTGATTGGGCGGATGCCCTATGTGCTGGAGAGGCAGCTAGTGGACAGGGTTGGCATGCAGTTTGACAGGATTCAGCGGATGCCACGGGGCTCAAGCATGTATGCACGGACTATGAGAGATCAGACATAGTTTGGACCCCTATTATCATATGATCAGGCTATTACTCAGCTGGTAGAGATGATGCCCCTACCCTGGGACATGTGGCCAGAGATTGAGGATGTCAGCATGGATGCCGAGTACACAGCATACTGGGTGGAGCATCCATTCCCACGCCTGACGGATCCAGGAGAGCCATTAAATGGAGATGGTGGTGGGGATGATGATGATGGTGGAGCTGATGGGGGCAGAGGCCGACGGAGAAGGAGGGGGGTAGTTGGAGAGAGGAGGGTTGCACCATGGAGGAAGGGTGGAGAGGATAGGTAGGCTCGGGTGGTGAGGGGTCGCGGTGGATTGCCACTATAGGTGCCAGCAGCACAGGGTCTGAGATAGGTGCAGGTACAGGGATAGGTATAGGGATAGATACCAGTACAAGCACCAGTATAGGTACCAGTATAGGCACAGGCACAAGGGCAGGCACCCGTACAGGGGGAGCCATAGGGGGCTGAGGGAGATCTGCCAGGGATAGGCAGATGAGATCCAGGAGTTGGAGAGGGAGAGGGATAGACTTAGGAGGTGGCTCAGAGACACTGAGCGGGAGCAAGACCAAGCCATTCAGCACTACACAGAGGCTGAGACAACACTGAGGGCTGGGAGATAGGCAATAGAGGACACAGGGGCTGGATATGCCTACGTCTTGCGGGCATGGGAGGAGATTGCCTATTGGCAGGATCTCTATTATGGTGCAGTGCCAACAGATCAGCGGGCGAGGAGCTTCCATAGACCATCGCGAACAACGACAGCTATGGTAGGGAGCCGGAGGAGACAGGCATCTAGTGGTGGGGTTATGGGTCCTCCACCACCACCAGATAGAGGAGACAAAGGGGATGATCCTGGGACAGGTCCTTCAGGAGCTCAGATTCCATCGAGGCCAGGTGGCTCCGAGGGAGGGAGTTCATCATAGCCATAAAGGGCTCCCTATGTATCAGTTTTGTACCATTTTTGTATGATGATGTAGACACCTTCGGGTGATTGTAGCCATATGATTTTGACATCATTGTATCATGACACTTATGTTTATATATATGAGATGATTCATCTTTGCGGCAGCTATATGCATGTGTACCTATGTGATGAGATGTTCTTATGTGATGCTTATTTTATGTGATGCTTATGATATGGATGCAAATATGTATATGATGCAATGCAATATTTTTGTTCTTTTATGTTTTATATGTGTATGCATGATGCAAATGTGAATGTATGTAATGCAGATGAATATGATAATGCAAATGTAAATTGTGCTAACAGGTGTTGTGTGCAGGATGTGATGCAGTTGTGATATCTATATGTATGTATGAAATGCTAACATGTTTTTGGTGTGTCATTATACTCAGTCATGTGATAGCAGGCTACGCGGACTCGAGAAGGACGATGGAAGTCAATCAAGAAAGGGGGATGAAAGATAGAAGATATGAAAGTGAAAGAGCTTCTTGTGCGTTATCATCATTGAGCTTTATTATGGCAAAATAGGTTATGACAATCGAGGCATATGTTCGACCCAGAAAGTCATTGTACCTGTTTGCATGGAGATAAGACAGTTGCAAACAAAGAATGCCCCGGTTCATACTAGACTCACAGTGTCCTCATATCCTTGGACAAGTCATAGCATTACTAAGAGACAATCCACAGACAGCAAAGAAAAATAGGTGACAATACCCCATCCTCGCCTTTCTAGTCAAAGACATCCTGGAGATAGAATCTCTAATCAGAGACATCCCAGAAAAGCTAAAAGACATGTCACCAAAAAAGATGAAATCAAAAGAAAACCAAGACTCGACACCAACATCCACTATAGTCCTCAAGTTTAGTGTCTCTTGTCACTTGTATAAGTCTTATTTGATTGTGGTCACAATGTTTACTTTCACATAAATGATAGATAGCACTGAACCATATGTTGTCTAAGTATGCTGAAAGATTTGATTTGTTGAAACCCATTGTTGTTGTTGTGTCTCATCTGAAACTGACTGAATCCGTGAAACTGATACTTTATTGCGAAGAAGACGGAACTTTATTGCGGATTGGCGATGCAGATGCTGCTTTATTGTGGATTGTGCGCGGATAGACTGAAGATAGCTGTAAGAAACTGTACTCCTTGAAACATGTGATGTTCTTAGTTCCACACCCATCACTAGACATAGGATTTTCCTTAGCCACAGATAGGATCTGATTTATTATGGATGGAAAGGGAGGTTAAAAGAGAGGTTTATTATGAATGGCTAACCAATCTTGGGTAGATCAATAACAAGCCATGATGGGAATGG
Organism: Cryptomeria japonica; assembly: GCF_030272615.1. Lineage (NCBI taxonomy): Eukaryota > Viridiplantae > Streptophyta > Pinopsida > Cupressales > Cupressaceae > Cryptomeria > Cryptomeria japonica. The sequence goes on along the minus strand of NC_081406.1, from coordinate 281,701,006 downwards.
GTAAGTTTATTATGGATGAATTGGTCGTGAGTGTGTGCAAAGTGAAGGGATGAAAGTGAATCCTGAAGGAGGGAGGAGCAATGTCTCTACGCATGGCACTGGTGACCCAGTTTTCACCATGGTACTTGCCCAGGGCGCCACCGAAGTGGTTTTCACCGTTGGACGAAATTATTTCTCTTTACTTTTTTTGATTTTTCAATGTTTTTTGTGTCACAAGGCACCTGTTTGTTAGGTTTTCACCAAGTAACGATTTTGTTGTTTTATAATTTTTTTGTATTTTTGAATTTTTTTATTTTTTTTGTATTTTTGAAATTTTTAATTTTTTTGTATTTTTGAAATTTTTGAGTTTTTTGTATTTTTGAATTAGGATATTCCAAAGAGCTATGTGTAGAACCTGTGAAGGTGCATGCTATTGATAGGATCCTCCAAAGGTTCACCTTCTATAGTTGAGTGCTGATATGGCCCAGATCCATATGTTGTTGTAATGATGTAAGGACCAAGCCAATTTGGTTCGAACTTGCCCTTCTTCTCTCTGTCTTGCTGATTTTTGGGGTTTTCTCTGAGAACCAAATCACCTACCTCAAATGTTTGAGGCTTGACCTTGTGATTGTAGCTGCAACTCATTTGTTGTTGGTAAGCCTTGAGATGATTAAAAGCAATTTGTCTTCGTTCATCCAGTAGTTCTAGTTTTTGTAAGCGAGAGACCCTATAGTCTTCATCACTGATGATGTTTTGTAAAGAGACCCGTAAAGAGGGTAGCTCGACCTCAATAGGCAAGATGGCTTCAGTGTCGTAGACAAGTGAATATGGTGTAGCTCCTATAGGTGTGCAAACACTTGATATGCCCAAAGTGCAAGATTAAGTTGGATATGCCAATTACGGCCAGCATCGTTGACTGTCTTCTTTAGGATTTTAAGTATTGTTTTATTAGATGCCTCAGCTTGGCCATTACCTTGGGGGTAATATGGTGTGGAGAAATGATGGGAAATATGGAAGCAGTCATAGAGTTCACGAACATCCTAATTTTTTAAGGGACGCCCGTTATCAGTGATAATGGAAACAAGAATACCGTATCGGCAAATGATATAGTTGAAGATGAATGTAGCAATTTGTTTTCCCATGGCTTGTGTGAGAGGCACAACTTCAATCCATTTTGTGAAATACTCTGTGGCAGTGATAATGAATTTATGACCATTGGAAGAAGGAGGGTGAATCTTGCTTATGAGATCGAGTCCCCACTGACAAAAGGGCCAAGGAGACGCAATTGGTTGAAGTTCTTGTGTTGGCGCATGTATGAGGTCTCCATGAATTTGACATTGCTTACATTTCTTGACAAACTGATATGAGTCTTTTTCCATATTGGGCCAGCAATATCCAGTCCTGATGAGTTTCTTGGCTAAGGTAGGACCACTAGCATGTGGACCACATATCCCTTCATGTACTTCACGTAACGCAATTTGAGCTTCATCACTTTCTAAACATCTAAGAAGAGTGCCATCTAGACCTCGCCGGTATAGGATATCAGCTAAAATGACATATCGAGAGGATTGGCGAATGAAAGTGCGACGTTGGTTATTTGATAGATCAAGAGGTAGGGTATTGTCACGAAGGTATGTGAAAATGGAACCATATAACTGGGACTCGGGACCGACGACACATATCATCTCAGTAGGAATGATTTCATATGAAGGAACCAAAAGGTTATCCACCAAGAACTCATAGCGGGTCTCATTTGGAGGTAGATCAATTAGTGAAGCAATTGTAGCCATGGCATCTACGGCACGATTCTGCTCTCTTGGTATCTGCTCAAAATTTATCTTTGTGAAGTGTTGTTTCAGGTCATCCACCATTTATTTATAAGGCATTAATTTTTCATCTTTTGTTTGACAATCATCAGTTGCTTGACGGATGACAAGTTGAGAGTCCCCAAAAATACGAAGTTCCTGGATCTTCCACTGAACTGCGATCCGTAATCCTGTTATTAATGCCTCATATTCCGCTATATTGTTAGTGCAAGGAAATGATAAGCGGTATGATTTTGGTATAGAATCCCCTTGAGGAGTTATAAAGAGGATGCCAGCTCCTGCCCCATGCTGTGTGTATGAGCCGTCAAAGTACAGTTGCCATGGCTTTGCATGTGACATTGTCAAAATAGATTCATCTGGAAATTCTGAACTTAGAGGAACATCATCAATCATGGGAGCGTCTTCTAATTGATATGCGATGGCTTGTCCTTTTATTGCTTTTCTATCCACATACTCGATGTCGAATTCACTCAGGATCATTACCCATTTGGCCAGTCGCCCAATAAGTGTTGCTTTATTGAGAAGGTATTTCAATGGGTCTATCCTTGCAACCAACTTGGTCTTATGAGTGAGCATGTAATGTTGTAATTTCTGCGAAGCAAAGACCATGGTGAGACATGCACACTCAATTGGTATGTAATTTAGCTCATATCCTACCAATGTGCGACTGATATAGTATACTGCTTTTTCTTTGCCCTCAGCAATTTGTTGTGCTAAGAGTGCCCCCAATGCTATTGGAGTAGCTGATATGTATAGTAACAAAGGCTGATCTGGAACTAGTGGCATCAGAACTGACAGATTTAGAAGATAATCTTTGAGTGTCTAGAAAGCCTGTTGACAATTATCATCCCATTTGAATTTGATGTTTTTATGTAGCAAGTGTTGAAAAGGATTACACTTATCTGCAAGTTGTGCTATGAATCTTTGTATGGACTGGAGTCTGCCTTGTAAAGACCGAAGTTGACTGATATTTCTTGGTGGTTGCATCTCTAAGATAGCTTTGACTTTTGCTAGATCAGCTTTGATTCCCCTTTTGGATACAATGAATCCTAGAAGCTTCCCGGAGGTTACTCCAAAGACACATTTCTTGGGGTTTAATCTTACTTTGTATTTTTCCAACCAATCAAAGACGACTGAAAGTATGTCTAAATGTGTATTTCTGTCTATTGATTTGCCCAAGAGGTCGTCGACATAATCTTCCACGGTTATGTGCATGAGATCATGAAAGATAGTAGTCATGGCTCTTTGATATGTAGCACCTGCATTTTTTAGCCCAAAGGGCATAACATTCCAGCAGAAAGTTCCCCAAGGACAAGTGAATGATGTTTTGTGTTGATCCTTGGGCGTGATCCTTATTTGATTATAACCAGAGAATCCATCCATCAATGATAACATTTCATGACCTGTTGTGAGATCGACAATCAAGTCAATATTTGGTAATAGGAAGTCATCCTTTGGACAAGCTTTGTTGATGTCTCTGAAATCTGTACATATTCTGATGCTGTGATCTGGTTTACTGACAGGCACTAAGTTGGAGATCCATTCAGGATAATCAATTGGGTGTATGAATCCGACGTCCAATAATTTCTCAAGCTCTACTTTGACCAATAATGCAACTTGTGGATGCATCTTTCTTAATTTATGTTTCACTGGTTTTACCCCCGGTTTAACTGTCAAATGATGCATTACCAAATCTGGATCTAATCCAGGCATATCAGCATATGACCAGGCAAAGTTGATTTGTCGTTCTTTGAAGAAACTTATGAATTTTGACCTTTCTAACTCTGTCAATGATTGAGCCAAGAATATGTTGTGTGGAACCTCTTCTATACCAAGGTTTGTTTTGATAGTCTCCTCTACCAACATGGATGACTTTTCCTCATATGATGCTGGGAGAATGTCGAGCCTTCCATCTTCGGGTGCCTCGAAGAGGTTTTTGCCCTCAGATACGTCCTTTCTTTTTACTTTTTTGGGGTCAGACAGCGCCACAGTGTGGTTTTCACCATAAGACCCTTGATTTGTTCATATTTTCACATTTTTGCGATTGGAAGGTCCGACAGCCTCACCAAAATATGCCACGCTATTGAGTTCTATAGTGTATCCTGCCTTATGGTCCCCAGGGGGGAGATCGTCTCATATGCCAAGATAGTCAATAAAAGCTTCATCATTTTGGAATGTGTCAAATTGTGCAAGTCTTTCATGATCCCAGTCAATGAGTTGGTGGTGAACAAGGGGAAGGTCGTTAATGTCTTCAAAGTTAGCGGGGCTAAAAGTGAAGATGCAGTTATATTCGGGTATGTCAAGGTAATTATCGAGGTCATCGATGGCACTCTCCTCATCAGTCTCGATCGCGAGCGAATCCAAATTATCATCACTAGTAGCGCATTCTGGGACAGGTGTTCTCATCCTATGTGATTTCAACCTAGGACCTTGAGACAAGGACTGTGTGGAATCATCATGGGTTGTTTCTTAACCAACTTTGAATCTTTTATAAAATTCCTCTTCTTCTGTGGGTTCATCTGGCTCTCTGAATATCTCGTTGAGCTCGTAGTCACTGGAGGATTTATTTGAGCCCCATTCCCATTCATTGGAGTCTCTGGAATAGCGATCCTCTTGTTAAATTTTGGCAGCTTTGATTTGTAAGGCTTCTTCTGTCCTTTGGGTGTGGACCTTGGAAGTTAAGAAACCAAGTCCCTTCGAGTGTTCCTTTTTGAAAGTCAATTCAGGTTGTAAAGGTTCAATGATGCCTTCCTTTCGTAACCTAAGAGGGCTTTTTCCATCATACCCGAATTTTTGTAGAATCTTGAAACCTTTGCCATATTTCTCACATGGTAGACTGATGTGATCTTATGTGTCATCTTCAATGTCTTTGTAAAGCATTTTCTATAAGTCTTCTTCTTCCAGTTCGCCCCATCTTTGAAACGTAGTAGGGTCCCATTTGAGTACCATGATGGATACTTGCTTGTTAGGATGTGGTCTTCCATATTCTTTTGGGGAACTCATGACTTGTCGTAAGTACATGGTCTAATTTAAAGTGTATTCCCCCATGCCCTTGTCCTGAAACTTGCCTTTAAGCTCACCTTGTTTTGATGTCGAAGGTTTTAATGACTCGGGGTCAATGTATGCCGAAGAAGGAACAACTTCATGATTACTGGGAATGATGGTCTTAGTTTTTGATCTAAGATTATTGCAGTATATGAACGGATTGGGATCACCATTAACTGTTACTTCCACTCCATTGTGAGGAAACTTAATGCATTGGTGATATGTAGATGGGACTGCCCTCATTTCATGAATCTAAGGACGTCCTAGCAATATGTTATAAGTGAGATCTAGATCTAGGACTTGACAAACCACATCCTTCGTAACTGGCCCAACTCTGAGAGGTAAGGTGACTATACCCTTGGACGAATGCTCTTCATCATCATATGCCTTGATGGTGATTTGATTTGTAGAATTCACATCTTTGTCGGAATATCCCAATTGTTTAATTGTGCTCAATGTACAAATGTTTAGACCTGCTCCTCCATCTATCAGGACTCGTTTTATTCGATGTTTGTGTATGAAGGCCTCAATGTGTAAAGGTACATTATGTGGCTGACTTACGGAGGTGTCATCGGCTTTTGTGAATGTGAGAGAGTGTGGAATGGAAAGGTATCCCACCATAGCTTGAAACTGGTCCACATTCAGATCAGTAGGAACGACAGTGTCTCTCAAGATTTTGTCAAGAATGGCTTTATGAGCGGGGGATATGCGTAAGAGCTCAAGGATGGAGATGAGTGTGGGTGTCTTCCCTAACTGTTCTACAAGGTCATACTCAGGTTTGGTTGATGAGGAAGCAGTGTTCTTGGCTGGAGCACCTTGCAAAGTGAATTTACCTCGGCGTGTTGTGACATTACATTCAAAGGTAGGTTCGGAAGAAGATCCAACACCTTTTAGGATAATCTTGGGTCTCTGGGTAGAATTCTCAGGGTTTTTGTCCTTGATGATAATGGTAGAGACGTAATTGTCCATTAAGATGTGATTGATAGTTGAATCATAGTTGTAGGATGCTCTGGTATAGTTGGTTTGGTCCTCTGTGGCTTTAGCTGTTCCCTTGTCATGTTTTGGAAATGGTTCCTTAAACATCTCATGTTCTTGATTAGACGAATGTCCCTCAATCTCAATATCACCTCTATCAATGAGATCTTGTATGATGTTCTTCAGTCGATGACAATTTCCTGTCTTATGACCCTTGCTCTTATGAAATTCACAATACTCATCATCATTCCACCAATTTGGTTTAACCTTTGGTTCATATGGAGGAAAATCTGGAATAGTGATTACCTTGTTTGCCACTAGCTTTTTGAAAACTAACTCAAGTGGTTCTCCCAATGGAGTATACTTCCTTCATGATTTAGAAGTTGTTTGAGTATTCACCTGATTTGATCCAAAAAAAAAAAATTTGGGTCGCACTGTATTGGCATCAACAACACCATCATTGACTGTGTTCTTGTTTTTATTCCAAAATCTTGGCTTGTCTTTTCCTTTAAAGTCATCTTTGTTTTCCTTGAATATCTTAATGACTCCTTGTTCAATTAGGACCTTCTCTGTTGCTAAGCCTTTTTCAATGACGTCCTTGAAGGTGGACAAACAAGCTTTCCTTAAGTCATAGCCAATCTCTTTGTTAACATTTTGGGTGAACATTTTTACCATTTGTTTTTGTGGAATTTCACAAGAGCATCTGCTGGCTAGATTCCTCCATCTTTGTAAAAATGATGCAAAAGACTCTCCTTCTTTTTGCTTGGTGTTGCACAAAGTAGTGACTGATATGTCTGTCTTTATATTATAGGAGAAATTTTGAATAAATGCCTCTGCTAAGTCACCCCATGACTTAATACCAAGTGGAAGTTGGGAGAACCATTCCATAGCTTGATCACCTAGGCTTTGTGGGAATAATCTCATCAAATATGTCTCTTCTGCTGCTACCTCAATGCAAGCTGTGAAAAACTGTCTTATGTGTGCCTTAGGATCTCCTTTTCCTCTATACTTATCAAATTTAGGTGTCACAAAGTGTGTAGGAAAAGGAGGCATTGGAATGCTCTTGTCAAATTGATAAGGACATATGTCTCTCATTGTGTATGTTGGCTTCGGTGTATTTATGTCCTCCATTTTCTTTTGTAAGTCCCTAATTTGTTGCTCCAAATTGCTCTTAGGTGGAGATTGACTTCTTGGACCATACCCCATGCTTGAGGCACCACTTGGAGGAGGAGCATGTTGCATATATGGATGATATTGATCATACACATGTTCATATGGAGGAGGTCTATAGTGATGTTGCGTATATGGACCACTTGGTATAGATTCATATTGAGGAATGTCATATCTATTTTTTCCATGTATACCATACTCTACAGTCATGTCATGTTCTAATGTGTTGCCCCCAAATTTGACACGGGGTTTCCTTGTGTCCAAATTTTGAGCATGCCTTTGAATATCCAATTGCTTTGGTGGTTGATCCTTAGCATTGGTATGTGATTGAGCATATCTTTCTGCATAAGACTTCCATAATGGTCTACGAAGGTGAGTATCATATGCTTGACCATGTGTATGTGGGACCTCTGGTTTTTGAAACAAAGACGATGGTGATTCAGGTACCATATGTGGTCCTCTATTGCCTCCACTATTAGGCCTCCTTTGATCCATGTTGGAGTGAGGTTGTTGCAAAGGTCGATTTTCCATTATTTGAGACATGTCAAAATCATGAGGTATCTTGGCTCCACTTTGTGCCATCATTTGCAAGAAGTATTGTCTATCCCTTCTCATTATTTCCTCAACCAATCGATTGAAATGGGGATTCATAATGGATTCTTCCACATCTGCTGAATGTACAGAAAAGTTGTCCATATTGTCATTGTGTGTATCATTGTTGTTTGTAGTGTCCATGTTCTCAACATTTGGAATGTTTCTATAGGCATCCATGTCAGGTAATGTAGTATGATTGGAATTGAAAAAGATATCATTGTCATACTCATAAGAACTCATGTTTGTGGACTCTTGAGCCTCTTTAGTTTCTCTCCTAGATTTTTGAAGATGGGTTTCAACCATGAACTAGGTATTGACCGAGATGTGTGAGACTAGATGAAAATGGAAAAAGTACGGAAGACCAAGAGTTAGATGAAATGTAAATGACTCTGGGGTGTACTTGCAATGTCCAAAGTGTAAGACCAAGTATGTATGTAGTAGAGTAGGTGTGACTTCCAAAGAGAGGATAGTTTCTCTTGATGAGGTAAGTTGACCTTGACTCTAAGTAAGACCAAATGAGACCCAAAGGTAAGAAACCTTGATGAGGGACCACTTAGCAAAATGTTGTTGTATGTAGTGTGTTGACAAAGTATAGTGAGGACAAGCAAGTGACCTTTTGACTCAAGTTTAGACAATTGTGAATGTAAAGTGAGATGTGAAGCAATGATGGACTTTGTGAGACCCAAAGACAGGTTGAATGCTAAATGAAACCCTGGAGAAATGACCTGGGAAGCTCAAGAATTCCGAAACTAACTGTGTTTGTTTGCTGGACTGTAAAAGTTTTTTTCAATTCTGAACACAGACGCGCCTGTATACTTCACAGACGCGGTTTCCATCACAGACGTGGCTCTGTTCAACACAGATGCGCTTCTGAGATTTTTTTGCAAAGTGTAATGTTGATTCTGTAAACACAGACGCATTTCTGCCCTTCACAGATGTGGTTATACAACACAGACGCTATTATGTCCAACACAGACGCGTTTCTGCAAAATTTGTGCAAATTTTTCCAATCTGTGAAGTCGTTTTGTTGTGACCAAATCTGACTGTTTGACTATTTTTCATGACAAGAAGACACAGTGTTGATGAAGACTCAATGTTCACAAGTGTTTAGAATCAAAATGACTCCAATAAAAAAGTGTGTTGTTTGATGTAAAAAAATGTTTTGCATACACTTGAAGACACAAAAGACACAATGTTTTGTTGTTTGGCCTTGAATGTTTTAAATGTTTAAAATAAGTCAAGCACAATTCTTATGGCTGGCCAAGACAATAGTTGTTGATCCCACATGGGGTTTTACCCCCGAGGCTACGTTATTCAGAGCGGATACTTAGATGCTTGACCTCACTGGCTCCACCCTCAGCACTCACTTCTCGGGTCAGCCAAGCATCAATCCCCATGAAAACTCCCCGTGGCGAACTTTGTATCTCTACTAAGAACCATATGTGTGTGGGCCACTACCAAAGGTCCGACCTCCTGCCCCAACAACTAGAAGGATTTGGGCTTCTAAAACAAAGAGGTGCTAGTAAGGGCATCTGCTCATGTGGCCATACATGCGGCACTTTCAGCTCTGTAAATATAGAAGGCTCCCAGCTAGTAGGGGTTACGTCCTACAACTAATCAAATAAATTTGATCAAACGGGTTTATGGGGAGACATAGTGTCAGTATGAACTAATCAGCACACGTTATCCATAGTTTTCACCATGAATATAGTTGTTTATAGTGGTTCGGAAGAGGTGGGTTTTCCTCGCTACCACTTTGGTCGTTCTCTTCTCACTAGTAGTCCTAATGACCACACGGGAAGACAGGCCCTCTAAAGATTAAACAAAAAGAGCCTTTTTGCTCAAGACACAAAAGACAATGATTCAATTTTAGTGCACCAATTGAAGTGTTTGCTAGTCTATGAAAACAAGGCACACAATAAAAATCCAAAACCCTTGCCAAGGACCTGCAACAAAGAGTTGTTAGTAGTTTGGATTGTTTCAAATAATCACCCCTTCCTACAAGCACACCAGTTAGGTAAATTTTAAATCCAAAAGACTTTGTGAAAATAGGGGCCTTCAACCAAACGATTTTTATTTCAAGACAAGCTGCACCAATTTCGTTAGCTAGATCTAAAAATGTTAGCTCCAAATAAACCAGATCTGAAACCCTAAATGCAAAATCCAAAACTGAATCAATAAACCCAAAATTTGAAACCGGTGAACACAGACGCGATTACCCTCGACACAGACATGACTTCGTGATGCAGACGTGGTTCTGTGAGACATAGACGTGGCTCCAGAACGCAGACGTGACTTCTAGACACAAAAGTGGCTAAAAACACCGCAGAGGCGACTGAGGAACGCAAACGTGATTTCTGGAATCTGCAAAAAATAAAATATTGTTGATAACACAGATGCGATTCCAGATGTCGCAGACGTGCCAGAAAATCAAAAACGCGATCCGAAAGTACGCAGATGCGAAAATATCAAAATGTTGCCGAAAATGTCAGATCTGCAACTTCAAAACACAAAATCTGCAACAAAAATGTTAAATACAAAAGGGACAAGAGTCCCACCAGGCGTGCCAAAATGTATATGGTGAAAATGGATACAATAATAATGATATTGAAAGGCTAAATGAATTTAACCACAAAACCCTAGCCTAACAACAACAAAGATCCACCATAACATATGAAGATTACCTAAGAAAATGCAAATCAAATGAAATCACAAATATTATACCATCACATGTCCAATAGGGTTTGGATCTCCATTCTTCCTATCTCCATTGATCTTGTTTGATATATTTGCTCTCAGATTTTATGTGCACAAGAGCTCAACAAAGAACGGAATGTGGTTGCAAGTAGGATCGTAATGTAGTCAAGTGCATAAAAGATGATTAGGGTGTGATAATGAAGGAAGTATCTCCTTATATAGAAAACACTATATGAAATGGAGGGATAAGATTGAGAGGTGTAAAAGGAGGTCAGCTATGATTAGAGGGTAGGTAAAAGAAATAATAGAATAATGAAAGGGGTAGGTAGTGTATGAATTAAGAGATGAATGACATGTGTCATGGGTAGAAAAGGTTAATGAATTAATTAAATAAATAAAGATTTATTTAATTAATAGAAGAAGTGGGATCAATTAAATAAATAAGATATTTATTTAATTTAGGAAAAGGATCTAATTTAAATAAATAAATGTATTTATTTAAATGAGAAATAAGGCTAGAAGAGGATAAATGAATTAATTAAATAAATAAAGATTTATTTAATTAATAGAAGAATTAGGCTTAGATAATTAAATAAATAAAATATTTATTTAATTAGACTGGACAATTTTGGGTGTCTACAGATCCAAACCTTGAAAATTGAGGTTGGCTTTACATAGAGGGTCCATGGAATCATTAGTTGGAAGCACCAACAAGTTATAAGCCTTGTTCATGAAGGCCTAACCTTTTCCTCGATAATGCATGCTTTGACAAAACATTTTTATCAATTGGATATTTGTTGTGTTTGAAACAAGATGAGAGCCCATTTTGAGGGGGATACAATATGGAAGAAATGATAGGGTCATGGAGTAACCAAATCAAATGAAGGTGGGGGAACCCATTTGATATGTAGGGGATTCATGAACAACTTTGGTAGAGGTGATGGGATCATGAGATGGATAAAGATTATGAGGAGAATTAGAAGGAATAATAGGATCTTCAAATGGATCTAGATCGTGAGAGGGATTAGGAGGAATGACAAGATCATTTGGCAAGATAGGATCTTTTTTAGAACATGGAAGGATGGGACATAGAGATGAAGGGATAGAAAGATCTTGAGGATGATCTATAGGGATAATGGGATCTTGTAGTAGATGTGAATGTGAAGGGATACTTTGATCTTGACTAGGAAGGGGGTCATTAGGATCCATTTCAAGGGTGTTTTGCTCTTGATTTTAAAAGGAATCATTAGGAATAATGGAAGGCATGTCATGATCTTACTTAGGAAGTGGAATGTTAATATGACTTGGAGGGACACTTTGTTCTTAAAATGGAAATGGATCATCTTAGATAGGATGGACATGGATGGTGGGATCATCATGAGACTATGGGTAGATGGTATCCTAGTCAACAATTGGATGGTATTGGTCATTCTTGGTATCTTTATTTTTATTTATTTCGGGATTCATTTATTTGTGCTTAGGATCATCCTCTTGACATGGGGTATGATTTTGAATATACGTGGAGGATTCTAGGAAGGAATCAATCTTTTAACTTGAGGGAGGTGGACTTTGAATGAGACTCTCTAGAATGAAAGCATATGATGGCATTGGATCTAGAGTTTCTAAATAGTATAAGGGATTCGTATAAAGAAATATATTAGCTTGGATTTCTATTGTAGATAGTACTTGGGAAGTTTCATCATCGGATGTATGATTTCATGGAGATGGGATTAATTGAACTTGTGAAACTTCAAGGGATGAATGAATGGTAGAAGATATAAAGGATATATGAGGGCCAATTTCTATGTAGGAAGCAAGTGTGTCATTGGCGTGTTTGATTTGAAACAAGACATTGCTAGACACGAGTAGATGAATTTGATCAAGCTTGAAAATAGTTTCTTGTTCATTGGGTGAGCCATCAGGACATTCTTGAAGCAGAGTGCTACTTTGTTCAAATGTCGTTTGTGATAGATTTTCAGACCTATAATACTATATGCATTTTTTTACAAAGGCGTGTTCATTGTCAACTGCTCTAAAATGTGATTGGTTTTCACCTGTTCTAATATGGGATCTATTTTAACTTGTTGCGAGATGAGACTTATTTAAACTTGTTGCAAGAGGGGACTTGTTTAAATTTGTTGTGCATAAATCTTTTGTAGTTTTAGATTCACTCAGCAAGGATTGGTAGTCAAAACTTGATGTAATTTTTCTATAACAAGGCTAAGATATGTTACAGGATCCTCAAGTCTCAATCGGTCTAAGGTTTTCTTAATCTTAGTATCTATCAATGTCACATTAGTTTCTTTTTTAGAAACATCTTTTAAGGAGAGTTCATCCTCCTCATCTAAAATTTGGGAACTAAAAGAGGATATGGATAGTTGATGGGAAGGAATGTTGATTTAAGGGATGCAACTTTAATATGTGACTAGAGGGTTTGAGTTGTACATTATTATGGAAAGGATGTTTTGTTGTTGTTGAGGTTGAGGTATCGATTTTGGTTGAATAGGTCACGATTTGGGATTTGATTGAATGGGGGATTGATTTGGGAATCGATTGAAGGAGTTTTGATTTTAGATTTGGTTGAATGAATTTGATTTGGAATTTTATTGAATAGAGCTTGATCTAGAATTGGATTGAATGGAGATTTGTTTAGGATATGATTGAGGGGATTTAGATTTGAGATTCGATCAAACAAAGTTTGATTCGAGAATTGGGTCATGTACAAGTTGGAATGATGTGGTTGAAAGGTTGGTTGTGATGGCATGGTCCCATGAGAGTAGGAATTTTGATATGGGGGTGATTCTCTTATGATTGGAGGGTCGCCTTCTCTACAATATAAGTAATTCTAATCTATCATGTTTGTTTCAAACTAAAATCAAGGATGTTTGGTGATAAAATTGGGCTAGTGCTTTGATTTTTTTGAGTTTTTCTTGGATATTTTTTTAATTTGTATTTTTGAATTTTGGGATGATATGAAATGCACCTAGGGATGACAAATGCAACCCTATTTTTTTGAAAATGGACAAATGCACTTGAGGATGAAAAATGCAATCTATGTTTTGGGTTTTTTTGAGATTTTGAAGACCTTAGGAATACAAATCTAGAGATGTATCCCTGAAATACTAAAATAAATTAAATAGCTTAAAGGATCAAAAGGGTAAGATGATGGACAAATGACAAAGTTGTACTCATTGTTGGATTGATGAGTTATATTTTTGACTTGGTGATAGTGATAAAGGACAAAGTTTGATGAGGTCTAGGCTTCCTAACAGTAACCTAGGATTTGATTTTAAGAATTGATCTTTTGGATTTTTAAAAGTTGATTTTAGGAATCTAAACGTAATCTAAGTGCATGCACTAATGCAATGAACCAATATGAAAGACTTTGAGATTGCACTAAACAATGACCTAGATTTGAGACAATGCAACAATTGACTTGAGACCTAGAAAAATGATGGTTGAATGATAATGTAAGATTGAAATGAAGTTATCAATTTATTTTTATGTTTTGATTGCAAATGTTTTGAAGTTCCAATGTTTTGAGTTTGACAAAGTTTTGAGTCTCCAATGTTTTGACTAGTTTATTGTGACAATTGTGTTTGGGTAGTAAGTTTTTGCTTGGAAAAAACTGTTTCAATACTCACATAAGACACATAAAATAGAATGGTTGCTTGACTTTGACAAAAAAATAAGAGTAATATTTGAGGGGCCTAGGGGTAAGTGCACCAAGATGGTGTGTTAAAAGGGGGCTATAAGTGGATACCTTTTTTGTGAAATCAGCTAAACTTGAACTTGGGGGATAAATTTGAGAGTCATTCACTCAAAATATGAAGATACTCAAATAACAAAGATTGTATTACTCTGAATCTAGTTTCCAAAATACTATTTTTTTCCAAAATTGTATAAGATTAAGGGGGTCAAATCCTGCACGCACGAAAATCAGATCCTGATTTTTTTGAAAAACATAATAGTGTCTGACATGCACATCAAAAAAGTTATGGTTAGATTTCATATTTTGACAAATCCTTTGGTATAAAGATAGTTAAGAGTGAGCACTACAAGTTGTGTATTTTTTTTTTATTTTTTTTATGATTTTTTGAATCGGGCACATCCTAGAAATTTGGTACATGTTCATGCGCGAAGGATAACTTGCACCAAAATAATTGAAAATATTATTTTTTTCTAAAGTGTAAAGATTCAAGTGAACATAATAATATATGAAGTTTTTAAAATTTGGATAAGTAGATCAAAAGTTATTACAAAAATGGTACAAATATGTCTCTGAGAACTATGGAGACATTGGTAAAAGAAATTAAAGAATAATATGTTATTGTTGTTCAATTTTTTTAAAAATATATATGGTTAGAAAGCTCAGAAGATGGGTGAAAATATGGTGTCAATTTTAGAAATCCCCAGTTGATGAGTTGTAAACCTAATGATGACAAAGTCGAGAAACCAACTTGATAAAACCAAACATGTCAAAAAGGAGGGAAATGGAGGGAAATCAAACTTCCAACCCTCAGCCTTGACATCCAAGCATATTCACAAGCCTAAACGCACTAAACGCATACGAGTTTCTTTAAAGTAATAGCGCATACAGGGTTTGTAGAGACAAAAGCGTGTACGGGGTTTGTAGAGACAAAATCGCACACGCGTTTTAGGTAAACAAACCCCGTATGAGTTATGTTAACATAAAGACATTCTAATATATAGAAATGCATATGTATGTTTATAATATGTGTATGTGTGTGTGTGTGTGTGTATATATATATATATATATATATAATATGTATGTATATGTATATAATGTGTACATGTATAATATGTATGTATATGTATATAGAATGTGTATGTGTATGTGTATGTATACATACATGTATGTAAAATATATGCATATATATTGTCTCTCAATATCTAATTGCAATGTATTCTTACCCTCTTTAAATCTCTCTCTCTCTCCCTCTCTCTCCCCCTTAGGACCCCACATAACCCCTAATGACATCATATAAGGTCCCTTAGAACACCATATGACCCCTTAAAAGCATATGATGTTCCAACACATGTGCGGCCCCATTAGCACCCCACATGACCCCCAATGACACCATATGACCCCTTAGGACCTTGTATGATATCCTAAGGGGTCATGTGGTGTCCTAAGGGGTCATATGGTGTTGTAACGCATGTGTGGCCCAATTAGGGCCTCAGATGACCCCTTAGCACATGCCACATGACCCCTTAGGAGCATATGATGTCCTAAGGAGTCATATGGTTTCCTAATGGGATATGGTGTTGTAACACATGTGTGGCACCATTAGGAGTACACAAGACCCCTAACGACACCATATGACTCCTTAGCACACCACATGACCCCTTAGGACCATATGATGTCCTAAGGGGTCATGTGGTATCCTAAGGGGTCATATGGTGTTTTAACACATGTGTGGACCCATTAGGACCCCATGAGACCCCTAATGACACCATATGACCCCTTAGCACACCACATGACCCCTTAGGACCATATGATGTTCTAAGGGGTCATATGGTATCCTAAGGGATCATATGGTGTTCTAACACATGTGTGGCCCCATTAGGACCCTAAAGACCCCTAACAACACCATACTACCCCTTAGCACACCACATGACCCCTGAGGACCATATGATATCTTAAGAGGCCGTATGATGTCCTAACGGGTCATATGATGTTCTAACACATGTGCGGACCTATTAGTACCCCACAAGACCCCCAATGACACAATATGACCCCTTAGGACCATGTATGATATCTTAAGGGGTCATATGGTGTCTTAAGGGGTCATATGGTGTTGTAACACATGTGTGACTCAATTAGAACCTCACGTGACCCCTAACAACATCATGTGACCCCTTAGCACACCACATGACCCTTTAGGAGCATATGATGTCCTAAGGAGTCATATGGTGTCCTAATGGGTCATATGGTGTTGTAATACGTGTGTGACACCACTAGGACCCCACATGACCCCTAACGACATTATAAGACCCCTTAGCACACAACATGACCCCTTAAGGCCATATGATGTCCTAAGGCATTGTATGGTGTCCTAAGAGGTAATATGGTTTCCTAAGGGGGTAAGATGAACCATTATTACAGTATAAAAAGCAATGCCAATATTGTTTACAAAAATAAGTTCAAATCACCCAAGCCCTTAGCACACCATACGACCCCTTAAGACCCCACATGACCCCTAACGACACCATATGACCCCTTAACACACCATACGACCCAAAGTAGGACCATATGATATGATAAGGGGTCGTATGGTGTCCTAAGGGGTCATATGGTGTCCTAAGGGGGCAAGATGAACCATTATTACAATATAAAAAGAAGTGCCAATATTGCTTAAAAAATAAGTTCAGATCACCCGGGTCCTTAGCACACCATATGGCCCCTTTGGTTATCATTGAGAGTTATAATGATCAAACATCATCGGTGGCACAATAGCTGTCAGAGTCACAAAAGAAACCTCTCAAAGGATTTTATCTTACGGATATGAATGTCATCTCAGCCATAGAGTCTTTCATTATTTTTCCTTATCGGTATGACTCTTGGAGTCAGGTTGAATTTAAATGTTTCTTCCCGATTTGACCAAGTCTAGTCGATGAAGATAATCTTTCATTTTACCTTTTCTGGGTGATGAACGGATCTCCTGTCGATGCATTTGACATCTTCCTTAGTCGAGGTGACATACTTAATTGGCTTGTATTTCATGGTCTCATCCCGATAGTATTGGTCTTTCTGATTTAATTGGATTGTCTTGTTATTCGCATCGAGGTGAATCAACCCGATATGCCTTCATGTAGTTCCATTGAGATGACTTTCACTGTCGGGTTGACTTCTAGGATCTCACCCTGGCTTTTTAACTCTTGTCGATGTCAAACTCATCGGCCAGACTCTTCCCGATACTCTTCCAACTATGAATGTGTATCGACATGACATATGAAATCGGGTTGACTGCTCCATGCTCACTCTGACGAGGGTTATCATGCTGATACAATTTGTCTATCTATTTATTAGTATGTCTCTTTCCAATGATAGTGCAAGCTCTTTTTTCACAACAGGATCTCCTATCGGTGTAACATGATGATGTCTTCCTAAAAGGTGCCTACGATGCTAGTTTGAAGAGTAGTAGTCTGATCGGTATGACTCGGTGAGGTCTCATTGATTTACTTATTTTGAGGTGTTTTTCTTAAATTGAATGCTAGGATTTATTCATTAGGCAGATTGCTTGTATTTTGACAAATTTACATGTATCCAGGAAGTACTACTGAGGTCTGTGGGGACAAAAATGCATAATAATGGGGAGTTTAAGCTTGTGTGATAGCCTTACATAGGAAAATTATTCATTTTTCCTTTTAGGTGCTAACACCTCCCTCCCCCCTCTATCTCCCTCCCTCTCCCCGCTCTTTCTCTCTCTCTCCCTCTTCCCCCCTCTATCTCCCTCCCTCTCCCCGCTCTTTCTCTCTCTCCCTCTTCCCCCCCCCTCTCTCTCTCTCTCTCTCTCTCTCTCTCTCTCTCTCTCTCTCTCTCTCTCTCTCTCTCTCTCTCTCTCTCTCTCTCTCTCTCTCTCTCTCTCTCTCTCTCTCTCTCTCTCTCTCTCTCTCTCTCTTTTCTTTCACCCTTTCTTTACTATAAGTAATGTGTATGGGTTTTTAACATAAGAAGCGCATACGAGTTATGGGAGTTATGAACATTAGCCTGTTGGGGTATTTTTAGGGACTAATTATGCGTATGAGTTAACCAAACATAACCCGTACATGTTTCTTGCAAATATTTTTAGTTGGTCAATGACCTGAATGGCTTCAAAAGGAGTTTTTGAAGTCGTTGAAGGCCCCACTGTAACTGATATTGCAATTCTGTGATAGTTTTATAGGTGAAAGTAAGTGAAAATTTTGTTTTACATTATTTCAAATTATCGAATTGTTGTTCTAATTAGTTTGGTCAATATTATTGTGATTTTTTAATAGTTTTGATTAGTAAAAATAATGATAATACTCATTTTTATGGTCATTTGACTGTATAAGTTTTTGTAACATATATGTGCAAAATGATTCTATTTAGGACAATTGTTATGAATGATGGAAAAGAACAAGCGAGGAACAACCGAACAACGAGAGGCTAAAAAGGAAAGACAAAGGTAGCGTATGAAGAAATTATGCGAACTAAGAACAATGGGACAAGAAGGTATGTCATCCACAACATCTCAATTAGATGTACCAAATGAACCTAATGCAATTGAAGAAGAAATCACAATCAATAATCAAACAAATGATGAAGATGCACCAACAATATTTGATTTGCCGAATGAACCTAATGCAATTGAAGAAGAGACCACAATGAATAATCAATCAAATGATGAACATACAACAGTTCAATTTGATGTGATGAATGTACCTAATGCACGTAATGCACCAATGTTAACACCTCCTAAAATTATTCGTAGGAAACCAAAGTATCTAACTGACATCAATCAAAATATCTTGAAGCCAATGCCCGATAAAATAAACGAACGAACTTGTAGAAGAATGGTTAAAAGAATATGGAAACACTATTTTGAAAACTTAAATCAAACTACAAGATGCCAATTAATTGTTGAAATGATTATAAAAATATATTTTAGAGAGACAATGAAAATTCTAGGCCTAAGATCATCCGAAAATAATAACTTGAAAGAAATATTGTGAGAAATCTATTTGATGCATATCAAGCTATTGGCTCAAAATCACGTACTAAATATTCTAATGTTACTCGACGTGTTATTACATCAACCATAATGAGCAAGAAAATAAAAAAATATCGTTTGATTAGAAAAACAAGTAAGTCATTAAACACAAGTAGAACAACATTACACAAAGCATTAGAGAGACGGGAGAAAATAGGGGATCCTAACAATAATTCTCTTTGGGTGCTCTCGGGTAGACTACCACGCAAAGACAAGGTTGTTGTTGATTCACTAAGAACATTAATTAAAAAAAATTGGCATGACAACACAAGGATTTCGCCCAACCAAAGAAATGTTGTTAGAAGGCGAATTAGATCTAGAGATTGTGAGCCACATGCCAAACACTATTTGGATATGACTCAAACAAAATTTTATAAAAGATTCCTTCAAAAGTTTCTTAAAATAAAAATTAATCAAAGATTTTTTGAAATGAAAAAACCTTTTTTTGTTAAGATTAATCATGTATGCACCATGTGTTGTTGTAGGATGCATATTCAATTTTCCATGCACTATAATATATATCATCATATATGTTGCACTTTGCACACTAATAATGTTTTGCAGGAATTCAATATACAAGCACCTCCTAAGTCACCAAGAGAATTTATTTCAAGTTTTTTATGTAAAAGAGATGATGGTTGCATTTATTATAAGATGATCTGTTTGAAAGTTTCTTGTGCTACATGTGGCACCTAGTTTGCAAAATTTAACAAGATGTTTACATTTGGAGAGCACACATGAAATTGGTAAGAAACTAATTTATTTTGGAAAATATAAGACAGTCACATATGATCTTAAAGATAGAAAAGAATTGAAGAGATGTGAGTTAGTGAAAAACAATATATGTGTAGCTAAATTTATGAAAATGTTTAAAGAGAAACTAGTTTATAAGTACACAATGCATACACATAGAGCTCGGTGGTTAGATGAGCAATTCAAGTTATGGAAGGACACATTTCCTCTTGGTACCATTGTCTCTATTGTTGATTTTGCTTAAAATTATACACTACAACCTCAAAATGAAGTGCAATCTATGTATTACCATTCTATACAAGTTTCTATTTTTGTACACATAGCATTCATGCATGCAGATGATAGCACAGAGGAGGATAGAAAGGTTGTAAGAGAGTATCACTTATATCACTTCTACATAAGTGATGATCGTACTCATTCATCAGAGTTTGTGCAAGGATGCTTTAAAGTTTTCTATGATAATTTAAGGGAAAGAAACATATGATGCAACCAACACATAATATGGTCAGATAATTGCAGCTCACAATTCAAGAATGCAAGGATGTTCTATTGGTTGACTGGGATGCATGACAAGCAGTGTACAACACTTTTTGAATTTCACTAAGGCTAGTCATGGAAAGGGAGAGAACGATGGTGTAGGAGCATGCGTAAAAAGAGCCCTAGCTAGAGAATAATTGAAGTACGAAGGTGGTGCTAAGTTGATAGATGCAACAACAATTGTGTGATGGTGTAACTCTACAATGGGACCAGGTAATGCAAGTGTATCAATGGTTCATAGATATTTTTGGTTGATCAGTGAATCTAACATTGAAAACTATCAATATTGTTATATAGTTGCAGGATCAAGTGACATGCACTCATTTAGAAGTTCAAATAAAAGTTCACTAGTAATTTATACTAGACAGATTGTATGTTTTTGCTCTTCATGTATGTATTTTTTGTGGTAAGAATGTGAATCACAAGAGTGGGTTGACAAATGGTCTTGTAGATAGTTGATTCTCATTATACATATCAAGTTCCCAAAGCACTACAATTGAACCAGATGGAAGCATCAGTGGATTTCGACCATGTATCTGACCTGGTGGAATCGGGTGATTTTTTTGGTTAATTTTTTTGCAAGAATTTTTTTGGCTCATTTTGTTACATCACACATTATTTTGGTATTAATTATGCTTAGAGTTATCATGTTGTAGCTAATAATTATTTATTTAATTATTAGCCTATTATACTCTACGCTTAAGCTAAACTTAGGCATCTTATAATTCTTTAGGGTTTTCTCCTTTAGGGTTTTGACTATCCTTTTATAAGGATTCTCTCTTTGTAATTTAAGAAATTGTATTGCATTATTCTTGCACTATCAATATGACTCCTCTTTTTTGGATCATTGAATTATGACCTCCATAGCTTTGTTTTTGCTTCTCTCCTTATGTGATAGATTTGTATACAGGTGATCCTTAGAAGCTATAGAGTTGATTTTTCCTCAACACGTACATGGTATCAGAGCTCAAATTTGTTGTTGCCTGTTCTTGTTTTTTGAATATTTTTTGGAGCTTTGAGGATTTCAAGTTTTTTAGAGCTTTTTATTTGGATATCGAGTGCTTCTTTGTTTTTGGGCATTTTGGGCTCAAACAAACCTCACCGTTGAGCTTAGAACACCCAAAAACCCCCATTTTTATATAAAATTTGTCCAATTTAGACAACTTTGGCCTCTAGAATTATTTTTTGGTTTTTGCCCATTTTTTGGCACAAATTTCGAGACATTCATTTTAAAAAAATTTAAAAAATAAAAATTGTTTTGGGCAGTTTTATAGCATACCTAGGTCGGAATACCGCTTGTGGTTTTTTAAACCATTGCGACTGTTGTAGCAGTTACCGCCAGCGATTTATTGACCGTCGCAAACAGCAGTTGTCGTCGATGGTAAACCGCTTGCGATCTCGCCGCTGTCAGTGGTTGCCGACATAGCAACACCGCCCACAGTGCCACCACTTCCAGCAATGTGCCACCTCCGCCGCTACTTATCCTATCCCACCTCCCACCTCCACCTTGTCACCACTCCTGACACTTCTTTGCATGCTTTTTGATAGGGGGGTCATTTTTTTACCATAAATTGGGCAAATAGAGTCAAATTTTGGCAAACGAATAGGCGTCGGAAAGCTCTTTCCAAGATCTCTTCAGATCTGTAGGTTTAATATTCTATTTTTTATGTTTTGATATATTTTTTTGATGTCAAAGCCAGAAGTTATTTTGGCACTCCGGGAGGCATATCTTGAGCATCCGAACTTTGTTTTTGGCACATGAGATATCATTAGAAAGTTGGTTTTGTGCACTTTCCAGTGGTATGGGTCTTCTTTCCAGATTCTTCTCCAGGTATATTTTATTCAGTGTTTTTCATTTATGCACTCTGGTGAATATCTTAGATGTTTCAGCTCCTGCGATCCTTTTCTTTGTGTGGGATGACTCATCTTTGGCTATTATTTTTGTATTTCCAGCCTTTTGTCTTCTTTGAGCATTGTATACATCATTTTTTAAGCATTTTCTTTTTTTGCAAACGCACTGAGATAAAATGCCACTATGGTTTGCATGCTTGGGATCTTGCACATCTTGTGCCTTATTGTACTCGCACTCCATTATAAAGTGCCATGGGGGGTTTGATGTTTGCCTCTATTTACCATCTACCTTTTTCATGTGAGTGTTCCTTCCATGGCATTAGCCTCATGATGTGTGTCAAGTGAGTGTTCCTTCCATGGCACTAGCCTTTATATGTGTTTGTACTTTCTGTTGCACTCTCGATGTTCCTAGTTCTTCATCATGTAGTTTTTCTTGGCATTCAGTTTTAGTGTACCTAACACCTCTCCCTTGTTAGTATTATGGGGGGGTTCTATTGTTGGTTGTTGGTTCTAATGCTTTCTTGGTTCATTGGAGTGAGCTATGTATTCAGTATTTGTTCCTATGTACTAGGAGGATGTAGTGGTTGGTTACCTATGCATTTCGGTGATATGGATCATTTACCATATGGACACTCTTTCATTCCTATTTTTGGAGGCAACCTTCCATCTTCGATTGATCAACTCTTCAAACTTTGGATTTTTTTCCATCTGTGAGTTCAGTTGTTTGCCTTTGTTTGCCATCTGATTCGAGTAGTGTTATTTGAGGGCACTCATGCAGATTATAGTCTTCTCTACTTGTTCATCTTATATTTTAGTGGATGTTCTTCAGATCGACAATTATTCTTCGACAGTGTTTGCAACTTCACGCTTTAGTGGTGTTATTTATGTTCATCCTTTGTTCCTTTTTTCTAGGACATTCTCTTATTTGGAGACTTCTTCGGTCCTTCACTTGTATTTCTCTCTTTAGAAGAGGAGTTTTTCCCATGATATTTTCTCCTTTTCTCCAGTTGTGAGAGATCTTTTTTACTTGGGTACCTCATCAGGCCTAGTTGTCGGGACCCATTATTACTTTCATGCATTTTGTTTACATGCATTTTTTAGTCCTTAGTTGTTTTTAGCTACTCCCTAAGTTTATCTTAAGGGGGGGTGTTAGAGTTATCATGTGGTGGCTAACAATTATTTATTTAATTATTAGTCTATTATACTCTACGCTTAAGCTAAACTTAGGTATCTTATAATTCTTGAGGGTTTTATCTTTTAAGGTTTCTAATACCCTTTTATAAGGATTCTCTCTTTGTAATTTAAGAAATTATATTGCATTATTCTTGCTCAATCAATATGACTCCTCTTTTCTGGATCATTGAATTCTGGCCTCCATAGATTTGTTTTTGCTTCTCTCCTTTTGTGATAGGTTTTCATGCAAGTGATCCTTGGGAGCTATAAAGTTGATTTTTTCTCAACACCTACAATTATCATTCTATAAAATGCAAGTCATGTGTATGCATTTGTTGCAGAAGAGAACAATGAAGAAGGAATAAGTTGTTTTTTGTGTCGTTGTATTGAGCCTAATAGAAAATTGACAACCACAATCATTGACAGAGAGGGTATTGAGTACCCAATAGGGTCTGTTGTCGTGACAGGCACATGGATTAGGAGATACCCTATCAAGAATTTTGATGTTTGGTTGTTCGAGGACTTTGAAACACACAGATATATTCTTCATTTCTCCAACCTTGTTGTTGCAATAAATATTTAATTGATTAAGTATTGTGGTAGACCTCATAACAAGAATTTATGAAAAGTTCATGAATCTGACCATGAGGCAATACTTGACACGATACGGGTTAGAGCCGATCTAGAATACTCACTTGATTGATTTTGGGTCATCTACAAGTGTTCAATTTGGAGCATTACAATGATTCTATGGTTCAGGGTAGAATGATTTTGAGAATTTTGTATATATTGGCGGTGAATTGTTCTATATTCATTTTTTGTATATATAAATGCCCATGAGCTAAGTTGTGAATATTTAGAGGGGAAAAAAAATTATATTTAAATGGCCAGGGTAGAATGATTTTGAGAATTTTGTATATATTGTCGGTGAATTGTTCTATATTCATTTTTTGTATATATAAATGCCCATGAGCTAAGTTGAGAATATTTAGAGGGAAAAAAAATTTATATTTAAATGGCCATGAGCTGATTTGTACATATTTAAATGCCAAATTTTGTATATTTAGACGGTCATAAGTTGGATTTTGCATATTTAAATGCCAAATTATATATGATTGCCCATGGGCCGATTTGTAAATAATTTTTTTGTATATTTAAATAGCCAAGAGCTGATTTGTCCATATTTAGAGGCAAATTTTTGAATATATGTAAATTTTTGTATATGTAAATTTGTGCATAAATGGAATTTTGTGATGCATTTTGTATTTTTTATTATACTTGAAATTTGTATGACTATTTATGAGTACATGTGTATGCCTACTGTACATGAGTATGCCTACCGTACACGAGTATGTGGTGTAGGAGAACCTAGGTGGCCATTTGCTTCTTTTTTACCATTATGATTCATTGTAGACAGGCCTCACATGACCTTATAGGGTCAAATAGATCAATCATATGCATCCTGGTTGGGAGAGATAATCCATCAAAGTTTGACAATTTTTTGGACTTAGGGCACTTGAGAGATCGCACCAGTAGGGTATGGCTCCGGACATTCCAACAAGCTGGGAGACACAATAGGAGTATGCCTATTGTAAACTTTCCCACCCGAAAGTGCTTGTGTTGCTGGTTTGTGCCCACAATGAATGAAATCAAATTTAGTATATCTTGCAACCTTGCATTGCATGCATCTGACGATTTTTCGCACCAACTGAAAAAATGCTACCATGTGAAAATGGCTCTGAGTCTTTAAAAAAAAAGATAGGTAATTGTAGATGGGCCTCACATGACCCTATAGGTTCAAACAAATCAATTGTATGCATCCTATATTGCAAGAAATAGTCCGTCAAAGTTTGATATTTTTTGGACTTAGGGCACTTGAGAGATCATCTTGATAGGGTATGGCTCTAGATGTTCCAGCAAGCTGGGAAGCACAACATGAGTATTCCTATGGTAAAACTTCCCACCCGGACATTCTCATGTTGTTGTTTTGTGCCCAAGATGAATGGAATCAAATTTAGCCTATCTTGCAACCTTGGATTGCATGCATCTGACGATTTTCGCCTATCCTACTTTATTCAAAACTTCAATACAAATTTTTTCAACCCTTGGGTCATGTTGAAGATGCCTATTTATAGCCACACAAGTGGTTTCCATCATCCAACACCAAACTTTGATAAATTTGACAACAACTGAGCAACTTTTACATCTTTTATCCGAATGACCCCAAACTTTCACAAATGACCCCAAATGATCATTAATGGTCCCAAATGACCTTATTTAGATGAAACAACACAAAACAAGATAAATACCCAAATTTGACCATTGCGAGCATTAGGATGCTCTTGCACCACTCACATTGACAAATATAAAGGAAAGGAATAAAAAACATTCAGTGAGCATTACCATGGATCAAATGTGATCATTACCATTGAATTTTATTGTGATTGAGGCAAGGATTTTTGTAGGGTTAATTCAGTATTTTAGAAAGCTTATCAAATCATATTCCACAAATTCTTTATATCATAGCAACAAAAATCGTTTGGGGAAAAAATTAGCAAATCAAAAGTACAAGATTTTTTGAAAAAATCAGCATAGAGATATATGGAGTAAATAAAATAGCGTTTAACCCATGATTGTAGAAAATAGATTTTTGTTGTTTATAGTCATATTACTGATTACATAGGCAAATATTCATTTTACTTTATAAAAGGGCAATCACCAAATACACCGAATAGTTGTCTAAGTTTGAGATCAAAGATTAGCCAAGTCTACGGAGTAGCTGAGATCAAAATTTATCAGACAAGGATCCAGCTATTGTTAGGAATTTAGTAAAAGTGGAAGCTATTTTGAAGTGATCCAAGACTTTCATTGTGATTGAGACATGGAATTTTCTAGGGCTAGTTCAATATCTAAGAAAGCTTATCAAATCATATTCCATAGTTGCAATGCTTCATATTCCATGATGACAATTGTTAAGTCTTTTATATGGGGTAGAATTCAACAAAAGGCATTTGTTTAGCTGAAGTAATTGATTAGCAAGCCATTGGTTTTGGCAATACATAGCTTGCAACTACTATTTTAGGTAGAGACAAATTTTAATGATTGTGTGTTGGAGGCTCTTTTATTACACTTTTGTAAGCTTGTTTGTTGTCATTCAGACTTATTTTATTGAGTACTTTTGATATATTGCTCACATAATGAATTGCATGACTTTGTTTGAGAAAAAATTAACTATATCAATAAAAAATCAATATTTATATATCAAAATGCAAAATAATGAACACAATGAACAAATTGTGTATGTACTAAATATCAATATTAATATCAACAAAATGCACAATAATGAACACAATGCACATTTATTGGATCGAATATCAATATTTATATATATCAAAATGCACAATAATTGTGTATGTATACAAAAAATGACATATATGCCAAGTAAATAAAAGTTTACAAAAATATGGCATATGCCATGCCCAGATCGATATACAATAAAAATGTAGAATATATCTAGTTGTTTTGGTCCTTCAATTACTACAACTAACACTATATGATCCTATAGTTGTGGTGGATCATCAAAATCAAGCCTCTTTGATGCAGTACACGGCTTTGTAGATGGTTGCACAACCACAATTCAAAAGCCAATTTAGAATCCTTTTGTACAAAATAGTTCACAATTATCAATATAACTATACATTCAATTACAGTTTATTTGCAATTTAATTATAGATTACCTCATCTGATGATCTGGGATCTACCATCTTTTCTCTTGCTGCCTTGTCAGACTTAGGAGTCATCTTAAAATGGAACTTGAGAAGATCCACATTATGGCCAAACCATGAAGGGTCCTATTGTAGGTTAAATATAATTAATACAAGGTAATGACATATATAGATCAAAAACACTAAAAAAATGTAATATATAGAATAAAAGTGTACCGGAGCCTGAGATGCTTCTCCAGTAGACTTAGGAGGGCTCGCCATTAATCAAGCAACTATGGTTATTTCCTATATGAAAAATAATAAGATTAAATACAATTAATACAATGAAAAGTATTGTAGGTTGAATACAATTAATACAAGGTAATAACATATATAGATCATAAACACTAAAAATCTACAATATATAGAACAATAGTGTACCAGAGCCTAAGATGCTTCTCCAGTAGACTTAGGAGGGCTCGCCATTGATGAGGAAGCTATGGCCATTTCCTGTATGAAAAATGATAAGATTATAATTTATCTAAAGTTCACATGTACATGTGCATATAATCATCAAATCAAGGAAATAAAGTAGAGATACATACCTCTTCCCTCTCTTGATCCTCTGGCGTATCAGGTGCATTCATCAATTCTACAAATCCCAATTGATGTTGTATATAAATGAGACAAAAAAGAGTAATCAATCTACAAATTCCAATTAAGACAATTTTAACCTTTTCAAACAATTTTGTCAATTAAAAATGTGTTCAATTACCTTTTGACGTTTAGGCATCCTCGAGGATTTCTTTCCCTGAGGAGGTGTCCTAGACACGCGTGGGTACCCTAAAAGAAGCAAAATTAACACAAGAGATATCATTAGATAATATTAAATATAATTTAACAACTCTAAATTTAAATGACTTGCATATTCAATCCAAAGAATACATAAAAAGAGGTGTGCAAAATATGATACCGCATAGCTTTCTAGGCCAAAATTGATGGCCGAGAGCGTGACATTATCAATCTGACACATTTGATCCCCTGACAACGCCTATAAAATACAAAATAAATATGTGTTTAAGAGAGTTAGTATATCTTCTTTTTTTTTTTTATTTAATTCAAGGTACTATTCTATTTTAACATGTTACAAAATTTATACCTCAGGCGTCAAAGTTATAGTTGCAACAACTGCGAGAGGAATATCAGATAGTGTATTAACACCCGCTATTGCATCTTGAAATGCATATTATTTGTATCAATTTAAATCGATCTTTAAATGAAAATTCATTACCATTTACAAGTTTTAAGTGATTGATAAATAAAATGTTATCAATTCAAATCAACACACCTGTGTGTTACTACTTATCAAGTTGTCATTAGTTTTTATATTCAAAGTCATACTATATATTCTAGTCGGTTAACACTACCAAATCATGCAGTCAGTACACACAGAGAAGTCGGTATGCACAGTCTAGTCGGTTACAGAGGAAAGAAGTCACAGAACACAGTATACACCGAGCTGTCTATCGAGTATCTTTTCGAGACTACCGAGCAGCAAAGATGACACACCGAGTTGACATACATCGAGTGTAACGTGTTACCAGATACATTGAACTTGGACATGCATATGAAAACATGTTACAAGATCGAGGCACATCTAACCGTTCTTACATTGGAAATTGCACCAGAAGATTGTGTATGATTTTGAGATCAATCTAACCAATGAAATATTTTGTTTAGTTATTCATTCGAGGAATCTTGTTTGTAAGATCGAAGCAATGAATTAGATCACCGTTTAAAGAAGATCTATTTATACATCATGAGTGAAGTGTATGTATGCATGAAGGAAGACTGTTATAGAGACACAGAGGTCACCGAGAAGGTTTTCAGAGAATAGTCAAAGAACAGAGTAAACAAAAGGGTTTACCGAGTTACTATATGGGTTACCGAGGTATGCTATAAGCAAGGTAATCTATTCTGAGCACATAGAATCTGCTATAACATTTCAGATGTAAAGTTGCAGATATTTGTAATGATTTTATTGTAATATTGTGAAGTTGAAAGAGAAACCTTTAACAGGGTAAAAGACTCTAATCAAGTCTATAAATTGTAAAGCCTCTAACCAGGTGCAACATTTAGACTAAATGTTGTAAAATCCTTTAGCAAGGTAGATCTAACAGATCTTGTTACTCCTAACAGGGTAAGCTATCAAAAATAGCTAAAATGTAGCTCTAACCAAGCACTCTTTATTATTGCAGTAGTGAAGTTGTGGGTGCCATCCCCACCGCAGTTTTTCTCTCTAACCAAGAGTTTCTGCGTAACCAAAATATATGTGATATGGAGTGAATCATGTATGATTGTTATCTATTTGTTTTAACTTTATTTTATGTTACTGCACTATTCTATTTATGCATAACAGTAAGGTTATTATTCAAGAAAAGTTTTGGGGTACTGATTCACCCCTCCCCTCTCAGTACATTAGCTTTCCATATTGGGCCTAACACTGTGTCTGCGTGTGACCACCAAACACCATATCCATCAAATCATCAGTCATCGCCACATCCTCTGCAATGGTAGTTTGACATCTACTCCTGCAAATTGTACACAAATGGGATGTGGAACCATCTACACTGGCCTCGACATCCATCCCAGGGCATATACCTAAACAACTGGGACACACATGTTGATGGGCTCACCAAGGCCAAATGGATCAACTACTGCATCATCGTCTGAGCCAAGAGGGTGTGATAATTGTGTGCCATGGTAAATGATGACATCAGTCAATGTAGTGGTCATCTCAAAAGTCTATAGCTCCATCAAATCTTTTAGGGATACTGGGATTGTGACATGGACCACAAGTTTTTGTGCTCTGGGTATGCAACTTTGGGGTTTAGTCCCTCTGGGCTCTACATCTATCTTGGGCAGAGCCTCCACCTCTACCCTTTAACTCTCTCATATCAAAATAGTTTGGCCACTCATTGAGGATAAACTCACAATATAGTTTCCTCAAAAAATATAATGGAACCTCAAAATTATTACAAGGTGGTTGGTCAAATACCATCCACCGCCTATCCCAAAAAGCATTTTTCATCGCCAAATGGCTACACCAGTGTATAGGAAACCTCTTTGAATTAAGAGGTAAGGTCTCACCCATTTTGGGATCTGTAGTGTCATAAAATTGCGACCCTATCAATTTTTGACTGCATTAGGGTCCTCACGCATGCGAGCTCGAATCCTCTAGCCTGATCGGAGACCAGAGACTACTCAACTCTCGAAATCAACTTCTTCCTTGGCCTCTACATCACTTTGTCCACACTCTACCCTAGAGAAAGGGGTATATAGGACAGGGACATGGCACCCCTGTCCCCCCTAGGACAGGGGCATGGCGCCCTTGTCCTCCTAGGATAGGGGCATGGCGCCCCTATCCCTGCCCTATTTTGGGGCAGGACCTTCCTAGAGCATGTATTGTGGGTATGCAGTGAGCGGAAAACTCCCCCGATGTTGGCCTATGACGAAATTCAAATCCACTATCATTTATTTAAGGGGCATTTGTCCTCTCATTTGCATAAGGTTGGATGAGAGGGAAATTCACAAGTGATCAAGCATTCAAGAGCATTCAAGCATTCAAGCATTCAAGCATTCTTTTCCAGCATTGAGCATTCTCAAGTCTCCCTTCAAGGCTAGGTGTTGCATTCAAGTCAAGGATTAAACCATTGAAGTTGAGATTTATTTCAACATTTAATTCCATGCAAGCATTTCTATCAACATTGCTACTACAACCTCCCTTGAGGTGATTTACAATTCAGCCTTTTAATTACATCTACTTGCAAGTACTTCCTTTCATTACTTAGTTAATTCCAAAATTGGGGTTTGACCTAAAGGAAAACCCCCAATCCCAACCCATTTTCCTCTCTTTTTTGTCTGTAGGTTGCAGGTGCGCTACTATACTTTCATATTCGAGATTCATTTGGAGAGGCAGAAAAACCCTTTTTGTTTCACAGATTTTTAAAAGGACCATGTACATTCCCGCCACAGTCCACGTAACTTTTCCTCAAATTCATAGGAGGACTTCGTCTCGACATTTTATTGTCAGATGCAGGTGCACAACTTCATCCCATGTTCTGATCTCAAGTTATAATCAATTCTTTGCCATTGTTACACTACATAATTCAATCAATTTCCTTTCCAAATCAAATAAGGAAGAGGGGATCAACATAGCATTCCCAATTCATTCAAAATTCAATCTACCATCTTTGTGTTGAGAGATTGAATCTAGTGAATTATCATCTCCTTCTTCCTAATGTAATGGTGAAAAGTGCTTGAAGGATAATCAATAGTGAAACTCTCATCTCTCTTTGAGGGAAAGGGTAGTTTTCTCTTGATCTATCATTCACCATTTTCCCACCATTACATTTTGGTGAACCTGACATCTTGCATGCTTTCCTTTGAACAAAATTACATATTTTTCATTTACAAGTTTCAAATTTCTACAAACTTAGTGGTTAATTCATTAAAAACCCTAGTTTTTCAAATTCAAATTGAACTTGTGATTTGTAAAAATTGCTTGTGGTTATCTTAGATATGAAAATTGTCTTGATTGTCAAATTCAATTTCCTCATTGTCTTGTTCAATTTGCAATTAAAAATTACAAAATTAAGAGGTTACTTGTTAAAACCCTAATTTTCAAAAATCACCTTGAACTTGTGCAAAAATTGGATTTCCATTTAATTTTTCAAATTTCTAATTGTTCTCAAATTTGTCTTCAATCCTACAATTCAAATTTTCAATTTGCCCCCTTTTTCCCAAAATTCAAATTTCAAAATTAAGTGGTTAGGTCATCAAACCCTTATTTTTAAAATTAATTAGATTTTGTGTAAATCAATTTCAGTTACATTCAGATTTCTAAATATTTTCCAAGGTGTCCCTATCCATTAGGTTTGACCCTTTTTAAAATTACAATTCAATTCCTCTTTTTCTTCAAAATCCTAATAGGGTCCTATTTTCACATTTGTGTCTTCATTTCGCCCATCTAGAGCTCGTAAAGTTCACCAATTTTGGGGGGTTAGCTTTAAAATCATCGTAATATCCATCCCTGCAAATTGTTAAATAAGTTGGTCGGACCATATGTGTTCCCGCCTCGGTCCTCGACTTTTTTCTCGAAATTTCGGGAGACTGTTATGACTATTTTTAATAAGCCTAAATCCGGAAGATTGGTTGATTTTACCAATTTTTGATCCCTCTAGAATTGGAAATACCTTCAAAATTTAACAGTGTAACTTTCAAAAATGGTAATGTTGGTGGGGGCAGTTCTGAGGGTGCTTCTGGAGGCATTGCTACTATGTGGGGGAAAAAAGTGACACTAAGCAAACATGCCCTAATCTCACTTTCAATCACACATTTGTGGAATACGAAAGAGCCTAGAGGTATCACACAATTGGCTACTTCTTTTTGTGGAAGAGAGAGCCACGGGCTACCTATTAGGATTTCTATTCCTTTGTTGTAATTGAAAGATAAAATGATGCAAGTTCAATTCCCAACCCCAAAGTGCAAGTATGAACTAATAACAAGATTCCAGAATTGAACTTAAATGATGGAAAGCTGTAAACACAAGGATAAGACAAGAATGCAAATGCGTACCCAGAGTTAAAATCTGACTAAAAATGTTCGGGACAGGGGCGCGGGCGCCACTGTCCTGATTCTGCCCCTGAAACTGCTCTGAAAACTGTTGTTTTGCACTTTGGAAAAGCTATCAAAAATGCTGAAAATGCTGTCTATCAGGAGGACCAGGGCGCCCAGCGCCCCTGTCCCAGGGACCAGGGCACCCAGCACCCCTGTCCTGGTAGGACCAGGGCACCCCACACCCCTGTCCTGGTCTTTTGCTCTGAAATTTGGTGCGGAGTGCTGTCTCGACCTGCTATTCCCAGATCTGCAACCTGCGACGTCGTCCGAGTCCCGAAACCTACACTTATATCTGAAAAGATGTTTGGGCGGCTATATAGGGTTTTGCCTTAGTCAAACCCCCGCTTCGGTGATTTCCACCTCCACGAATAGCCAAGTTGTATTGTAAAATGTATTGTGTGTGCAGACCTAGTGTGTGTGCAAGGTCCTTAAATGCAAGAAAGCAAACTAGAGCAACCTAGAAAGTAAACCCTAATTGCTTGTAAATGATAATGTAAATGCTCTAAATCAAGATGCAAAGTGATCTAAAGCATGAATAAAGGATATATTGAAGCTTATGCAAAGACATGAAAACAACATGAAATCATACCCAACCCTTAAGGGAGGAGTACAAGCCAATCTTCAGTCAGTAATCTCCTATTGTTCTTCAATGTCTTCCAAGCCCTAAATGGATGAATGAAATTGATAAATGCTTGATAGAAGGATGTTGAATGTTGTTGAAGTCCTCAAAGATCTGCTCTTTTGCTGCATATGAGGTTCCTGAAAACGAAAATCGGATCCTTTCAAATGAAGAAAGAGAGCTCTTATGTATGAAACCCTAGGTCTTAATTTCGTCTTTTGGCCGACCTAGAGATTGAATCTCCCACCAATTTCTTGGGGTTAAGCTTTATTTTATGATTGGATCGCGCTCCTAAAATTTTGGGAAAAATGTCCGGGACCATGTTGCACTCCGGGCGCCATGGTCCTGACAACTTTTCACCAAATTTTCAGGGCCATCGGATATGATGATTTTAGAGAGAATCCCGAAGTTACAGGTGATTTTGTAGATGTTTTGACCCCCAAAATCAAGCCCCAAGTTCAAAATAGGACCTAATTAGGGTTTTTGATTAAATGATGTATTGGAGGAATAAAATGAAAAGGGCACACTTTAATGAAAGGGCCCAACTTTATGATGTAGGAGATGATAAAATAGGACCTTAGACCTAATTAATTTAATTAATTAAGTGCTAAAGGGGAAATGCAATGCAAAATGCAAAATGCGCCAAGGCGGGTACTAAACTAGGTGTGAAATTGTACCACTCTAGCAAGTGCGTACAATTTACGACGCTACAGCTACCATCTGGAATCTTAACACTGTTAAAGGTCAGGTCATTATCCAGGAAAGTAGCTTTTCTTGTATCAAATTTGAGCACCTAAAAGATGGTTCTTCATGGGTTCTCACTAACATTTATGCTCCTAATACCTTAAAGGCTAGAAACTCTTTTTGGAAAAAGATCATCCAGGCTAGGGATAGCTTCAAAAATCTTAGTTGGATGGTTATGGGAGACTTTAATACGCCTTTGAAAGAGGAGGAAAAATTTGGAGGCAGTCCTCCTCAGCTGGAAAGTAGGATGGCCCTCATGGATTTTATTAACTCCCAAGATCTTAATGACTTGGAGATACAGGGTTGCAATTACACTTGGACCAATAGACGAACTGGTAATGACCTTATCCAAGTGCATCTTGACAGAACTCTCATTTCTGATGACTAGTATAGTCAGTATTTTTGTTCTCTATCTACCCTTATTCGGGTTGGACCCGATCATTTTCCTATCACCTTCATTGCTGACTTGATCAATAGAAGGAGAAACTTTCCCTTTAGATTTGAAAAAATGTGGACCCTTCACCCCGACATCAAAAGAAATATTCAGAAATGGTGGAGTATCCAAGTTGAGGGAACGGCTATGTTCAAAGTTGTTAAGAAGCTCAAAAGTGTGAAGGATAACATTCGACTCTAGAATAAAACCAGTTTTGGGAATATATTTGAGGCTAAGAGTAAAATTTAGGAAAACCTTAAAGAAATACAGGACCGGATCCAGAAGGATGGTTTCAGTACTGTGTCTATTGCTGATGAAAATGAGATCCTTAAAAAATACCATGATATTATTGCCAAAGAGGAAATGTTCTAGAAGCAGAGATCGAGATGCATTTGGCTCAAGGAAGGGGACAGGAATACAAGATTCTTCCATATGTCAACTATCAAGCACAAAGCAGTCAATAGAATGAACAAGCTAGTTGTGGAAAGTGGGGAGCTGGTCAAGGAGGATGAAATAAGGAATGAAGCTAAGAGGTATTTCTCGGACCTCCTAAAGAGGGATCACAGTCTGGATGCTGAAGCCCAATCCTCTTTTCTTCAGAACATTCCTTGTCTCATTGATTCTCATAATAATGCCTCCCTCTCTTCCATTCCCACTATCTTAGAAATTAAAAATGTTGTTTTCTCCTTTGATGGTAACAAAGCACCTGGACTTGACGGATTCCCAATGTTCTTTTTCCAAGATTTTTGGGATATTATTGGTACTGATGTTGCCAATGGGGTTAAGGAATTCTTTGGGGCTAGAAAACTCTTGAAAGAAATCAATGGTACTTTTATTGCTCTTATCCCCAAGACTCAAGGAGCTAACTCTTTGGACAAATTCAGACCTATTAGCCTCTGCAACTCCTTTTACAAGATTATTTCTAAGGTCCTTACTACTAGAGTTTTGTCTATCCTTCCTGCCTTAATTAAACACCAGCAAAATGGGTTTGTTCCTGAAAGACAAATTCTTGACTCCATTATTATAGTTCATGAGAACATTCACTCTCTTGTTAGAGCTAAGAAGCAGGGTCTCATCCTTAAGCTTGACCTCTCCAAAGCCTATGACAGGGTTGACTGGTCTCTTCTTCAGAAAGTTCTCACTTCTTTTGGGTTTTCCTCTAGAGTTGTGGATCTTTTCTCCCAACTTACTACCTTTGCATCTTTTGTTGTTCTTTTCAATGGTTCTCCTTCTACTTTTTTCCAAGCCTCGAGAGGTCTTAGGCAAGGAGATCCTATCTCCCCCATCCTCTTCATAATTTTGGTAGAATGCTTTGGTTGGACCATGGAAAATTTGGTGCAGCAAGGATCCTTTAAGGGCCTCCAACCTTCTTCTGCTGACCTTATCTGTTCCCACCAGCAGTTTGTTGATGACACTATAATTATGGGGGAATCAAGTATCTCTGAAGCTAAAGTATTGAAGAGTACCCTGTGTAAATTTGCCTCTGCTACGGGGCAGCTTATCAACTAGGCTAAAAGTAAAGTCTTTTTCATTAATACTCCAGAGAGAAGACAATAGAGGATCAGCAGAATTCTGGAGTGTAAGATTGATGACCTTCCTGCTACCTACCTTGGACTCCCCATAGGGATTGCCCCTCCTAACTCCTTCTAGAGTTCTCTAGTTGACAAATTTCACAAAAAACTTGCCGGTTGGAAAGGGGCCCTCTTAAGTCAAGCTGGTAAGCTCCAACTCCTTAAGGCTACTCTTCAAAGTATTCCTATTTATGCTCTTAGTCTCTTTGGAATTCCAGTCAAGTATGTTGAAGCAATTGAGAAAATTCAAAGAATATTCCTATGGTCTGGGGTTGAGGAAAAGCAAAGAATGTCCTTGGTGACCTGGGATCAGGTCTGTAGGCCGAAAGGCAAAGGTGGTCTGGGTCTCAAGAGGATTGGTACTAAAAATGAAGCTCTCTTGTCCAAACAAGCTTGGAGATGGTTTCATTCTAATTTTGAATGGTGCAAAATTTGGAGAAGTACTCTCTTCTGTCTTCTTCTCTCTCTTCTTTTCTTAATTCGGATCTCAATATAAATGGATCCCATATTTGGAACCATGTTTCTAAATGTAAAGATGTGATTGCTAAAGGAGTGATATGAAAACTTGGAAATGGCAAAAAAGTTAGATTCCAGGAGGATCCCTGGCTTTTTGATAAACCCCTAATGGACTTCCATGAATGGGCCTCCCATGCCCCTTCCTGTATTGGCTCTTTTGGCTCCTTAGTCGCAGAATACTAGGATGGGAACAATTGGCATAACATTGATAGTATCCACCCTAGCCTTTCTAAACTTAAGACCCATCTGTCTACTATATGGCTGAATAATGAAGAGGACTCCCTGATTTGGAAACATGATCCCAAAGGTACTTTAACTATGTCTTCATTGTATTGTGTCCTTTTCCCCCCCCCTCCTATTAATCCTTTCTAGTCCAAAGCTTGGATAAAAGGTTTCACCCCCAAAATCATTTTTTTCTTCTGGACTATCCTCCAAAATAAGATCCTTACCGTTGACAACCTAAAAGGTAGAGGTTTTTCCCTTCCTAACAGGTGTGTGTTGTGCTTTCAAGAGGAAGAGTCTATGGACCACCTTTCCCTCCACTGTTCCTTCTCAGCCTCAGTTTGGGAAAATTTCCTCAAGAGCTTTAGTTTAGCTTGGGTGTTTCCGAGTAACATCAGAGATTTGTTCTCCTCCTAGAATATTCACTGGACTAACTCTTTTTTGAGATGTATGTGGTAGCTCTCTCTTCCTCACATCTTGTGGGGTCTTTGGAAAGAAAGAAACAACCGAATCTTCAGGGATGTCTCCCTAAATCAAGATACTGTATTCCAGAAAATTCAAAGGGCTATCCAGGAAAATATGGAAATCATGGAGGGCCCTTGTTACTCAAATAACTCCCTGGAGTCAAATATCTTAAGGGCTTGGAATATGAAGATCACCGATGGTCCTAATCTCAGCTACAATAAAAGGCTTGAAGCTAAATGGCAAACCCCTCCCCAAGGCTAGCTCAAAATCAATTTTGATGGTGCAGCCAAAGGTAACCTAGGTCCTTCAGGTTGTGGAGCTATTCTTAGAGATCATAGAGGAATTTGCAAAGAGATGATTGTTGTCCCTATTGGAACCCAAACTAACCATAAAGTTGAAGCTATGGCAGCTCTTCAAGGCATAATCCTAGCCAAAAAATGGAATTGCCCCTATCTATGGATAGAAGGGGACTCAAATAATATAATAAAGTGCCTCAATGGGACTTCAAAACCTTCATGGTCAATTCACAACATAATCACTTATGCTATTGACATTATTAGAACCTTTAAAAAATGCCACATTTCCCATATCTATTGGGAGGCCAACTGTTCTACTGATTGGGCTGCCAATGTGGCAGTTAAAAATGAGACAATTACCACATGGATGGGTGAGAGCGGACTTCCCAAAGATGTCAGACAAATCATAAGTGATGAGCGATATAGAAGTACCCCAAAGACTCTTGATTGACAGGGTAATAATGAAAAGTACTGATGTGAGCACTTCAAGTTATCTCTATAATGAGAAAATCACTCATTATAACATCAATTCCATCAGCTCCCACGCTTGCTGGGTAATTATTTTAGCTCCGAAAAGCTCTTTGTTTAACCAGCTCTGCAAGTTTCAAAATTTGGCTGTGAGAAGCGATATCATGGGCGAAAATAGGAGATGATATGAGCCAAGTAGCTGCAAAGAGTGGAAACAGAAGGAAGAGGTGTGGGGTATTTTGCAGAAGGGCGGTCTCTTGAACTTCATAGAGAGACTCCATGGCCATGATGGAATGGTAACTAGCCTTTTCTGCAAAAACTAGAAGAAGGGCATGTTAAAAATGGGTGACCAAATGGTGGAAATTGATGAAGATTTAATTGCTAAAGCTATGGGCCTCAACAGGGAAGGCTGCAACTTCTACAGAGACAGGAAGGTCAGCAGGGAAGCCATTGAAAGGTACCCGGTTACTAACAAAGAGAAAAAACGACTGGTAAAATTGAGCAAAACCTACTACCCGCCTAAGGCTTTTGCCAAACCCTGGTGGGAAATTCTCTTTA
This sequence comes from Cryptomeria japonica, assembly GCF_030272615.1. Taxonomy (NCBI): domain Eukaryota; kingdom Viridiplantae; phylum Streptophyta; class Pinopsida; order Cupressales; family Cupressaceae; genus Cryptomeria; species Cryptomeria japonica. The sequence goes on along the minus strand of NC_081406.1, from coordinate 281,662,372 downwards.
TTTTAATGCGGTATATTACTCTAGATGGTAGGTTTACGAAAGTCTATGGGTATCACTTTGTTCTGTTAAACCACTTTAGGCATAATGATAAGGTGAATTTTCCTTATTTCTTGCTTTGCTCAATGAATGCTTCCCTTAAAGCCTACAAAGAGAATCCTTTGGGCGATACTGCAATGCACCAAGGCCTAATGGTCCTAATTTATGACCATTTAAAGGCCAGTCAAATTAACCGAATGCAGCCCTCTATGGACTCTAAGGAAGATATGTCTGATTCTACTTTTTCGGAGGAGGAGGAATCTGACAATGATTCCTCATCTGATACTGAGGATAGCTCTGATGATTCAGAGTATGAGAGTAGTAAGAAGAGGAAAACAAGACCCTCATCTTCCAAGGGCAAAAAACTCCAAATCAAACCCTTGATTAGCATCTCTTCGGAAGAAGAGGATTCAGATTATTCTGAGGAGAAGAAGAACCCTAAAGGGTTGCTGAAGAAGAAAATTAAAAACCAAGCCCAGACCCGGAAAAAGCATAAGAAAAAAGAGGAGACTGGCAAGGAACCGGAAGCTGACAAGCAAGCTAGGACCCTGGAAGCCAAGCACAGCCTAGAAAAGGAGGCAATGGAAGAGACTCTCAGGGCTGCCAACACTATCTCCACCCTCCATATCCCTACAAATGAACAGGTAACACCTGGAAAAGTGACTCCCCCCAATGGCCCTCCTCTCGAGGGCTTGCATGGTTTTATGAAAACTATGAAATGGCTCATTGAGGGTTACAAGAAAGCTGTGGATGAGTATAAAAAACTATGCAACAGAGTCCTAATTCTGGAGACCATTAATATAGGGGAGGGGAATACAATGGCTGACTATATCGAGGATCTAAAAAATACTATTTCTAAAGCGGAAGACATTAGAGATGCTTTCAACCCCAGGTTTGAGAAGATTGAAAAGGATATGCTGGACAGAAAAAGCCTTGCGGAAACTAGTGAAAAAACACTCTCGGATACTATCACTAAAATGGGAAAAATTGAGGAGTGCCTTAAGAATATCGCGGAGCAGAGCCTTAGTATTTTGAAAATCTTGACCAATAATACTCATACCCTCATCAGTAAGCTTGATTATGCCAAGGAAATCCAGGAAATTGACCTGGATGCTGAAGGTACAGGGGAAGCTCAAGGTCCCAAAACCCGCACTAGAAGCAAGAGGAAGGAAAAGAAAATGAACAAGGATCTGGAAGAGCTGAAAGCTGTCGGGGCTACCTATGATGAGTTGGTGATAAAGGTAGAGGACCTGCTAAAGAAAATTGCTGAGTAGCATCTCCCCGATTTCTTTGTTGTGTTTTGTTGTTTTGATGCTTTGTTGTTCTTTCTGTTTGCTAGTCTTCTGGCTAGTCGTTATGTATGCAGACTTTTAATCCTTTTGCTGCTCTTTCTCTTTCTATGATGTAAAGGTTTCGGGTCCTTAAAACCTATTTTTTAATCAATCAGAACATTGTAACTTTCAAGAAAAAATTTTAAATTAAGAGGTTAATTATTGTCTGCCCTGGTTTTAACAATTCTAATTTTAAAAATAAGTGGTATTCCCTTGGCCCTAATTTTAAATTTCCAATTTCCTTTCATTTTTGGAAATTGTGTCATCCTCTTCCCCCAACAAAGTTCAAATTGTGTAATCATTATTTTCTTGAATTTTGCATTACTCAATTTTGTAAGCTTTGTTCTACAATTCAAAAATCAAATTTTCCTTCTAGTGCATGATTTTTACCACTATTAGTCCTACCTATCCTATCCCCGCTAGACAAAGTATTAGAATTAAGGCTTCCCAAGGTTTAATGATCGAGGAAATGGAGCCTAATTTGGGTGACTTCTTCAATGAGGATCATGCTAATTCTTCTCATCCTAATCATGAGCCTGTTCACCCCATTTATGGATCCTATGATGAAGAAGAATTTTTAACTAGGGTTTATTTAGATCAACTTTCTACATTGGACAATCAATTTGATAGCTTTCAACAATGGATGTCCCAAGAATACCCCAATAGTGAAACTCTTCCATTAATTGAAGGTCTTAAACGCATACTTCAAATTGATAAGAATGGAATTGATATATTGTGTGGCATTGCACATATTGTTGATTCTAATATCATGCCTATCAAGAGTTGTGTCAAAACCCTAGGTTACTCACAACCTTCAACACAAGTCAATCCCTCTATTCCTTTGACTAATCATATGACTAGTATTCCTACTTTCACATCCAACATCATAGCTACTTCAACTCAAAATGTCATTCCTACAACCATAGGTCATGGGGGAAATACCTCTTCTTCATTTAATCCTCCATCATTACCTATGTCTTCCATGAGTGCTTCTATTATTCCTCAACCAATCAGTGTGACACAAAGGGGCGATTCCTTCAACAGCTTTATTCCTCCTTTAAGTGTCCTTTTTCCTACCCAGTCATCACCAATGCCTACTTATCATAATGTCCCACCATCTTATTCTCAGTTCATGCCTTCTTTTAACAACATCACACCACCTTCTCAATCACCTATGTCTAACATCAATTCTTCCCCCGAAATAACAATCAACAATCTTGCTCAAATCGTGTCTTCTTTGTAACAAAAAATTACTTCCATGAGTCAATCCAAGTTTAGTGTGCCCACCTTTGATGTTGTGAGCCCACTTTATCTTGATATTGTTAAAGTTGTGCCACCTAAACATGTTGAGATCCCTCAATTAGAACTCGATAATGGAAAAGGTGATCCTCTTACGCATGTCAAAACATTTCAAACCTTGTGTATTGATTTTGCTTATGTCAACGATTGCTTGCAAAATTGTTTACAAGAACACTAAGAGATAAGGCCTTACAATGGTATTTCTCTCTGTGTTCTTATTCTATCACTTCTTTTCAACAACTAGAAAATGCTTTCATCCAACAATTTCAAAACAACATTGGTCCTAAAATCACTTTGACTGATTTAATACATTGTAAACAAGGTGTTAAAGAAAAAGTGACTGATTTTATTGGTAGTATGAGCATTTGTGTGCTCATATTTCTTTTTATGTACCTGATAATGATATTCAAAGAATTTTCATTTCTAATTTTCAAAAATATATTAGGGAAGAGCTTCTTTTGTCTGAGTTTACTTTCTTTCTATATTTGTGTGCAACACTCCACAATTATCAACTGGTTGTGAGTCAAATGGAGCAATCCACTCCTATGGCTCTGAGTGATAAGGGGGAGAGTGTTTAACAAGTGTTTGCAAAGTTCAAACCAATAAAAAGCTTCATAAAATTCAATGATCCAATCAACAACAACCATGTGAATGCTACAACACGTGTGCCTTCTATTTCTAAAATTTTCCAAAGAGAAAGATAGTTTACTCCTTTGAATGAATCTTTACATAGTATCTTGCCTCAGGTGTTGCACAAAAATGTTATCAAACTTCCTCCTATAAAACAAATTGATCCTTCCAAACTTGCATCTCCATATTTTGATAACAATTCCTTTTGCCAATTTCATCGTCAACCTGGTCATGATACTGAAAAAAAAATTGCATTGAAAAATAAGGTTCAAGACTTGATTGATAATAATACTATATATGTGGTAGGTGTGAATGATAAAGGGAATAAATCAGTTGCTCCTCCTAATCAAAATCTTAATATTTTCATTGATCCCTTGCCATCTCATACCTCTAATGTTATTGAGATTGTGCCTAATTCTCTCACTTCTGAAGAATTCACCTCTATGGCTCCAAACTTGGCTAATATGGTAGAAACACAAGATACGCCTAAGGATCCTTGTATTACATTTGACCCTAGAAAGACCATTAGAGAACCCAATGGCCCTTTATACATAGTTATGAAGGTTAAGGATATCCCTTGCTGTGGTGCCCTGATTGATCCCTCTTGCATGGTTAATGTCATAACTTAAGAGTATATTTTCAGTTTACGATTGCATAAGCCAATCTATGATGCTTCTAATGTGGTTGTGAAGTTATTTGATGGCTTCTCTTGTCCTATCATTGGCTCTATCACCCTTCCTGTTGAATTTCATACTAAATCCATGGATGTTAACTTTGTTATCATACCTTCTTCTGAGCAATTATGTGTGAAGTTGGGCTATCCTTGGCTATCTTCCATGAAAGCTATTGCTTCTCCAATCCACAAGTGTCTGAAATTTCCTCACAATGGAGAAATCATAACCGTGAACCATATCTTATTTCATACATCTAAAAGAAGCCCTGGTGTTCCTATTGATCTCTTTTGGCCTAAACAATTTCATTCCCTTCCATCAAGGAGCGATGCTCTTTTTCAGTCTTATCAAAAATAGAAGAACGATATGTTCTTATCCTTAAGTCAACCTAGATCGCCAACACTTGACATTCCTATTGTTCTTCAAGATGAGGTTCTTCCCCTTTCAGATAGAATTAATCTCCCTCCTAAGGAAAATTGTCCACCTACTCCTATGGATGTGACTTTACCTTCTCTTAAGGAGAACAACAATATTCCTCCTAAGGTTAGACCTATACCTCCTCCTCATGATGGACCTAGTCTCCTTCCTACACCTAATATTCCTCCTTTCTATGGTGCAGTTCCACCTCCTTCCTCTTATCGAGAGAAGAGGCATGCTTCTCCTCTTGTTCAACCAAAAAGACTTCAACCTAAACCTTCTACTATCAAGGAGAGTAACATTCCTACTTTTTCAAATTTTCCTCCTTCTTCTCAACCTTCCACTAAGACTCGACATTGTGCAAGAGAACGTCGACGAAGATACCGTGTTCGAGCTCGTGAAGCTATCCCTCAAAATAATCAATCTCCTCAGACTCCAACAGTTGACATGATTCCCTTTTCTCCTAAGCAATATGTTCAACCTACATCTCTAAATCATAAGTTGCATAAAACATGTGATGGTTTTACTTATATTTGTGTTCTTGCTCCTCTTTCTCTAACCTTTGATGAAGAAATGAGTAAAAATGTTATTCATAATGGCAATATAACTCCTGATGCTTCTAATAGTGAGTATGAGTATGTTGATGTGGACAAACATTTATTAGATGAGTTTTCACAAACCCCAATCCTACCTCCTAGAATCAAACAAAGTGACTTACAACATGAGCATATTCCTTGTTTGGATCTTGTGATAGCTCCATCTTTTGTGCTCGATATCGCTCCTCTGGCATGTTGCTCACCTTCCCAAAATAGTGATCAGCAAGATCGAGAGGTGGATGTTGTGCTAGATTAGCAATATTAGCACTGGAGGACTTTATCCCTCTCCTTTCTTTCTCTTTTGTGACCATTATTCTATGTGTATCCATGTTCTTCTATTGTTCCCTTCATGTCTACTTAGGGATGATGCAAAGCATTGAGATCTTCTCTCAGTCTCTTTCATGTTTACTCAAAAGACATCCTCTCTTCCCTTTCTTCTAAGGTAGTGTCCTTCTTTGAGGAATGAAGATTATTATATGCATATACATACATGATATACATGAGTTATCATACAACATACTGACCCCAAGGAAAGTGACACTACCTCATTTTTTGTGTTCATTATCCTTGGGTTTATACCTCAATTGGGGGCTAAATCTATGTGATAACGTGCTCCTTCCTTCTCTTTCTTTTGGGTGTATCCTACCTTACAGAAATTTCTCCCGATAAGGCACGTGTGATCACTTTAACGTGGGGGCAAAAATACACTCCACTTATACTTTCCTTCTTGTGATACTTAGAATTACTTAATGAACTTTGTTTTGCTTTGTAACTTTTAGTATCCTTTCTTTCATGACTCATAGTGAAGGGAGCTTTTCTACTTGCAGTCATAGTTCTCCCCTTCTCTATCTTCCCTTTTACTTTGTCAATCGATGTCGTAAGATCCTAAGTCCACTGGGGGCTTGGCGCATCTTGCCTCCTTGACGTGATAAAAATCTTTCAATCTTGTTTCCTTGTACTTTACCGACAGTATTGGCGTATGCTTATACTCTCGCTAAAGTGGGGGCTAAATGTAGTGTCATAAAATTGCGACCCTAATAATTTTTTATTGCATTAGGGTCCTCATGCATGCGATCTCGAATCCTCTAGCCTGATCAGAGACCAGAAACTGCTCAACCCTCAGAATCAGCTTCTTCCTTGGCCTTCGCATCACTCTGTCTGCACTCTGCATTGGAGAAAGGGGTAGGATAGGGGCATGGCACCTGTGTCCCTACCCTATTTTGGGGCAAGACCTTCCTATGGCATGCATTGTGGGTTGTGCAGTGAGCGGGGAAACTCCTGCGATGTTGGCCTATGACAAAATTCAAATCCACTATCATGTATTTAAGGGGCATTTTTTGTTTCATTTGCATAAGGTTGGATGAGAGGTAAATTCACAAGTGATCAAGCATTCAAGAGCATTCAAGCATTCTTTTCCAGCATTGAGCATTCTCAAGTCTCCCTTCAAGGCTATGTGTTGCATTCCAGTCAAGGATTCAACCATTGAAGAGGAGATTGATTTCAACATTCAATTCCATACAAGCATTTCTATCAACATTCTTACTACAACCTCCCTTGAGGTGATTTACAATTCAGTCTTTCATTTACATCTACTTGCAAGTACTTCCTTTCATTACTTGGTTAATTCTAAAACTAGGGTTTGACCTAAAGGCAAACCCCCAATCCCAACCCATTTTCCTCTCTTTTATGTTTGTAGGTTACAAGTGCGCAACTATACTTTCGGATTCAGGCTTAATTTATAGAGGCAGAAAAACCCTTTTCATTTCGTGGCTTTTCAGAGGACCGTGTACATTCCCGCCATGGTCCGAGCAACTTTTCCTCAAATTCACAGGGTGACTTCGTCTCGATATTTTATTGTCAGATCCAGGTGCACAGCTTCATCCCATATTCTGATCTCAAGTTATAATCAATTCTTTGTCACTTTTGCACTACATAATTCAATCAATTTCCTTTCCAAATCAAACAAGGAAGAGGGGATTGACTTAGCATTCCCAATTCATTCAGAATTCAATCTACCATCTTTGTGTGGAGAGATTGAATCTAGTGAATTATCATCTCCTTCTTCCTAATGTAATGGTGAAAAGTGCTTGAAGGATAATCAATAGTGAAACTATCATCTCTCTTTGAGGGAAAGGGTAGTTTTCCTCTTGATCTATCATTCACCATTTTCCCACCATTACAGGATCAATAAAAAGAGCACATTTCTATGCTTTACTTATGTTTTTTTTTTCACTTCATTATATGGCAACCCACTAGCATAAAAAGAATGACATTGATCCCTACAGCTTCCCCATTTTGTAATTTGATTGGAAAATTCATTGGCACTAGTAGCCAATGATTCTAGGGCTATGGCAAGGGATGCATGATGCTCATGCTCAGATGCCTTCATTGTATTCACCGGTCTAGTTATTTTGGCAGTGTTTTGTGTTAACTATTTTATCAAATCCTCTTGTGTAGCTTGTGAATGGTCTACTAGAGGAGCTGGAGGGTTTGTATCTTGAGGGTTTGGTTGTGGGTTGTGGGTTCTCCTATGGGGTTTTCCCTAAGTTTTCAAGAGGTCTATCTTGCTAGGGGGCAATATTTTTCAGAATCTGATATGCATTCATAACAAAAAAATAAAATAGATGAAAAAATTTGATCTCATAGCTCTTTCCATTGTTGGTGTGTTTTATTTTAAGAACCCCGTTCGCGTATTTTATTGTTTAAAAGCCTCAAAGTGCTTTTCTTGTGGTTGTGGGTGAAAATGACCCAATCGGCCGCAATCAAAAAAATTTATTGATAATAAAACACGTATGAGGTTTTGAAAACCAAACCGCGTACGCGTATAAGCAAAAACCCGTATGTGGTTTTGCTTCATTTAGGCTCGGCAAAATGAGCCTAAGCACGTATGGGGTTTTTAAAAGTTGAAATAACCCATTCATGTTTTATGTTTTTTCAACTTTTTGGGGGGGTGTGTCCACTTTTTTGCACACCATCTTGGTGCACAAACCCCTAGATTAGCCTTTGTTTGAATTTACTAGTCTCGACATTTGAAAGCATTTACACCCTATGTTGGAAATGGCCAATACTTATTGAAGCCCATGTAACAATAAAATACTACAGATATTGTGAACAAATAGAGATCAGGTGGAGGTTGTTCCTCCAACATGACATCAAAACACCTTTTTTCTTACCCAGAAGGTTCGAAAAACTTTGTAACCGAGGAATTTTTTGTCTCGAAATATGTTACATGAGGGGTATCTATGAGGTATGATACGCACTCCCTAAATCAACTAGTATGGGATTTGGGCTTCTAAATACAATTGGTTCATAATGGAGTTTGGTAGCTTGATGTCTATACATGTGGTAGTGACTCACTTAAGAGCCTATCTCAGCCCCATATAAGGGGTTTGGTATACCTCACATGAATGTGTATACTGGGGAATTGTCAATATAGGTAAATATCACCAAGTAGTCTTGAATTTTACCTAAACCATATGTATAATAGACCAAAGGAAAGCACTTCTTAGAGTCATCCCTTGGGCAAAGTACTTTTTCCCACCAAGGTAGGATCTTCTCTAAAAAAAAGAAAAAGATGGGCACCATTGCCACTTTTCACTTACACACAAAAAAGGGGAGAGGATAATAAGTATGACAGTACGTCAACCCTACAAAGTGAAAGCACATAAGACAGTTCAGACACACAATGTGCATCACCAATTAGAAAAAAAGTGTGATCTAAACTAGAAAAATAGACACACAATGCCTAAAATCACAAGTCTTGGCCAAGTGTCCTGCATCAAACTCATTAGCAGTTTGTCATAAAATTCTTCATCCCACGATCACCAAAGTCACCTATATAGATCGTTGATAACACTAAATATCACTATCCTAATAAAATCAAATATTTTCAAATTTGATTATTGATAGGAATCAGAGACAAAAATGTTCACCGGACAAATGCATAGAAACAACAACAATTGCACAACCTGCCACAATTGTGTAATATAATCAGACAAATACACAACAAAACCCACCAATTTTGTAGCTAAAGTGATCAATTGTATAAAACATAATGAAAAATATGTAGGAGATACATACAATTGCATGGCAATTATGCAACTCACTGAATCTGTATATTAATTACTAAAATTGAATTGATTTTTTTTTTTGCATGTGTTCAATTTAACCCCCTATTTAGATTCAAGGTAAATTGTAGGGTCCATTCATTTGCCTAATTGAACTAGGTGTGATTTGTTGTTCATTAACCCATTAAGAAAGGAAATGTGATCAAAATAGCACAAATTATTATTCTTTTACCTCCTAATTAACTATGTGAAAATTGTAGGGTTCATTAACCTCCTAATTAATCTATGTGAAAAAAAATAGTTCATTGACCATCTACTTAGATCTAAGTGAATTTGTTGTTGTTCATTGATCCATTTAATTAAATCTAAGTGAGATTGTTTGTTGTTCATTGATCCATCTACTTAAGTCTAAGTGTAATTTGTTGGTTCATCGAAACATCTTAGATCTTAGATGGAAAGCATAAATTGAAAGATCCAATTAGCATTAAAAGCTAAGAAACCAATGCATGTCAAAATCCTGCAAAAAGAACAATTAGATCAATGCAAAGAAGATTAGATCAAATATGACACTTGCAAGATGATTGTGTCATGGATATTTGTAGACACAAAACTCAACATTTTATCAAATTTTGCAGTTCATGTTGGGTTCACCAAAATATCGAGTAGGAAAATGGGTTAGAACAAACACAATATGATAAGCTAACCACAAAAGCTAATATCATGCAAAATTAACCTAATCACACCAATAAAGCTATCAAAGAGAATTGAATAATAAAATAAACAAAACTAAATTCATAGCACTCCCTTAATGGCACTTCATTGTTTTTTTTTTCTCCTCTAATATTATGTTGCTCTCAAGTAGATGAGTGCACAAATGCGACGAAGCAAAGGTAATTTGACAGCATGATCATGATGATAATCAAAAGATCGTTATCATGAGGATAATCAATAGATTGTGGTTGCAAGAATGGTTAAGGTTGATTGGGGACTAAAAGTGATCAACATATGAGATTAAATGAGAGGACTTGTTAAGTGGGGATAAATAGGAAATTGCATTTCCAAGTGGAGGAATAAATAAAAATGAGGAAGAGTTAAATGAAAATAAATATTCAAAATATTTATTTTCAATGCAATATTCTATTTAAAAGTGGAGGAAAGGAGTAGTTAAAAAGGAAAGAGAGAAGAGTTAAGTGGGAAGATAAATTTGCAAGTGAGAGTGGGAAGTGGAGAGGAAAGTGAAAGGTGGAAGAGTTAGAAGTGGAGACATGTTAGCATGAAAAGTAGATAAGTGGTTGGGTTAATTTAAATATTATTTATTAATTCCTCTACACTTTAGTTAATTAGGCAATTAAATAAAGTAAATTTATTTAATTGTGAGAAAGATAAAAAGGAATAAATAAATAAAAATATTTATTTATCAAAGGAGAAACATTAAGATAGGGGATAAAATAATAAATTAATTATTTTCCCTAGGACATATTGATCCCAAGAGGACAAAATGATTAAATAATTGATAAAATTATTTAATTGGATGGATGAAAAGAGCAATTGAGGACAAATTGACAGAAAATGATCAAATTGAAAAACATAATAAACAATTAATGAAATTACCAATTTTATTTAATTAACTATAGAAAGACACAATGTCGGCAAATGATAAAGACGAAACAACCGACAAGAAGACATGTTAATAAAAAGCATGGCCGCAAGCAGTAACCAATTTTTAATGTCAACAATAATATTCAATTTACATCTTTTCAATCACGTCTTTAACACAAACAAAAGGGAATAGAATCCATTTTTTATTCAACCATCTTCCTAATATAATTGAAGTTGGATCTATTGTTTCACTCTCCCTTTTAATGTAATGCATGTGAAATAGGCTTAATTTCTAACTTACCTAGCAAACCCTATTTTTTATCAATTACATTTTGGTGAACCTGAGCCTTATTACACTTGCATGTTTATAGTTTTTAATTTTTGATCTAATATTTGCATACAATTCTCAAATTTAGATGCATTCATTCATGGTTTATGTACTTGCATTAATGAAATAATCATAAAAATTGCATATTGTTATCTCTTTTATCATGCATTTTTAATGTTATCATCGAAAAAAGTAAATTATTTTTGTTTATTTCATGCTGCATATATTTCATAGATGTGATAGTGACTTAGCCTCCCTTGTGTCAATCTATCCCTCTCCTATGGATCCTCCTAATCATGAGGATATTTTAGTGCAAGAAGAGGCTATTAATACTTATTTCAAAACTCTCCCTTCTAAAGATGAAGTTTTAATGAATGATGTTGATCTTTCTCCTAAAATTTTCCTCTCCTATGAGAATATCTTAGAGCAAGAGGATGATATTATAAACACCTTCCTTAATGTTAACTTACCTTCCATACATGGTATTTCTCTTATAAATGAATAATTTATGGATAATGTTAATCCTTCTCCCAAAGTTTGTCTTACCCATAAAGATAACTTGAAACATGAGGATGAATCATAAGCCATTTCCTTGATGCTCTTCCTTCTCAAGATGAATCCTTGGAGAACAAAGAGCTTAATCAAGTCAATACTATTTATGTTTCTAGTTATGAGAAGCCTAAAATAGTTCAACATGCTATTCAACCAATAAACCAATCTATGATTGATTCTAAGAAACCAAAGAGACCTCTTGGCTATATCTTAAAAGTTGTAAAATACATATGTGAAAGAAATGATATATGGAAAGGAAACTAGCACAAAAATATGGTATTGAAGTTCCTCACACATATAAAACTAGAATCAACAAGAAAGATCTCAATATTCTTCCAACTTCTCTTCCTCCCCCCATTCATCCTAAGAAACAGGTTGATAAGGAACCTAATCTTGTTGAGAAACTCCATGATATATTAGCTAATATTTCCCTTTGGGACTTGATTCAAACTTCACCTTGTTAGCGTACAAATTTATCCCTTAAGAAGATAATTTAAAACTTTATGTGCCCTTTTTCTAGAGACAAATATGCAAAAAATAGTTGGAGAAATTGCTAATTAAATCAACAACTTTCCTTTGAATTTTAGAGGTACAACTCCCTCTTGTGATATAATTGGGTTTCGGGGGTATGCTTTTAACCAAAAAGCAGGAAAGGTAGACATAGAAATAGAACTAAAGAAAAGAGAAGGGTTGATAATGACACAAAATAAATGACTCAGTGTTCACCCATTCGTCACTTATAATAAATGGTTACAAGAAATTGACAGATATCCTTCCCAGATGATGCAAATGTATCAAGACTCAAAGTTTTGTAAACATATACATCTAGATCAATTAAAAAAACCGATAAGAAATCTCAAAGTAAATGCTAACCAAAAGGATGTGCATGAATACAAAGCTTCAAACAATTTCCCATTCTTAGAATCACATTTAAAATTACAAAGTCTCCATTTTCCGCATATAAAATTATGCTTCTAAAAAGAAAAATATTATCACTTTCCAAAACTAACTTAAAAACATCACAAAATTTTCAACTAATCGATTCTCACCCATGCAACAAAGTACAAGAGGGATCAGTCTCCACTCTTTTCTCCCTTGCCTATAGTTATATACCAAAGAAAGTAGCTTCCTAAAATAACATTTTCTTGGAAAGAACCAATTTTACAAAAGAAAATTGAAAGCTACATTAAAGCACACATGGAATTACATGAGTTCACAATTCCAAGACAAAATTTAGAAACCCAACCTAACTATTATAACTAGTAATAAAATGGCAGGTGGGGTGAGATTCCTCCACATGTCAAGCTCCCTTTGAAGAAAGGCATCTTGCCTTTCGGCCTTTTCCTCTTCTACTTCAAGGATGGAAATTACCCGCATGTATTCTACAAAACTCCACTTGCAGTGCCATGCTAAATCTATCAACCCAACAAGTATGTCTTCCTATGGCTTTTTAGTGAATTTTATATCTGGTTGCATTATAGGTGCAGGTGCGTCTCCTCGAAGCACCATTTTTCCATACTCAATTTGTTGGACTAATTGTTTGGATTTTTGGCCGCAATGATTTGCTCCTATAATTGGCAATCGTGATTATTAGCTTGCCTTTCTATCTTTCCCAGCAACATCATTATCTATCTATACCCTACAAAACAATTTTTTTGCTTCCGCACAAGAGCATATAATCCAAGGATAATATCTCCTTGCTCATTCTCTAGCCAATTCAAATTAGGATTAATTATAAGAAACCGATTACTATGGGGGAAGAACCATTATGAGAAGAACAATTCATGCTTTGATACATTACTTTGGCCAACTTCAAAGGTCATAATGATCTAGTGGAAACATATTAAATGTTTAGTGCAAGAAATGACATCATTAAATTCTATAACATGTGCTGCCACCTCTGCATGTCTTTCACCATTTAATTAGCCATTACAGAAACATACTTGCAAATCATCATAGGATGAGGTCTTGGAAAAAGTGTAATGCATGGTGATCAAAAAATTAAATATTTTAAAGCACAATTCCATAAATTCTTGGATCCTCTGATATCCTGATGAAAATATGACCGCCTTTGTTGCTTGGTATGATCTACCATCTTTAAAGGAGAAATGACTATTTTGAAAGGGTTGAACACTTGAACATCATGGAAGTGATATCAAAGTTCCCATATCGACTAATCAACCAACTGGTATCGGTAATCATCATAAGGATAGTGGGATCAAGACTCTTGAGAATTCAGGAACATCAAAGACAATTCCAAACCACTAAGGTTTTCCAACCAACACTTGAGTTGACACAAGGACGAGAGGAATTGGGAGATTGGGCTTCTAAGGAACTTTGGAAATTAGAAAGCTTGATTCTGAAGGGATGTTAAAGGTCAATTGTGTGACATAAAATTCCATAAGGCAAATTTAAGATCGAAGATAGTGGATAAAAATTAATTGGCAGGGAGGAGTGGAAACACACCTTCATACGAGTTGATCCAAGAAGCGTTGCAAAAGGTTTGTTCCTTATCCTTATTCTAAATGAAATGATATTACATTCTCATAAGATGAATTTCCTTCTATAAAATATAAAAAAATAGAGATGATCCCCTTATGATTATTCCTCGCATTTATGAACAAAAAGAGGTACTTAATTGATAAAGGGTCAGGACTTAACATTTGTTGTGTTGACTTATTGTAAAAGCTAAATTGAGATTATTCTTTTATTCAACCTTTTCCTTTCTGTGTTTGTGGCTTTGATAATGTTCCTATAGAGTCACTTGGTATAGTCATATTACCTATCAAAGTAGGACCTGCAACTTTACCCACTCCTATTCATGTCATTCCCTCATATTACCTATCAAAGTAGGACCTTCTTCTAGGTAGATCATGGATTTATTCTATGAAAGCATTCCCTTCTACTCTTCATCAAACAATCAAATTCATATATAACAGTGAACTTCACACAATCAAGATTTATTCTAATCCTTATGATTTTGTTCATGATGAGGTAGGATGCATTTCTCCCTTCAATACTATGATTTCTTTGGCAACACAATCTCCTAGAAATGACGCTTACTTAACACATAATTGGGGTACATTAAAATTTACACCTTCTTGTAATGGGTTTAATATTCCTCAATCTAAGAATAAATCCTTGAAAGAGCCTTGTGTGTTACTTATTCAAGCTTCTTTCAAATAATTTTCACCTCTCCTTTCAACAAATGTCTTGATGATGATGGGAGCTCTGTAGACTTCCACATTAAGAATGAACCCTCTCCTATAGACATTTCTACACATATATTTGATTCTAAACATGGATGCAATGGATATAATTTAGGATGTGCGCAAGAGAGCCTTAACAGTCACGAGAAATATACATCACACTTTTCCAAAGAAGTATTTGGTTTCCAACCTCCTCCTTTGTTGAAATCCCCTCCCCCATTATCTAATGTATCTTATTACTATTTATGGTGAAAGTGGATTAACAATATTGAAAAACTAAATGAATTCAACTACAAAACCCTAGCCTAATAACAACAAAGATCCACCATAACATGTGAAGATTACCTAAGACAATGCAAATCAAATGAAATCACAAAGATTATACCATCACATGTCCAATAGGGTTTGAATCTCCATTCTTCCTATCTCCATCGATCTTGCTTGATATATTTGCTCTCAGATTTTATGTGTGCACAAGAGCTCAACAAAGAACGGAAATGTGGTTGGAAGTAGGCTTGATCGCATATGAAAGTTCAAAGGCGTAGTGTAGTCGAGTAATCATCGAGGGTGCATAGTTGATTAGTTAGGGTTGATAATGAAGGAAGCATCTCCTTATATAGAAGACACTATAAGAAATGGAAGGATAAGATTAAGAGGTGTAAAATATAAACGGTCGGCTATGATTAGAGGGTAGGTAAAGAAAATAAGAAAATAATAAGAGGGTAGGTAGTGTAGGAATTAAGAGATGAATGACATGTGTCATAGGTAGAAAAGGTTAATGAATTAATTAAATAAATAAAGATTTATTTAATTAATAGAAGAAGTGGGATCAATTAAATAAATAAAATATTTATTTAATTTAGGAAAAGGGATAATTTAAATAAATAAATGTATTTATTTAAATGTGAAATAAGGCTAGAAGAGGATAAATGAATTAATTAAATAAATAAAGATTTATTTAATTAATAGAAGAATTAGGCTCAAAATAATTAAATAAATAAAGATATTTATTTAATTAGACATGACAATTTTAGGTGTCTACATTTTGCCCCTCTTTGAGACAATGCAGCTTGTCGCGTTGTTTCAAAGAAGATAAGATGAACTGATACAAAGTTGCCCCAAGATGGGAATGATATGCCCCCTTGAGAGATTGGATGAAAATATTTGAAAAGATCGCAGACAATCTCTCGATAAGAAAGAAAGGCTAGAATGGACTGACTGGATAGGATAAAGTGACAGAGTCACGGGATAACAAAGATTGACACAGGAGACTAGGGCTAGAGCTAGGGTTAGGGTAGTCTATAAAATAGACCACGAGGGGAATACATCCTCATTGTCATCCACACATCCAAGAGATCAGAGTGCAAAGAGAGAATAGAGCAGTAGTAGTCAGCAGCGATGGCTTTGGTGCATAGATTTGATCACGCTCGCCGATTTCAGAGGCCAGCAGATGCAAGAGAGCTGGTAAGTACCGCAAAACCTCCTTGTACTTTGGTGCATTAAATGTTGTCATAAATGCATGCTAGGTAGGGCAATAAATGCATTTTAGATATGTCAAGCAAGGGTTAAAAAAATGCTAAGGCGTGTCTGTGCCATGAATGCGCATTTATGTCTTCAAGGTCAAATCGACAGTTCTGTGATAAACATACGCTGTCGATTGGATAAGCTGCTGAGAGGATACACTCAAGCAGGTCCTCTAGGGAAGACTAGAATAGAAGATAGAGCTAGGATTGACAATTTTGTGATAGAACATACGTTGCCAATCAGGAAACTACTCGAGAGGATACACTCAAGCAGAGGCCCTAAGATAAGATAGATTGAGGCACTTTGTGATGAACAGTGAGTACCAAGACATAGTACTTTGTGATGAATAGGGAGTACTAAAAAGATTAGCACTTTGTGATGAACAATGAGTGAAAATATGAGCAGCACTTTGTGATGAACAGGGAGTACTACTAGGATCCATAGCAACACTTTGTGATGAACAGTGAGTGTCACTAGGATAGAAGCAACACTTTGTGATGAACACTAAGTGTCACTAGGACTGACATGATTGATGTGTTTGACTGCAGGAGTATCTACCTATGCTGGAGTCATGAGAAAGATTCCCCTCGACTCAGAGTTTACGACCGGAGATGACATTTGAGGACAGAGAAGCCATTGAGGTTATGGGTTTGTGACATATTAGTTTTGGGCAAACATGGGGTTGCTAATTGCACTTGCTGAGAGATGGCACTCAGAGACATGTACATTTCATTTGTCAATGGGTGAGATGACAGTCACCTTAGAGGATGTATACAGGATACTGAGGATACCGATCGATGGGGAGTTAGTACCCTACGATCGAGACGGAGACAGGGTTGCACTGAGAAAGGTGTTCCAGGATCTGAGACTGGAGATGAGGGTGGGACATGTGGCGTGGGATACCATGACATGGACAAGATTAGCACTACCAGCAGTACTGACAGGAGTGATTAGTGGGTTCTTATGTATCAGTTTTGTACCATTTTGTATGATGATGTAGACACCTTTGGGTGATTTTGTAGCCATATGTATTTTGACATCATTGTATCATGACACTTATGATTATATATATGAGATGATTCATCTTTGCGGCAGCTATATGCATGTGTACCTATGTGATGTATGTTTCTATGTGATGCTTATGATATGGATGCAAATATGTACACGAGGAAATGCAATATTTTGTTCTTTTATGTTTTTATATGTTATGCAAATGCAAATGTGAATGTATGAAATGTAGTTGAATATGATAATGCAAATAATTATTTACATGATGAAAATGTAAAATGTGCTAACATGTGTTGTGTGTAGGATGTGATGCAATTGTAATTGTGATATCTATATGTATGGAGATGATGAGATATGCTAACCTATGATGATGCAGGTGCAACTACATGAAATGCAAATATTTTTGGTGTTTCATTGTACTCAGTCATGTGATAATGGGCTACATGGACTCGGGAAGGACGATGGAAATCAATCAAGAATGGGGGATGGAAGATAGAAGATATGAAAGTGAAAGAGCTTCTTGTGCGTTATCATCATTGAGCTTTATTATGGCAAGTAGGTTATGACAATCGAGGCATATGTTTGACCCAGAAAGTCATTGTACCTGTTTGCATGGAGATCAGACAGTCGCAAACAAGGAATGGCCCAGTTCATACTAGACTCACAGTGTCCTCATATCCTTGGACAAGTCATAGCATTACTAAGAGACAATCCACAGATAGAAAAAGAAAAATAGGTGACGATACCCCATCCTCGCCTTTCTAGTCAAAGACATCCTGGAGATAGAATCTCTAGTCAAAGACATCCTAGAAAAGCTAAAAGACATGTCACCAAAAGATAAAATCAAAATAAAACCAAGACTCGACACCAACATCCACTGAAGTCCTCAAGTTTAGTGTCTCTTGTCACTTGTATAAGTCTATTTGATTGTGGTCACAATGTTTACTTTCACAAAAAGGATAGATAGCACTGAACCATAATGTTGTCTGAGTCTGTTGAAAGATTTGATTTGTTGAAGCCCATTGTTGTTGTTGTGTCTCATCTGAAACTGACTGAATCCATGCAACTGATACTTTATTGTGGAGAAGATGGAACTTTATTGTGGATTGTGCGCGGATAGACTGAAGAAAATTTAGAAGAAATTGTACTCCTCGGAACATGTGATGCGCTCTTAGTTCCACACCCATCACTAGACGTAGGATTTGCCTTAGCCACTGATAGGAGTTGATTTATTATGGATGGAAAGAGTTGAAAAGGAATGTTATTATGAATGGCTAACCAATCTTGGGTAGATAAATAACAAGCCATGATGGGAATGTGTAAAGTTTATTATGGATGAATAGGCTGTGAGTGTGTGCAAAGTGAAAGGATGAAATGGAATCCTAAAGGAGGGAGGAGCAATGTCTCCACTCGTGGAGCCGGTGACCCAGTTTTCACCATGGTACTTGCCCAGGGCGCCACCGAAGTGGTTTTCACCGTTGGACGAAATGTTTTTTATATTTTTTCATATTTTTTGTGTCACAGGGCGCCTGTTTGCCAGGTTTTCACCAAGTAACGATTTTTTATGTTTTTATGATTTTTTTGTATTTTTGAATTTTTTTAATTTTTTTGTATTTTTGAATTAGGATACTCTGAAGAGCTATGTGTAAAACCTGCGAAGGTGTATGTTGTTGATAGGATCCTCCAAAGGCTCACCCTCTGTGGTTGAGAGCTGATATGCACCAGATCCATATGCTACTATGATGATGTAAGGACCAAGCCATTTTGGTTCGAATTTGCCCTTCTTCTCTCTGTCTTGCGGATTTTTAGGATTTTCTTTGAGAACCAGGTCACCCACCTCAAATGTATGAGGCTTAACCTTGTGATTGTAACTGCGACGTTCCTTGATTGAATGATATGTAGCTCCATTGATTGTCTTCCTTGATGAAGGAATTGAGATAGAATTACTAATGTGTGAACTACATTTGCCTGTATGCGTGTCACCTGAAGAAGTTTGGGCATCCCTGATAACAAAGTCCCTTGAGGAAGCTCCATTAAAGGTCCATGATGTATCTCTAGAAGGGAAAGGATGTGCGGAACAAGTGGATGAGTGATGAAGGCTTATGATTGCAAAAAGAAGTGAAAGTAGGATGACATGATAGAGACTTAGGATCAACAAGTATGCTTTTTGACTTAAAATTGTAGAAATTTTGCCCCCAGTTATTTTGATATTAGGGGAGATCATCTCTTTCTCTTTTTCTTTCATAGGATTTTTATCCTTGACCTTGATTTTTGCAGAGTCCAATAGGTTTTGATTTTGATTTGGACTAAAGGACTTCTCTTTATTTTTTACTTTTAGATTTTTCTTTTCAAAACTTGATTTTTGATCCCCAATGAGTAAGGGCTTTTGTAATTCTTGTTGATCCAAGTCTGGGAGAGGAGTGTAAATGGAATGAGTGGATGAAATGGTAAGGCTATGTGAGTTCTCAAGAGGGTTGGTGATACACTCAATAGATTCTTCGCTGGAACCACTCTTAGGACTATTGATATCAAGAGGTGCTTGCACCACTAGAGGAGATTTGCATTCAGACTTATTAGCCACAACACTAGGTGCTTTGTACCCAATTCCTTGGCATTGCAAATTATTTGTAGGTTGTTCCTATCGACTGAATGTCTTAGGAGATAGTGGGAGTTGATCAACATGAAATATATACTCACCACATCCCAGGTCTTTAATCTTGAACTTTTCTTTGAGCTCTATTTGTTTGGATGTAGAAGCTTTTAATTTTTCTGGATCCACATATGCTGATGAAGGAATAGCCTCTTGATTGACTGGAATTGTTATTTCTAATCTAGGTCACAGATTGTTACAATATATGAATGGATATGGGTTAGCTTTGACGGTCACTTCAACTCCGTTGTGTGGAAACTTGATACATCGATGATATGTGGATGGGACTGCACTCATCTCATGAATCCATGGGCGTCCCAAGAGTATGTTATATGTGAGATCTAGATCAAGGACTTGACAAACCACATCCTTCGTAATTGGCCCAACTCTAAGAGGCAAGGTGACTATTCCTTTGGATGAACACTCTTCATCATCATATGCCTTGATGGTAATTTTGTTTGTAGCATTCACAGCTTTGTTTGAATATCCCAATTTTTTTATTGTGTTCAAAGTACATATATTGAGACCAGCTCCTCCATCTATCAGGACTCATTTTATTCGATGTTTGTGTAGGAAGTCTTCGATGTGTAAACGTGCATTATGTGGTTGGCTCACGGAGGCATCATCAGCTTCTATAAATGTAAGGGAGTATGGAACGGAAAGGTATCCCACCATGGCTTGAAATTGGTCCATGTTCAGATCAGTAGGGACAGAAGTGTCTCTCAAAGTTTTGTCAAGAATGGCTTTATGTGTGGGGGATATGCGTAAAAGCTCGAGGATTGAGATGAGCGTGGGTGTCTTCCCCAACTATTCTACAAGGTCATACTCAGGTTTGGTTGATGAGGAAGTGGTGTTTTTAGCTGGAGCACCTTGCAAAGTGAATTTACCTCGACGAGTTGTAACATTACATTCAGAGGTGGGCTCGGAAGAAGATCCAATGCCTTTTAGGACAATCTTGGGTCTTTGGGTAGAATTCTCAGGCGTTTTATCCTTGATGATAATGGTAGAGACATAATTGTCCATCTAAATGTGATTGATAGTTGAATCATAGTTATAAGATGCTTTGGTATAGTTGGTCTGGTCATCTATGGCTTTAGCTTTTCCTTTGTCATGCTTTGGGAATGGTTCCTTAAACATCTCATGTTCTTGATTGGATGAGTGTCCTTCAATCTCAATGTCACCTCTATCAATAAGATCTTGTATGATGTTCTTCAGTCGATGGCAATTTCCTGTCTTATGACCTTTGCTCTTATGAAATTCACAATATTCATCATCATTCCACCAATTTGGTTTGACCTTTGGCTCATATGGAGGAAAATCTAGAAATGTGATTATCTTGTTTGCCACTATCTTTTTGACAACTGATTCAAGTGGTTCTCCCAATGGGGTGTACTTCCTTGATGATTTGGAAGTTGTTTGAGTATTCACTTGATTGTTTGTAGAGCTTGATTCCAAAAAAATGATTTTAGGTCGCACTGTATTGGCATCAACAACACCATCATTGATTGTGTTCTTGTTTTTATTCCAAAATCTTGGCTTATCTTTTCCTTTAAAGTCATCTTTGTTTTCTTTAAATATCTTAATGACTCCTTGTTCAATTAGGACCTTCTCTGTTGCTAAGCCTTTTTCAATGACGTCCTTGAAGGTGGACAAACAAGCTTTCCTTAGATCATACCCAATGTCTTTGTTAACATTTTGGGTGAACATTTCTACCATTTGTTTTTGTGGAATTTCACAAGAGCATCTGCTGGCTAGATTCCTCCATCTTTGTAAAAATGATGAAAAAGATTCTCCATCCTTTTGCTTGGTGTTGCACAAAGTAGTGACTGATATGTCTGTCTCTATGTTGTATGAGAAATGTTGGATAAATGCCTCTGCTAAGTCACCCCATGACTTAATTCTAGGTGGAAGTTGGGAGAACCATTCCATAGCTTCATCACCTAAGCTTTGTGGGAATAATCTCATCAAATATGTCTCTTATGTTGGTACCTCAATGCAAGCTATGAAAAACTGTCTCATGTGTGCCTTAGGATCCCCTTTTCCTCTATACTTATCTAACTTAGGTGTCACAAAGTGTGTAGGAAAAGGAGGCATTGGAATGCTCTTGTCAAATGGATAAGGACATATGTCTCTCATTGTGTATGTTGGCTTCGGTGTATTTACGTCCTCCATTTTCTTTTGTAAGTCCCTGATTTGTTGCTCCAAATTGTTCTTTGGTGGAGACCAACTTCTTGGACCATACCCCATGCCTGAAGCACCGAGTGGAGGAGCATATTGCATATATGGATGATATTGATTATACACATGTTCATATGGAGGAGGTCTATAATGATGTTGTGTATATGGACCACTTGGTATAGAGTCATGTTGAGGAACGACATATCTGCTTTGTCCATGTATACCATACTCTATAGGAATGTCATGAGTTTGTTCTAGTGTGTTGCCACCAAATTTAACGTGGGTTTTCTTGTGTCCAAATTTTGAGCATGCCTTTGAATATCCAATTGCTTTGGTGGTTGATCCTTAGCATTTGTATGTGATTGAGCATATTTTTCTGCATAAGACTTCCATAATGGTCTATGAAGGTGAGTATCATATGCTTGACCATGTGTATGTGGGACCTCTGGTTTTTGAAATAAAGATGATGGTGATTCAGGTACAAGATGTGGTCCTCTATTGTCTCCACTATTAGGCCTCCTTTGATCCATGTTGGAGTGAGTTTGTTGCAAAGGTCGATTTTCCATTATTTGAGACATGTCAAAATCATGAGGTATCTTGGCTCCACTTTGTGCCATCATTTGTAAGATATATTGTCTATCCCTCCTCATTATCTCCTCAACCAATCGATTGAAACGGGGATCCATAATGGATTCTTCCACTTCTGTTGAATGTATTGAAATGTTGTCCATATTGTCATTGTGTGTATCATTGTTGTTTATAGTGTCCATGTGCTCAACATTTGGAATGTTTCTATAGGCATCCATGTCAGGTAATTTAGTATGATCAGAATTGAAAAAGACAGCATTGTCATACTCATAGGCACTCATGTTTGCGGACTCTTGAGCCTCTTTAGTTTCTCTCCTAGATTTTTGGGAACGGGTTTCAACCATGAACTAGGTATTGACCAAGATGTGTGAGACTAGATGAAAATGGAAAGAGTATGGAAGACCAAGAGTTTGGATGGAATGTAAATGAATCTGAGGTGTACTTGCAATGTCCAAAGTGTAAGACTATGTATGTAGTAGAGTAGGTGTGGCTTCCAAAGAGATGATAGTTTCTCTTGATGAGGTAAGTTGACCTTGACTCTAAGTAAGACCAAATGAGACCCAAAGGTGATAGACCTTGATGAGGGACCACTCAGCAAAATGTTGTTGTATGTAGTGTGTTTACAAAGTATGATGAGGACAACCAAGTGACCTTTTGACTCAAGTTTAGACAAATATGAATGTAATGTAAGGTGTAAAGCAATGATGGACTTTGTGAGACCCAAAAATAGGCTGAATGCTAGATGAAAACCCGAGGAAATAACTTAGGAAGCTCAAGAATTTTGAAATCGATTGCTCTTGTTTGCTGGACTGTAAAATTTTCCAATTTGTGAAGTTGTTGTTGTGACCAAATCTGAATTTTTTGACTGTTTTTCATGACAAGAGGACACAATGATGATGAAGACTCAATGTTTGCAAGTGTTTAGGCTCAAAAATGACTCAAAGAAAAGTGTGTTGTTTGATGTAAAATTTGTTTTGCACACACTTGAAGACACAAAAGACACAATGTTTTAATGTTTGGTCTTGAATGTTTGATAGTTCAAAATAAGACAAGCACAATTCTTATGGTTGGCCAGGACAATAGTTATTGATCCCACATGGAGTTTCCCCCGAGGTTACGCTATTCAAAGCGGATACTTAGATGCTTGACCCCACTGGCTCCACCCTCGACACTCACTTCTCAGGGCAGCCAAGCATTAGTCCCCACGAAAACTCTCCATGGTGAACTTTGTATCTCTACTAAGAACCATATGTGTGTGGGCCGCTACCAGAGGTCCGACCTCCTGCCCCAACAACTAGAAGGATTCTGGCTTCTAAAATAAAAAGGTGCTAGTAAGGGCATCCGCTCATGTGGCCATACATGTAGCACTTTCAGCTCTGCAAATACAGAAGGCTCCTAGCCGGTAGGGGTTACGCCCTACAAATGATCAAATAAATTTGATCAAACAGGTTTATGGGGAGACATAGTGTCGGTATGAACTAATCAGCACACGTTATCCATAGTTTTCACCATGAGTACAGTTGTTTATAGTGGTTCAGAAGAGGTGGGTTTTCCTCGCTACCACTTGGGTCGTTCTCTCCTCACTAGTAGTCCTAATGACCACACGGGGAGACAGACCCTCTAAAGATGAAACAAAAAGAGCCTATTGCCCAAGACACAAAAGACACTGGTTCAATTTTAGTGCACCAATTGAAGTGTTTGATAATATATGAAAACAAGGCACACAATAAAGATCAAAATAAAATCCTTTTCAAGGTCCTGCAACAAAGATTTGTTAGTAGTTTGGATTGTTTCAAATGATCACCCCTTCCTGCAAGCACACAAGTTAGGTAAATTTTAGATCCAAAAGACTTTGTGAAATAGGGGCCTTCAACAATGCGTTTTGTTGGCCAATTCAAATATCTGATTCATCATAAAAAAAACACCACCTGTAAAATTTCAAGAGATTTTTAGAAATGTAAGAAAATCCAAAAAAATTGCTGATTTGCGCCAAAATTAATTTTTTATGAAAAATCATAAAAAATTCATATAAAATGCAAAATGGATCCAAAAAATTTGAAATTTTTACTTGCGAGTTCTGATGGTCTTCCAAGCCTGTATAAAAAAATTTCTGCAACAAATCCAAGCCATCTGTGAGATATGAGTAAAATAATGCAAAACCCTAATTTTCAAAGATCCAATTTTTTAGGAATGATTTTGCATCAAATTTAAAATTACAAAGAACAGATCCTATGTATAATTCTGAGATATTTCCAAAAATGTAAGAAAATCCGAAAAAATTGCTAATTTGCTCTCAAAAAATTTTTTTTATGAAAAATCATAAAAAATTCATATAAAATGAAACTTTGATCCAAAAAACCTGAAATTTTTACTGAGTAGCTCTGATAATTTTCTTGATAAGTAAAAAAACTTTTATGCCAAAATTCAAATCTGTTTGTGAGATCTAATCAAAACAATGAAAAACCCTAATTTTAAAAGATCCAATTTTTAGGGAAATATTTTGCATCAAAATTAAAATCACAAAGAACAGATCATGTGTATAAATTAGAGATCTTTTCAAAAATATAAGAAAATCTAAAAAAATTGCTAATTTGCTCTCAAAAATTTTTATGAAAAATCATAAAAAAATCATGGAAAATGCAAATGTGCTCCAAAAATTCTGAATTTTGGATTGAGAGCTTTTAATACTGTCCTCAATCTTCAAACAAAATTTGGTACAAAAATTCTCAACCGTTTGTGAGATCAGATCAAATCTCTCCAAGATCTTGATTTTGTGTCCAAAACCCTAGCTGCACAAGGTTATTCTCCAAATTGTTTTACAAAACAGCAATATAGGGTTAGAAAAACCTACAAAAAACACAGATCTAACAAAAATCCATGTCCCGCCATGCGTGCTAAAATTTTTATGGTGAAAGTAGATTAACAATATTGAAAAACTAAATGAATTCAACCACAAAAACCTTGCCTAACAACAACAAAGATCCACCATAACATATGAAGATTACCTAAGACAATGCAAATTAAATGAAATCACAAAGATTATACCATCACATGTCCAATAGGGTTTGAATCTTCATTCTTCCTATCTCCATTGATCTTGCTTGATATATTTGCTCTCAGATTTTATGTGTGCACAAGAGCTCAACAAAGAACAGAAATGTGGTTGCAAGTAGGCTTGATCGCATATGAAAGTTCAAAGGTGTAGTGTAGTCGAGTAATCATCGGGGGTGCATAGTTGATTAGTTAGGGTTGATAATGAAGGAAGCATCTCCTTAAGACACTATAAGAAATGGAGGGATAAGATTAAGAGGTGTAAAAGATAAACGGTCGGCTATGATTAGAGGGTAGGTAAAGAAAATAAGAAAATAATAAGAGGGTAGGTAGTGTAGGAATTAAAAGATGAATGACATGTGTCATAGGTAGAAAAGGTTAATGAATTAATTAGATAAATAAAGATTTATTTAATTGATAGAAGAAGTGGGATTCATGGCAGTACAATTTCAAGTGTAATCATACTCAATGAGCAACGTAATAGTCTATTTATTCTTGTCTCCACGCTTGGGGAAGGGGGGGGGGAATAGCCTTTAAATCATTATTATTTTATGTGGACTCAATTTTCCTTTGTTGAGTTGCATTTTTCATAATTTGATGTCATTTATTGCATATAATTATCCTTCATGTGTGTTCCTTGTTTAGGACCTATTTTTTCCTTGAAATGGTTTATATTTTATGAATAATCACTTTAGTGAAAGTGTACAATCCTTCACTAAGAATCCTTTTTTTCCTAAGCAATGGAGAAGGTATTTATTCTTAGTCTCCTCCTTTCAAAGATGTTGTTAGAGTTATCTTGTATTAGCTAATAATTATTTATTTAATTATTAGTCTACTATACTCTACGCTTAAGCTAAACTTAGGCATTTAATAATATTGTAGGTATTTAATAATTATTCTAATTATTAAATACTCTTTATCCCTTTAGGGTTGCACATCTTTAGGTTTTCTATTCTCCTGTCATAAGGATTGTATTGTAACTTTTTTTTTCAATTCCCTCTCTAAAATGATAATCTTTTTTTCTTCGGAGCCTTTTTTGTGTTTTGTGTCCAATCTTCTCTTGTGACCGGTATTTTGCTTGCAAGTGCTCTTGGGATCTCAGAAGTTGTACTTTCTCAACTTCTTCATGGTATCAGATCCATCATCTGCTATTGCTTGTTCCTGATTTCTTTTTAGAAGATTTTCTCTAGAGGCAAGGGTTTCAGTTCTTTTTTCAAAGTTTTAGTTTGGATCTGGGGTATCTTTTTTGTTTTTGGACATTTTGAGCTCAAAAGGACCTCACCATTGAGCTCAGAACACCCAAAAACCCCCATTTTCATATAAAATTTGTCCAGTTTGGACAACTTTAGCTCTATAAATATTTTTTTGAGTTTGGCCCTTACAGGCACATTTTTTGAGAATTTTATTTTTTTAACCCTCTTTATGCCCTACAAGAGGGTTTTTTTTCTTTTTGCCATAACTTGGGCAAATAGAGTCAGATTTTTGAAAATGAATAGGCATCGGAAATCTCTTTTTGAGCCCTACTCAGATCTGGTGGTGATATTTGCTAATTTTTTCATTTGGTACCTGTTTTTTGTCGTCCAAGTTAGTGCTCTTTTCTGCACTCCAGGACCCATAAATTGGGCAAACGGACTCCGTTTTCGGAAAATGAATAGGCGTCGAAAAGGTCTTAGAGATTTCTTCTCATATTTGGAGTTATTTGTTTTTAGAAAAATCACCAGGTACATAAGATAGTGTCTGTCGCATTTTCTTTTCTCTTGTCTTCTTTTCTGGCTATTAGATTGTACTGGGTTTTTGTTTTACATATTGTGGGGGGTGTTATTTTTTACTATTTTCTGTGATTTACTTTTGAAAATCAAAACACCTAAACTCAAAACAAACAAATAAAAAACCCTTCTGCATCTTCTGTCTAGTCTGAAAAATCACTTAATTAAAAAAATCAAGAGCGGGTCCAGGTTCAGGTATAGGTGCCCATGGCAGATTCTTCAGTTGAGCTTCTTACATCCCAGAACTATCACCTCTGGAAATTTTGTATAATGAGGCTTCTCAGATCAAGGGGTTGTGGTCCTGTTTGGATGCAGATTAGCTATTGTTGCAGCATTCTTTTGAGATTCTTCAACACCAGAATAAGATGGATGAGGCTATGGATGTCATCTCCTTACATGTTTCAGACAGATTATTTTTTCACCTTGATGGTTTTCTTACTCCTTAGGCTATGTGGTCCAAATTTGAAACTCTCTTTGGTACTGTCAATGAGTTCAGAGCATTACTTATTGAGGCCAAGATCTCTTCTTTGTTACCTGATTCTTTTCCTCACATTGAGGACTTTCTGAACAAGTTCAAAACCACTAGATCTATCTTACACAGTTGTGGTAAGAATAAGACAGGCCCAGAGTGTATCTACTTGATTCTCTCTAAGCTTCGAGGTCCCTATCAGATATTTTCTTCCACATTTTATTCTACTATGGATGTGTTGGGTACACGTTTCACCATGCCTACTTTTGATGTATTTTATGATCATTTGACTCATGAGAAGGCTCACCTATCTCAGTTGGACACTCTCATAGGATCACAACCAAAAGCATTGGTTACTCAGACATCTAAAGAGAACAAGAAGTAGAAATTGAAGCCTAAGAAGGATTCAGCTGGTAGTGAGCATTCCTCCAAGCCACCACCTAAATCTGATTACAAACCAAAGTCCTATCCCAAACATGAGCACTCTTCTAAGTCTGGTGAGTCTTCCTCCAAGACTAAGAAGAAGTCAGGTGAACTTTGCAGTTTCTGTGGCAAAGAAAGTCATCCAGTTTCTTGTTGTTGGAAATGATTAGAGGCCTTGGAGGCAGCCATGCAACAACATCATATTTCTCCTCCTCGGCCTCCATCTTCCTCTTCTACTAGGAAAGGACATGTTATTTCTGCACGAGCTATTCCTTCTGCATCCACTTGGATTATTGATTGTGGGGCTTCTCACCACATGAAACACTCACCGCAGCTTGTTACCTCACTTGCTCATAGTAATACTTTACAGATTGTAGTTGGTGACTCAGTACAACTTTCAGTTTCAGGTTCAGGTTTTGTTCCGTTGACAGGTGGTTGTTTTTCAGGATGTTCTTTTGGTTCCTAAAATTTCTATGAACCTCCTCTCTATTTATCAAATTTGCCATTCTGCCTCTGGTAAAATGGTTGAGTTCTCACCACATGATGTGGTTATTCGAGAGCTCCATGATTCTGATTTGGTTGTGGCTACTGGCAGTGTTGATCCCGATTCTCAGTTATATTGGTTTGATGGATTTGAGAGTCCAGATGGTTCAGGTGTTTCTCTTATAGCACATGTAGATTCAATGAGCAAACTATAGCATGAGTGTTTTGGCCATGTCAACTACAGATACTTACAAAGATGAGCACACAGGCACTTTTTATTGGGCTCCCTCAAGATATCTTGTACTGATAGTGTATGTCGAGGTTGTGCACTTGGCAAGCATCACCGTGATCCTTTTCCTACAAGAAGAGCCACCCATGCTAAGGCACCCTTGGATTTGATCCACAGTGATCTTATGTCATTTCTAACTCTATCTTTTTCAGGGTCCAAGTATGTGCTCACTTTCATTGATGACTTCTCCAGACGCACATGGGTGTACTTTCTTAAGTACAAGTCTGATGTCTTTGATTCATTTTGAGTCTTTAAGACATTTGTAGAGAAGCAATCCGGTCTTTCTATAAAGAGGATACGTACAGATAATGGGAGAGAATATGTGAATCAAGATTTTACAGATTTCTACACAAAGCATGGTTTGCAGCATCAATTATCAGTTCCTCGCACCCCTCAACAAACCGGTGTTGCTGAGAGAAAGAACAAAACACTACAAGAGATGGCAAATTGCATGCTTCAGTCACGTTCTATGCAGCCTACTTTTTGGGCTGAAGCAGTTAATTGTGCCACCTATCTTCAGAATCGGATACCTCATAAAGCATTGTGACAGTTGACTCCTGAGGAGGCTTGGTTCCATGTCAAGCCTGATGTTTCTTCATTCTGATTTTTTGGTAGTGAGGCTTGGGCATTTATTCCAGATACTCAGAGAAAATCCATGGAGAGGAAGAGTCAACCACTCATTTTTGTTGGCTAATGTGAGGATGTTAAGGCGTACAGGTTATTTGATACTGATTCTAGAGAGGTCCTATTTAGGCAGGATGTCCAGTTTGATGAGTGCCTTCCTCAGATGGATTCTCCATCAGCAACTTCTCCCTCACTGCCTCCTCCTCCCTCTTCATCTTTTGAGGATTCCTTCTTCCTTGAGGATGATGCAGATGATGGTCCACCTTCACCACCACCACCACCACCACCACCCGCTGCTCAGCCATTTCCCAAGTGGGCCCGGTTTATAGTTGATGTTGTTGGTTCTATGGCAGGTGATCCTACTGACACTCATCGTACTTGTGCATGGACATCTGGTTCTAGTATTTTGAGTCATGCCATTTTAAATGATCCTCAGAAATTTTCATAGGTGATAAGTCACCCAAAGTGGGATAGGGCCATGGATGAGGAGTATTCTTCTTTGATGAAGAATCATACTTGGGATCTTTGTTCTCTTCCGAGGGGAAGAAATTTGGTTCAGTGCAAGTGGGTGTATCATACCAAGTATGTTGCAGATGGTTCTATTAATAAGTATAAGGCTCGTCTTGTTGCGAAGTGGTTTTCTCAAGTGAAGGGTATTGATTACTCCGAGACCTTTTCTCCTGTTGCCAAGATGAATTCTATTCGCTTTGTACTTTCTCTGGCAGCTTCATAGGGATGGACAGTTTTTCAGATGGATGTGAAGAGTGATTTCTTACATGGAGACCTTTGTGAGGAGATCTACATGGAGAAGCCTTAGGGATTTGTGCAGGATTCCTCTTTGGTTTGCATACTTCAACGTTCATTATATGGTCTCAAATAGGTTCCTCGAGCCTGGTATGAGAAGATGGACTCCTTTCTTTCCACACTCTTTGTGTTAGGGTTTCAAGCAGATCCGAAGCAAATATGAACTAACAATTATATGCAGATTTAAATACAAAAGATAAAGAAATAAAACAGGACATAGATAACACAGAGATTTAACGTGGTTCACCCAGAATGGGTTACGTCCACCATACACAGTCGTCCAATCTTTCTTATTATCCAACAAAAATAGTACATCAACCTTACAATGCCTTAAGCATCCCAGTCGCTTATAACATGCATTTTTAGGGCAACAAACAAAGTCGGCCTTTTTAGGGTTTTATTACAATGTCGGTTTTCATCAACGAAAAATGGCAAAAAAAAATTTCTCGGGGGCTCCCGCCCTCGAACCCCTGCCCAGGGCCCGGCCCAACCCCGGACCCCGGCGAGGATACGTGCTGAGTGTACAATACTTTGCTGATTAGTCACCACATTTTAACACTTTGCACATTGTAATTTTGATCCTACAATCTACATTCAGCATTAGGGGGATGAGATAGTTATTCTTGTGCTCTATGTTGATGATCTTATCATTACCGGTAGCTCATCCTCCTTGATTCAAGATATTCAGCGAGCCTTGATGGAGCAGTTTGAGATGATAGATCTTGGCCTTCTGGACTATTTTTTGGGCCTACAGGTTATTCAGTCTTCCGATGGGATTTCCATACTTCAGTAGAAGTATACTCTTGATATGCTTCAGAGATTTGACATGCTTACTTGCAAGCCTACACCCACACCATTTCAATCAAGTGTTGTTTTGTCTACCACTTGTTCTACACCTTCTATGGATTCTACCTTATATAGGCAGTTGGTTGGCATTTTGTTGTACCTGACCCATACTCGCTTGAATCTTTCTTTTGCAGTTGGTCTTGTCTCTCGGTTCTCCCATGATCCTCATGAGAGCCATTGGCAAGTAGCCAAATGTATTTTGAGGTACATTCAGGGCACTACCTAGTTTGGCATTCACTATACTTTAGGATCCCCTCACATTGTTGGATTCACTTACTTAGATTGGGCTGGTGATGCTCAAGATTGAAAATCTACTTCTGGCTTCTTTTTTTGCCTTGGTTCTGGTCCTATCACATGGTCTTGCAAGAAGCAGTCTGCTATTGCATTATCATCTACAGAGGTTGAGTACCGAGCAACAGTGTTAGCTAGTCAAGAGGTTTTATGGCTTCGACAGTTGATGACTGAGTTTGGGTTTCCTCCTGATAGTCCCACTATTCTTTGGTGTGACAATCAGAGTGCCATTCACCTTTCCCGCAACCCAATGGAGCACCAGAGGTCTAAACACATTGATCTTCACATGCACTTCATCAGATAGTTGATTCAGGATGGCTTTCTCATCTTGGAGTACATTCCTATAGAGGAGCAGGTTGCTGACATCTTCACTAAACCTTTGGCATCTCCACGCTATCTTTAGTTTCACTCTATGCTTGGGGTGAAGGAAGTTGTCCTTGGGGGGTCTCATTGAGGCCTTCCTTCCTTCATGTTCTTTTTTTCATGCTTTTCCCATCTCCTTTTGGAGTAGAGTTTTTTCCCATGTGGTTTTCTCTATTTCTTCATTTCATAGAGATTTGGTTGTGATTGGGTACCTCATCAGGCCTTGTTGTCGGGACCCAAATTTGCCTTCTTCTTGTAGTTGCATGTTGCTTTCCTGCATTTAGTATTTTTAGCTACTCCCTAAGTTCATCTTAAGGGGGGGTGTTAGAGTTATCTTGTATTAGCTAATAATTATTTATTTAATTATTAGTCTATTATACTCTATGCTTAAGCTAAACTTAAGCATTTAATAATATTGTAGGTAATTTATTCTAACTATTAAATACTCTTTATCCCTTTAGGGTTTTTTTAGGGTTTCTATTCTCTTGTCATAAGGATTGTATTGTAACTTTTCTTTTTCAAATCCCTCTCTGAAATGATAATATGTTTTTCTTCAGAGCCTTTTTTGTGTTCTGTGTCCAATCTTCTCTTGTGATAGGTATTTTGCTTGCAGATTCTCTTGGGATCTCTGGAGTTGTACTTTCTCAACTACTTCAGATGTCATCTTTATTAAATATATCCTCTACTATTAGAGGTAGATATCTTTATGCAAAGATGTCTTCCTCCTTTGTCAATGATGCATCCCTCAAAAGAATCCATATACACTTATTGTAAGATATCTCTTTTACAACTATCTCTTCCTTTCCTCAAAAGAGTTATGCCCTCTTTGGCTTAGATGGCATTAATATTGTTTCTTAAAGGATATCTCCTTGTTGATGAAGGTGTTTGTCCTTGTTATTCCAATGTGGTCTCTCTAAACAAAGAAAAGGACAAAAATCAAATGGGGAAAAACCCCTCCAAAACGGAGAGATGCGATGAAAAAGTAAAGGGTACTACTTGTGACTAGGATGAAGGACTCCAAGTGGCCCCCTAAGTAAAAAATTGGTCATAAAATTACAATGAATATCCCACCATAATAGAGAGAAAGGAGAAGAATCCCCTCAATGTAGAAGTAGCTCTTCTGCCAATGACAAACGCCTAAAAATAGAACATGATCTACTACCTACAAACAACATGTCTCCCCTTCCGAAGAAACCAATCCACTAGAGATATAAGAAGCCACACCCATAAATTGGAAGATGTAAGAATCCATATCCAAATATTGTTGGAATCCAAGAGTACTAAGAGGGGTGAGTGAATCAGTGTTCTACCAGTAAATGAATTTATGAACTTATTGCTTATGAACAACAAAAAAATAAAATTAAAGTGCATAAACCAAATAACACATAAATCAGCAATACCATAACACCAATATTTATACGTGGAAAACCATGTAAAGGGAAAACCACGGTGGGGCTGATACCCACAATATCTATATACTTGATCAAGGTATACAAATATTACATAGAGGGGATTGCACATGCAATCAGGCTCACCACCTAGAGCTCAATGCTCAATAGAAGTCTCATTGACTTACACAACATTACACAATGATTCCTTATAGAAATAAACTTATAAAGTGCATCTGACCATGCTAGATAAGTTCTGGCTAAAGCTCTGTCAACCTCCTCTGAGTCGGTTTATTGATACCCTATTCTACTATGTTCTGCACTACCAGTTAGGATTGCACATGTGAAATTGTGCACAAAAGCTTCCACTCACTGACCAAATCACATACCATCAATCTCAGACTGATTTGCATCCAAAATCACACAACCATTAACAATAAATCCATCGCTAAGTGTTCTCCCTTAAATAACCTTTATCTTTTCACCATGTCGGCCTCAATGAAGAAAATAAACCTATCATCTATCGGATCATGAAGCATGATATGCATTATCTCGATGATCATAAATAATATCGACCTTCACACGCTACCATAAGTTTTACAAGTGATTTTACTAGAGTCCCAAAATACCTTAACTGGGTCCTATACTTAACTGGGTCCCAAATACACGTTACCGATACCAAGACTAACCAGTTAACAAGAATGAAGGAAAGTGTGTGTGTATCGGTTGTGTATAGTGTATACTAGTTGGCCCAATCTATGCAAAATGATAAGACAATGAAACCAGATGAGAAATATCAAAACCTGAAGATGAGTTGCCATCAATGACAACCCAAAATGCAATTCACCTTACCGAATGAGTGTTAATTGCCAACAAATATATGTTGATATCCCTAAAAACTACTAATG
This sequence comes from Cryptomeria japonica, assembly GCF_030272615.1. Classification (NCBI taxonomy): domain Eukaryota; kingdom Viridiplantae; phylum Streptophyta; class Pinopsida; order Cupressales; family Cupressaceae; genus Cryptomeria; species Cryptomeria japonica. The sequence goes on along the minus strand of NC_081406.1, from coordinate 281,627,984 downwards.
TATCACCAAGCCCTTAGAAGATGAATATTACACAAACCAATTAGGTACATGCCCAATCACAATAAAAGGTGACAAACAAGGAACCAAAGGAAACTAATTTTGAACAAGCTTTAAAGTCAAACATGGTGTGACAACAATTGTGCTATGTCTAGCATCAAATAAGAGAGATAAACCCTCAAATGTGTCCTCCAAATCTGAAATATGAGACTCCACAAACAATGAAGCACTTTTTGTCAAATAGGAATCCCAATCAGGAAGACAAATAGATGAATTATCATGCTCAATAGGAATAAGATACTCATTCAATGAAGGTACAACAACTGTCTATGTCGGTGGAGGAGCAACTTGAGATTTTAATGCACACTCAAGCAAGAGTTGAAAAGCATTATGTGAGAAATTAGGACACATTTCATATCTATTCTGATTTCTCACACAATATTTACACCTACAATCTGTATACATGATTCACTCAAAATAATCTCTCAAAAAAATAAAAAAAATAAAACCCTCAATATAAATACAGTTGTGATTTGCACGTAGCCCAAAATGAAAAAAATGAGATCTCTAAGTACCTAATAAAAATTATGCAAAAAGGGACATAAGATCTAAATAGGGGACTCTAAGCACTTTCCAATGATGTATGGAAGTCAAACAATGGAGTTTGAATGTGCAAGATATGACGCCGAAAACATGAAATTGAAGGTTGACTTTAAAGACTTGGTATGGAAAATTGGTACAAATATGATCAAACCACCTACAAAATAATATTAGTGCTAGAAATCTCTTTCCAATGATATCTCATTTGTCTGATTTTGATTCTGTATGATGAAGTTATGGGCAAAAAACCACTCACTACTTTTTACTTTAAAAACATCTACTAAATTTAGGGGTTCATTGTTTTTGGGGGCATCACTAAAAAATTTGCCAAAAGTGGTGTGACGATGCTAATGTCAGTTGATGCAAGGACTAGTACACTGGTACAAAGGATCCTTTGACTTAAAAAAAAACAAAAAAAACTTGCCGCTTTTATAAAAAATCAACCCCACATTCAATTCAATGAATTTCTTTTTTAATCAAAAAAATTGCAGCAATTTTTTTCTTGGAAAAATAAGGAAAAGAAATTTCTGATGCAAATATAAACTAATGCTAACACTATGGCCGTATGGATTTATGTGCCTTGTAAAGCGTGCTAATAAAAAAAATTACCATTTTTTTTGTTGATCTCCGATTTTGATGATTTCAATTGATATTAAGGTTTTTGGGCCTTCTGAGCATGATGGTGACCTTCGTTTTACACCCAAGTGCCCATATTTTTTAGCTACCCCTAGATTCAACCTTGATTTGTGTGCCTTTAACCAATTTCATCCATTTTTTTAACTACTCCAATTTTGATGAAACAACAATCAATCTTGATATTTTTTTACATTGTCAACGCGATGGTAACCTCCATTGGAACCCAATGTGCACAAAAAAAATTACCTTAGGTTGGATCCCTCAAGCATGCAAACAAGTACTTAACAAAAAAAGCTCTGATACCATGTAAGAGCTAATATTGTGCTCTGATACCATGTAGAAATGGATGATCAACTATATGAGCCAAGAATATACAAGAAAAATACCTATCACACAAAAGAGATTAAGCAAATATTGTATGCTCTATAACAATCAAATAATTTTGTATTATTGCACAAAAAAATTGAAGATTCAATATTGAAGGTACAATATTGGAGGCACAATTCAACTTGTTGTATAGAAAGCAAGAGATGACCTAATCCTAAAATTAGAAGAACTAAAACAATGCAAAGTAGGATAAAATTTAATCTCAAGTACAAGCTATAAAATCTAACTAGAAGTTCCTCTAAGTGAACTCCGCCTAAAAAAGCATAACACCTAGATAAAATAAAATGCCTAAGTTTATCTTAATTAAAAAATAAATTAAAGGATCTAATTATTAAATAATTAGATAATTATCATAAAATTACTCTAACACGTTCATCCCTATTTTATCTATCATTTATGGGATCATTGCATCGTCATGCTTAATCTTCATTTTATCTACCATTTATGGGATTAATGCATACTCATGTTTCATCCCTTTTTTATCTAATCAATTTGGATTGTTATATACTCATGTTTCATCCCTATTTTATCTATTAATTTGAATTGTTTCATTCATCTGTTTCATTCTGGAAACCAAACACCTCCATGGATCACCTAACATAACACACTTTTCTAGCTCGTGGAATCCATGTTCCTTCTCTCTCTACCATGAACCCATAGCATAACACACTTTGCTAGTGTTGGATCATGGTCTCTTCTCCTAGTGTACATCCTTTTTGTTTCTATAAGTCCACTTGTGCTCTTGAAATAACTGTAAGGAAGTTAAGTAGCGGAAACAACTTCCTACACTAACCTTGAGAGGAGGGTAATGCAAAACTTTTTCAGATCATTACAACAGTTACAGAAAATAGAAATAGGTATAATAGCATTCATACCACAACACAATGATTTACGTGGGGAAAACCCTTTCGGGAGAAAAACCCCACCCTCCAAAAGCAGCTCAATATTTTATTCAGCAATCAAAATAGATTACAAAATACTTGCAGAGCAAGCTCTTCGCAGGAGTAGCACTAATCAGAGATTCAGAGGCAACTCAATAGCCATAAGACTCTTACACACAACCTCTATCTCACACACCTCATAAATAGGAGATACAATACAAGAAACCGTCAAACGGTATTACAAAACCATGGGCTAAAACCACCCAATAAGGTGTAGCCGACCTTATCTCCCTTCTATGACATGTTAAAGCACACATCAACACGTGTCGCTCCCTTTTACAGCTCATTTATGTATTCGATACAAATTATTTTTCCTATTTCAGGAGTACAAACTTCTGGAGGCCATAACTTGAGAACCGGGTGTCCGATTGATGAACCGTTTGAAGCGCCGGAAAGCTCGCAAAGTGCTCTATCACCTCGTAACCCGCTTCGCCGGTTACGGCCACTTTTCAGGGCGTTTCGGAGCCTCTAAAGTCCCCAAAATTAAGTTTAAACATTTTATTGCACCCCTCCAAGATGGAAACTTTAATATCTTCAAAACTAGCTGTGACCTTGCGACGAAACTTTACCGGAATGCTTATCTAGCCAACCAGAAGCTTCAGGGAGAGTTTCGCACTATTTCGTGCTCAAATAAAAACTTACTATAAATAGTAACCTCGCATAAATGCAAGGTTGAGACACCATTTTTCCCAACAATAACATGCCAAGAATGATATTAGCAGTTGAGACATTTTGAATACCGAAGTCTCTTCAACAAGTTGACTTGGAACCTTTTGTTTTAGTACTAATGTTGTCTATTTTTGTGTGTATTCAAAGCTTACTTTCATGGATTCATAGGATCCTATACTTGAAGGCTTGATCACCCCTCAAATTTAGTGTTCTCCTATCCCTAGCTTGTTCTACTCTCAAATGCTTTATCTCTTCATTTCTATTTTATCGAGCGTATAATTTTAAAATCATACTCTACTAAAGTGGGGGCTAAATGTAACATTGTAAATTGTACACATTTATTAGTTTGTCCAATTTTACACTCTCCTAGAACTCATTTTAGTACTTCACATTCCTCTATGTATTATAGGACCTTTATTGTAATTAATTAATATTTAGTTCAATATTATGAGTCTTATTCCACTTTATTACATCATCACATTATTATTCGGGACCTTCAATGTAGGTGTTCTTTTATCTTTTATTATCTTGATTTTTCCTTAATCTCACCCCAATTTCAACTTCCAAAATATATCTCACATATCTATACTTCATTTTTTGAGCCACTGAGTTGGAATAAGCACCAAAACCCCATTATCTTGTGTTCCTAAAAAGTCAAGAAAAGTTGTCGGGACCAGGTCGCCCCACACCTTCTAGTCTTGCGCTTTGTGTCCTGAATTTTGGGAAGATAACTGAGCAGTCCTACCCTATTCAAATGTAGATCCATTTAAAAATACAATAAATCTAAATCAATCAAAAGGTGATTTTAGTTATGAAAACCCTATATAAGTCATCCTCCTCAATTCATTTTCAACATCTCATCTCGTACTAGCATTATCTTCCAATTCAAGAGCAATTATTCTTCATCAAGAGCAAATCCGATTCAAGGAGCAGAAAATTACATCAAGGAACCTTCACGTTATTTTTTAATTATAATATAATGATAGATTTTATGTGATTTATCATGTTAATGCATCAACACACAAGGGAATTATTCTAACAGCATTACATCACCTATTAAAGGTATAATCACTTGCATTCAAGCATTTCAAATTTAGATCTAGCCTTGTCCTCAAAAGGCAAATTTTCTAATTCAACATCTATTTAAATTAGGCTTAATTCAAAAGTTGGGTTTTGACCTAGGTAAATCTCTATCCACAACACCCTACCATTTTCCATGTTGCAGTTGTAGTTATAAGTACCTGGTGGATCCAGGAAGATTAGAAAGTAACCAAGACCTTAAAAACAAAGAACTTTGCCAAATTTCATCTAAAAGTGCCTAGACCAGAGCGCTTGGGGAACCATGGTCCTGGACTAAGCATCTTGGGTACCATGGTCCTCCCATAACAGATCTACATTTGACTAGGAGCATTTATAGTGTCTCTGAGATCTCGTTTCAAACCCAATAGAAATTTTGTTGTTTGGACAAAGATATGCCTCAAGGACCATCATTACATCAATATCAAATAAAATTTTAGGAAAAGGTGCACTTCTAGATTCTATTTTATTCCTATTCATATTCTAAATATTTAATTTTAATATCAAACATAATACTTAATCTAGGTTGCTTGTTAATGCATGTGCTTTCTTATCATAGATCTAGCATTCAATTTACATATTTTAAATTGGATCTGGAACTCAAATAAAAGGTAATAGAATATGATTTATATTCAACTCTTTTCCTATTACAATTGAGGTTAGATCTATTGATTCACTCTCCTTCTAATGTAATATGTGTGAAATAGGCCTGATACCTAGCTTACCTAGAGAACCCTATTTTTCATCTATTACAAGTACAAATTTCGCTTTCTCCCTTTATATACCTTACCAAGAAATGTTCTTAATGTTGAACCTTGAGATGATGAAATCCCCAGGGAGGCCTCCTACTGGAAATAGAAATATAAAGATGTGTATGCTTTTCTTGTACCTAGATTTGCACAGGCATGCAAGGGGAGAGGATACACACACATACCTTCACAAAAACACAAACGTGCAAGTGCACCAAACACATAAAACATAGGTTATTTTCCTTATGAAAATGAAATATGAACTATTCAAATAAATCAGAAACATAAAACCAATAACAAATATGTTAGTGGTTTAGATTGGTGTCTACTCCCAATGATTGACAAGGTGATGTACAAATCTGATTAGTAACACAAAACCTCTAGTCTAATGTGAAGGGAAATGATTGAAATCCCAATAAATTATACCTTTGTTGTTTACCAGATAGTTGTGTCACTATTTGTGATAGATGTGGTAAATAAGGTTGTGATTGTGATTCAGAAAAGACAGTTGCGGGGCCAGTCATTGTGACTACACCGCAAGAATGAGCAATTATGGTGCGTACATTAGCAACTATGTCACAAAAAAAATTAGTTTCAACACAAGACTTTTTCAAACAAAAAAACAATAAAGAAAACACACAATTTTGCCCAATAACTCAATTTTCATTGTCAATGGTCAGAAAATATCATATCCAAACTATACGTATAAGAAATATGTTATTTTTACACTGAGAAATCAAGAAAATTGAAAAATAAAATAATTGTGGTGCTAATTGTCACAAATGCACTATATGATTCTTAATACCTATGAAGGAAATTGGGTAATTATGTTACAAATATGTTAGTTGTGCCACAAAAACCTATAATTGTATCATAGAATCCTCTAATTGTGTCACAAAACCTCATAGTTGTAGTGCAAAATTCATGTACTTGCAAAATTAAAAAAAATCTCAAAATTTCACAAAATTCTTGTGCATTTGGTGGAAATTTTTTAGGAAAATGATGCCCAATGGATATGGGCATAATATACAATTCTACCAATCGTGGGTCAATGCATTCATGATAGATTTGGCATTTTTCTACTTGGGTATTAACAATATAAAGGATGTCACTTGAAGAGGGTGGAAAAAAAAAAGGAAAAAAAAAGGAACACTTGCAAAACCATGAATAGAAATGTATATTCAATTAAATCCCTAATGTTTCAATTTTAGGATTTAGATACATGCAAATTTTTGCATTCTTATAATTTGGGTTCATCCCAATTTTTTAATAAAAATCCTTAACATTTAAAGAGTGAATGATTAAAGCTAGTGTAGTGTCATAAATTGTATTCCTTTATAATTTCACAGCTAGTTTGCACCCACTTTAATGAGTGTGCCTAGTTTGTACATAATCTATGCCTAGTTGTGCTCACTTTTGGGATCATTTATATTAACTTGATGCCTTCCCCTATTCATGACCTTTTTTTCAACTCAAACTGATAGGATTGGGGCACTAGGCACCCCTGTCTAGGCAGTTTGGCCCCGAATTTTCAAATGTGAATCTCGACTTTGCAAATAGAAAGAAATCACCCTCTGATGTCAAATTTCCCCAAAAATAAATTCAAAAAGGTATAAGTTGTATATAAATATACCTTCCTCTATCATTTCAAACTCTACTTAAGATCAACTATCTATTATCACATCCTATTAAGCACAAGCAATTCAATTGAGCATCGATTTGTAATTAATTAGGAAAGAATTCAAGCATACATCATGGTTAAAATATAGTTATCAATCCAATGTGTGTCTCCATGCTGAAATAATTCATTAAAATATTCAAGGAATATCAAGCCTTGTGTGAGACTTCATGCCAAGGGCTTCATACTTGGGGTAATATTTGTCAATTTAAGCATTTCCATTATTATTTAACTTATGTCCTCCCTAGGGAAATCTCTCTTGAAAATCACCATTATATGTTGTGGAGGTTACAACACCAACACGAGGTTTGATTTAGCAAGCCCCTTTAAAAAATAACCCTTCTTTCTTGTTTTTTCGTGTGTGTAGGTTCAAATACAACAAAAGAGTGTTACAAGAGCACAAAGCAGATTGTCACATGTTACAATGACTTTTAAAAAGGTGAAAACACCTAGACTAGGTGATGCAAATAGGGATGTATCTCTCACAATACCAAACTAATATAAATCATCAAACTTGCTTGCACATACAATGCAATTCAAAAATGTTTCATACAACATAAAAAATTTGCAAAATATGTCTCATGTTTCTCATTCAAAATGTCCTCAAATTACACAACAACAAAGCATAACTTAAATTACATTGATTTGCAGCCATATGGGCTAATGAAATTTTTGACAAGTATTATTATAAACTATTCCAAAAGAAAAAACAATAATAAAAAAAGCCACCACAGAAACACTCCTTCGAAACGATCTTTTTCTCTGCAAACTTGCTTCTTCGACTTCACACTTGCAAAAGACCTCTACTAAAATCAACTATAAGATATTCTAAACTATTTGATGTAACACATAACCTCCATGATCATAAAACCATGGGGCTGGACCTCTCCCAAAATTCAATGTCATAACCAAGATACCTTCACATTTTAGCAAAAAATACAATTTATGACATTTAAGTATGGTCCATCGAATCGCACACCAAGAATGGGAGAGCACAAGGAAGAAATAAAAATTGTATTTAATTCATTTTCAAACCTCTTAAACCCACCTCTAATCAATAGGATTCAACTATGACAACCTCTTGACTCCATGGATTCATGTTGTAAGACATGCACTGTCACTTGTCATTTGGGGTGCCCACTTGTAAAGATACGCTCTTAGACAATAGTAAATGAAATATTTGAAATGTTTACTAACCTGTAACTAACAAAATCCACTCCCATGATATAACATTCCAATTATATATCTTGAAAATGTCAATTATAGGTGTCCAAATCACCATAATGTCGCAACACTACAACTTGGCTAATATTTATCTAATATAATAGGCCTTATTACAAATATTTATTAACTAACAACACTAGAGACTAAAATTTTAAAAAATTAAATTAAAATTCTCTTTAGGTGTGTAGGATTGCCATACACCTTGGATGTGTCAACATCAAACACCTTGGGTAAGAGGAAATGTTCCATGAGCTAAAACTCATGAACATTTCATAATAGTGCACTTCATCTTCAGTCATTTCTCTTTCTTATCAACTTTTCCTCTCTTTTTATGTACCCTACTCTAAAATTTCACGTCTCTTACTTTATTCTTCTTTCCTCTCTTTTTTCCCTCCTATTAAATTGACCTTGCTATGCTATGGTTCCTCCTCCGACTCTATCTCATAATATTCAACACTTGCATTCAAATAAAAAGTAGCAACCTCATAGAAATTAATGAGTCCAATCTTCTCACTTTTCTCATTTTCATGTACCTTCTTATTGTTTCACTCCTCTTTTATCTCTTTACATTTGTTCACCATTTCATTTAAAAATAAATTATCATTGTTAATATTTCATAAATAAGCAATTACTCTTTCATTCTCCTCTTTATATATTGTTGAAACATACTTATCAATACTCTTATATTCCCTATCTTCACATGTAAAATAACTTCATCAAAAAATTATAAAAATCAGATTTTACCTATGAGAGGTTCTGATTCAAGGTTCTCAAGGCCAATTCCACCCAATTTCTAATAATCTTGGTTTTGAGTTTCACATATAATCTCATTTGGAACACCATTATTATGACGAAGAGGGGATTTTGACAAAGACTTTTCAACATTCAAAGATCCCTTAGATTTAACCCCACTAAGAAATTGTGTCTCTTTTGCAATTTCCTCTTCTGACTTTGCTAGGGATGTTGATTCTCTCATCCTATCTAAGGACATGACATTGAAATTGTGTTTATTAGTCATGTGGTTTTTCCCCTAAGGGGGTATAAGTAGTTTGCTAGCATCAGAATGGAGTTAGGGGTCTTGCTATATTTGGAGAACTTTCTCATTTCCTAGGACCCCGTTTTCCATATTAAAAGTTGTCGAGTTTTCAAATTTGTGTGACAACACTTGTTTTGGTGTGGTAATTCCAATAACTTAATGTTAGTTTCCAGACTTTTTGGTTCTTCTTTGATATAATATATTCTTCTCTTTTTAGCTGTAGGGGATGAATACTAATTACTAGAGGCTTGACCATTGTGGTTTTAAACTGCCAAGTTTTATATTTGATATGGATTATCGATTCTGCAGTTCTGATACCAAGACTAGATGCCTTATTGAAGAATATTACCCTTCACCTTTGTCTAGGGAGGGATATCCACTGTTTGTAGCTCTTTATTATTTTCCAAATTTGTTTCCCCCATTATGTGAGGGGAAAGGGGCGGAGAAGGAAAGTTTGGCAAATATTTATGTGTCCACCTCAATCTTCCCCATATTATATTAATTTTTTTAGAACAATTGACTAATACAAAGGTCCAAATGTTGAATTGGGTTTGATTATCCTTGAAGATCTAGATTATCTACCAAGACACATATCATTACCAGTAGGGATTCATTAACATGGTCATATTTATGAAAATGGTACGTTCCAAATGAATCCCCTATTTTCTTTAGCGTGGTAGGGTCTGTGAATTATAGAGGGGGGTTTGGGAGGCTAAAGGTAAGGAGGATAGTGGTATCCAAAGTTGGAGAGCCATCAATGTCTTCTTAACTCAATAGAATGAGTTGTTAATAATTTTTATTTTATCTTTCTCACAGTAAAAAACTATTACAAAACAATCAATTGATAAAAGGTGAAAATAAATTGAAGCGTACCAATTATTTGAGATCCATTCTTGGAAAGAAGAAAGAAAGGTATTGTCTCCCTTTATGTATACAAAAAAGCCTTTTTCCTATAGATTTTTCACCAAATAGTCTAGAGGGGGATCAATTGGGTTTATTACTGAAATATCAAACGCCATGAGAAGTCATTCTCAAAAGTTTGACGGATTGGTTCTCCCAATGCCCTACAATCCTAGAAGGGTATTTGTGGTTTTGTATAAGATTATAGTTCTTTCCACGATGATTCACATTGGCCTTAAACTTCTTCTTCTTTGCATCAACCACACCTAGAGGCCTGTATGTTCTCCTAACAATCCTAGAGTTTTGAATTGGTCCTCCTTGATACCCTTATTGGATGGTTTGGTCATTAAAACTCATGAGTTGATCTCATTTTTTATAGGTGTCATTTTGTTTGACTCTTCCCATTTTTCCCTGTTTGATAATATTTCATGAAACCTAGAAAGCTCTTTGGTTTTGTTGGGGATGGAGCTTTGTGTTCGCCCCTTTTTGAAATCCCTCTTGCCAACATGAGTACCTATTTTGAAGTTGAGAAGAAAAGATAAATCTTTTGTACCCTAAAGGAGCATGATCTGGGGGATAGGGTTTGAATATGTTGATCCACCGTCCATTTATAAAAAACCTATTGAGTCACATGGGTATCTCCTTTTATCTGGATGTGATAAAATGGAGTATTTTTCTATTTCTTACATTCAATTTTTTCATGAGAATCTCTACTAGGGTCCAAGGAAGATTAAATATTTAGCAAAATATGCCAACTACTATGGCCCACATCTTTCTTGCTTGTGAAGTCTACCTTTTTTTCATTTTTAAATTTGGATTGTTGCCCATCTTGGAGGTCCCAATCTGTAGACCCTAAACCATTTGATATTTTCTTGTTTGGAAACCATGCCTTGTTTGTAAGTTTAGAGGCATGAAAGTTTCCCATTACAATGCTTGTTGCAAACCCTCATTGTAGAGAATTAATTATGATGAAATATGACACCAAATGGAAAGGGTCATAATTTAGTTTACGTATATTTTTAACTATACACTAATAAAAATAGTGAAAAAGTATATCCATGCACGAAAGTTTCAAATTTATCAATATACACAAAAATTTGAAGACAAAATGATAAAATTTATTATATAAAGAGTGAAAATCCATGAAACCTCAATTTTGGCATTTTATCAACAATTAAATTTTTATTTTTATTTTTATTTTATAAAAAACTATATTCAAACTATTTTCTATATTTAAAAAAAATTCACAAACATAAAATACAAAAAAAAATATACATTTTACTAGTTTGTATCATTTCAAAATTAAAAAACATACATGTCACTTTCTATTGATTCAATTTAAAAATTTGAATCAACATTGGTCATTTCCTTTATGAAAGTGTGACAAAGATTTGTACTTTTACCTTGCAACAGGAATTTCATCATGACTACAATAAAAAACAAATGACCTGCAACCTATCATGATTGGATTATATTCTTCATACACTATTTGTTCTACAAAACTCAATGCCATATTCAACTATCCTTTTGTCTTTTAAGTCATCTTAAGTTTAATTTAATCTTTTCTCTATCTCCTTAATCATTTGATTATTTCTTCTACCCCTTCTACCCACATCAAAATACTTTTTTCTTGTTTATTTTGTCACTATCTAGTGTCACTTAGTATTTTTCAACATCACTTTGCTTCTATTGGCTTTTGAAGGCTGCCCTTTAACATGTTATTATACCTAACTACCCTTGAAAACAACACCGTGAATATGCATTAGCTCCAAAACCACCACAACTAGATAAGAAGAAAAAAAATGTGTAAAAAAATTTCTTGATGACACATGTAGGGGCCAAACACAAATTTAAAATATTTATAAGAAGATCTCAATTTGCACATGTACAAAGTACTTGTGGCACAAATAAAAATAGAGATAAGTTCTTTACAAGAGATGGTAATGGTTGTCATTTCAACAAGAGATGGTAATGGTTGTCATTTCAACAAGAGCTTCCAACATATCTTCATCAAGGAGTTCAATACCATATTTTGTTTGATACCATTTGATACGTTTAATGGATTTAGCATTAAATAAGTTGAAAGATATAATAATAGAATAATTGATTCTATTTCTATGTTAGCTTAAAAATTTGATGTCTCCTTCACATCTCAATGTAGGCATGGTTTTGAAACTCTTACCAAGCCTAACATTTTTTTATTACATTTACAATCAGTAGATCTTAAATCATGAACAAAAAATTTACAAGTTCTCCAATTCCATCAATTATTTTGAAAATTAACTTAATGATTGGATACATATTTTATAAGATAACAAAGAAGATGAGGGGGATTTTTTGGAAATAAAATTATAGAGATTAGTATACACAAAATAGTGAGTCCCAAAATTGAGACATTATATTTTTCAATTTGGATGAGGGAGAAAATATTGACCATCTATTAGGACATAAGATGGAGGAGGATATAAGGAGGAAGAGGTCCCGCCATTAGGGTAACAAGAAACAAAGGAGGATTAGAGGCACTAGACAAATGAAGAACAACCTCAAGGAGATGATCATGAGTGACAAGAAGAACAAGAAGAGGAAAGATCACATAAGGAGGACGATAATAAATCTATTAAAGATCAAGATACTTCTCTCAAATCAAATGTAGGGTAGTTTCCATTGTTGTTGAGTAAGATCGCATAGAAGATTCAAAGGGAGTATAAGAAATTGTAGGAAGAATACTTTTCCATCTCAGATGAGTCTCTCAAGACCCCAAGTAGAAAGAGAAAGAGGACAAAGAAGGGTGGCATTAGTAACAATTGATTCCCATGCACCCTCTTCCCAAGGAATTGTTAATTCCTTTTCTCATTTAGTCTTCCCACACAATCTCCTATTTTTGAATTATTAATTCCTCCTCCCTTCCCCCAAGGAATTTTATATTTCTATTTCTCTTCCCAATGTACTTGGTGAAATCTTCCCCATGTACTTGTGGGGTGTGGAGACAACAAATGTCTTTATGTTATATCTCTTGGACCCCACACCTTGTCCTCTCTATCTTCCTCCACCTCCTTGAACAATCCTAGCCCTCTATTTTAAATCAATCTTGGCCCTCTATTTTGGCCTCCTCCAATCTATAAATTGGAGTCTCCCCTCACAAATCATCCACTTTTCATGCAATCTTATGTTGCCCTTTTGAGTTTCAAATCTATCCCTTGCACCTTACTATGAAAAATCTTGTCATAGCCACTCCATCATTCATATCACTTAGCCAACATCCATCATCCTAATCTTTTTGTGTAGTGGAGAGAAATTCACAATCCACCATCAAAAGTGCAAATAAAATCAAGTGGAGCAAGGGCGCATCTTTCACTTCATCATTCTCAGTCGGAGGAAGAGTGAAGAATCAAGGTATAATGATCCTTTGTTTGGTTTAAATACTTTCATTAGTGTTTTATTTGGTTGATGCAATTGATCATTAGATTAGATTTTCCCCTTCATTTTGGCATGCCTAGTGGGACCCCGAGTCCCTTGAAAATTAACATTTTGAGTATTTTTTAACAAGTTTTTCACAGGTTGCGCATCGAGGTCTCTTATTGTGCATTAGCATCTTCATCTCTGTTTCAGTGCCTCCACTTCCATCGATCGATGTCTCCATTTAAAATTTATTTTCTCTCCTAATCATATTTGTGTGGAAAATCGTAGAAGGACATCTCTGCCTACAGAACGACGTATGCGCTGCCATTTCACCATCTCTGCCAATCAAATCACTGTCTCTAATTTCATTTTTTGTTTTATTTACCTTTTTCCTGATTTTAGCTTAAAAGCATTCGAAATATAAAAAATAAAAAGAAAATTCATATATAAACTTTTAAAAACATAAAAATAGCATTCGACTTTCTTTTTAAATATCTTACATTTCAGATTTTTGGTTATAATCTTGGTATTCTAGGGGTTGTTGATCAATATTTTTTGGCAACCTACGCATCGAAACTTGCGCAGATGTTTCGATGCTTGCATAGACATTTTGGCATCTGCACCTATAGATCGACGTCTCCACCTTTTTGTGTTCCTACTCTATTTTTGTATTTAGATTTTTTTCAATTTTTGAGCTAACTATTTGTCTGAAAAAATTGCATTGACGTCTCTACATTCTATTTTGGCGTTTCTACTCAAGTTAATTTTCTTGCTAGTTTTCAAATTTTGAAATTTTAAATTTGTAAGCTAATGCTTTTCTGTGGAGGACCTACATCGGCGTCTGCGCAAATGCTTTGATGTCTACGCCTGCAGTTCAACATCTCTGTTGTAAGTATTTAATTTTGGATTTTCCTATACTAAAAATAGAAACTATTGATCACTTATTGTAGGACGATTGTCGAAGATAATCATATTTTTTCACTAAAGGAGATTTCTTTTTCATGTTTTAGGATAGAAAACATATTTTTGGGGGATTCAAATGAGCGATTGTTCTCTGCATTTTGTGCACTTGCACTTGTGTAGGGTGGACCCACCATTACATTGAGTATCCTCTCCCCTTGCCTTCATGGACTTTGGGTGTAAGAGAAAAGTGATTAACAACACCCAAATTTTATTTTTTGAGTAGAAAAGTGCCTCTTGGGGGCCTCATCAGCCCAAGGGAGTGTTTTAAATTTGAGTTATGTTAGGGATAATGACTCTCCTGACAAAATCTCGAATGGTGTTTTTCAAGCTGCTATATAAATATGTCAGTCAAGCAACTAGAGTGTTGAATGAATTCGGCTATGTGGAGGCCTTCTTTGCACTGATAAGCTCAATTGAAGCCTTAAGTGGATTGCTTCAAGAATTTATCATTGGACTGGGATCCCTTGAAATATTATTAGACACCTTGTTTTAGTTGCCAAAATCCTATTTGCTTGTTGGCGCAGGAGGTCAGAACTCCAAACTCGCCCCAATTCATACCATTCAGAGTAGAGATAGATGTCCCTCGGTTCATAAGATATCCAGATCTTCAAGGTAAGAGATTCTGGTATGCCTGAGAAATGAGTGTCATGGTGGGGATCCAGTGCTACCAGATCTCTATCTAGATCTTCTTTGTCTAGGTATTTGGAGAAATCCAAGTGGGAATCCAACAAGTAGAATCCACTTTCTAGCCTAAGGTGTATGTCTTTTACGTGTCTTCATTGTTTATACCTATAAATTTTGTCACACTGGGCTAATATAGTCCCCCCTATTTTATTCTATCTTCAAGCATTACCTTGGTCTACGTATATTCATTGTTTGACATTTCTTGCCAAGACAAAAACAATCCAAATCCACCTTCCACTCAAGCACCATAAACCCAAATCATTCAAACATCCAAAGAAATCCATTTACCACCAAGTCAATAAAAAGAAGCCTAGCAATAAGCAAATCCTCAAGTGCCACAAGTTCTTGTATGTCAACCACAAACTCTTGTTGAAACGTCGTACCTTCCTAAACCATTTTCATGATTATCTACACAGTTATGAAAATAAGTTTGATGAAGAACCTTTGAGATCCATTGCTTTCCATCAAAGATCAATATTATCCCAATCCCTTAATAGGAGTGGTCATATCTCATTGTCCAAGTTGCTTCTACCTAAAATCACTTATTGAGTCATTTCCCATCTAAGGTATCCTTCATTCCATCTCTTTTTATTCAAACCACCTTCTTCCATAATCATCATCATTTTTAACTTTGAGGACTTAGCATATCATTTGAAACAACAACCTTAATCAAATTTCAATAAACCAATCAATCAGCCTCCCAATCCAAGCTCAACACTTTGCAAATTCTTACTTAGACCTTTTATCATTTGTGAAATCCTCAATTATCCTTGTGCCTAAGAAATAATCTACCTAAAGTATATTGTTTAATTGATTTTAATCATTTGGGTTGATCAAAACCCTAATCCCTTGTCTTGTTGTTGCTTAGGAACGAAGTCTATCCTAAGTAGAAGAAGGATTGATCCAATCTTAATCCAAGGTCTGAGTTTATCCTAGCTTGGTTGTTACCTCGCTCTATGGTCCACATCATTGAACGCTACACCTCATCTATGTCCTAATCCAAGGACTAATATATCATCCAAATCAATCTCGTCCTAATCCAAAGACCATCCAATCTAATCAAACCAAATCAAATCCAAGTCAATTCAAAGTCCTAATTTGCTAAGTCCTTCTCGTCACTTTTCCTACCAAGTCCAAAATCCATTCACTCCATTCTTGTCATTTTCATCCTTGTCATTCTTGAGGTTACCCGTGTATGGTCTTGACTCACTCCCAAAAATTGAAGATGTCCATCGAAGGTAGTTAGATGCCTGAATCTAGTCTCCTTGTCGATCATGATCTCCAACAAGAAGAATAATTAGTTGACCAACTTGAGCACTCCCCACATCTAAAAACCTTTATGGATGATCCTCACAATCAAGAAATAATAGAATATTTCTTCAAAGTTTATCCCAATGGGTTTGTTGCTCAACTTATCTAACAAGAGGCGTGATTGCCCCCTAACTTTGACCAATAAGTCCTTGACACTCCTACAGATGGTGACCTTGTAAATTAACCCCTTCTCCATACCATTATTCATCCACTACCTATTGCTTCCACACCCACAACATCTATGCCCTCGATTTCTATGCCTCCTGGCACTTCTAATGCCCCCATCTCCCAACCTCCTACGTCATCTGCACCTCTTCACATTTTGGCTAACTACATCAATGCAAGTTTACCTCCTATTATCACCATTACCATGTCACGTCATTTAATCACTTTGCAACCTCCCACTTCATCCTATCAATATATTGGTTGTGGTATACTAGTCATGTCCACATACATTCCAAATTCCAACTTAGGTCACTACATTCCTAATATCTAAAATCAACAACATGATCTCATAAAATAAATTCAGGACATGAAGGATCTTATAAAAAATATTAAGGATGGGACTCGTAAGAAACCTTATACCTTTGACGAAATTTGTCATTTCCCCTATGATCCTTCCATTTCAGTGGCTCCATACCCCCCTAGTTTTGAAATGCCTAAGTTTGAGAAATACAAAGGCAAAGGGGACCCTAAAGATCATGTGTGAAAATTCTATATAGCCTGCCAAGAGGTCTCCTATAGTGATGTCTACTTTCGTTGGCTTTTTCCCAAAAGTCTTAGTGGACCCACCCTCGCTTGATTCTCAATCTTACCTCATGGCTCCATCAAATCATTTTGGACCTTATAGAGAAGTTTGTGTCTCATTATGAATATAACATTGAAAATGATGCCTCTATGATCGACCTATGCAACACAAAGTGGAGGATTGGAGATATTTTCACTAGCTTCTTGCAAAGGTGGTGACACCTCATCAAGAAATTCCCTTGGGACATACTAGAGTCTTACCAAATAGATTTGTTCCAACACAACCTAGTATTTGAAATGTCTCATCCTTTAACTTGTTAGTGCCTTGATTCCTTTAAGCAAGTCACTAAGAAGGGTCTAGCATTAGAAAGAGTCCTAATAGAGGAAGGTACTCTCAAACCTTATCAGAAAAATTCACAAGGCCCCTCCTCGTCTAATGAAAATCCTAGGTTTTGGTCCAAAAATAAAAATGTTTTCAATGATGGACTCATCGACACTAAGCATGTTCAAACCATGAACATTCCCACCAAACCCACCACCACCAATACTCAGTTAAAAAACCACTTTGATTCTCGCAACCAATCCCAACCTCGCAATAACATCTTTGTCCAAGGTCACCCTCCCCATTCCAACAATCAATCCCAATGTGAGTATACCCCACTCACCGAACCTATAGAGGCCATCTTCCAAAAGCTTGTCAAGCCTAGTGTTGACTTTTAAATGACTCATCCTTTTGATGCAAATCAACCAAAACCTAAATGGTATAATGAGAACAAATGTTGTGACTACCATAGTGTCCAAGGTCATGATATACACAAGTGTATGAAACTCAAAAATTATATTCAAGATCTAATTGAAAAAGGTGATGTTGAGGTTATGATCGCTAAGCCTGGTAATTCAAATGACAAACTTAAAATGTATCAGGACCCCTTCCCTAAACATGGTAAGGATAAAATCTCATCATTGCATGAAGTTAATTATCATTACACCAACCACATTACCAACTTTGACTCCTTGGTAGGCCACATAGAGGCTGCTAATACCCATGTTAACACCATTATCATCTAAGGAGCTGACCCCTTGTTCACTCTTGCAAACCTAGGGTAAATATTCAAGGTGCCTCTCCCTCGCAACCATCAAGCAAACCCTTCCAAGTCTTTATCCCTAGAATGGCCTACAATGTCACCACCTACAAAGGGAGAGTAACCATTTAGGAAGATCCTCCTCCTCCTTCGCAAGCTTCCATGTCATCTACCTACCGCTATGATATCCTTGATCACCTTGGTAAGATGCCTTCATAGATCTCAATTATTGAACTCCTCGAGACCTCACATGTTCATAAAGAGATCCTTGAAGAGGCCCTACTAGAATCCCATGTTCCAGATAACATCAATTTTTCCCAATTCCAAGCCTTAATTGGCAACCTCGCTCCACAACACCATCTCCTCTTCACATCCAAAGATGCTCCATCTATGGACCCATCCCACAACAAACCCCTTTACATTGAAGCTATCATACATAAGCATAAAATCTAGAGAGTCCTTATAGATGGTGGATTTGGACTAAATCTTTGTACATATAAATTGATCAAACAACTGGGTATTTCTCAAGACTTGGCTGACACATCAAGAAAGATCACAATAAAAGCCTATGATGATGTAGAAAGGGTCTCTAAAGGTATAATTATAATACCTCTTAAGGTGAGCTCTGCAACAGTGGAAACTACATGTCAAGTCTTAGACCTTGATCTCCCCTATAACATCCTCCTTGGCTGTCTATTGATCTACTCCATTCAATACACTTACCATCAATACCTTAAATTCCCTTACAATGGTAGGGACATCACAATCCTGACTGATTCATGGACCTTCCAATATTGTAAACTCCTTGAGGGAAAAAACCCCTATCATTGCCCACTCAATACACCCATTCTTCCACCTCCATATGATCCTTCAAACATTGCATCCACCTCCTCCCAACCTGAGATCAAGGTTAAGATAATTGAAAATGGTTGTGGAGAGTATACACTTCAAAATTCACTCTACATGGGACAAATCCCACCCTCTCCTAAGTCATAAGGAAGGCCTAAAGAGATTGAGATACAAAAGAAACCCACTATGAAATGCAAAAGGACCACCTTTGAGCAGTCGTGCCCACTTGATGAAGAGAATCTGGAAACAAATGCCACTTCTTGGTTGTACCGAGAAGAAGATGAAGTACCAGCAGATACCCAAAGCAAATGTATCTTAAATCATCTACTATTGTAGAAAAGATGGGCTATAAAGGACATGGTCTTGGACCTCGATAACAAGGAAGGAAAGCACCCATCTCTCCAATTTCATACAAATACAAAAGGGTCTAGGTTTACTCACCAGCACCTAAGGTTACTATCATTGGTGCTCCAACAAAAACTCCTAAAATTTAAGACTTTGAAGAAGAGGAATTCTATGAAGTGCTCTTTGAATACCTTGACAACCTCTTCGACAATGCCTACATTAACACCATCACCCCTTCCAACCCATTAGAACTCCAACTTGTCCACCCAGAACTCATTGACTGGGACCAACAAAGCCCACCTGCCCTTGACATTTGTGTTGATGATAATGCCCTCTTGGTGTTGCTTAACATGCGAGACCTTGAGAATCATGCATCCATAAATTGAATCTAGCTCAATTGGGAGGTATACTTTGGTAGTCAGGTCAACTCCCTTAGTCACAAAAATGAGAATAAAAAGAAAAATCAAAAGTTCCCCAGTGAAAACCTCTTTAAGGTGCCTTCAGATTTAGAAAAAGTAAAAATAAAGGACGTGTCTTCTAGAGAAAACCTGGATTAGGCGCTATAAGATGAGGGAGTTGACTCACCTACCATGGTTCCCCCCTATTAGGAGAAATCATCATTGTTGATCAAAGAAACAAAAACTATCAACATGGGTACCGATGACAATCCGAATAATGTGCTTCTTGTAAAGTCCCTTACAAATCAGGAGAAAAAAAATTCATAAGCTTTCTTAATGAGACACAAATCAACTTCATCTGGTCCTATGCTGACATGTCAGGCATTGATCCAGAACTAGTAGTATACAACCTCACTATTCGACCATATGCTAAACCAATAAAATAGAAGC
This sequence comes from Cryptomeria japonica, assembly GCF_030272615.1. Taxonomy (NCBI): domain Eukaryota; kingdom Viridiplantae; phylum Streptophyta; class Pinopsida; order Cupressales; family Cupressaceae; genus Cryptomeria; species Cryptomeria japonica. The sequence continues at coordinate 281,607,862 of NC_081406.1, read as the reverse complement.
TTCATGAGATGCATCCATAGATTTCCCTCCTTGTCAAACAAAAACTACAAAAGATGTTGGATGTTGGTTCATTAGGCCCATTGATTATCCTGAGTGGGTCTCCAATATTGCACCTCTCAAAAATCCCACTGAGGACATAAGGATTTGTACAGACTTCAACGACCTCAATAAAGCATGTCCTAAAGATGGTTTAGCCTTACCTAACATAGACATGATCGTGGATCTAACAACTAGGCACTATATGCTTTCCTTAATGGATAGTTTCTTTGGATAGAATCAAATCAAGATCACTAAAGAAGACCAACACAAGACAACATTCACCACCCCTTGGGGAACATTTTGTTATTAGGTCATGCCCTTTTGGGTTAAAGAATGCAAGTACAACTTATCAGAGAGCAATGACAACCATTTTCCATAACCTCCTGCATGACATCATGGAAGACTATGTGGATGACCTCCTAGGAAAGTATAAGACACGTGAAGAACACATTCCCATCTTGAGAAGTACCTTTGAGAGACTAGAAAAGTACAAGCTTCAGCTGAACCTAAAGAAGTGTGTCTTCAAGATAACATTTAGAAGACTATAGGGATTTATTATGTCTCATAGAGGAATTGAAGTGGATTCGGCTAAAGTCAAAGCAATCATGCAAATGGCTCCCCCTAAGTTACTCGGACAACTTCGTAGTCTACAGGGAAAGCTTCAATCCATCTTTCAGTTTATAGCGCAACTTGCAGATAAGTGCCATCCTTTTTCACATCTCCTACACAAAGATACCAATTTTAAGTAGGGTTGTCTGTGTCAAAAAGCCTTTGATAAACTGAAACAATATTTGGCCTCCCCTCCAGTATTGATGCTACATATTAAAATATAAACACTTCTTTTATACATATCAACAACTAAAGTAGATTTGGGGGCATTGCTTGCACAAGCAGGTGACAAAGGCAAGGAGAGCACAATCTACTACATTAGTCCCACTCTTATCATATATGAGCTCAATTGCACTCCCATAGAATGAGCACGCCTAGTAGTGGTCTTTAGCACCCAGAAGCTTCACCACTACATGATTAACAATAAGACCAAACTCATATAAAAAATTGATCCCCTCGAGTACTTATTGTCCAAGGCTACTCTTACTGGGTGTACAACTAAGTGGGTGATGCTACTAACTAAGTTGGACATTGAATACATAGACACGAAGGTAATAAAAGGACAAATCATAGTTGATAAGTTGGATGATGCTCCCCTTCAAGGAAATCACCCCCTCATAACAAAATTCTCAGATGATTCCATTATGACTATCACTCAGTCCATAAAATGGTAGCTATACTTTGATGGTTCCTACATGCAATATGGATCAAGGGAAGATATCTTGTTAATCACCCCTCAAGGTGATTGCATCTTGAAGTCCAATGAGATAGCCTTTGCTTTCACAAACAACATTGCATAATATGAAGCTCTCATCATTGGACTCCACCTGGCTATCCAATGGAAGATCATAGAACTAAAAGTCTATGGAGACTCCCAACTTGCAATTAAACAAGTTAATGATGAGTATCAAACCAAGGAAGACAAATTTCTTCCTTATCACCACATGATTGAAGACTTCAAGCAAAATTTCACTTCCATTTAGTTTGATAAAGTTCTTAGGATAAACAACAGAGCTTCTAATGCAATTGCTACAATTGGTTCTCTCCTGCAGATGCCTGCAAACAGCCAAAAGTGTGAATTCTTGGTCGAACATCTTTTAGTACCAGCATATGATGTCCCCAAATCAAACATGGTATGTGTCCTTCTTGGCCCTAAATCCACATGCTATCAAGAAACATTCTCTTAACTTTGAGATAATACCATTCCCCCTCATATCACCAAAACCCAACGACAGACATTCATCTGTCGATCTACCTGATACACTATCTTTGGTGATAACCTCTTTTGAAGGCACTTTGATGGAACCCTCCTAAGGTGTTTAGACAAAGAGCAGGTTGAATGAGCACTACATGAAGTAAATGAAGGTATCTATGGGGCACACTCAAGCAGCTTCACTTTGGCTAAGAAGCTCTTTGTGCACTAGATATTATTGGCCCACAATGGAACAGGAAGCCTATCACTATGTAAAGAAATGCATCCCTTGTCAGAAGCATGGTGACAAGATTCATGCACCTCCTCAAGATGTACAACCATTCATAACCCCTTGCCCCTTATCTCAATAGGGACTCAATATCATTAGGAAAATCCATCCCACCTCATCTAATGGCCATAAGTTCATAATAACCACCACTGAGTACTTCACTAAGTGGGTGGAATCCATACCACTAGTAAAAATATTTCTAAGTTTACCTTGAATTACTTAATCTGCCACAATAAAATTCCTAAAGTTATCATTACAGACAATGGTATACCTTTCAAGAATCGGGATTTCAAATAATTATACCAAAAGTTCACCATCCAACATCGCTTCTCCACCCCATACTACTCGCAAGGTAATGGTCAACCTGAGGCTTCAAATAAAAATCTCATCAAGATCCTCAAGAAAATAGTCAATGAAGTTGGTCATGATTGGCACTTGCAACTCCATCCTACCCTCTAGGCCTATCGCACAAGCATTCACACCCCCACAAGAGCCACACCATACTCATTAGTCTTCGGTTTTGAAGCCATCCTACCCCTTGAGATCAAGATCCCCTCACTTCAGGTGTCATTGTAGAACATCCTTCCTAATGAAGAATATAGAGTGGTCAAGCTACAAGAGATGGAATTGGTAGATGAAAGGTGCCTCAATGTATTAAACCATCTCTAGGTTTATCAGAATCGCCTCCGATTGAGCTACAACAAGAAGGTTAAGACCCAGGAATTTGACATTGGTGACCTTGTCCTCATGGAAAATGAGATAAATCTTCAAGACCGTGAAAATAAGGGAAAGTTTGAACCTAACTGGCTTGGACCTTATGTCATCACTGCAAAGTATGGTTTAGGAGCCTATCAGTTGGCTACACTTGAAGGAGACCCTTTGGATGAGCCCGTGAACATCATGCATCTGAAGAAATTTTATGCCTAGTCTTTAGAAAGTACCAGTTTTCAAAAATCATAAAAATATCAAAAAAATAAAAAAACCATAAAAATATGAAAAAAGAAAAAAAGTAAAGAAAAATCAATTCATGCATCAGTGAAAACCACTCTATGGCGCTATGGGCAAGTGCCTTGGTGAAAACCCATTTTCAGGCAGTAAGGTAAATAAGTCAAATCCACCATCTATTTGGATACTCACCATATCCACTTGTCTCGCTTCACTCTACATCTACATCCCTCCAAACATCCCTTTCCTATATGTGCATGTACTCTTTACCCTGGTGGTTAATCCACATCCACACATTTGATCACTCATCCCCACTCCCCCCTCTCGATATTATGAGTTGTATTTTGAATAATGAATAAGGATTGTCCTAGTACAGTAAGCTTTTATCCCTCACACTGAGCTTCCCCCATGTTTTGAGCTTGTCCCATAAAACTAAGCTTCTTCTTGACTTGCATGTCAAACCAAGAACCCATCCATACTGTGTTAATCAAACCTCAATGATGATGTTATATAACCACATCCACTTGCACCTCCATCTTCTCTATTGCCTAATTCAGTCCTATCAGTCACCTCTAGCCCATCAAAATGCATCCTTCGCATGTCTGGCAGTTTATCAAATCCTAGTCCTATTATTGGAAAGAGATGTTAGTTGGCCATCTGTATGTTGTTTGCATGATTGGTATTTTCAATTTGATTTATGTTTTGTATCCTATGACTACTCCTATCCAGGGCTACCTTGATCAATCTATATCTTGGTGTGTCTCAGGTTCATGTATATCGAGGAATCTTTTGTGGTATGGTGTGTTTGATGGTTTCTCTTGTACAATCTTGTAGTCTCACATTTACATTCTTTTGGTGTTTGCGAACATGTGTGCATTAAGATACCTATTGTCTGAGAGTCTAGTCCATGCCTTGGACATTCACAACATCTTGATTCCTATAATCAGTGGTGTAGATAATCCATGGCGAAATCAAACTAGGTTTTCTCTCTACATCTACACAGTAAGAAAATGCAATCAATTCATTCCCCTCATTCCATCTATCTTTTCTTGGAGACTCTGGTTTATTCATCTCATCTTTCTCCTCCTTCCACCCAATCCCATTCATTGTATTGTGACTGGCACATTACCAAAATTTGTTGATATCCACCATGTATCCATTGCATTTCATCTACATCTCCATCACATTTGCATTAGGACATATTAGTTGCATTGCATATTAGAGATTCATTTTAGATCTTCATTATATGTTGCATATAAATTGTATATTGTATTTCATATTAGGGCAATAGTTGTGTTCTGATTAAATAGAAAAATAGGTTTTAAGGACCCAAAACCTTTTACATAAAGATCAAAAGAAACATCATCAAAGATCAACTAGACCAGCATAAAGACAACATACAAAAAAAATGGCAAGATAGCCAACAACCCGAATGGACAGCAAAAAACTAGGAACAACAAAGCAGAAAAAACCAAAAAGAAAGACCTAGATAGCTAGCAACACCTACAAAGACTTAAGAAGTTCAGCAGCCTTGATGACCAACAGGTCATAATTCGCCAAAGCAACATTGAGCTCTTCGATTTCCTTGTTTAGCTTTTTCTCCCTCTTATTGCCTCTGGTCCTCGTTCTTGGTCCTTGCACAACTTCCATGCCCTCCAAGCCATGTTATTAATCATTATATAATCCATTTAAAATCTTTGAGGTGCAGTTATATCGATCCATGAAAATGATCGATCTGACATCATTAAGAAGATCCTCTTCACCCTTCCAGGTAATCATGTTGTCATGAGTGACTGCCATATTAGTTGCCCAATCAACGGGGCCATTTGTTTCCCAATAAATGTGAGATAAAACATTTATCAAAGGTTTTAATAAGATCCCTAGCAGCCTTAATAATATTGTTAATAGTCCATGAGGGCTTGGTAATTCCTTTAAGGTAGTTAATGATATTATTAGAATCCCCCTCAATCCAGAGATAAGGACAGTTCCACCTTTTATCCAGAAGGATGCCTTGGAGAGAAGCCATAGCTTCCACCATATGGTTAGTTTGGCAACCTATAGGAACAACAACAATTTCCTTAACAAAGCCATTTTCATCTCTGAGAATTGCACCACATCCTGCTGGTCCAGGATTGCCTTTAGCAGCACTGTCAAAGTTGATTTTGAACCATCCAGGAGGGGGAGAGTATCACTTAGCTTCAAGTCTCTTACTTTGTTTAGTATCAATCCTAATAGCACTCTTCAGGTTCCAGGAGCTGAGGATGTGAGCTTCCAGGCAATTGATAGGAGTGCAAGGTTCTCCAATGGTCCTAAGGTTCTCCACTATAACCCTTTGAATTTTCTAAAAAACAATAGCCTGGGGGAGAGAAGTATCCCTGAAGATACGGTTGTTCCTTTCTTTCCAAATCCCCCATAGAATGTGAGGAAGAGAGAGCTACCACAAAGTTCTCAAAGAGGGATTAGACCAATGGAATAAGTCTTGAATAGAGTTAGGGAACACCCATACCATACAAAAATTCTTAACAAAGATTTCCCAAATAGAGATAGTGAAAGAATAATGAATAGCCAAGTGGTCCATAGACTCTTCCTCCTCATGACACAAAACACACCTATTGGGGAGATTAACACCTCTAATCTTCAGGTTGTCTAGTGTCAAAATTTTGTTTTGGAGAATAGTCCAGTAGAAGATATTAATCTTCAAAATAAGACCCTTGATCCAAGCTTTAGACCAGAAGGGGTTCTCTGAGGGGGCTAGAGTCAACACTCCATACATGGAAGAAACATTAAGGTTTCCTTTGGGCTCAAGTTTCCAAATAAGAATATCTTCTTCATTATTCAGCCAAGCAAAAAACAAGTGTTTCTTGAGATTGATGAGGCCAGGGTGTATACCTTAATTATTTTGCCATTTGTCACCTATCTAGTACCCCTCAACCAAGGAACCAAAAACTCTTTTACAAGGGGCATAAAAAGGGGCCCAATAAGGGATTTCCATAAAACGCTTATCAAGCAACCAGGGTGATGGGGTTCACCTAGCTTGCTCTCAGTTCACCTAGTTGGTGTTGCTCAATTCCACCAACTCTTCAGGCCTAGATATTCTCTAAGATCTCCAAGTCCTTCTCAATCTATTCTAGGGATTTCTTCTTGTCAATTTCAAGGTTTTTGCTTCAAGTGTTTAACTAGGAACCCTACCAATTTACAATGTTTCCCATGTGCTCATTATGGTTGTTTTGGCTTCAACTTGTCAATTTAACCTCCTACTTTTGTGAGTTGATGAAGAGGTGTGGAGGTGGCTTCTAACATGTTTTTAATACCTTTTGGGTCCAATTGAGGTTTTCTTTCATTTCCTTCCTTACCGATTTCACCATTTTGCCTAGAAAAGGGCTACAAGGAATGAGCCCCTATTAGGCCTCCAAAATCCGGTTTTCTAGGGCTTGGAGGAAAATGGTCCAAAATACCCTACAACAAGGTTTGATATTATTTAATGATACACCTATCCCCAAGTGATTTAGGTGGTTTTGGTCTCTCAACCCACCGTACAATGCCCTAACCCCAAAATGAGGGTTTTGAAGGGTTTCTAGGCCTCCTAACCGGCAGTGACTGGTCAAGTTTGTGTTTGGGAATAAAATGGTCTTGTCAAGGCTTCTACTTGAATTGGAAACTCTGTATGAAATTCATGGACCCCTCCAAAATTTTAGATTGTGGTCTTGCATCCACCCCTGCACTTTGCACTCCAAATTCACCCTGTCTCCTCTAGTCGGGTTGCTCCTGGACTCGCCTAGAACAAGGTGACAGTCATATCAAACTTCATCTCCAAAACTTGTACCTACATATGTACACTATAAAATTGTTTACCTTCCATATCCCAATAGGCCGTGATGGTAGCACGGAGGGAATTCATGGGGCAACCATTTTACTCAAAAGTGTTATTTACAAGCCAAAACTAGTTGTTTGCAAACAAAACCAAAAACACTAATACAACCTAACTAAAAAGCTTGAAATGAAACTAACAACTCTAAAACACACCAAATAAACTCAAGCCATTACTGGATCAATGAATTCAATCCATTTGTATTCACAATATGAGCAAAATAAGCCAAAATGATGTCAAACGGTCCGAAAATGAATAGTTTTAGATTGTTGATCTTACAAAACAAAGACTCCAACCTTGGAAACCATGAAAGAGAAGGTTTTTATAGTCTTCCCCACATGTGGAGGAATTCTAGGGCGCTGGGCTATCCCTACCTCCATCGCTAAGCAAATTAGGACAAAAATTGTCATGACAACTTTTTGCAATTTTGCACTTTTTGCACTTTTTGCATTTTCAACCTATGAAACCTATTCTAAGTCATTAATCATGACTTTTAAAGAATTTATAAGACTATTTTAACCCTCCCTAATTCTTATACCAATTTTTGACACTTTTGACCACCAAGAAGGTCAATTACCTGCTCAAACCACTACTTATGCACAAAATGCAAACCTAAGAAGAACTAACTCAATCTAGGCCTACATTTTACTCATCACACTCACTCTTGGACCCTCCTAGAGTCCTTATTAAATATCTTAATTGGATAAGGTCAGTACAAGCCAAAATTGAGAAAAACCTATAAGCCTAAGTCCTAGGTGCTCCTGCACCATTCTCCCAAATAAAAGAAAATTATGTCACCTCCTTGGCAATCAGATTCTGATCAATTCCTAGCTTCTTAAACTCTTCCTCAAGCACCCATGTAGCTTCATCATCATCCATACCCTGTCATTTGATTAGGTGCTCCCAATAGATTTGATTCCTTGTCTTCTTGACGATCCTTGAACTCAACACCTTCTCGGCCCTTGGATTTGGTCTTGCTGGTAGTTAAAGGTTGTTCACATCATCTTATACCTCTGAGTGACTACAATTTGAATCTTGAATTGGTCCCTTGTAGGAAACTAAGTCTGCTATGTTGAAAACTGGTGACAATCCTATGTCACTGGGTAGGTCCACCTTGTATGCATTTTCTCCATACTTGGCTAGAATGGCACATGGACCCAACCTTCTCATTTGTAACTTGTTAGGCACTCCTTGTTGTAGCCTTTCTTTATTTAGGTGCACCATGACAAGATCTCCCACTTGAAATTGGAGGTTTTTCCTTCTTTCATCAACTTTTTGTTTGATTTTGCTTGTGTTCTCCATAAAGGCTTGCTTGACTGATTCATGTACCTCCTTCATTGACTGAGCAACGTCTTTTGCATATCCACTTCTTACTATTGCACTACCTAAGTCTCTCAACTCCAAAATACCCCTTGGATGAACACCATAGACCACTTCAAAAGGGCTCTTCCTTGAGGTCCTATTTATTGTTTCATTGTAAGCATATTCAGCTTGAGAAAGCACTTGGTCCCATGTCTGACCATACTCTTTGGTAAGGCACCTCAATAAGTTCCCTAAGCTTCTATTCACCACTTCGGTCTGCACATCTATTTGATGATGGTAGGCTGATCCAAAAGATAGGTTGGTACCAAGCTTTTGCCAAAGTATCTTCCAAAAATGACTCATGAACTTTGAGTCCCTATCTGAAACAATGCTCATGGGTAAACCATGTATCCTTCCTATTTCCTTAAAGAACAAATGAGCTATTTGGCATGCATCATGAGTAGTCTTGCAAGGCACAAAGTGGGCCATCTTACTAAATCTATCCACAATGACATAAATGTTGTCAAATCCCTGCTTTGTCCTTCGTAAACCTACTACAAAGTCCATACTAATGCACCCCCAAGGTCTATTTGGTATGGGAAGAGGTTGGTATAAACCGGCATTTGAAGAAGTACCCTTGGCCTTTTGGAAAACTATGCAAGTCTCCACATACTTTTTCACATCTTGATTCATCCTTGGCCAATAGTAGTACCTCTGAACTAACTCTTGAGTGTTATTGACTCCAAAATGTCCACTAAGGATTCCATTATGCTTCTCTTGAATGAGGTTTTCTCTCATTGAGCCTCTAGGCACACAAAGCTGCCCACCTCTAAACAATAGTCCATCTTGCAAAGTAAATTCAGAATACTCACTATGGAAGTGATTTTGATACTCCTTGCACACCTTATAGGCATTTGAGAAGTCTTCATCCTCTGGGTATAGGTCTCTAAAACTGTCAACTCCTATGCTTCTCAATTAGATTTCTTGGACTGTCAAAATTCTCCTGCTTAATGCATCAGCAACCCAGTTTAACTGTCCTTTCTTGTGATTGATTGTGAATGTGTAGGCTTGCATGTACTCCACCCATTTCATGTGTTTATGACTGAGTTTTTCTTGTGAGTTTAGAAATCTCAATGCTTGGTTGTCCGTATAGACTACAAATTCCTTAGGAAGGAGATAGTGTCTCCACTTCCTCAAAGCCTGCACTAAAGCATATAGTTCCAAGTCATAAGAGGAGTATTTCCTCTTTGCATCACTTAGATTCTCACTATGGAAAGCTACTGGTCTTTCTTCTTGGCTTAGGACAACACCTATTGCAACATTTCTTGCATCACATTCTACTATGAAAAGTTTCTCAAAACTAGGCAATACCAACACTGGTTGAGTAGCTATCTTCTCCTTCAAGGTTTCAAAACCTCTATTTGCTTGTTCACTCCATTGAAACTTTTCCTTCATTCCACCTCTAATGGTGTCTAACATTGGTGCACATATAGCACTAAATTGCCTAATGAACTTCATGTAGTAATGAGCTAGTCCATGGAAGCTTCTCACCTAGGTTGCTGACTTAGGAGTAGGCCAATTTACTATGGCTTCAACCTTGTTGGGATCCATCTTGAGGTTTCCTTGAGACAACACAAACCCAAGGTAAACCAACTCCTGCTTAACAAATTCACACTTGTCCAAATTCATGGTTAGCTTTTCATCATACAATCTTTGTAATACATCTTGCAAGTGATTAATATGATCTGCCCTATCCTTACTGAAAATAAGAATATCATCTAGATATACCACCACAAATTTACCTATGAAGTCCTTCATCACCTCATTCATGAGTCTCATGAAGGTTCTTGGAGCATTGGATAAGCCAAATGGCATTACAAGTCATTCATAAAGACCCTATGTAGTCTTAAATGTAGTTTTCCACTCATCACCTTCCTTAATCCTAATTTGGTGGTATCCACTTTTAAGGTCAATCTTGGTAAAGTAATTGGCTTCCCCTAAACAATCCATTAGGTCTTCTATTCTAGGGATTGGAAACCTATATCTGATGGTGATCCTATTTATAGCTCTAGAATCAGTACACAATCTCCAAGTACCACCTTTCTTTGGGGCTAACATGGTAGGGACAACACAAGGGCTAATACTTTTTCTAATTAGGCCTTGGTCTAAGAGCTCTTGGATTTGCTTGGTAATCTCAACATTTTGTTGGGGAGTCATTTTATAAGTTGCCTTGTTAGGTAAGGATGCTTTGAGAATGAAGTCTATTTCATGGCTTATGGTTCTTTTAGGAGGTAAGGTGGTTGGTTGCCCATCACTCACTATGCCTTTGAATCTCTTCAACAAGTCTTGAACCTCTATTGGCAAATATGGCTGCTCTTTCTTGTCTTCCTCTTTAGGCTTCATTACTAGTGCAAACCCTATACCTTCGCCTTCCTCAAGTGTCTTCAAGAATGCTTTTCACTCACCAAAAGAACATTAGGACCTGCTACCCTCTTTTCACTTTCCTCAAGGATAGACTGAATCTTGAATGTGACTCCATCTTTCTTGAATGAGTATGCATTCTTGGCTCCATCATGAATAGCTTGTCTATCAAATTGCCATGGTCTTCCCAACAGAAGATGGCATGCATCCATGGGTAGGACATCAAATAACACCTTGTCTGTATACCTTCCAATGGTAAAATCCACCCATGCTTGCTCATTGACTAGGACATGTTGGCCTTTGTTCAACCAAGTGACTCTATAAGGGTTGTTGTGAGGTATCCTTTGCAATTTGAGCTTACTCACTGCCTCTTCTAACACAATGTTGTCTGTTGACCTTGAATCAATGATCACTTTGCAAAATTTGTCCATAATCTTGCATTTGATCCTAAATAAGGACCTTCTTTGGCTTGGCTCTTCTCTGACCGATTCTTTGATCAAAGTTCTCCTTATCATCAAGTTGTCACCTACCTCTGATTCTAAGGCAACCTCTGAAGTCTTGTTGCTTGAAGACTCTTCTTGAAGATAGTTCACTCTCCTTTCACTACCTTGTGATGTTGACCGGTTCTTTGATCAAAGTTCTCCTTATCATCAAGTTGTCACCTACCTCTGATTCTAAGGCAACCTCTGAAGTCTTGTTGCTTGAAGACTCTTCTTGAAGATAGTTCACTCTCCTTTCACTACCTTGTGATGATGATCCCTTTTCTGGACACCTATATGCTGGATGACCAAGTTGGTTACAATGGTAACACTTCATTGTTACAAAATATGAGGAACCTCTACCTTGTCCACTAGATCTTCCTCTAAAACCACTATTTGACCCCCTTCCTCTATTGAATCCTCCTTTACTAGTGCCACTCTCTTGCTGCCCAGTGATTTTAGACTCCCCTTGTGTTCTTTGTTCAGAACTTCTTCCTCCAAAGCCTCCCCTATGGCCTCTATTCTCTTTTCCTCTACCTCCGCCCCTATTGTTGCTTGAGTCATATCTTCTTTTTCAGTTTTTCTTCCACCTTAAGGGAAAGTTGATAGGTTTCATGAACTATCTTTGGGCTCATTAGACTGATTTCTTCTTGGATGTTCCACCGTAGACCATTTAGGTACCTAGCAACCTTGAGACTCTCTTCTTCCACCGTATGAGATCTAAGGCTAAGTTTGTGAAACTCCTTCATATAACTACTGACATCATAGTCTTTTTGTCTAAATTTTTGTCTTTCCTAATGAATTTGCACTTCATAGTCATCAGAGAGATAGAATTAATTAATTTTGAGTAACATCCCTTTCCAAGAAGAGATGGGTGCTTTGCCCATTTTCTTCCTCTCATCTTGCCCAAATTTCCACCTTGTGAGAGCAGCTCCTCTCATCCTTGACTTGGCCACTTTAACTCTTTGGGCTTCAGTTATGCCTTCACATTCAAAATGGTTCTCCATACCTTCTATCCATTCTAGGACCACCCCTGCCTCCATCTTACCAGTGAACAATGGCAATCCTTCTAGTGATTTACCACTTAAGGCCTTCAATGATTTCATGGAAGGTTATTGTTCTAGGATAGGGCCAAGTTTAGGTACTTTTTCAATCTCTGACACTTCTTTACCCTTCCCTTATGCTCCTTCAACCTTTACCAACACTTCATCTGCCTTGGTTTCAATCTCACCAAGCTTACTATCCAATTCAATCAACTTCTCCTTCAGGAGTCTATTCTCTTCCTCCTAATCATCTACTTTCTTTACCAACTCTGCATTGGTCACCATGTTGTTGTCTCCTACAGATTCCACTGAGGACATCTACTCACCTAGCCCAAATCTTTTAGGCTCTGATACCAATTTGATGGGGTTCACCTAGCTTGCTCGCACTTCACCTAGTTGGTGTTGCTCAATTCCACCAACTCTCTAGGCCTAGCTATGCTCTAAGACCTCCAAGTCCTTCTCAATCTCTTCTAGGGCTTTCCTATTGTCAATTTCAAGGTTTTTTCTTCAAGTGTTTAACTAGGAACCCTGCCAATTTACAATGTTTCCCATGTGCTCATTATGGTTGTCTTGGCTTCAACTTGTCAATTTGACCTCCTACTATTGTGAGTTGATGTAGAGGTGTGGAGGTGGATTCTAACATGTTTTTAATACCATTTGTATCTAATTGAGGTTTTCTTTCATTTCCTTCCTTACCGATTTTCACCATTTTGCCTAGAAAAGGGCTACAAGGAATGAGCCCCTATTAGGCCTCCAAAATCCGATTTTCTAGGGCTTGGAGGAAAATGGTCCAAAAGACCCTGCAACAAGGTTTGATATTATTAAATGATACACCTATCCCCAAGTGATTTAAGTGGTTTTGGTCTCTCAACCCACCGTACAATGCCCTAACCCCAAAATGAGGGTTTTGAAGGGTTTCTAGGCCTCCTAACCGGCAGTGGCTGGTCAAGTTTGTGTTTGGACATCAAATGGTCTTGTCAAGGCTTCTCCTTGCATTGGAAACTCTGTATGAACTTCATGGACCCCTCTGAAAGGTTATATTGTGGTCTTGCATCCACCCCTGCACTTTGCACTCCAAATTCACCCTGTCTCCTCTAGTCGGGTTGCTCCTAGACTCGCCTAGAACAAGGTGACAGTCACATCAAACTTCATCTCCAGTACTTGTCCCTGCATATGTACATTGTAAAAGTAGTTTCCTTCCATGACCCAACAATTTTTGATGGTATCATAGAGGGAATTCATGGGGCAACCATTTTACTTAAAAATGCTATTTACAAGCTAAAACTGGTTGTTTGCAAACAAAACCAAGAAAACACTAATACAACCTAACTACAAAGGTTGAAATGAAACTAAAAACTTTCAAACAGACCAAATAAACTCAATCCATTACTGGATCAATGGATTCAATCCATTTGTATTCACAATATGAGCAAAATAAGCCAAAATGATGTCAAACAGTCTGAAAATGAGTAGTTTTAAATTGTTGATCTTACAAAACAAAGACTCCAACCTTGGAAACCATGCAAGAGAAGGTTTTTATAGTCTTCCCCATGTTTGGAGGCATTCGAGGTCATTGTTCTATCCCTAACTCCATCGCTAAGCAATTTAGGACAAAAATTGTCATGACAACTTTCAAAAATTATCACGACAACTTTTTGCAATTTTGCACTTTTTTGCACTTTTTGCCTTTTAAAACTATGAAACCTGTTCTAAGTCATTACTCGTAACTTTTAAACCATTTATAAGTCTATTTTAATCCTCCCTAATGCTTATACCAAGTTTTGACACTTTTGAACACCAAGAAGGTCAATTACCTGCTCAAGCCACTACTTATGCACAAAATGCAAACCTAAGAAGAACTAACTAAATCTAGGCCTACATTTTACTCATCACACTCACTATTGGACCCTCCTAGAGTCCTTATTCAATACCTAAATTGGCTAAGGTCAGTACAAGCCTAAATTGAGAAAAACCTATAAGCCTAAGTCCTAGGTGCTCTTGCACCACAGGGATCTTCCCAAAATCTGACTTTCCTACCATTACCAACTCTCCATTTAACCCCTTTAGCTATGTTGTCTTTACACTTTGAAGCATGCTTCCAAATGTGAGAGCCATTGATGCTGAAATCAGAGTTGATGAAAGAGAAAAGAGATGAAGACAAGAGAGGATACTTACTTCTCCAAATTTCACACCACTCAATATCAGAGTGGAGCAATCTCCATATCTGTTTGGACAAAAGAGCTTCATTGAGAGTCCTGATTCTCCTCAGACCCAGAACACCCTTGCTTTTCGATCTACAAACCTTGTCCCAAGCCACTAAAGCCATTCTCTTCTTTTCCTCAACCCCAGACCAAAGAATTTTTTTTTGGATTTTTCAATAGCATCAGCAAACTTAACAGGGATTCTGAAGAGACTAAGAGCATAAATAGGAATGCTTTAAGAAGTTGTAACTTTCTATCGTGAATTAAGAGAGCACCTTTCCAACCAGCAAGGTTTCTCTGAAATTTATCCACCAAAGAACTCCAAAAGGAATCGGGGGGAGAGATGCCCAGGGGGAGGCCAAGGTAGGTAGCAAGAAGAACAACAATCCAATATTCCAGAATTCTGCTAATTTTATGTTGTCTTCTCTTGGGAGTGTTGATGAATAACACTTCACTTTTAACCCAATTGATAAGCTGGCCAGAAGTAGACGCAAACTTGCACAGGGTTTCCTTCAGGATTCTGGCTTCCGAAATACTGGAATCCCCCATAGTGATGGTATCATCCATAAATTGCCAGTGGGAGTAGGTGTGATAAGCAGAAGAGGGTTGGAGACCTTTAAAGATACCTCTAGTCACCATACTTTCTGTGTACCTGCCAAAGCATTCAGCCATAATGATGAAGAGAATAGGGGAGATGGGATCCCCTTGCCTCAAACCTCTAGAGGCTTTAAAAAAGGGGGAGGGGGAGTCGTTAACAAGAACAACAAAGGAGGCAGAGGAGAGAAGTTGCTTGAAGAGGTCCACATATCTGTTAAAGAAGCCAAAATCCAAGAGAACTTTCATGCGGAAGGACCAGGCCACCCGGTCATAAGCCTTGGAGAGATCAAGCTTGAGAATAAAACCCTGCTTCTTGGCCATAACAAGGGAATGAATATTCTCATAGACAGTAATGATGGAATCAAGAATTTGTCTTCCTGGCACAAAACCATTATACTGAAGACTAATCCAGGAGGGAAGTACATTCAAGAGTCTAGAGGTGAGGACATTGGAAATAATCTTATAGAAAGAGTTGCATAAACTGATAGGCCTAAATGTATCCATGGAGTTAGCTCCTTGAATTTAGGGGATCAAAGCAATGAAGGTGCCATTAATTTCTTTTAGTAATGTTCTTGCCCCAAAAAATTATTTAACCCCATTGGAGACATCTTTCCCAACAATATCCCATAACTCTTGGAAGAAGGACATAGGGAAGCCATCAAGACTAGGAGCTTTATTGCCCTCAAAAGAAAAGACAACATTTTTGATCTCCAAGTCCGAAGGGATGGAAGTCAAAAAAGCATTCTTATGTTCATCAATAAGGCAAGAAATGTTCTGGAGGAAGGCATTTTGACCATCATCATCTAAGCTCTTATCCCTACAAAGAAGATCAAAGAAGAAACTTTTTGCCCCATTTCTAATCTCCTCCTCCTTGACCAACTCCACATTGTCCATCATTAGTTTTTTTATCCTATTATTAGCTTTGTGTTTGATAGTTGACATATGGAAGAATTTGGTGTTCTTATCCCCTTCCTTCAGCCAAATACATCTAGATCTTTGCTTCCAAAAATATTCTTCTTTTGTAATGATATTGTGGTATCTTTTGAGGATCTCATTTTCTTCTACAATTTTAACAGTGGATAATCCATCCTTCTGGATTTGGACCTCACTTTTGTTGAGGTCTTCCTAAATTTTTCCTTTGGCCTCAAAAATATTCCCAAAGCTGGATATATTCCAAGTCCTTATGTTATCTTTTATGCTTTTAAGTTTCTTCACAACTCCATACATGACAGTACCCTCAACTTGAATGTTCCACCATTCCTAAATTTTATGAGTCAAATCCGGATGTAATGTCCATATTTTTTCAAACCTAAAGAGAAAATTCCTTCTCCTGTTGATAGGGTCAGCAATAAGATTTATAGGGTAGTGCTCAGACCCAACACGAATGTGAGCAGACAGAGAGCAAAAATAATGTCTGAACCAATCATCATATATAAGAGCCCTGTCAAGGCGAACTTGAATAAGGTCATTTCTAGCCCTCCTATTAGTCCAAGTGTAGTTGAAACCCTACATCTCCACATCATTAAGGGCCTGAGTGTTTATAAAATATATGAGGGCTAGTCTATTTTCTAGTTGAAAAGGGAAACCACCAAATTTTTCCTCCTCTTTCAATGGGGTATTAAAGTCTCCCATGACCAGCCAACTGAAGTTCTTGAAATTGTCCCTTATTTCCATAAGTTTTTTCCAAAACTTGCTTCTGGCTTTCAAGGTATTGGGAGCATAGATGTTTGTGAGGACCGAAGAGGTTTCATCCTTTAAATGCTCAAACTTAATGCAAGAAAATTTGCTCTCTTGAATAAGAACTTGACCTCAAACACTATTGAGATTCCAGATTGTTGCAATGCCTCTAGAGGCACCTTCAGAGCTACAACCACAGATGCTACCAGATTTAAAGAAATTCAAAGCTTCAACCTTTTCTCTACTCATCTTAGTTTCTTGAATAAGAAAAATGTCAGGTTTACTATCCCTAATCATATTCCTAATAATATTTACTCATCTTAGGGCAATCATTGTGTTTATTAGAATCATTTTAACATTATATTTACCCATCATATTCATTTGTATTCATTTACATATCAGTTAGATCCAGTGTTATATCATTTAGATTCATTTGTATTTATTTATCATCTAAAATTCACTCCTTTTCATATCATATAGGATTCATCCCTTTACTAGCATGCATATCATGTAAGTATATATATACATCCATAGCATTATCATCATCATTATGCATTCATCACACCTCATTACATCTCATAATATAAAATAGAAATCACTGCATCACATCTACAATATGTACATAAATTCATCATACATTGTTCATATCATATCTTACACCATAAATCATGCATACACAATCACGTTATATATCTCATAAACATATGCATCACATCATGGCACATACATCATATCATACATCATGGCATCCAAAACACGTTAGAAGCATAGCATACATAAAATACTTAAAAAATCACAAAAACATGTTAGAGACATGTATAATCACATAGGTAACCTGCATCACAAACATGTTAGGTCATAAGCATAATTATCATAAATCACCATAACATATGCATCATCATAAATGAATCATCAAAGCATATCAAATCCCATGATCAATATCCATAATAAATTCCATTAATAGAGTACATCATACAGATCGTTGCCAAAAATCATGGCTCATCTCATATATATCAAAAAATAATGTGTCTAGTCATAATACAATGAATCATCCCCAAAGGGTGAAAATGTCAAAATGTCACACAAAATTTGAGAGCTAGCTAGTACTCTCCCTGTCTACTACTCCTAGGTCAACCCATTCACTAGAAGGTCCCATTGGAGGTGCTCGAGGTGCCCTCTGATGAATACTAAGAGGGGGGGTGAATTAGTATGCAAAAAATCTCTATACTTAAACACTTAAACAATCTGAAGATAAACCAGTAAAACAGTTTAACAGACAAACCGGTTATCACACATGCAAACCAAAATGCAAATAAAGCATTCACCCACAAAAGCAATACAACCATAACACAAGATATTTGACGTGGAAACCCAACTGGGAAAAACCACGGTGAGATGAAACTCACAAGTCACTATCTGCATAATAGAAACCAGACCAGTTAAGGTCAAACCGGTTAAGGTCTTATAATGTTCTTCACCAGAACAGATCCTGTTAGGAATCTCAATCTCTGTTAGGAGATAAGTCCGATTAAAGACTACCTTGCTAGAGGATTTTAGATTCACAGAGGTAAACCACCTTGTTAGAGGATTTTACAAAAGGCTTTTGGGCCTACCTGGTTAAGGGCTACAAACTTGTCAAAGATGTGAGTAATCAACAAGTGTTTGATCTATCTAATAGCACAGACTGCTTGGTTAGATCCAGTATAGCTCACAGTTAATGCATTCCAGCATTACTTCAATCTTCTCTATCTCTCACTCAGTTACAACTTGATCTTCTCAGATAAGATCGCTCTTACAACAACTCATCAACCACCTTAAACCCTAGTCACAACATAAACCCTTTCAGCAACAACCTAAATCCCTAGACATGATGTCCTTTTAAAGGAATATGATTTCATGTCAGTCCAATAGGATTACATTACAATTTCCTAGGTTCAATGAATCTAGACATACTCAGTAACATGACACAAGAAGCACCGTCAGTGTGTCGGCACCGTCAAACAATCGGTGGATTGGTAACTCATCACAAAATGTCGGTTGGTAACTCATCAGAGAGTATTACCGGTTCATACAAAATACCGGTTGCCAGTTTGACAAAAATGAAGACGGGTAAGAATGTGTTATGCCGCTTTGCTCCCTCATACCGCTTGAGATCTACGAACCGCTTGGGGTTGACATGCCTCTTCAGACCGGGAAACACATTATGCAAAATCACCAATAGTCTAAAGACTAGAATATAACATATCGGTTGGAGCAGATACCGGTTGAGCTCTAGCTCATACATATAAAGGGGATCTCAATGCAAGTGTGTGTCCATCAATGACAATCACAACATAAACATCAAAAATGCCAACAATCTCCCCCTTTGGCATCAAGATGGCAACACTTAGAAAAATAAAATTTTGACATCTAAGTGTTTTACAACAAAAACATGCCTTTAACAAAATTGCTCCCCCTAAGCATATACACTATCACTTAATCAATACAATGTATAGCAATTTTGCATATAGAGCATAAACATTGAGATATCAGAGCATATAGCATATATCAAAGCATATAGCAAAATTTTAAAACCAGATACATCTCCCTATTCTTCTCCAAAATAGATAGAGTACTTCTCCCCCTTTGCCAACAATGACAAAGTACCATTGAACAACCCTGTTTCCATTTGATATTAAAATAATAAAAGTTTATGACAACAATGAATAATACTTGTCAAAAACTGATTTATAGTCCTGCAAAAATTGTTTCATTGATAGAGACCAGTGAACGGTTTGCCCATAAGTTGAAAAGGAATCATAAGGTGGCTTAAATGTGCTCAAGTAAGATTGTAAGTCCATTTGAAGCTTTTTCTTCTAAGCTAGCACATCATCGTGGAATAGATGAGGTTGACAGATTTTTCTTAGTAGCAGATTTCCTTCATCCAAAGCGTCCCTTATATCCTTTTGGTCTTTCAGCAGTTCAGACCGGAGTTCATTCAACTTCTTCACCAGAGCAATGTTAAGAGCCTTTAGATACTCTTTCTTGACATTTGCCTCAAGTGCTTCTTCCAGGCTCTGCACCTGATCATCCACTACAGTACATAGTAGTTTAAGTTATGCTAGTGATGATTCAATGTTGGAAAGATTGATATCGAGGATCAAACCGGTAAGGGTGTCTACAGCCACTTGAATTATGTCTTGCTCCTTTTTCCTTTGAATGACTTCAAGGTGCTCTTGAGCAACCTTGATGCTCTGCATTAGCTCTGACTCACTTGCAAACTGGAGATCGATAGGACTGGAGATATCAGCTGGTTTGGCTTGACTCCTAGTTGCCTTCGGAGTCTCCATCTGTGTGCTCTTCATCGCTTCCTCTGCCTTGTCTGCTTCTTCCTTCTTCTTTTTCTCTGCTTCCTTCTTCTTTTCTTGTTCCTTGTCTTCTTCTTCTTCTTTCTTTTTCCTCTCTGCTTCCTTCCTCTTCTCCTCTTCTTTCTCTTCCTCTTCCTTCTTCTTCTTTTCTTCCTCTTCTTTCTTCTTCTTCTCTTCTTCCTTCTTCTTCTTTTCTTCCTTATCCTCTTCTTCTT
Source organism: Cryptomeria japonica (assembly GCF_030272615.1). Classification (NCBI taxonomy): domain Eukaryota; kingdom Viridiplantae; phylum Streptophyta; class Pinopsida; order Cupressales; family Cupressaceae; genus Cryptomeria; species Cryptomeria japonica. Next base: position 281,587,638 of record NC_081406.1, on the reverse strand, counting down.
TCTTTTTCCTCTCATCTTCTTGCTTCTTTTTCTCTTCATCTTTTATTTTCTCCTCTTCCTCTTTTCTCTTTTCTCTTCTCTTCCTCTTTCTGCTTTTTCTCATCTTCATCCCTCTTCTTCTTCTCTTCCTGTTCCTTAGCCGCTTCCTGTCTGTCCTCGGCTTGCTCACTGCCCTGTTCGACCTATTGCCCCTATTCTATTCCCTCAAAAGGTATGTCCTAAGTGACATCTTCTATGTCTAGGGCATAGACATCAATAGTGTCGATTGGTTCTTCAGTCGGGTTTCCTTCTTCATCAAAAACTTCATCCGGTTTGGATATAACCGATTTTTTTTCCGCTTGCAGGTTGGCCATACATGCTTTGTGAGAATGGATAGCATAATCCATATGCTGATGAGTGTCTTTTTCAACATCATCAATTCTTCCCTCTAATAGCCAAAGTCTTCTTCTCCTTGTGAAGAAGAGCCCTTTATTTTGGTCCAAAACATCAAATAATTCTAAGTTAAAGAGGTCGGGAAAGTACTATGCAAAGACTTTCTCCCTAATATCCTGTTCTTTTTCTATGGCAATGCACCATTTATTATCTAATGCCTTATTTAATGAATCCAGTGTCTAAGATTTAATTTCTGATGGCGACCGGTAATTTTTACACAAATAAATAATAATCTCCTAAAGTACTTCATCTTTCTCCTCACCATTAAAATCATCATAATTATCTACTAAATCATGCAGTAATTTTCTCCTAATATTCTTTATTGTCCTTTGATAATGTGTCAAAGGTTTATATGAGGAGATATCTATATTTACCGGTGCAAATGTTGTTAGTTCATTCTTCTTCATCTTCTTTGTCTGTCTGGCCTTCTTTGGCATCTCCTCAGACTCAATCTCCTCAAAGTCTGGTTCATTTGACTTAGTCTTCCTTTTTCTTTCAAAGACTTTTGTCGGTGCCACTTCCAGTTTCTTCTTTGCAGGTGACCACTTGGTCACTCTTGGAGTTGCAGTAGTAGATGGTGTCGATGCTGCAGGCACTGCCTTTGCTTTCTTTGTTGCCGGTTCTTTTCCTTTCTTGACAGAGGGTTCCTCAACCGGTGCAATCCTCTCCAGATAGGTTCCTATCCTCTTTGCCTTGGGATCAAGAGGTGAGGCAATAAGGGTTGAGGCATACCCTTCCAGCATATCATACATCACCTCATAGCCCATTGGCTCCACTTCTTCCATTCTAGGCTCAACAACCTCCATTAAGCATTTGTCCACCTGGATGGTGAAATAGATGTCATCTTCATATTTATTAACAATATCACCTAAGATCCTCATCCTTTTGCTCATCTTCCATCTGAACTCATCAAAATATTTGTCAGCACATCAGGGTAACCGGTTCCGATAGCTTGAATGCTTTCCTTAATCTGCTTGGTTACCGGTTGGTCAGGAGACCACTGGACATCTCCTACTCCAAGAAAGTAGCCTTGGAAATAGAAAAACAACCCAACCAATAGTTGTCCGAACTTGAACCTCAGTGCATTATCTTGTTTAATCGACTTCATATTAGACAGGAGTTGCCTCTGCATACCGGTGCACAGGTCAAATGATGCATCCTCTTTAATCATCCAGTAAGCAACATTTACCGTTGCAGCAGATACATAATTAATCCTGCTAGCTGAGAATGTTCTGTAGCCTATCACCATGCAGACATACTTCACCAAATCATCCTTGATGGAGTTGAATGTCATGCCTCGTGAGTCACTAGTTGAACCGGTGAGCTTGGCCATTTCAATTTTGCTTACCGTTCTTAGGGCTGACACTTTCCCTGTGTTGCAGAAACCGGTGACTGCATGAATTGCCTGAGGCATCATGCGTCCTTTTCAGGTACATCTTGTCACCATGGACTCTGCTCAAAATGATCCTAATATGATCCTCTGTAAAGTCTTCCAAAAAGTATACTTCATTATGGAGTTTCTTCTTCTCTAAGATACTATATTCCGGTTTGATTTTCTTGTCCTTTCCACAAAACAAACCTAGTTGAGAGTGGATGGCTAGAGACCCTAGGTCTTCAATCTTGCAATCAATATAGTAAAAAATTCCCTCTTCCACTATCACTCTAGCGGGAACTTGTGATAGGGCATTATACTTTGACTTCCTTTGAATGAAACTTTCCGACTCAATGGATGTACTAGAACTGGTATGAGATGCGGAAGCCATTGTAGAATATTTTAAGAACTCGAGGAATACCTTTAAAACATGAATTTAGGGCTTTCTGATTTTGCTTCACTCCACACTCCGTCGGTTGTCGAATCACCGCTTTGTGTTCTCCACTTGACCGTTTGCAAACTGAATTTGAATCTCCTTCAAGATTTGTCAATTTCTTGAAATTTTAGCTCAAATCGCCTTTTCTTCGCTCTGCACTTTGAAAAACTTTTCTTCGCTCGAAAACAGATAGTGAGAAATGATTTGAAAAATGGTTTTATACATGTCTCTCACTTACCACCTTTAATGCTCCTCTATTAGGGCGTAAACCCTAATTTGCCTTTTTACCATTTTTGGTTTTCTGCCAAGCGACAGATATCACATACCGGTTAAGGTCTTCTACTGGTGCAAACTGGGGGTTCTAAAACATTTCACTGTTTGCTCCCCCTAGGCCTTTTGAAGCTTAGTTTGTTGGTTCCGATATTTCCACACTAGGTGCAAAAACTGGTTCCTCTTCCAACATTGTTGGTTTCTTCCTCTAGGTTTTGTTCATGTCCGCTTGAACTATTTCAACATCAATTTCTCCTTCCTGAGTGACCAGTATATCATCAAATATACTCTTTCTGCTTTTGCAGAATCTTACAATGTGACCCGGTTTGTTGCAGTGATAGAAAACCAATCCAGGTGCTCTCCAAGGTCCATTGTTCATGTTTCCATTCTTCCTTCTGCATGTTGCAGCAGTGTGACTATGACCATGAAAGATCGTACAATTTTCTCTCCATCTGGTTGCCGCTTGATGGCCACCGCTTCTTGACTGATGATTGAAGACATTAAACCGGTTGTGGTTCCGGTTCACAAAAGGTTCAGGACCAATTTCTTGGGTCCTTTGAGGATATCTTCCAGTGTTATTCATCACAGACCTGCATTCAAATGCTCTATGCCCAAACTTGTTGCATGCATAACAATGACCATTGAACTTATTGGATCTAGGTGCATTGTTAATAAAGTAAGGAAAATTATTGTAGGCTTTACTCCTACATACATTGGCAGTGTGTCCTTCTTTAAGACAGTTAAAGCAAACAGGTTTGAATTTTTGCTTACCTTTTCCTTTGAGAGCCGGTTGCTTCTTTGATGCTTCAGCATTTGTTCCTAAGGATTCTCCTTCCTCGTGTCTAGGGAAACCAAGTCCATTGGTATTCTTTACTGGTCTAGATGACTCAAGCTTTTGCTCTAGCTTGACAGTACTTTTGCTGAACTTAGCAAGTATTTCCTTTGACTCAGAGAGTTCTTTGGAAATAACAGTATTTGTCTCCATTAGGCTTGCATTTTCAAAGATGGCTATGTTCAGTTCATCTTGTACTCCTTCTTTTTCCATTCTTCTCTCATGTAGGCGAGCAGTTAGTGCACTAATCTCTTGTTTCAACTTGGAGATCTCATGATCCCTGTCCTTTACGAGATCTTCAGCTTTCCTCTGGTTCTCAAGCTCTTGACTAAACCAGATAATCAATCCTTCCAACTCCTTTCTCAGATTGGAGTTTGAATCATTCAACTTATTTACTTCTGCAATCATGGCTTCCATATTTGCTTCATCTTCACAACTATTTTCAGATAGCTCCATCAGCTTCTCTGCATGTTCTCTCCTTTTTGCTTGAGATGCCTTATATTTGACCATAAGATCATCATAGGCTTGCTCAAACTAAGTGAGCCATTGAGTAAGTTCCCTCAAGGTGTATTCCCCCATATCTCTTTCCAAGTGGTTAAACTTATAGAAAGGTAGGCTCTGATACCAATTGATGAATACTAAGAGGGGGGGTGAATTAGTATGCCAAAAATCTCTGTACTTAAACACTTAAACAGTCTGAAGATAAACCGGTAAAACAGTTTAACAGATAGACCGGTTATCACACATGCAAACCAAAATGAAATAAAGCATTCACCCACAAAAGCAATACAACCATAACACAAGATATTTGACGTGGAAACCCAACTAGGAAAAACCATGGTGAGATGGAACTCACAAGTCACTATCTGCAGAATAGAAACCAGACCGGTTGAGGTCAGACTGGTTAAGGTCTTACAATGTTCTTCACCAGAACAGATCCTATTAGGAATCTCAATCTCTGTTAGGAGATAAGTCTGATTAAGACTACCTTGCTAGAGGATTTTAGATTCACAGAGGTGAACCACCTTGTTAGAGGATTTTACAAAAGGCTTTTGGGCCTACCCGGTTAAGGGCTACAAACTTGTCAAAGATGTGAGTAATCAACAAGTGTTTGATCTATCTAATAGCACAGACTGCTTGGTTAGATCCAATATAGCTCATAGTTAATGCATTCTAGCATTACTTCAGTCTTCTCTATCTCTCACTCAGTTACAACTTGATCTTCTCAGATAAGATCGCTCTTACAACAACTCATCAACCACCTTAAACCCTAGTCACAACATAAACCCTTTCAGCAACAACCTAAATCCATAGACATGATGTCCTTTTAAAGGAATATGATTTCATGTCGGTCCAATAGGATTACTTTACAATTTCCTAGGTTCAATGAATCTAGACATACTCAGTAACATGACACAAGAAGCACCGTCAGTGTGTCGGCACTGTCAAACAATCGGTGGATTGGTAACTCATCACAAAATGTTGGTTGGTAACTCATCACAGAGTATTACCGGTTCATACAAAAAACCGGTTGTCAGTTTGAAAAAAATGAAGACTGGTAAGAATGTGTTATGCCGCTTTGCTCCCTCGTACCACTTGAGATCTACGAACCGCTTGGGGTCGACATGCTGCTTCAGATTAGGAAACACATTATGCAAAATCACCAATAGTCTAAAGACTAGAATACAACATACTGGTTGGAACAGATACCGGTTGAGCTCTAGCTCATACATATAAGGGGATCTCAATGCAAGTGTGTGTCCATCAATGAAAATCACAACATAAACATCAAAAATGCCAACACCCTCATCGCTATTGATCTACCCGACTACTAACTTTGAGCCTAATGACATCATGTGATCTCTACATATCATTTTGCTCTCTACTCCACTGGCACTGCCTGATAGTAGAGATCTTGATAGTATTGAGTCTCCCTATCCATCCTCTCTATATGTTGACATGCCCCTGTGATCTTTGCAAAAATAGGGGCGAAACCTCATGGAACCAATAGCATTCAGGCTATATCTCTCTCCCCTTGGAGGCAAGTGACATATTCCTCCACCCTCCCCAGCCTGGCTCTCAAGATATCCACCCTCTCCATATCCTCTATATGTTATCGCATCTCTCATGTCCTAGCTGCCTCTAGAATCTCTAAGGTAGCATCAGCTTCCCTCTATAGAGAATCCTTGTTTTTTTGTGAAAGCCTCTAGATCTAATCTCAAGGCGTCTCCCTTTCCCCTTAATCCATCCACCTCTAGCTTTAAGATATATGCTCTAGTCTGTTACTAGTCTACCCTCCCCCTCTCAAACACTAGGTCATCCTCTAGACCGACTGTTCTAGCCCTCTCGATATCTCTCTCCAAAATGGCCTATGATACCTATCTCTGTCCATGTTGTCCCTGTCCCTCTTCTCCCTACATTTGTGCAACTGCTGGTTGCGGCTATGGTTGTACTGGTGGTGGAGGTCCCTATACTTAACGAGCCTTCCCTGCCTATCCTTGATCTCATGCCCATTGCACCTGTATTTGTACTTGTACACTTGTGTTGGTGCCTATCCCTATCCTCTCCCTCCCCTTTACGAAACCCTCCTAATCCTCTTAGCTCCTCTAGCGGCCCCTCCCTCTCCAGTTTTGCCTGCCTTCACTCCCACCACCTTGTCCATCAATGGTGCTACCTCATCTACCTCTAAGACACTATCACAATTAGTCACACTGGTCTATGTGCCTCCCACCATGGAGAATATGCTCTTGTACACCCTGGATCCACAACATTTGTCACTCGTCCCAAGGTACTATCTAGATCCCTATCCAACTCAATCGAACCCTGAATGGCCTAATAGCATTTCCCTAGGTGGAAACCTCTCGAGCGATGCGAGGATGCACTCGCTCCTCCCTAACTATTTCTTGTTGGACCCCTAACTACTACATAACCCTATGGGGAAGATACTAATCGATGGCATGTATCATGCGTCCAAACAACCAACAGTGTGTCTGAGAAAAATCTAACTACACGTATCTCCCCCATTGTTCATAATCCTTGAATGGCTGGCATGTGAAATCCATCATCTTGTCTAGTAGATGATGCCAAAACCATACAAATCCAACCCTGGTATAGTGGAGAAGCCCCCTGTATCTATCTACACATGGGTATTGTCTCCTTTGAGCCTATACCCCTAGTGGTTGAGTCATTGCTATATGCTCCCACACCCATATGTGTAGAAGCACCACACTTGTCCTAAGGTTCTTGTACCCTCGATATACACACATGCATATCATGATACAGTTGCCCTAGTATGGTGGCACCCTAGGCATATCGGGTCCTATCCTCCAGCATGTGATACAGACAGCGAGACCAACCAATACAAAATCCATACCCACTGAGATCAAGTATCATCCTCTCGTTGATCAAACCAAAAATGAATAGTGCAAGTTGAGGAATGCATAATTGTGACTCCATAGCCCACTCCAAGGTCATCCATGTCATGTCCATTGACGGGTCCTTGGTTTGGCATATGTGTTGTAGACACCACTCTCTGCCTTCTAATGTGTACTTGGGAATCACCCCAAGGATCGGTACCTTTAGGATCTGCCAAACATCAAGCAATATGATGTTGGCCTCACTCATCAGTAAATGAAAGGAACAAGACTCGCTATTCCAATGCTCAACTAACGTTGTCATCATCGTTGCATGGCATCTAACCTGAGGCCACCGTGAAACAAACCATAAACTGCACCACGCAAGCACATCTCACTCATCACTATGAAGCTCACTTTGTAGCCTCATTGTGGGAGGTCAATGCTCCCATGATTGCAAGGTCATGGGATTCTCCTAAAATTATCCAATCATTCATATTAGCCCTTTTTCTCTGAACTTCTTCTCATCCCCAAGCCTTGGGGCATTTAGTTGAAGCCCCTTGACCCCTTTCTTTTCTTCACTTTTCTCATTTCCCCCCTTCCTGGGTGGAGATGATGTTCCCCAAATGGAGATGTTGAATCCGCATCCCCTACACTATTTCACAGAGCAAAGGCATCATTTTGCAGTCCTAACCTAGTTCCTCCCTTCACCTGTGGTGGAGACATTGGTCACCAAATCAATGTTTGTGCAAACGTCCCTTGTCTATGCGGACATGGATTGTTTGTGCAAGTGACAATCCTTGGGCATAGACATTAATCAAGAAATCAACATCTCCACCCCGCCCACTTTTACCCCCCATTAATTACTTATAATTAATACTATTCTACCAAAACACTAAGTCAGGGATAGGGTACATATCGGTGGGTCGTACTCTGGTGATCTTTGGTATCGGTGGACCCTCTCGACGCAATGCTCGTGTCGTGAATTGCATGGCATGGTGCTTCTTGGATCTAATCACTATGAATTCAATGAACAATGTGTGTGACAATGACCCCTTCATTGTTCTCGTGTGGCTTATTTAGGTCCTTCTTTCACCCATTTGTCGCCCTTTCTCCATCCTCTTTTTGCCTCTTCTCCAAATTTCTTCTCACTTCATCTTTTCATGCCTTTTTTTTTCTTTTTCAAGAATTTTTCAATTTTTTTTGGAAATTTTTCGATTAAATTCTCAAGGGGGCATACCTCACCCGCGTCTTCATGCTGGGGCATCTTTCTTCGTCTTTTAACCACCGCTCATTTTGCCGCTACATAAAAGAGGGGCAAAATGTAGACGTCTAAAATCAATTAAATTAATATTTAATTAATTTAAGCCTTTCCTCATAATTAATTAATTTAGTTGTGTTGATCCCCTTCCTCTTAAGGTTAATTAAATCAAAATTAATTAATCTTATCACCATAGTCTTATATTGAATTTATCAAAATTAATTATTTTCCTATTCTTCTAAATTCATTCTATTCATTATTTCTTCTAAATCTCTATTAGTTAATTAACTTCAATTAACTAAGCTAGCCATACGATTCCTACAAATCACCTTTCTTAATCCTATCATCTAGCCTAATTATTCATCCTGTAATTATGCTTATCATTTTCCTCAATTTTCTATTCCTCCACTCATTATCTATCCTAATGTCGCATCCCCCTAACTTGCCCGCTTTCATTTTAATCCCTCATCAACTCACGTAATCAATACCCTTAATTACTTGTACATTCCTAATCACCTTGATTAGGAATGGGTCAACTCCTTGCCATGAATGGCTTTCTTCTCTCACCAGGCTCCAAACCTTAAATGTACCAAATTTGTCTCTCCCAAAGAATCTCAAATCCTTTCACATTCCCATGCCCCCTCTTCCCAAGGAGCTTTTAATTACTTTTCTCATTTATTCTACCCACACAATCTCCTATTTTGGAATTTCAAATTCCTCCTCCCTTCCCCCAAGGAATTTAATATTTCTATTTCTATTCCCAATGTACTTGGGGAACTCTTCCCCATGTACTTGTGGGGTGTGGAGACAAGAAATGCCTCTACATCATATCTCTTGGATCCCACACCTTGTACTCTCAATCTTCCTCCACCTTCTTTCAATCCTAGCCCTCCACTTTTAATCAATCTTGGTCCTCCATTTTGGCCCCCTCCAATCTATAAATTGGAATCTCCCCTCCTTACAAAACATCCACTTTTCATGCAATATTATGTTAGCCTATTTTGAGTTTCAAATCCATCCCTTGCACCCTTACTATGCCAAAATCTTGTCATAGCCACTCCATCATCCATCTCACTTAGCCAACATCCATCATACTAATCTTCTTGTGTAGTGGAGAGAAATCCACAATCCATGATCAAAAGAGAAAATCAAATAAAGTGGAGCAAGGGCACATCTTCCACTTCATCTAGCTCAATTGGAGGAAGAGTGAAGAATCAAGGTATGATGGTCCTTTGGTTGGTTTAAATACGTTCATTGTGTTTTATTTGATTTATGAAATTGATCATTAGATTAGATTTTCCCCTCTTTAGTTGTCTTGAACTTATAGAAATGTAAAGACAAGTTTATGCAAAATAAAGGTTCAAACAGTCAAGTTTTGTTAAGGATAGAGGAGATCATTAGAGCTTTATCTTGCTCATTTTGGGAAACTATCATGCAGGTTAAGGCACCTTTTGTAATAGCTTAAGAGTTTAAAGATAATTTGCACCATCCATCTACAAAGGAATTCATTGATGATATGATGCAAGTAAAGTTGGAATTATTAAAGTTGCAATAAAAATTAATAGATTTGAGATAATAGAAGAAGAAATTGGAAAGGTTTACTTATTCTCATAGCATCGAAATAAAGTACATTGAGACTCCAAAACTTGAAGACCTGAATGAAATGGTTAATGCATTTTTGGATGCCTTTTTAAATGCATAGGATAAATAAAACATTAGTGAATTTTCTTAAGTGTGCAACCATGAAGTGAAATATGAAATTTTAAATTTTTTCCAAAGATAGAGAAGCAACATTGACCACCCACTCTCTCATGTGGTTCCCACTTGACTGAAAGAGGAACTGGAGCTTGAAAGCAATGTATATGCTTTGCCACTTATTGTCAACTAATTGGGAGTGAACTGTACCTTTCCAAAGGTTACACATTAAACTCCAAATTTCATGTGAAGACACAAATGTTTGGCTCGCTGAAAGTGATTTTTTGATCGTGTGGGTTTGATATGTTGTGGAGGTTATTTTCTCATATTATGGATAATTTTGTTGAGTATATATTTTGGATATACTTACATATGCTCCCATCTTGGTTTATCAAATGGGTGTGGCATTCCAATTTGATGAAATTTGAAAAATATTAAATTTTTGTGCTTCCTTTGGTGATTGTATCATCATTGTGTTTAATTGCGAGAATTTTTTATTAATATGGTGTTGGTTTGATTGATTCAATCTAATTTTCCAAAGTGAAGGAATGAATTATACATTATTATTGTCTGTTTAGTTGTAATTTTATCTTCATTTCCTCATTACCCTACTTCTTTTCTTTTGAATTTGTTTAAACACTTGTTAGAATATATTTATTTTCAAGAAGCATCTTAATTTTAGATCTTCTTACGAGCATGCACATGTTTTAGAAACTTGATATTATGAATCTTACATGCTAACTTGTTTTAGGAGATTGGAAGAGTTTAGATTTTATTTAGTTTGCAGCTCATACTTGTATTTACCAGTAAAAGGGCCCTTGTTAAACACCCATGTCAACCATTGAGTCATTTCAACACAATTAAGACTTGACTAGTCAAGAACCTTGGAGTAAGTTTATTACTTTTCAAGAGGGGTGATCAATATTCACATCACTTAGTGTTGGCTATGCTAACACCATTGTCAATAGGACCCACATATTTTTCATTTCCAAAATGGAGAGCTATATTTGAGGGTATGAGATATTAGGGAGTTCTTAAACAAATTATTTTGTGGTTATATATGTTATTTGGGGCTACATTGATTATGCCCATTTGATGTCTATTCCAAGTCATTAATCATGCTTATTATTCTTAGAATATTCTCTTTAAGGTGGGTGTGGATTTTTTGCATGATAAAATGGTTTTGGTAAAACTAATTGTGGTTTTGCCTCTCTTTTATTATATATTGGTGGTATATGTTGGTATTTTGATATCATATTTTTATAAGTACATAGGTTGTGTCGACATGTAGAGTGAAGTGTGTTGATCATTTATCTTGTTCAATAAATATTAATATATAATAATTGCCTTCTTTCTCTCATTTTTTTTCCTAAAATAATTTCTCCACACAGCTCTAGTGTTATGTATTGCTACTTCATGGTTTGTTAGTTTTATTTATTTATTGATTTTAGATTTTACACACAATCTTTTTTAATAATCCAATATCAAAGAATTGAATTTTAGAATTGTATACACTTTGGAAAGTATTTTATTGTAGTAATTTTACCTTGTTTCTCAGTATTTGGTATCAAAGATAATGGTTCTATATGATGGGGATACATTTCTATTAAGCATTGAAGTTTTTTGGCCGTAATGGGAGCTTTGGCTAGTGGGCTTTGTTGATTTAAAAATGATTGAAAATCATGATCTCTACATGTCGTTTAAATATTAGAAAATATAATGACATCAATAATAAGATGTGAAATCCGATTAAGAAAGATCCACTTGAAGAAAGATATCAATGGAAATTTATCAAAAATAAATAAAAATCCCTCAGAATGTTTGATGAATATTTGTTGAAGTTAGACAAGAAGGCATGAAAATCAATTCAATTTTATCTTGTTGATAATGTCATATTGAATGTCTTCAAAGAGACCACTACATACAAGCTATGGAATAGGATAGATGATATATATCACAATGATTTTATAGTTAATAACTTATATCTCAAAGGGTGTTTATATTCTTTAAAAATGATAGATGATGATTCACTAGCAAATTATTTAGATACATTTAACTTGAATATGAATCAATTAGATATTATAGATATTAATATGAAAGAGAGAAAGATAACCGTATCTTGTTTCTTTTCTCTTCACCTAATACTTAGAAAAATATTGTTATTAGTGGTGGCAGTGTAGAATTAAAGATGAATGGTCTTACTACTACTTTACTTTTAAAGTAGGTTATAATAAAAGCCATGAATGGTAACTCAAAGGGTGCCTTGTATGTTTAGGGAAGACTCAAGGATACATATGGGTCAAAAGGGAAGATTAGAGTTCAATGTTGCAATAATGGGAAGAGAGGGCATGTCAAGAATGAATGGAAAAAAAAATTAAAAAGAAGGATATCTCCATGGAGAGATATTTTGAAGATGGTTTTTTTTTTTTAACTGATACTTTTTGTGATGATGCTTGATTCATTGACTCAATGAATTAAGTTGTTTTTACTATATGACTCCCTACAAGTAATATTTTTTTCTTTCACAACTTGTAATGGGGATGATGTTTTTCTTGGTGACAATAGTACTAAATAGATTGTTGGTAAGCGAAACATATATTTGTGTTTTAGTAATGGAGGGTTGAAACCATTAATAATGTTTCATATTTCAAAACTTGTACGAAACTATATTTTTGAATCCAGATTGAATGATTTTAATGTGCATGTGACATTTGGCTAGTCTAGTTTCAAGTTGGTGAGAGGGAACTTGGTGGTAGCTAAAAAATCTTAGATTGAAAGCTTGCCTGGGTTGGATACATTTTTATTTTGTAGCATCACCAATATAACTAGAAATTTGAAAATGTATGAATGTTGTTGCACCAAATTTTTATTTAAATAAGTGAAAAATATCTTAAGACCGTTAAATTATTAAAATTTGGCTAATCATTTCCCTAATTATTATATTGGTAAAAGTGATTTATGTGAGCAAGTTGTGTTTGGTAAACATATTATATCTTTATCTCTTATTGAAGTTATATAGAAAAGAGATTATTAGAAGTGATTCATTTGGACATGTTTGGTTTAATGGATGTGGGTTCTATGGAAAAATAATAATATTATGTTTCATTCATTGATGATGCCCTTGGTTAAACTTATATTTATTTTATGTGTGCTAGATATAAATTTTTTGCTAATTTTAAAAAATTAAAGCTTTAGTTAAAAAAATAGATCATAAATTAAAGGTGTTGACATATAGCGATGATGGTGAATATTTCTCGAGGTAATTTGAGGAGTTTAGTAAGAATGCATGCATTATCTAGTAGAAGACTACACCATAGTCACCTCAGCAAAAAGGGCTTGTAAAGAGAATAAATTGATCTCTAATAGAAAGGTTAGAAGTAGGTTGAGTGGCATGTAGTTGGATTATTGATTTCGAAAAAAAAATCTATAAGTACTACTTGTAACTTGATTAATAGATCTCCTTGTTTGGCTATTGTTGATTAAACATTTTATAAAATGCGGATAGATAAGAAGCATTACATTTCATATTTAAGGGCATGTAGTTGTGAGGCTTATGTTCACACGTGCCTTAATAAAAGTGATATAAAAGCTAAAAAATGCATCTTTGTATGATACATTGAGAATGTAGAAGTTTATAAGCTTTGTAATCTTCTAACCCAAAAAATGATATATTTATAGCCTACAAAATATTTTCAAAAAGGAAAAAGATGGGATAAAAAATTGCATTTTGAGACTAAGTTTAATATGTAGTAAGATGGACCTATGAAAAAATAGATTTATGAATTTGAGGATGAATAGGAAGATCAGTTCAAATGAGGATTTTCAAGATGATCATATATAAGAATAGAGAGAACCCCTTATTCCTACGTTGAGGAGGTCCATGCGAACAAAAAATAAAGTTGATAGGAATAGCCCACTATATTTTGATTATGTATTTTCTTCATTGAATATTGAAAACGAACCTAGATCTCTCATTAAGGCTCTATCTTCAAAGGATAGTGAATTTTGGATGTAGGCCATGAAAGAGGGGATGGTGGCCTTGGATAGTTTTAATACCTTGGATATCATTAGTTTGGTTAAGGGAAGAAATCCTATTGGTAGAAAGTGGGTTTATAAGAATAAAAAAAATTAAAAATGAATGGTTAGAACAATATCAAGCTAGATTGGTGGCCAAGGACTACTCCCAAAGAGGGGGTCAATTTTCTCTCCTACGACTAAGTTAATTATTATTAGATTCCTACTAATAATTAACGTAGCTTGTGATTTTAAGATTGAAGAAATGGATGTTAATATTCCTTTATTGAGTGAGGATACAAGGATGAGATTCATATGAAACAACCTAGTGGTTTTATTGCAAAGAGAAAGGAACATTGTATTTATAAGTTGAAATAGTCATTGTATGGTTTGAAACAATCACCCAAAATGTGGTGTCAAAAGTTTGATGATTTTACAGCGAGTTTGGTTTTTGTTAAGAGCGATGAGGAGAATTGTTTTCATCTAAACGTTATTGATTGTCTAGCGTAGTTGAGACCAGGGGGTCCTATCAAACTACCTATTTATACAACCAACAACACACAATGGAAGCACAATTTTATAAAATAATACATTTTCATTATAATAATTTAAAAATTATAACATGCTTTGCATTGATTAGAAATTCACACTAAGCGAAAAATTCAAATTGCAAAATAATATGAGCAAAGAAGGCAGATAGGTAGGTAGGTTGAATTGCCAACTCAACAGATCAAAATTCTTGATCATGCCATGATTTTCCACTAGGGCAAACACCATTCTGCTTGGGTCTAGTCAGCCATGAGGAAACAAAAACTTGGTAGAAAGGAAAATTAATAGAGGGTAAGGTAAGAAGGATTTGGGGAAAGCTTGCATGAAGTGGAGACCAAACAAGAAGAATAAGCCCAGATTTGACTTAATTTTTTAAAAAAATGGATAGAAATGAATGAGGTAGGACTTATCAACCCGAAAGTAAAGGATGGATCAACGAATTGGAGAAATCTAGTACAAGGAAGGAGAAGCCATGGAAAGGAAGCATCCTACCCCAACTTTTCCTTTGATAGAAGATCCATGAGTCAAACAAACAAAGAAAAGGAATGACATTCTCTGCAAAATTAGAGATCAATGGTCTCCCTTCAAAAACCCTAGATCTGATAGAGGATCATTTTTAGGAATGTTTATTATTTATGAAATAGATGGGAGGGGTTAATTAGGTGGACACAATCATCAACTAGTGGATATCACAATATGGAGTGTAGACACCCAAAATTGTCATGTCTAATTAAATAAATATTTTATTTATTTAATTATCTAAGCCTAATTCCTCTATTAATTAAATAAATCTTTATTTATTTAATTAATTCATTTATCCTCTTCTAGCCTTATTTCTCATTTAAATAAATACATTTATTTATTTAAATTATCCCTTTCCTAAATTAAATAAATATTTTATTTATTTAATTGTTCTACTTCTTCTATTAATTAAATAAATCTTTATTTATTTAATTAATTCATTATCTTTTTCTACACATGACACATGTCATTCATCTCTTAATTCACACACTACCTACCTCTTTCATTATTTTGGTATTTCTTTTACCTACCCTCTAATCCTAGCCGACCTCTCTTTTTACACCTCTCAATCTTATCCCTCCATTTCATATTGTGTCTTCTATTTAAGAAGATGCTTTCTTCATTGTCAAACCCTAATGACTAATGACTGATTTTGGAGTACTTGGCTACACTACGATCCTACTTGCAACCACATTCCGTTCTTTGTTGAGCTCTTGTGCATATAAAAATCTGAGGGCAAATATATCAAGCAAGATCAATGGAGATAGGAAGAATGGAGATCAAAACCCTATTGGACATGTGATGGTATAATCTTTGTGATTTTGAGTTATTTTGCATTGTCTTAGGTTATTGGTGGATCCTTGTTCATTGTTAGGCTAGGGTTTGGTGGTTGAATTCATTTAGCCTTTCAATATTGTTATTATTGTTATCCATTTTCACCATATACATTTTGGCACGCCCGGTGGGACTCTTGTCCCTTTGCATTTAACATTTTTGTTGTAGATTTTGCATTTTTGAAGCTGCAAATCGGACAATTTCGACGACATTTTAGGTTTTTTCCGCGTCTGCGAGTGTTCGGATCACGTTTTTGTGTTTCAGAAGCGTCTGTGATATCGTAAATCGCGCCTGTGTTTTTGCCAGATTTTTATTTTTGCAGGTTTCTGGAATCGCGTCTGAGAATTTTAACCGCGTCTACGCTGGATCTTATTGCGTCTGCGTTCGGGAGAGGCATCTGTGACCTCTGATCGCGTCTGTGAATCACAGAATAGCGTCTGTGTCGCGCAGACGCGTCTGTGTCTGGTATAAGGGCGTCTGTGCATTCTGTTTTGTAAATTTTTCAAGTTTCTTCGATTCGGATTTTCGGATTTTGTACTTAGGGTTTCGGATCTGGTTTATTTTCGGCTAACCCTTGCAGATCTAGCTAACTTAGTTTTGTGCAGCTTGCTTTGGAGGCAAATACGTTTTTGTTGAAGGCCCCTTTTCACAAAGTCTTTTTGGGTTTTCTAAAATTTACCTAACTTGTGTGCTTGCAGGAAGGGGTTATCATTTGAAACAACCCAAACTACTAACAATTTTGTTGCAGGGCCTTAGCTAAGGTTTTGTAATTTTATTGTGTGCCTTGTTTTCATAGCTTAGCAAACACTTCCATTGGTGCACTAAAATTGAATCATTGTCTTTTGTGTCTTGAGCAATAGGCTCTTTTTGTTTATTCTTTAGAGGGTCTATCTTCCCGTGTGGTCATTAGGACTACTAGTGAGAAGAGAACGACCCAAGTGGTAGCGAGGAAAACCCACCTCATCCAAACCACTATAATCAAATGTATTCATGGTGAAAACTATGGATAACGTGTGCTGATTAGTTCATACCGACACTATGTCTCCCCATAAACCCGTTTGATCAAATTTATTTGATCATTTGTAGGGCGTAACCCCTACCGGCTGGGAGCCTTCTGTATTTATAGAGCTGAAAGTGCCACATGTATGGCCACACGAGTGGATGCCCTTACTAGCACCTCTTTGTTTTAGATGCCAAAATCCTTCTAGTTGTTGAGGCAGGAGAGGTCGGACCTCTGGTAGCGGCCCACACACATACGGTTCTTAGTAGAGATACAAAGTTCGCCATGGGGAGTTTTCATGGGGACTGATGCTTGGCTGACCCGAGAAGTGAGTGCCGAGGGTGGAGCCAGTGAGGTCAAGCATCTAAGTATCCGCTCTGAATAGCGTAGCCTCGGGGGTAAAACCCTATGTGGGATCAACAACTATTGTCTTGGCCAGCCCTAAGATTTGTGCTTGTCTTATGCTAAACACTCAAACATTCAAGGCAAAACAGCAAAACATTGTGTCTTTTGTGTCTTCAAGTGTATGCAAAAAACTTTTTACATCAAACAACACACTTTTGGAGTCTAAACAGTTTGCAAACATTGAGTCATCAACATTGTGTCCTCTTGTCACGAAAAACAGTCAAAAAATCAGATTTGGTCACAACAAAACAACTTCACAGATAGGAAAAATTGCACTAAGGTTACAGAAACGCGTCTGTGTCTGTTCTAATCGCGTCTGTGTCGGATAAGCGCGTCTGTGAAGTACAGAATAGCGTCTGTGTTTTTAACAGCGTCTGCGTCAAACAGAGTAGCGTCTGTGTCTGGAAAACGCGTCTGTGAAGTATACAGGGGCGTCTGTGTCAGGATTTGAAAACTTTAACAGTTAAGCAAACAAAGAAAATCAGTTTCGGCATACTTGAGCTTCTTAGGTTGTCTCTTCAGGTTTCATCTAGCATTCAGCCTGTTCTAAGGTCTCACATAGTCCATCATTGCTTCATACCTCATTTTACATTCACAATTGTCTAAACTTGAGTCAAAAGGTCACTTGCTTGTCCTCATCATACTTTGTCAACACACTACATACAACAACACTTTGCTAAGTGGTCCCTCATCAAGGTTTCTTACCTTTGGGTCTCATTTGGTCTTACTTAGAGTCAAGGTCAGCTTACCTCATCAAGAGAAATGATCCTCTCTTTGGAAGTCACACCTACTCTACTACTTACATACTTGGTCTTACACTTTGGACATTGCAAGTACACCTCAAGATTCATTTACATTTCATACAACTCTTGGTCTTCCATACTCTTGTCATTTTTCATCTAGTTTCTCACATCTTGGTCTAACACCTAGTTCATGGTTGAAACCCGCCTTCAAAAATCTAGGAGAATAGCTAAAGAAGCTCAAGAGTCCGTAAACATGAGTTTTTGCATATTTTATCTACCCTATTCCTAGCGCATTTATTGCTACTAAACATGCATTTATGACAAAACTCGAAATGCGTGAAAGTACGAGGAGGTTTTCGGGTACTTACCGGCTCTCCTGCATCGGCTGGTCGCTGGAATCGGCGAACACGGTCGAATCTATGAATGGAAGCCATCACTGCTGACTGCTGCTGCTCTTTTCTCGCTATGCACTATGATCTTCTAAGGGTGTGGATGACAATGAGGATGTCTTTTGCCCGTGGTCTATCTTATAGCCTACCCTAGCCCTCGCCCTCATTTCCCGAGTCAGTATGCTTCATCCTGTGACTTTGTCACTCTATCCAGTCAGTCCATTCTAGCCTTTCTTTCTTATCAAGAGATTGTCTGCAATCTTTTCAGACATTTTCATCCAATCTCTTGAGGGGGCATATAATTCCCATCTTGGGGCAACTTTGTATCAGTTCATCTTATCTTCTTTGAAACAACGCGACAAGCCGCATTGTCTCAAAGAGGGGCAAAATGTAGACACCCAAAATTGTCATGTCTAATTAAATAAATATTTTATTTATTTAATTATCTAAGCCTAATTCCTCTATTAATTAAATAAATCTTTATTTATTTAATTAATTCATTTATCCTCTTCTAGCCTTATTTCTCATTTAAATAAATACATTTATTTATTTAAATGATCCCTTTCCTAAATTAAATAAATATTTTATTTATTTAATTGTTCTACTTCTTCTATTAATTAAATAAATCTTTATTTATTTAATTAATTCATTATCTTTTTCTACACATGACACATGTCATTCATCTCTTAATTCACACACTACCTACCTCTTTCATTATTTTGGTATTTCTTTTACCTACCCTCTAATCCTAGCCGACCTCTCTTTTTACACCTCTCAATCTTATCCCTCCATTTCATATTGTGTCTTCTATTTAAGAAGATGATTTCTTCATTGTCAAACCCTAATGACTAATGACTGATTTTGGAGTACTTGGCTACACTACGATCCTACTTGCAACCACATTCCGTTCTTTGTTGAGCTCTTGTGCATATAAAAATCTGAGGGCAAATATATCAAGCAAGATCAATGGAGATAGGAAGAATGGAGATCAAAACCCTATTGGACATGTGATGGTATAATCTTTGTGATTTTGAGTTATTTTGCATTGTCTTAGGTTATCTTCATATGTTATGGTGGATCCTTATTCATTGTTAGGCTAGGGTTTGGTGGTTGAATTCATTTAGCCTTTCAATATTGTTATTATTGTTATCCATTTTCACCATATACATGGAGGATGGGTAAGTGTAAGAGCTTTAGAAAATGGCTTTTATCTTGTTGATTGTATTGATAATTTTTTTTAAAAAGAACTATATGGGAAACTGATATTCTGTGAGGGTTTCTGCTTCTATAGAATAGATTGGGAATTAAATTTCAATCCAACAATCCATAAACCTAAACAATATCCAAAATGGGTAAAACTCATTGGAAAAGATCAGGGAGGCAATTCTTTGATAGGCATAGAGGAAGGTTTCTTTCTTGGTAAGCCAGGAGTAGAAGCCAAAATTTTGGTAGATATAGATTGTGATCTAATATACATAGACACTTTTGGATATAATCATAACAAATAGAAAAGGGAATCAAAACATTGAAACTGATTTAAAAGAATATGGAGGGAGGTGTGTGTTGGGGTAAGGACTTATTGCTAGTTGCTCGAAATGGGAAGAGGAACATAACATAGAAGAAACAAGGATTCCTACTTTAGATTGCAAATGAAAAAACAAATTGCTTGAGGAAACACTGTAGGAAAAGGAATCAAATCGAGAATGGGAAGAAGCAGAAATAAAGGGAAGCCATGATAGGATCCCTGGAAATAGGCAAAGAAAATATTTATTTTTTTGAAGGGAGGGTGTAGGAAAACAAAGATAGGGTTGAGGAGAAAGAAACATTAAATGAGGAAGAGTTGAATTTACTCAAGCAAGAAACTAAAGCCTCACGAAAATAGATTGACAAAAGATTTGAAGCTATTAGACTTGAGAAATGGGGGAAAGGGGAAAATTTGCACCTTAACAGGGAGAAAATGAAAGGAAAGGAAAACATTATATCAGATCTATGTACTAAGAAAGATTTGGATAAGGAAATGGGGGTTAAGATGGAAAATCATTCAAATTAAGTAAAGGAAAGGGTACCAAAGATAACACATGGTGAGGAAGAAGGTGATTTGGAATTGGAAGCAATAAATGAATTCTTGGGAATCTCTCATACCCCAAAGATATAAACTAAAGAAATGAACATAGAAAAACATGAGCTCATCAAGAAAATTCTAAATATGGACGATATGGAGGAAGCGGATCAAGAAGCCTTGTTTGGGAATGGGGATATTCAGGAAGAGGAGGAGGTGAAAGAAGAGAGAAAGGATATGATACTCTACCAAAATATGGAAAATAAGGCAAAAATAGATTGTGCGAAACTGTCAGGAAAAAAAGGGCAGAAAGTCCCTATTTGAATTGATATCAAAGGCTGGTGAAGTAGGAGGACAAGCCAAAATTTCTACATTACTTAAACCAAGGAAGGAAACTACCCTTTCCCAGGAGCCATGATGATCCTAACATGGAATGTTAGGGGCTCAAACACCCCTAACAAACAACACTTGGTTAACCGTTGGATATCAACAACAAAGGTTGATATTAAATTATTGAAAGAAACAAAGTTGAAAAATGATGAAATGCATTATTTCCATAAAAAAATAGGCAGATGGAAAGTAGAATGAGTTCAAGTTGAAGGGGCCTCTAGTGGACTGGCCATCCTTTGGAAACCTAGTGGGATAATTTCTGAAAAATTGGCAAGTGGTAGCAACTGGATTAGAGGAAACATAAAAAGCTTGGTTGCGAATTTAAACTTTAAATTGATTAATGTGTATGGGCCAACTCCAAACAATAGAAAGAAGAAACTTTGGAGGGAATTGGATCTCTTTCTTGCTTCCTTCACATCTCCACATGTTTTAATCAATGAGGGTTTTAATGAAATTTTACATCTATCAGATAAAAGAGGAGGTATTCAGAGATCCAACCAATCACAAATAGACTTTGTGGAATGGGTTAGGAGAAGCAACCTTATGAAAATCGAAATAGGGGAAGAATATGCACTCAGAATAATAGGAGGTTAGGATTCAACCATATTGCAAAAAAAATGGATTGGTTTTTCTTCCACGGGGATCTATCAACCTTTCCATTTTGGCCTCAACACTTTTGTTCTTCCTAACTTTGGATATGATCATTTCCTAGTGTAATTATACATTTTGGGAGACAAGAAACTAACAAGCTACCCTTTCAAATTTGAAAAATTATGGATGAGAGATGAGAACTTCTTCCATTTGATAGAAAGGTGATGGGGGGAAGAGCAGTTTCAAGGCTCCAAATTATTTTGCTTCTCATTGAAATTAAAATCCATAAAGTAAAAGCTCCTAAGATGGAATAGGGAAAAATTTAAGGATATCTTTGTTGAAAAATAAGAGTTTGAAATGGGGATGAAATCTTTAAATCTTTGGGTGATAAAGGATGGGATGGATAAGGAGAAATATTGTAAGGATAAATAATTAATGAGCAAACATGAAGAATTCCTAGCCAAAGAAGAGATTTTTTGAAGACAAAAATCAAGGGAAACTTGGTTAGCATAAGGAGAACAAAAATTCAAAATTCTTCCATAATGCAACTAAGAAAAGAAGAAACATATACATAATTAGGATGATTAAAAAAGAAGATGGATTAGTAATAGATAACCCAGAGGAGATCGCTAAACATATTGTTGCATACTTTTAGTCAATTCTAAATAATTGGGATGGACCAAATTGGAGAAATCAACAAGACTTCTTCAAACATGTACCAAGTATTGTGTCAAAAGATCATAATAAAATGCTAACTTGGATGTTAGCTAGAGAAGAGGTAAAGGTTGTTTTGGATCAATTACACCCAGACAAGGCTCCAGGCCTAGATGGTTTTCCTATTGGCTTTTTCCAGAAATGCTAGCATATATTCGGTGAAGAGCTGGTGGAAGCACTAGAAGCAACAAGGAATTTGGGGATGTTTCTAAGAGAGATCAATAACACTTTCATATCTCTCATTCCAAAAAAAGAGAAATCAGAAAGCTTGTATGAATTTAGACCCATTTCACTCTGCAACACAGTGTATAAGATAATGGTCAAAACACATCCTCCTCTCTATTATATTAGAATAATACACTGGATTTGTGCTTGGTAGGTCAAATTTATATGGAGTGATTATTGCCCAAGAAGAAATCCATTCAATACAATACAACATAATAAATCCCCAAGTATACTCATTAAATTGGATATTTAAAAAACATATGATAAGGTATATTGAAGGTTTTTATGTTAGTGTCTAAAGGCATTCATTTTCAGTAAATCATGGATCAATTGGGTCTTTTATTGCATCTCCAACCCAAAATTCTCTATTTTTGTCAATGGATCTCTAGAAGGATACTTTGAGACTTCACAAGGGTTGAGGAAAGGGGATCCCTTATCTCCTTTCCTAATCATCATTATGGCGAAGGATTTGGGAAGGAATTTTAGGGTGGCTCGGATGGAGGGGTTGATTGAAGGAATTAAAATAATCAGTGGATTACCAACAATTACACATCAACAATTTGTTGATGACACGAAGTTGTTTAGAGTGAGAAAGAAAAAAGAAGCACAACATTTTAGGAATATTCTCCATAAATATGCCATAACATCTGGGTAAGAGATCAACCAAACCAAATCAGAGGTCTTATTTTTCAATATGGAACCTCAGAAAGAGGCAAAAATATTAAACATCCTGGGATATAATGCAGTAAAACTACCTTGCACCTATCTAGGATTACCATTGAATAAGGGACCCACTGAAAGAAAAAATGGAAAAAAAGGATTAACCTCATGAAAAGGGAAATGGCTATCCCGAACTGGGAGATTAGTCATGTTGAAATCACTCATATCTGCTTTGCCCATATATTTGTTGTCTTGCCTCACACCTTCTGTTGGGGTTAATTCAAAATTGGTGTAGGTAATGAGAAAATTCTTTTGGCAATGGTTAGAATAAAAAAAGAATATGGCAAGAATATCTTGGGATAAACTCTATAGGCCTAAAGATTCAGGTGGGATTGGATTCAAAAACCAACTTTGACAGAATAGGGCTCTAGGGGCCAAATTGATATGGAGAATGGATAAGGAACTACATTTAAAATGGGTAAAAATTCTACACCACAAATACCGTGGAACTAAAGATGCATGTGGGATATTTAAAGTTCTGAATCCTCCTAAAGGGTACAAAATATGGAATTTTATCTTAATCTGTAGATCAATCACAAGGGAGCATCTTTCTTGGGACATTGTTGATGGTAGATCAACCATATTTTGGGAAGATTCCTAGGGAGGCCCTGCTATTAACAATTGCATGGACACGGGTAGGATCAAAATCTTTACAAACAAATGTGGGGAGACAAAGTAAGGAATTAAAGTGAAATACATGAGGATTCTACATCAATAAGATGGAAATAGAAATTTTTGGGAAAGTCTTCCCTTACCTGAATAAGATGTGCTTCAGTTGAAACAAATTTTGGGGGAGAGTCTGATTGTATTTAGGAGGGGTCAAGATAGATTGGTATGGAAAGGTCTAAAAATAAGGGAATACAATACAAAGGAAGGATCTAGAGCTATTATGGAAAGTAAACAGATCCAAAGAACAAAATTACCAGTTAATTTATGTTGGAGTAAGCAATGCTTGCCTAAACCTAGTGTCTTTACCTAGGCTACTTTAAAAGGAAAAATAGCCACAACAAAATGGTTTAAAAGAATGGGATTTGAAGGACCCTCACAATGTGCCCTCTATAAAAATGTAGAAGAAACAATGGATCATTTATTGCTTAATTGTCCATATTCTAAAACTTGTTGGAGATGGCTTTGTGCAAGAGTTGGGTAGATAACGACCCTCCCTAATGATATAATGAACCTATTTGCGAGTTGGCCACAAGAAAGCAAGATTAATCTCTTTGGAAATCTCTGGTTGTGTAGCCCATCACTCATGTTATGGGAATTATGGAAGGAAATAAATTGAAGGATATTCCAAGACAAAGCAGTAGACATAGAAACATTGTTAAGAAATGTAGAGATTGCAATTGTGGAAGTTGTTAATAATAGGAATTCAATGCATTTAGCCAAGGGTCTTTGCTTCACAAAATGGGATAAAAAAATGAGGGAAGGTTAGAAGGGTCTTAAAATTCCTCCATTCTTTGGTAAGGGAGAGAATAAAAGCAAGATTGAAATGATATCTTGTTGTTGGAGGCCCCTAAATTTGGATGGTTTAAACTAAAATTTGAGGGGGCTTCTCAAGGGAATCTTGGAATTTGAGGAGTTGGAGACACTGTGCATCTATGGGATAACTCTATAATGACAAGGTTTGATAATACATTATTAGAAGATACCAACAATGTTGCATAATTCAAGGTGTTGAATGAGGGGATGTTGTTGTGCAAGGATTTGGCGATTGATATAATTGAAATTGAGGGTGACTCTGCTATAGTGATAGATACTATCAGAACCAGAAGGATGCCTAACTAGAGATTGAGTTTTTTCTTAGATAGAAATTTAGAAATTATAGATTTTTTTTAAGGCTTCAACATTAACCATATATACAAAGAAGGGAATATAGCAACAAATAAACTAGTGAATGTGGCTACTGATAGTCTTATGTTGAGTAGAATAGACCCGATAGCTTAATTGAAGTTAAGTAGCAGGGACATTTCCTACACAAGAATCTCTTCCTATATGGAAACATTAGTAACTAGATGGATAATATTTGACTTCCAAATTGGCAACCCGGGTCAACTTATTGGTATTGAAATGGGCCCATCAAAAGAATGTAGACATCTCTGACTCATATTATTTTTGGTGCTCATATTAAGGAAGAGATCATTACTTTGTAAGGATTATCAATTCATAATTAATTATTGTTACAAATCAATCAAATAATATTGGTTATTGAGCTGGTATACAGAGAAAGCCGCTAAATGTGAAAAGTTTGGTAAAGGTAGAAGTGTTCTTATCTACCCCAATTTGGTGGAAATAATAAAAAAAGCTAGTAGGAGAAGGATTTATTAGAAAAGGTATATGATGGCACGAGGCACAAATGATATGGAGGTAGGAAACATAATGGTGCATTAATTGACCCCATATCCAGAAGATTTGGGCAAGATCGCCACTCTTTCTATATAAAGAACATGAAGAAATATTCACAGGCATTAGGCCATGGTCTTAAGAGTGAATCATTGTCATTTATTTGCTAATAATGGAGTCACCAATATACTTGATTACAAGTAAGAGGGAGATGGTGTTTATAGGAGATATTGTGTACATGAGGTTGTTAGAGGTGATGATGTATTCCCACAGTTTGGTGATTAAAGTGGTGATAAATATTTTGTGCACAAAATTCATCTTCACTGCTCACAAATACATGGTCAACACAAAAATACCAGCATTGTTTCTTGCTACACTCTTTCATGTGGACGAATCCAAGGAAAATTTTGTGAAGTTGTGCTGAAAATCATTCAAGGAGGCTTTTCTTGGGGACTTGGACAAGGTCATGGATAATATAAGCAAGGACTTCGTTCAATCCCCTACCCTAAGGACTATATAAGGCCATCATAAGGGATGGAAAACCAGTGCTTTGTCTCCCAATTCTAGTTGTTGAGGACACTCGGGTTTTTGGAGCTAGGAAATTTGCTATTAGACAGAATGTGAGTTTTCTAATGAAAATTTTTCATTTAAAAAAGAATGAAGGGGGAGATTAGATTTGTAGTTACATGTGTACATAAGGGATTGACTCTAGTGATGAGGAAGAAGGGGTTGAGTTGAGCCTGGAAGGACAATATGACATTTTGGACAAAGACAAGTCGTGACCCAACACTCAAGGAGGACCACACCTAGCCTCCTATCGTCCGAATGTAAAGGGTAAATGCATTGCCTCAGAATATTATGTTTATCTTATAGTCTTAGTATATAATACCAGTTGTAGTAGTCTAAAGTTTTTGTTCTTATCACCCAATACAATTTTGTATACTATGTATGGGATACCATTGATAGGACATAATAATTTTTCTTAGAAGAATAGGTTGATGGGTATAGATAACATGTATGATATAAGGGCAAATTTGGATTCATGGCCCTTTGATATACAAGGCAAATGGCCAAAAGTTTTGCTAGGCCATTCTACAGGACATATAATATTTTATCCATTATTAATATAACATTATTATGACGACTTTGACCCTTTGTTGATAAAAAAAATTAAATTTAAAATATAATATGATTATGCTACAAAATAAAAACTTTCTTCATTTCATCTTCCTAACATCACTATTCTTCTCTTAAAACATATCCCATCATTGGTGCTATTATCTTTAATCTTTGTATATGCCAACTTCTAGTATTCGTGGGGGTGATTGTGTCTCTTTGTATTTTCTCTCTCTCTATTTTGATACTCCTTTATAAAAAAATTAGCCCCTAAACCATTGATTTTTCCTCTTCTTTATACCTTTGTGTGTGCAAGTTCATTCTTCACAAGAAGAAGTTCAACAATTGGCATGAACAATTTAATCACTTTTTCTAAGATATTGTTATGTAACTAATATGTCTAGCCACTTGTGAATTATCTTCCATTTTCTTTCTTGTTGGTATTTCTACAGTCAAGCCTTTGGATGAGTATAAGAACCATTGTTGGGGGTTCCTACTTTCCTATTAACTGCCCAGAATCCTTCTTGTCAAACTTAGCTTCATTATGTTGAGGTTTTTGACTTCACCCAAAACCACTCATTTCTTTACCAACACTTGACATAAAAAAGTTCATCTTTGTCAGAGTTTTGGATCTTCTTGAGAACTTTGTCTTTTCTTATTGTTGGGGTTTGAAACCCATTTGAACTCTATGATTCATTCTTCATTGTGGTTTTTGGGGGTTCCTAGGAGCTCTTTATTTCTTTCTTTTTTGGGGTTTTAGGGTTCATTACAAACCTAAACACATTCACTGATTGGGTGAACTTTAAAGCTTCATCAAAAAATTCTCTTAGCATGAAAACTTGCAATTTTATTGAAACATATTTCCACTTTTGACATCATCATTTTTACAGGAACCATTCTTCTACTTCATTGAATTCCTTTTTTCATGATTTGTTCCTTCAACAAACTGAGGCATTTATGAACTAAGCTATTTGACAAACTTGCAAAACTCTCAAACCTTTCCTTCACAAGTCTTTTCAATGATTTTACCTTGAACTAGAACTATTGACCTTGTTTTGGTAGTTCTTGAAACTACCCTAATATTTAATTAGGTCCTAGCTAAGGTCAAAGCTTTGAATATCCATAACTTCGCCAATTCTTGATTAATTTTACCCAAATTTGAAACATAGATACCCTTCAGGCTCTTCTTTATGGGAAATCTTAAGTTTATAAAAAAACGAATATATGAACATACCTACTATAAATTCCAACAAGAAAAAAAGTTTGTTGATATTTCCAAGGGTTCCTAAAACTAACATTTCCTTCAAATTGTTCTTGACATAGGCCAAACCCCTGATTGACCATCATTTAGCTAATTTTGTTCTATTTTTTACTTAATTGAAAATAGAGATACTCATTTGGGTCTTCTACGCAAATGAACTCTTACTTTACTTGATTTGATCCTAAATCTAGTAGTAGACTATAAAAAACCAACCCAAAACTGAACCAAAACTATATTGAAGCAAAAGGAAAACATATTTTCTTGGTTGAAGTAAGATTGCCTATGGACCTTGATGCTCTTGTATTAGACACGTTAGGTAAGAATTTTTTTAGTGTAGCTCACAAAAAGGAGCCGAGTAGTAGGAATACCCTTTCAAGTTGTAGAAAACTTGCAACATAGTCTAATGTTGTGAATATGTTCCCTATAACACTTCTTTTCTTCCAACAATTGACAAAAACAAATATTTTCTTCCTGTACTAAATTTGTTCTCCTCTCTTTTCTTCATTTTTGGACCTTTTTCCACCATACCTTGACCTTCTCCTCCAAAATATTATCCATCTTCTCCTTTGTCTTGTTAGTTTCAATCCACTACAAACCATCCAACTCCACCAAATGTTTCTTTCCTATTCTTATCATATGGGATTAATCCCACTGTCTTTTGACTATTGGAACACACCAATATGCTAATATGGGGGAGCGAATAATTATATTATCAAATATCAACTTTTATTACTTTACAATCCTTGCAATAAGGAAAGGGTCTATCTTTTTGTTAAGGCTCCACTAGATTGTTCTATCAAGGCTCAATGTGCTCCTACCATGATCCATAAACTCATAGTTTATAAAGATCTCCCAAGCTTTCCGTATACTCTTGAAAATATTGGATTTAGTAGGCATTATTGGAAAATTGCTAGAAAAAAATATCATTTATGGGGAATTGTTTCCAACTTTTTCCTTGTGTTTAGAAGAGCTAGTTGGATGTTATCCATTAACAAAACTTATCCACAGTTCAATCCCGTCTAAGGCTTCAAATATCCACTTTATAGCCAAGGAGATGCCATGTTTTTTAAATATCTTAATCATATACCTCCTTCCAACTTCTATAAGCAACACCATTCCCATTTAACAACATATTTTTTCTTATTACCTATCGTGTCTAATCATAGGAGTTGTGTAATATTTTTTTGAATTTCATTTATCTAGTAGCTACTAAATAACCAAATTGAGGAATAATAAAAGCTATAAGATGATAGTATTTTTTGACTCACTTGAAATATTATAGCTAAAGATAATGTTAGAGTAATCTTTTATTATCTAATAATTATTTATTTAATTATTAGTCTATTATACTCTATGCTTAAGCTAAACTTAGGAATCTTATAATTCTTTAGGGTTTTCACCTTTAGGGTTTCGAGTATCGTTCTATAAGGATTACCTCTTTGTATTTTTATAACAACTGTTATTATTAAATTGCATTCTTGTTGCACAATCAATATGACTCCTCTTTTTTGGATCTCTGAATTCTAGCCTCCATAGCTTTTTTGCTTCTCTCCTTCTGTGATAGATTTGCATGCAGGTGATATTTGGGAGTTGTAGAGTTGATTTTACTCAACTCCAACATGGTATCAAAGCTCCAGATATGCATGCCCCTATTCTCCTCATGAGAGATTTTGGGCCTTGTTCTTCAAATCTGTGTATTTGGGGGTTTGTGCAGTTGTTTTTTTTCCATTTCTGGGGGTAGTTGATTTTTTGGTACATTTTGGTGCCAAAAGGACCTCACAATTGGATTCAGAAGACCAATTCCATGAATTTTGATATATAATTTGCCTATTTTTGGTGACAGGGGCATCTAGACGTAATTTTTATTGGCACATTTTTCGAGGCATGATAATCCATACCGTTGTACCTGCAAATGCGTCAATTTTTTGTTTTACCCTCTTTATGCCCTAAAAGAGGGTTTTTTTTCCTTTTGGCCGCAACTTGGGCATACAGAGGCATTTTTTGACAAATCTTATATCGTCGAAAAGCTCTTTCCGAGCTCTATCCAGATCTGAAGGTTCGAACTTTTGATTTTGTTTTTTTATGGCCTTTTTTTCTATCAAACCCAGAGGTTCTTTTTTACACTCCGAGAGACAAAAGTTGAGCATTTGAACTCTATTTTTCGAATAACTTTATATCATTGGAAAACTTGTACTGTGTACTTTCCATTCATCTAAATTTTCTTTCCAGATTCTGCTCCAGGTATATTTTATTCAGTTTTTTTCTTTTCAGCACTCTAGTGAATATCTTGGATGTTTCAAGTCTTGGGATCTCTTTCTTTGAGTAGGATGTCTTGTCTTTGGTTGTTCTTGCTATTTCCTATGTTCTATCTCTTCTGATCATTGTAGCATTTTATTTATGCAAACGCACTGAGATAAAGTGCCACCATGCATTGTATACTTGGGATCTTGCACATCTTGTGCCTTATTGTACATGCACTACTTGTAAAGTGCCATGGGGGGGTTGATGTTTGCCTTTTGTTTTCCATCCACCTTTTTCAAGTGGGTGTTCCTTCCATGACATTAGCCTCATGATGTGTGTCAAGTGAGTGTTCCTTCCATGACACTATGTACTTTCTCTGCACCTTCTATGTTCCTGGTTCTTCGTCATGCAATTCTTGTTGGCCTTTCTTTTCAGTCTACCTGTCCCTCTCCCTTTTCAGCATTATGGAGAGGTTTGTCCTGTTGGTTCTAATGCTTCCTTGGTTCGATTGATCAGCTCTTTAGACTTTGGTGTTTCATGCCATATGTATCTTCGAGTTCGGTTGTTTGCCTTTTTTTGCCATCTGAGTCGAGTAGTGTCATTTGAGGGCACTCATGTAGATTACAGTCTTCTCTACCTGGTCATGTTCTATTTCAAAGGAGGTTCTTCAGATCAGCAGTTACTCTTCGACAGTGTTTGCATCTATTTCATGCTTCAGTGGTGTTCTTCATGCTTTTTTTGTTCCTATCTTCTGGAGCACTCTTATTTGGAGGCTTCTTAGTCCTTCACTTGAGCTTTCATCTCTTCTTGGAGAGGATTTTTGTTACCATAGGGTTTTCTCCTTTTTCTCCACTTTATAGAGATTTTATTGTACTTGGGTACCTCATCAGGCCTAGTTGTCGGGACCCATTGTTGCTTTCATGCATTTTTTTACATGCTTTTTTAGTCCTTAGTTGTTTTTTAGCTACTCCCTAAGTTCGTCTTAAGGGGGGGGTGTTAGAGTAATATTTTATTAGCGAATAATTATTTATTTAATTATTAGTCTATTATACTCTATGCTTAAGCTAAACTTAGGAATCTTATAATTCTTTAGGGTTTTCACCTTTAGGGTTTCGAGTATCCTTTTGTAAGGATTCTCTCTTTGTATTTTCATAACAACTGTAATTATTGAATGGCATTGTTGTTGCACAACCAATATGACTCCTCTTTTCTGGATCTCTGAATTCTGGCCTCCATAGCTATTTTGCTTATCTCCTTCTGTGACAGGTTTGCATACAGGTGATCTTTGGGAGTTGTAGAGTTGATTTTCCTCAACTCCAATAGATAGATATTATCTATTCAATCAATAAAGACTTATTATTATCTATTTTGATCTTAATATTGTCCCATGTATCTTTTACACAAGAGTTAACAACAAAAGGAATGCCAAGGTACCTAACCTATTTGTTAGGCCCTCTCCATTCAAACTCAAACTTATTGAACTACTTTGGGGGGTAATTTCCCCCACTAAGCATATATTTTTCCTTGGCAGTTCTAGCTCCAAAGGCTTCACAAAACAAATTAAGATTGTGCATAAGATAATCAACATTATTTTCTTCAAAGTTAACAAAAAATGCAGTATCATTTGCAAATTGAATATTTAAAAGGTCATCTCCATTGGGGAGAGATAATCTTTTGAATCTAGGTGACGAGTTAGTGTCTCTTAGAATATAAAAAATAACATCTAAGGCTATCCCAAGTAGAGTAGGAGAAATAGAACAACCTCACTTAATTGGCCTTTGCAGAGGGAATAGATCCATTAACATCTACTCGAGCTACAACATTATTCAATAGAGTTTCTACCATTTGAAGAAATCTACTTGGGAAATTTGAAGTTTCAAGTGTCATCATTAGAAATGACCACTCAACCCTATCATAGGCCTTTTCAAAGTCCAATAAGAGAATCCTGGTGTTTTGGTTGGAAATTCTAGCCCAATCAATGGTGTCCTAGTTAGTAATGAGATTCTCCAAAATCTATCTACCATTAATGAATCCTATTTGCATAGAGCTAATAAATTTGACGAGTATGTCCACTAGTCTAAGGGTAATAGGTCTCTAGTTAGTAGCTAATTTCCAATCCACATATTTAGGGTAGAGCTTGATAATTCCTTTATTGATGTTGCAACCTAAAGAACCTTTGTTTATGGCTTTAGTATAGACTTACAATGAGTCATCTACAATCCAATCTTAGTTATTTTTATAGAACTCAATTGAAAGGCCATCTGCTCCATAAGTCTTATCATTGTTCAACTTTTGACTTGATTTTACTATCTATGATTTTCTTAGGAATTAAATTTTTGCATAGGTTTCTAGCATTCTATCATCGAGGATTGTTCCCTTAAGATGAGAAAAGAGCCTTATAAACTATGAAATTACTATTTTATTTCTTTTAGATAATTTATTCATTTTTTATCAAACCAAATATGGTCTATTTGTTCTCTGACATTGTGAACTTTGGTATATTTAAAGAAGAATTCGGAACCCTTGTCCTCATTAGTAAGCCAATTCATTTTGGCTCTTACTTTTAATCCTTTAATCTTATTAGCTTGTAAATTTCTCAAATTGTTTTTTTGTTGTGATTAAGTCCTCATTCAATCCTAAGTTCTTGGAGTCACTTTGAAGTTCCTTTTCCAATTTATACAAATCTTCTTGAAGGCCATTTTCTATTTTCCTATTGTTTAAGGTTCTTTTTTCCAACGGTTTGAAATATAATGGACCAAATTTTAACATTGTTATTCCATCTTTCAATGACAGTTTTATCTTTTAACATTCATCTATTAATCTCTTTGAGGGTAATGATTGTCTCATTACAATCATCATCTTTTAGCAATTTGGTATTTAGAAGAAATTTACCTTGCTTTTCACTATCCTAATGCCTATCATTAGGTATATAAATCTTAGAAGAAATGTGATGATGATTACATAAAGAACAAGGGGTAACCTTGAGTCTACCTACATCACAAATTTGATCAAAGCTAAGAAAGTCTTCATTGGTATAAAATCTATCCAATCCATATTAAATCCTTCTACTTCCCTTTTGACAATTACACTAGGTAAACCAAATATGTTGGTTTTCTTTTGTATACCATTTGAGATAATAAAAAAGGTTGAACATATTCTTCATTTTATACCAGAAGTATTTTTCATTTCCTTTCCACTCCATCTCACTTCCTGTAGATTTATCCTCTTCCGCTTTCTTAAAATGACCTCCCACAATCTAAGGTATGTCTTGAAGTCCATACATCCATTTCCAAAGCTCAGTTCTCTCCTAATGTTCATTGGGAGCATAAACTGAGCATAGCCTAAACTTCCTATTGTCATTTTCAATAACAATCTAGACAATCATGTTACAAGGAAAGATTCCATGTTCAATAACAAATGGTGCCCAATTGTTTCATACTAAAACGACAACTCCCCCTCTGGCTTTTTCACATGTAATACAGAAGTGGGTAGCATCTTTCCAAATAAATCTAAGATTATTTTGTAAAGTGAACTTGACGGATTTTACCTATTGCAATAATACCACATCTTTGTTATGGGTTTAGATTTAAAAACCTTCTAACACTATATTCCTATCAAGGGATTCTAGCCCCCTAACATTCCAACTTGTACAGTTAATTATCATTTGCATTATGGATATGTACCACCTTTAGAACTCCTAAATCTTTCAACTTTATCTTTGCTTCTTAATTTTCTCCTTTTCTTTACTTTTTTAATCCACCCCTTTATTCTAGACTAAACAGTTGAAATATATTAAATGAGTAATTAATTCACCTTAGTTTCATATTTTTACAGTTGTTTGTAGTAGATATTTTTAATTTTGGAAATTAGTTTTATGTTATTTTGGTCTACCTTGTGTGTAGTCTTCATCTTTATATGAGCAGACCTATTTTTTTTATGTGAGCCTTATTTGATGTGCATGCATTTGATCTAATAGAATGTACTAAGTCAGTGTAAGGATGAGTAGCATTTATTAATAATTTTAATGAATCTATTGGATCACAATTTTTTTAAAATCAGATTTTTAGATGCATTAAATTTATATTTTGATTAAAAAAATTGAAAACAAGGATAATCATTTACCACATCTAAATTGAAATGATCTCTAACTATGTGCTAAATTATTTTTATTTACTTTCATAAAAAAGAAATTTAGATATTCATAATAAATATATTCTAAAAAATGAATAAACATCCATAAATATAACCACTAGACATAAAAGTCAACACAATTCTTTTTTTTTTTAATAAAGGGGGTAAAAATTTTATTGAAACATAGACACAAAAATTACAAGGAGGGTCCAAGCGCCGAGGCTCCAAAAAGAGAACCTCAGGCTCTGACCAAGCTCAACCAACATCATTACTATCCATATCCTCAGCAAAAATCTTCTGCAAGACCTCACAGTAATCCGAGGAGAGATGCTCCCATCCTTCAATTTTCCAGTCACTGTCATGTTCCGAAGCCCACTTAGCCAAACAATCAGCTGCTCTATTCCATTCACGAGGAATGTGGATGAAGGACACATGCTCCATTAAAGAACTAATTTGAAGAATCTAATGAACTATCCCTGCCAGCTGCCAATGAATCCCACTTACCTTCTTCTCAGTCAACAAATTCACAATAATTTGTGAATCCGATTCACAGATAACCTTCCTTCTGCCCAACTCCCAAGTTCGCTCTAGGGCATAGAGAATAGCAAGTCCCTCCATAAGATTATTAGATTGCCTCCCTTTATGCATCGAAAAGAAGAACACCACCTCCCCCAAACAATTCCTACCAACCCCTATCGGGCCTGGGTTACCCCTGGAGGAGTCATCAGTGTTAATCTTGATAATCTCATCCTGGGGGGGCCTCCACCTTCCCAACCTTTGGACCTTCTTCATAGCACACCTACCTCTTTTGACACAAGCAGAGGTAGGTGTAATACCCTAAAATTGGTCATCTAAACCATGGGCCCCTAATCTTGACAACATCACCAAGGTCCTAACCAAAGGCAATTAAATCAATCTTGAGCACATTATTAATTCTTTAATTATCAAAAATCACATGGCAAATCAATTACTCAATATTAATTAAATATTTATTTAATTAATTGAATCATTTCCAAGAATATCATTTTGATCAATTATCCCATTTTAATTTATTAAATATCCTTGCATATTTAATTAATTAATAAATTTGTCATTCAATCATGCAAAAAGGATTAATTACAAAAGATGAATTAATTTATTACAAAGAGTTGAATTGAAAATAAAACAAAAAAAGAATTGAATTGAGAGAGAAATCAAACTTGAGATATTATTTCTTTTTCTAAATTTAGAACTTGAAATCAGAAAAGCAATTTAATTGAATTATTGAATTATTCTCTAAAATTGGAACTCAAAGCTTTTCAGAAAAAGAAGTTCAGTTGCATTGAAAAGACCTTTTTCTTGAATAAATTAAAGAATTATCTATTTTTATCAGATATGCATGGAATTAATTTATTATTATTTTCCAATACAACTTGGACTTCTAATTTGAATTTTTTTCAATTAAACTATAGTTGGAATCTATCTCAAGGTTAACTGAATCTGATTTCTCAATTATTTCAATTAATCCTAAATTGAGCTTTTTCTCTTGTGATTCTCTATAAATTCAGTCTTTAGCTTTCATTCCAATTCACCCTAGAGATTTTTGAGAACACACTTGGAGATTATTATCACGCTAATTTCGCTCTGGAATCATTGAAGATTATTGTGCTTTTTAGATTATTTGCATCCATTTTACATCCATTGTTGCTTGAATTGATTATTATTGCTTGAATTATTCATCCATCTTGCATCCATATAGCTTAATATCATATAGATTAAATCTTTCATCTTGGTGTAGTCTAGTCACTGGTATTGCTTATAAAAATCTGAGAGCAATCTTATACTTGCATCTTTTAGAAGGCAATTAGTCGCTTTGCTATGGTTTATTTCTTATTGATTATTGATTACTAACCATGCATATAATGACTTAATTGAAGTGTTGTGCTTGCAGCTACAGGTTCACTTTTTCACACACACATCTCTGGCGCCCACCGTGGGGCCCGAAAGACTACATTTTTTCAGCCTCCAAGACTGACTGCTTTATTTTTTGTTATTTTTCAGGTTTCACATTTTTTGGTTTTTGGTCCGTACATCTCGTACGACAATTTTTACAGGCTGAAACGACAAACTGCAGGTGTCGCACAAATCGTAAATATCATATCGTACGAGCAAATCCTCTATCGTACGAGTAGATCCTCTGTCGTACGAGCAAAACTCCTTTATCGTATGAGCCGACATCATCAACAATCTTATTTCGTACGATATTGCATCTTGTCTCGTACGAGTCAAATGTCTGTCATACGATTCTGTATTTTCTAGTAAAAAAGGCAAATTTCATAATTTTTTTCATTTCTGATTGATTATTCTGATGACTGACCCTGACTGTTTATCTGTCTATCTCAAAGTTTTTCATAGCCTAACTAGTTTTTGCAGAACGCTTGTCGAAGAATATGCTTGTTGCACAAAGACAATATGACTACTGATTCATTGTCTTTGCAGGTTGCCTAAGGAGAATCGACTAAACATCGTGTATTCTTTAAATTCATTTTTAGGAACCTAACTTGCTATATGGTTAAAGAAAAAATTTGTCTTTCGTGCTTTTAGAAGATTCTGAGAGGTAGGAGAGTATGCTCTTGTCTTTTTTTTAGACAATCAGAAATCCAGACCCTTGAAGCTTTTTCTTTGTTTGAGATTTGTACATCTTTAGCAGGCCTGGCCTCCCGAGGGGTTGAAAAACTCTTAAAGCTGTTACGACCGGTGTGAGGCCAAGTACTCCAACCCACTATAAAATAAACATGATTTGATGAAAATCAAGTCAACGACAGTGCTCGGGAATAGCTCTCCTTCGTACCTTCGGGTATATTAAACCTTGGTTTTCAAGGCTGGGAGACCTCTTAATTGATTTTATACCTTGATGCACCGAACGGATCCCTGACTAAATCCAATTTAAAATTAGAAGCTACCCAGTTCATCTCCGAAAGGGGGATAATCTTTGTGTAAGAGAGATAGTAACTCTCCCAAGATACTTGTCATTTCGTGCCCCCATTAGCGTTTGGAGTCAGATAATACGACGTTGAGAAACCATTGCGTGAGACTCAGCGGTCGTATTTTGATTAGCTATTGGGTGTGTACCTGAATCTACAAGCAAAGGTTTTATTTCCTCACCAAATTCCTTAGGGTTTACATGTTGTGATTGGAGTCACTATACATACTACTTGTTTTCTGTGTTTTTCATCCCTGAAACAAAAACTGAAATACCAAAAATTGGTGAAGACCAGAAACTAGTCCATCCTGAGTCGAAACTCTGTCAGTGTCAGAAACTAGTCCATCCTAAGTCAAAACTCTGTCTGTGTTAGAAACTAGTCCATCCTAAGTTGAAATTCTGTCCGTGTCAAAAACTAGTCCATCCTGAGTCGAAACTCTGTCCGTGTCAGAAACTAGTCCATCCTAAGTTGAAACTCTATCCGTATCAAAAAACTAGTCCATCCTGAGTCGAAAACCCGTCCGTGTTAGAAACTAGTCTATCCTGGTAAAAAATTAGTCCATCTCAGAATTGGTCATACTCAGTTATCATATTCAGCAATCAAAAAATCTCAAAATTTCTAGGCTCTATCCTGTGAACAGTCATACGAGTCTGATAATTCATCATCCTATATCACATCCTGTGTCGCACGAGTCTTCTGGTTTGTCGTCCTAGACCTAATCCTGTGTCGAACGAGTCATTTTATTCTATCATCTGACTCTGTATCTTGTGTCATACGAAACAAAACTACTCTGAGTCTTTTGTCGTCTTGCACATGCCCATTTATTGTACGGTATGAGGCAGCAACTCGTACGAAACAGAACTATTGTCGTCCTGTAGCTGCTAAATTGTCATTTGGTCTAGAAAATCCTGTTGTACGAGTCTCTGGTATTGTCAGAATAGAACAGTCAAACTTGCCTAAAAATAGTTTATAGCAAACATAATACTGGTTATCATTTTCCTAAGCATAAACAGATCAAGACAGTGTACCTCTACCATTTGCGTTGCACGATTTGGTCGATCACCTTTCAGCTAGTTCAATCAACTACCTATCAAATTTTAGTCACTTAGATAACGTCTTATACAAGATAGATCATTCCTGAAACTAGACTGAATCTTACACTACGCTTAGAATCAACTTAGATAACGTCTTAGACAGGATAGATTATTCCTGAAATCAGACTAAATCTCAGTTGTCTCTCCCAAAACAATACTCTAAATAGAACAACTAGCTCTGAAATTGATCTTGACCTCTGCATCACAAAACGACTTTAGGTCACACTAATCCATAAAAATGCCTATTCAAACTAGGAGTTCTTGTAAGAAACAAACCAAAGGCAAAGAACAAACCTTCACCCATTAAGATAATCCATTCTACGTGAAAGATCCACTCACTGACATGCCGTTGTCATCAGGCGGACCAATTTTTGATGAACCGAAATCTCCCACTATACATGAGACAGAATACAATGATGGAAACAAAAATGACCATAATATTCCCGAAAATCATAATGACTCCTCATCATCAAGTGAGATTGACGAAGACGCTGAACCTCCAGAAAAAGAAATCCTTGACTGTCAAAAAGATAAAGACTTTAGAAAAATGATGAAAACTATCATGACCCGAGAGAAGGAAGACTATTTCTTAGAACTAACAAAACAAGGTGCCAAACTTCCTATTGGATATGATGTTCAGACACTTGTTACTAAAAGGGAAGACTCGCCTATACTCATGGTACACAAACAATTAAGAGCTTTGCGGATGGAGGTCGCAGAACTGAAGAATAAGGACAAGTTCTCGAAACAATATTCTCTGGAAACAATATGTCCCTTTCCATTTGACAAGAATCTACACATGCCTCCATTTCCTTCACGAGTGGAAATCCCAAAATTTGACAAATATGATAGTACCTCAGATCCTCAAGATCATGTTAGGGAATTTAGTGTTGCGTATATGGAATTCATGCACGATCAAATGTACCTCATGCGTCTCTTCCCAAGGAGTTTAGGGGGTCAAGCAATGGAATGGTTCTCAAGTCTACCCAAAGGAATAAAAACATTCGAAGAACTAATCCAACTATTTTTACAACAATACTCATACAACATTCAACATCTTGTGACTATGATCGATCTTTGTAATACTCAATAGAAAATAGGGGAACCTCTTCTTACTTTTCTACAACGCTGGAGAAAGATGTTCTCTAGGTACCCACGACCTATTCCAGACTCTGAGAAAATGGATATATTTGTCAATAACTTGGTCCCCGAACTGAAATATAGCATACAAATGCAAGTACACCCATCATTTAACAAAATGGTAGATAATGCCATTCGAATGGAAGATGTGCTCATAAAGAAGGGGGATATCACACCTTGGAAAGAAACACAAACAGGATCTAGCTCTAAAGAGAAGAACAAGTATTGGAAATTTGCCAA
Source organism: Cryptomeria japonica (assembly GCF_030272615.1). Lineage (NCBI taxonomy): Eukaryota > Viridiplantae > Streptophyta > Pinopsida > Cupressales > Cupressaceae > Cryptomeria > Cryptomeria japonica. The sequence goes on along the minus strand of NC_081406.1, from coordinate 281,548,303 downwards.
AGACAACAACAAGAATGTTGTTAATGATGGAGTAGTAGACATGATCAAAACCAACTCAAAATCCACAATATTCAACTTGGCTAGTGGTACACAAGCACTTAAAGCTGTTGAAGCTGCCATAGAGAATTCACCGAAGAAAACAAAGGAATGGTTCAAAGAAAAGCCTTGGCTTTCCAAACCTAAGCGTGATTTTAATCCTCTTGAAGAATCATATGAATCTGCTTTCAAAACTCTATTGGCAAACAACTTGATAACACTGCCAGATAACTCCAGACCATATGATCCAGATGTCAAACCGAGATGGTGGAGAGAAAATGAATATTGTGACTTCCATCGGAATAAGGGTCATAACATAAACAATTGCATGAAGTTAAAACATGAGATTCAAGATCTCATAGATGCTGGTAAAGTTGTTGTTGGGAATCATCCAACCAATGTTGATCATAAAGCATTTAAAGACCCTTTGCCTACTTACGAACAAGGTGATTCCTCAAAGACCAAAGGAGGTGCCAAGGTAAATTATACTTATGCCAGCGAGGACAACATTATCAACATGACTGAACCTTCATGCTCGGAATATTGCAATGTGATTATTGTTCAAGATAAACCAAATGAATCACGATATGCAAGTGCTCTGACCATATCTCAAAAGAAAGTTACCCTGCAAGGAGCTAGTTCTTCCAACCTGGCTCAAGAAACATCAAATCCAACAGCCTTGCCAAACAAACAAAAGGAATCAACCTTGGACAAATTTAAAAGATTAACCTCATCATCATCCTCTGGATACAGCGTGGTTGAACAGTTAAAAAGGACAAATGCTCAAATTTCAATTTTTGAATTGCTACAACTCTCATCTGCTCACAAGGAAATCCTAGACAAAGCATTTCTCACTACCAACATTCCAAAAGATTTAGACATTGATCGGTTTCAGTCTATGGTGGGTCATTTGACTTCACCTCACTATTTGACCTTCTTCGAAGAAGATGACAATTCATTAAATCATCCACATAACTAGCCATTACATATTGAAGCCATGATCCACAAACACAGAGTCAAACGTGTTTTGATAGACGGAGGCGCAAGGTTGAATATTTGTACTTATCATCTGCTTACACAACTAGGATTCTCTGAAAATTTCATTGATCCAGGCAAGAAAATAACAATTAAAGCCTATGATGAAGAAGAGAGGACCTCCAAAGGTCTGGTATCATTACCAATCAGAGTGGGACCAGTAGAGAGAGATGTCCTTTTCCAGGTTCTCGATATTCCATTGTCATACAATATTTTACTGGGTAGGCCGTGGATTCATGAAATGATGGCAGTACCTTCAACATATCACCAATGCTTAAAGTTTCCTTATAACGGAGCTGAAGTCAGTATTCCTACTGATACAAATGTCATCTGTAATGTATTGACAAAAGGTGCAGATACTTTTGTGCCTCATAATAGGGTAGCCTCTCCAAATGAAGATCCAGAAACATTGATGAAAGACTTAGAAAAGAGATTGAAGATTACAGATACCGGCATGGATGGCTACAAGATAGAACTGATACTATCATTAGTTTCTCTCCCTCCATCACCAAAATAGTTGGGCAAGCCATCAGAGGCTATGAGAACACAAACTTCGGCTCCGAATACCATATATGATGGTCTCTTTGTACAGTCTTCTACCTCCTTGGCGGATGAAATAGAAGAGGATGATGTGCTTAATTGGCTCTTTAAGGAAGATAGTCCAAATGAGGAGGTACGACACTGTGAGATTTCCTCAAACCAATATGGTCGTGGTTACAAAATGATTCAGCGCATGGGGTACTCAGGTACTGGTCCTTTGGGCAAACAAAAAGAAGGTATTACTGAACCAATTCAGCTACAAACCAAATCCACACATGATAAGGCTGGACTGGGATACAATCCAAAAAAGACATCAGACCAAAAACATGTTTCTAAGTCTAAGTGCTCGAAAAAGATATCACCTTTAACATTACATGAAGCAGACACTAAACAAACAAAAGTAGAGTGTAGAAAAGAGAAAGAGGAATCAACAATCAAGAAAGAAGAAATAGTCAGTGCTCAAGCTTTGGCGGTATCAGCTACGATAATACAAGAAGTTGAGGTTCCTGAGGATATAATAGATGAAGTCATAAGAATCAGAGAATTGTTTGCACCATTAAAAGTTCCAGTCACATATACTGGCAGGAAACAAGTAGATGATTCGGAGACTGACTCAAACGAGTATGAATGGGGTCCTGACTATCTTTCAGACACATCCACTACAAAAACTCCAGAAGAATCTAGTGGTGTCATAGATGATACTCAAGAGCTGATGCGCATAAAACTAGAGAAGGAAATACAAGAAATTAGACAAAAGAGGCAAGCAAATTATGAACAAGGATTGAAAGAAGGAAGAATACCAAAAAGTTTCTCATCTATGCTCCCTTATCCTAAAATGGAACAAATCAGTTATGGTACTACACAGGAAGAGTTGGAAGCTACAGAACAAGAACCAGTCATCAGTCCAGAAGAAGTTGAATGGAGTAGACAAAAAATCACAGAAACAATGAGGTCATGTCAACAGGTGTGTCAGATACAAATGACAAATGAACCACAACATGAAGGAACTTGTAACGTTAAAGATGTTAGTATTGATACCATACATATGCTTACTAAATCAGCTGAAAGAGACTTGGAAAATTCATCTGATGACTCTGATGACAGTCATGTTCATGATGATACCCACTCAGCCTCAAATTCTGAATCATCTGATACAAACAATGAAAAGTTGCCTACTAGTCTTATTGTTGTTAAACCACGATATGATGTCAAGTTCGGCGTAGTAAATGATGTTACAAGTATGTCTATTAGATTAGATCGATTAAATATTAACATGAACTTTAATAATCATGATTTGACTCTTCCTCGTCTCAAGACACTTACGCAAGGTATCATTCTAGAACTTGACTTTTCGATCCGTAGCTATGATAACAATACCGTAAATGCTCTTGAACCTATCCAAAATTTGTCCTTAGTACATCCCGAATTGATTGACTGTACTTTACAGAATCAACCCATGGATATACCTACTTTTGCCAATGACTATACATTATCCTATTATCTCAATGCAGTCAAACCTATAAACTCTTCCACTAGTGAACGAAGTGAAAATATGACTAAAGCGGATATCAAGTATCTTAGTCGCAAAAACAAGAAAAATAAAAATAAAAGATCTGATGGTGAAAACCATATCATGGCGGTGCCAGAATCTAAAAAAGAGAAAATAAAGGACGTACCTAAAGGTGAAAACCTCTTTGAGGCACTTGAAGGTGAGATACTTGGTATACTGCCCAGTCATTTTCAGGAGCGATCTTCCATATTGATCGAGCCAACTCAACCAGTGAATATCGGTAATCAAGAGACACCACAAATTATTCACGTAGCTCAATCACTATCACCAGAAGAATTGAAGGAGTTCACTCAGCTATTCTTAGAGAAGAAAATAAACTTTGCATGGGCGTACTCTGATATGCCAGGCTTGGACCTAATCTCATTATGCACCAGCTCTCAATCACACCAGGAGTAAAACCAGTTAAACAAAAACTCCGTAAGATGCACCCGCATGTAGCACTATTGGTTAAAGCTGAACTAGAGAAACTGCTCAAAGCTGGATTTATCAGAGCAATAGATTATGCTGAATGGATTTCCAACATAGTGCCTGTGTCGAAGGAAGATAAATCTATCAAATTTTGTACAGATTTTAGAGATCTCAACAAAGCATGTCCGAAAGACGACTTTCCATTGCCAAATATTGATATGATAGTCGACATGACGGCTGGGTATGAGATGTACTCACTAATGGACATATTTTTTTGCTACAATTAGATTAAAATCGCTCCTGGAGATCAAGAAAAGACAACTTTCACCTATGCGTGGGGAACCTTTTGCTGGAACGTCATGCCATTTGGGTTAAAGAACGCAGGGGCGACCTATCAAAGAGCAGTTACAACTATCTTTCATGACATGATGCATAAGAATATGGAAGATTATGTTGATGACACCTTAGTGAAGACTATGAAAATATCAACGTATATTCAAGAGTTAGGTCCTATACTCGACAAAATGGAAAAGTTTAAGCTCCGATTAAATCCAAAGAAGTGTGCATTTGGAGTGACATCTGGTAAACTACTTGGCTACATCATTTCAAAGAAGGGCATCGAGGTTGATCCTGAGAAGGTCCAAGCTATAATGGAAATGCCGCCTCCAAAGAACATCAGTCAAATGAGAAGTCTACAGGGACGTCTCCAATCCATTAAAAGATTCATTTCTCAGCTAGCAGACAAGGCTCAACCTTTTACAAAAGTATTGAGAAAAGGAATAATATACAACTAGGATCAGCAGTGTGAACAACATCTTCAGTAGATAGAAGAGTACCTATCTAATCCACCGATATTGATGCCACCTATTCAGGGTAAGCCACTAATCTTATATATATCAGCAATTGATTCATCACTGGGGGCACTTCTGGCGCAACACGATGACAACAAAAAGGAAAGAGCTATTTATTACATCAACAGGACATTGGTGTCTTATGAAATGAGCTACAGTATGATAGAAAAAGCGTGCTTGGCATTAGTCTTTGCATCACAGAAACTGAGGCATTATAAGCTGGCACATTCAGTCAAGTTGGTGGCCAAAATCGATCCACTCAAGTATCTTCTTAATAAAGCAACACTCACCAGAAGATTGGCAAAATGGGTTATGATCCTTACAGAGTTTGACATTGAATATGTGGAACGCAAAGCCATAAAAGGACAGGTAATTGTTGATCAACTTGCTGAAGCTCCACTTGAGGATACTCAACCACTACACATCGAGTTCCCAGATGATTCAATAATGCATCTTACTCAACAACCCTGGAAGATGTTCTTCGATGGTTCCTTTACTCAAAATGGTTCAGGTGCTGGCATATTATTCATTACTCCTCAAAAGCATTCAATTCTAAAGTCTTATAAGATTCTATTCCCTTGCACAAACGACATTGCAGAATATGAAGCTTTGGTGAATGGAATAAAACTAGCTATTGAATGGAAGGTTGTTGAATTACATGTCTATGGAGATTCTCAACTGGTTATCAATCAGATCAATGATACATATCAGACTCGAGATGAGAAATTGATGCCTTACAAGAGGATGGTGGATGATTTCAAGAAGTACTTTGCTTTTGTATCATTCCAACAGATTCCTAGATCAATGAACAGAGCAGCAGATGTTATGGCTACCTTGGCATCTATACCTGAGCTATAGGAGTCCAATTTTCGCTTTGATTTTTTGGTGGAAGAGAGATATTACCCTGCTTATGATTCTCTTGAGACCCAAATAGTCTGTTCTATTATTGGACATGACTCATTCCGATAAAGCCACATCTATTCCTATCCATGCGATCAAATTATCCCTGAAAACCTTACTCGTAATGAGAAAATAAACCTAACTCGAAACGCTTTGCGGTATGTTATCATAGCTAATGATTTATTTAGACGAGGTTTGGATGGTACATTGCTTAGATGTCTAGAAACTGAAGAATCTAAACGTGCATTATCGGAAGTCCATGAAGGTATTTGTGGATCTCATTCGAATGGTTTTACTTTAGCTCAGAAACTATTACGGGCTGGCTACTACTGGCCAGATATGGAAAAAGACGCCATTAAATTTGCTAAGACTTGTGAGAAATGTCAGCTTCATGGAAATCTCATACATGCCCCAACAAGGGACCTCATACCATTTATAACACACTGGCCTTTTCAGCAATGGGACTTTGATCTCATTGGTCAGATATATCCGGCTTCATCCAACGGACATAAATTCATTATAACTGCCACTGAGTATTTCACCGAGTGGGTAGAGGTAGTTCCACTCACCAAAGCAACTGGTAAACAAGTCGCCTTATTCATCCTAAACTATATTATTTGCAGGTATGGGATACCTTCGTCCATCGTGACTGATAATGGAGGACAATTCAAGAATAAAGATCGGGACGAGCTTTGTGAGAAATTCAAGATAAAGCAACACTGGTCATCAGTATATTACCCTCAAGGTAATGGACAAGCTGAGGCGTCTAACAAAAATGTACTGACTATCTTGCACAAAACAGTGAACAAGTCTGGGAAGGATTGGCATCTGCAGCTCAATCCTGCACTATGGGCTTACAGAACCAGTATCAGAACACCTACTAGGGCTACACCTTTTTCTTTGGTGTACGGGTCCAAAGCAGTATTACCTATTGAAGTAGAAATGCCATCTCTAAGAGTTTCGTTGTGAGGTCTTGTTACTGATGAAGATAATAGAATATCTAGATTGCAAGAACTTGAATTGCTGGATGAGCATCGACAAGTGGTGTTTGATCATCTCAGAGTGTATCAGAAGAGAATGTCCAGAGGGTATAACAAGAAAGTTTGACAAAGAGAATTTCAAGTTGGTGACCTAGTTCTGAGAGAGAATCCAAAAAATCAACAATTCCATGACAATAAAGGGAAGTTTGAACCCAACTAGCTGGGTCCCTACATTGCTACTGCAGTATTCGGCTCTGGTGCCTATCAACTCTCAAACTCGGAAGGAGAACAAGTCCGTGAACTGATTAACACCATCCACTTGAAGAAATTCTTCGCTTAGCACTATCTGCTCCAGCAAACTTGTACAGTTGGAAAAAGTCCTGAAAAAAATCCTAAAATCAGAAAAAGTCCTGAAGAAAGAAAAAAAAAAAAAAAAAAAGGAAAAAAAAAGGAAAAAAAGAGAAAATAAAAGAAAATAAAAATAAAAAAGAGAGAAATTGCCCTAGTGAAAACCTGGTAAATAGGCACCTTGGTAAAAAAATAAAAATGAATCTCTGCCAAGCAGGTGAAAACCTGGCAAAAAGGCGCCTCTTGTACTCAAGCGCTCCATCTATCAACACAACATTGGCATTTCCCGCTTTTAAGCATCTTTTGCTTTCGCTTGTACATATTTTCAGTCACTTTTGTGACATCCTGGTTCGTTGGAATCCTCATGACTTGAAACTGATCAACGTTCTAGTCTTAGGTTACTCGATAGAGCACATTACATATCCTAAGCAGTGTCAACCAAGTCATTCTTCCGTCAATGAAACCTGGTTGTCCACTTTGAGTCAGTTACCTATCTCCTAACTACCAAAGAGTTTATCACTGAGTTCACAAGCAAAACAACATAACGAAAAACAATTACTAAACAGTTTGAGCTATGAATGAAAATTTTCTTTGTGTGCTATCTTTTATATTGGTTTTCGATTATTATCCCTCTGAGTAACTCGAGGAGGTCTATTGTGACTAAGAGAAGCAAGGATTGGGGGCATAATATTTTCTTTGTTTTATGCTTGTAGGAATGATCCGATGATCTAGAAACATATAAATTAGCTGGGTGTCCGTGATAAGAGCCTTCATATCAAGGTGAACGTCTCACATACCTCGACTCCGCTTATTTGTATGCTATAGGGAGGTCCATATCATTTCGTTGTTTGTTTTGAGGGAATTTCTTTATGATGCAATCCGGGTCCCTGCGAAATTTGTCCAAGGATATGAACGAAAAAAGGGGCATTGCGGACAAGATAATTAAAACTGCACATTGAAAAAGAAAGGAACTCTAACTTGCCTGTTGTATTTGTTATGCTCGGTGATGAATCTTAAGTATTTTAAATCTAGTGACTAGGTTTAGGTTGCATTTCGCATATCATTTTGCATTTCATTTTACATTTTTGTGAATCTAGAGTTATTTCGGTATGGTAATAATCTCTTTATCTTCTGAATGAGAGCTGAAAGCATCATCATTTCTTATGCTAAGTGGTTTATTTATCACTATTTCCCCGATCGAGTACTTGTGTTTTGAGATGTTTAGTTGCATACATTACATTTCATATAGATTCATTCATTTCATTATTATTTATTTATATTGATCTTATTGCATAGAAAAATGAACAAATTACATTACTCATTACTCATTTTCATTCATTTATTTGCATATAAAAAGAAACCAAAAAAATAGATATTCATATTCATTTGCATTACATACATTCATGCTAAAATAAATGCATACATATAGAATAAAGCATATAGAAACATCTCATAGTCGATCAACGCAAGTACGATGAAGTCAAATCAGATCTCATATATATATTATATCAAGTATAAGGGTACAAAATGATGTCCATGACATGTACAAACTCCCATCAGAGCAAGAATCGTATAGGCTACAAAAAATGGGTGGGTCTACAAAAAATATCTCAGCTACAAAAATAATCATCTAGCTGGCGCCCTCTCCCTCATCGCCTAGTGGAGGAGGAGGAGCCTGATGCCCGGGATTCTGGCGCAGTGCTCGTGCTCCCTCTGATCTAGCCATATACTGTGAATAGGGTTGCACCTGCTGTGCAACAGGAACTACGACACTATATGCCACCACATAATATGCTACCCTACTGCTCTGGAGAAGCACCTCCTGTCATAGAGACTCTATCTTTGCTCTCAACTCGGCTCTCAATGTTGTGATTTGGCGATCACGCTCGGCCCTAACCTCGACCAGCTGTCGGTCTCGCTCCGCTAGTTGAGTCTGAGCCACTATCAAATGTGACTGTAGCTCCGCAAGACGTGCTCTCATCAACTGTCCCGTGTCAGCCCCCTGCTCTCTCATAGACTCTTTGCCACCATCTCCACCTGTGGCTCCACCCTACTCATCCCGCTGCTGTCGGACCTGCCTCGAAGCTGCTCGCTCCTCCTCTCTGCCACCCAACCTCACGCCTACTCTCCCAAGGGATCCACCCTCACCCCTCTGCTGTCCAACATCAGCTCACACCTCGCTGCTACTAGCACCAGGATCACCACTAGTCCGTCGTGGAGCATCTAGTCTCTGTGCTTGTCCCTGCCTCTAGCCCTATCCTTGTGCCAGTGCGGGGGCATCATCCTCCACATCCTTAATATGAGGAGCCTACTCTCCTGGATCTATAAACCGAGGGAATGGATGCTGCTGAAAGTAGTCCCTGTACTGGGGCAATATCCCCGCATCTGCTATATCATCCAGGTAATCCCACCTCAGGCAGTGTAAACCTGTCAACTCCTGCATCGCTAAAGCATAGGATAGCCTAGGTGACCATCCCTGTCTCTCCTCATCGGTGTATCGAGCATACGTTGTATACTCCTGAGAGATCCCCTGAGGCCGGCTGTACTGCCTCATCACTCGTGAAACGATGAATCATTCCACAACAATCTGTGACCTCCCAATCAGTGGGCGTGTAACAAAAAGGTCTCTTCGAACCGCCCGCTAGTCATCCCACGATTCCAACCCCCTATATGGTCTTCATATGACAGCTATCATATCATCGAGTTATCGTCACCAGAAGTCTGTCTTGCCCAGATGGGGCTGCGTAATATATCCGACATACTTGTAAATAATCGGCTGCCCTGGCTCTCTGCTATCATCAACTATCGGCTGACAAACAGGAAGGTGCTCCCAAGCCCACACCTGTAAAATGTACACCCCAGCGGCCATGCTCCGCCCATCTCTGTAAACAATCTCATGCATCTCCCAATACATGTGGGCCAACAAACAAGAGCCCCAGCCAAGTCTCTGAGGGGTCTCTATCAACATCTCTAACATACGTCCCCATCCGCTCTGGAAACCCTGTTGCCCTCTGTCTGGCATCAAGAAGCAACCAATGAAACCTGCTAGGACACATGCCAACAGATACTCCTCACTGTACCTGCTCATCAATATATCCCAACTCATGGAATGAGTCAAGATATCGGGATCCCTGAATACATTCTTAAGAGCCTGTAGTCCATGTAACAATGCAGTATCATAATCCACCTTATCCCCAGCAAAAGGGATACAAAGGATCCTGTACACATCCTCGGGAGTGATAGTCAACTCCCCAACTGGCAAATTAAAGGTATTATGCTCTGAATGAAATCGCTGTACCAATGTTGTGAGCATCCCGTGGTTCACACGGATATCAGGTAATCGCAACAGGTGAGTCAAGCCACACATATCAACATGAGCTTGCTCAACCTCAAACAAATCACGAACTAAAGCCATAGTGGGAGGATATACACATCTGAAGAGCACAAGAGGTAAGCATACCTGCAAAAAAAAAAACCCAACAACGATCATCAGAAAAACATTCCAAATGAGCCTACAAGAGAAGTTAAACATCACACAAATCCAAATAAGTCAAATGCAAAAGCAAAATTTCATGTTTATACTTTAGAAAATGATCACTGCCTTTCAAACGACAAAACACAGTCAAACAGCATCTCGTACGAGTTAGGAATGGCTCTCGTACGAGAAAACAACCTCGAACGATAAACTTCTACACATCGTACGACAAAATGGTCTTCTAACCGACTTGTCGTACGACACAAGGGTGAATCCCGTACGACAAATGTAATTGCTTCAAACGACAAAAGAATTTTTACCAATTTCTCGTACGAGACAGGATCCTATCTCGCACGATAAATCGCGACGCCCGACCCAAAACCCTTGAAAAACGTGAAAAATGAACAAAAAAATTCAAAATTGGAAACATAAAGAGGCTTAAGATCGATCACTTACCGCTGGCTCGTAGTTTCGGGGTCGATTGTGACGTCTCTGGCGCTCAAATCGATGCTAACGAGTAGGGACCACCATTTTTCTTCGCAGAAGGCTTTTTGAATTTTCAAACTTGGAGGGTTAAAATGATTTGAAAATGACACTTTCGTCCTATATATAGCCTAAAACCTAATTTTTCAACTTGCACCGATGGTTATGAAAATTGTACCCTTAGCTAATTTGCCTGCTCTGATTCCATTTTCGGGATCGAAATCGAAATTCGAGATCACTTTGCTAGTCAATTTCATAATTTTGACCACTTAGCGCTTTTTCATCAAATGCTCATTCTTTCTTCAAATTGCGCTCCAGTTCAACGCTAAATCTTAATTCAATTTCATTTTACACATCAACATTTCAATCAACTCTACGCTCAATTTCTCATCAATCAACGTCAAAATTTTCAAAAAAAAAAATCCTCAAAATCAATTTGTGCTCAAATTACTTATTTTCGCCAAACAATTGCCTATAATCAATCCCTCGCTATCTTTTGATTTCGCTCCCAAGGGGGCATACTCACGACCTTATACTTCACATCTCCTCATAGTCGAGAATTTTTTTCAAATCTTCATCAAAAGTCGAGCAAAATCTTTTCAATTAAAGAAAAAATCCTTATTGTTAAGGGGCATCTCAGCTTCATCACTTCACATCAAGTTGAGATCTCTCGATCATCTGAATCAAATCAATCGCTAGGGGCATATCAGTTTCATCGCTTCAAATCAAGTTGATATTTGTCTTTCATCTAAATTAATCTCTTAACATTAATCAGTTTCATCGCTTCAAATCAAACTGATTATTCGTTTAAACTCAATCAAAAGTTTAAAGAGTTTCTTTGATCACACTCAATTTAAGCAGGTGTTCAGTATTCATTTCTTGATCAAGCTGGGTGGTTCATTCTTCGCTCATCGTGTCTTGATCAATCAAGTTCAAGATCGATTTTTATCATCACTCATTGCATCTAAGTTCAATCAAGTTCTAGATCAATAAGATCTGCTTCTTGATCAATCAAGTTCAAGTTCTGTATCTTTGTTTTCTATCGTTCCTCAGTTCAATCAAGTTCGGGTTCGGTATCACTTTAATCAGACTTCATTCAGCTTTGTCGCTTCGAATTAAGCTAAACATTTTGCTTTTCATCTAGTTCATGATCAATCAAGTTCAGAACTGGCATCTCCTAGACATCACACATTCTTTGAACCAACACACTGCTCGCACATTAATTCAAAGAGGGGCAAATGTGATACCCTAAAATTGGTCATCTAAACCATGGGCCCCTAATCCCGACAACATCACCAAGGTCCTAACCAAAGGTAATTAAATCAATCTTGAGCACATTATTAATTCTTTAATTATCAAAAATCACATGGCAAATCAATTACTCAATATTAATTAAATATTTATTTAATTAATTGAATCATTTCCAAGAATATCATTTTGATCAATTATCCCATTTTAATTTATTAAATATCCTTGCATATTTAATTAATTAATAAATTTGCCATTCAATCATGCAAAAATGATTAATTACAAAAGATGAATTAATTTATTACAAAGAGTTGAATTGAAAATAAAACAAACAAAGAATTGAATTGAGAGAGAAATCAAACTTGAGATATTATTTCTTTTTCTAAATTTAGAACTTGAAATTAGAAAAGCAATTTAATTGAATTATTGAATTATTCTCTAAAATTGGAACTCAAAGCTTTTCAGAAAAAGAAGTTCAATTGCATTGAAAAGACCTTTTTCTTGAATAAATTAAAGAATTGTCTATTTTTATCAGATATGCATGGAATTAATTTATTATTATTTTCCAATGCAACTTGGACTTCTAATTTGAAAGCATTTCAATTAAACTATAATTGGAATCTATCTCAAGGTTAACTAAATCTGATTTCTCAATTATTTCAATTAATCCTAAATTGAGCTTTTTCGCTTGTGATTCTCTGTAAATTCAGTCTTCAGCTCTCATTCCAATTCACCCCAGAGATTTTTGAGAACACACTTGGAGATTATTATCATGCTAATTTCTCTTTGGAGTCATTGAAGATTATTATGCTTTTTAGATTATTTACATCCATTTTACATCCATTGTTGCTTGAATTGATTATTATTGCTTGAATTATTCATCCATCTTGCATCCATATAGCTTAATATCATATAGATTAAATCCTTCATCTTGGTGTAGTCTAGTCACTGGTATTGCTTATAAAAATCTGAGAGCAATCTTATACTCGCATCTTTTAGAAGGCAATTAGTCGCTTTGCTATGGTTTATTTCTTATTGATTATTGATTACTAACCATGCATATAATGACTTAATTGAAGTGTTGTGCTTGCAGCTACAGGTTCACTTTTTCACACACACAGTAAGAGACAACTCCTGCCAGCCAAACCTACTCACAATATCCGCCTCAACTCTGTCCAAAGGAAAATTCACCTCACATTTAGCTTCCACCATCTCCCGAATCATAACCATGATTCTGTTCCACACTTGTTGCACTAACAGTCTGGCCTCATGGAAGATCCTTATGTTCCTCTCAAGCCAGATCTGCTAGAGAATGAAGATGGGCCCAATATACCCGACCGTCTGGAGGAAGGGGGACAAGATAGGAGGTCTGCCCAAACTGCTCCAAAACTCCACCAGAGAATCTGCGTGAGCACAAGGACACTTCCACACCCCCACTAGTAATGCCAAATAAGCATAGAAAAGGGGCATCTGAAGAACATATGTGAGGAGTCTTCCTCCCCATTTCCACAAAAAGCACAAATCGAAGGCCCCGAGAAACCCCACTTGTGAATATTATCCCAAGTAAGGCATCTATTCCAGGCTAGAGTCCACACGAAGCAGTTGCACTTCGGCCAAGAAGAATTGTTCCAAACTTGTTTCCACTAGTGCACCTCTCTTCCCTCCAATCTTTGGTTCAACAGTTCCCTGTAACCACTAGCTACAGTAAAGACTCCCTTGGGATTCAAAGACTAGGCAAGTTCATCCCTACCCTTAATGCCACTACAATGTCTACTTGCTAGAATGCCTTGTAACTCAGCACAGTCCTCCTCCATCCCAGCAACTAACCACTCATTAAGATCCTTCCACCGCTCCATCTCCAGCCTCCCACACCTATAAAAAGTCTTGAAGTCACTCACCCTTGACCACCCCGCCTCCAAAAACCTCTGGCTAAGGTTCCCTAGATTAGGAAACTGATCAAGAATGGGGGGATACCCATCCCAAGATTCATTCCAGAAAAGGACCTCTTCCCCCCTCCTACAGATCCAAAAGAGTCCTTCCTTAATGAGAGAGGCCCCCTTCTTGAGAGTATACCAAATCGTAGAGCCTTTACCCTCTAGCGGATATCTTGGAACCTCCTGAGTTGGTATCCTTTGCATATATTTGAAGGCCAAAATCTTAGCCCAACCACGATCTTGCTCGACACACCACCTCCAGTATAATTTTACCGCTAGAGCCTCCATGAATAGAATAGTCTGCCTTAAACCAAGCCCCCCTGATTGCTTCAGGCTACACAACAGGTTCCAATTGACCAGACTCCATTTGGATGAGGATAGATTGCCTACCCATAATAATTACCTTGCCAAAGAATCTAGGTCCTTCACGAACCATTTAGGAGCCACTTGAAGCATACATCTATAGGTCGGAAGAGCCTGAACCACCGACTGAATCAGTTGAACCCTCCCAGCAAATGACAACCATCTATGAGTCCAATGTTCAACCTTCAAGCGAAATTTATCCAAGATACCTTGCCATGACTCCCAAGGAGGGTTACCAGGAGAGATAGGAATACCCAAATAAGTCAAGGGCAAGGAGCCAACTTGGAATCTCAATATAAGAGAAATCCTCCTTTGAATAGCTTCAGGGGTGTTGAAGAAAATGATAGAAGATTTATCTTCATTGATCAACTAGCCTGAGGCCAGCAGATAAACATCCAGAACCTTATGCACATTCGTAGCTTCTCTGATCCGAGCAAGTCCTATCAAGGTCGTGTCATCAACAAATTGCAAATGAGACTGCGGCTGCAATTCATTACCCTAGTACCACCCCTGAATACTGCCCTAACCGACATTATGTTTGATCAGCCTCCCCAGGCCCTCAGCCAGGAGAATGAATAAGTAAGGGGAGAGGGAGTCCCCGTGACGAAGGCCCCTAGATGCACCAAACAACTTGGTATGATCCCCATTGATTAGTATTGAGAAAGAAGTGGACATAACTCCACTCATAACCCATTGAATCCATTCCTCAGCAAAACCAAAAGCCCTAAGGATCTTCTGGAGGAAAGACCAATGAACTCTATCGTAAGCTTTAGCCATGTCCAACTTAATAAACATAGCTTTTTCCTTGAAGTTACCCATAGAATGAATGGTCTCCGTAGCAATGACCACACCATCCAGAATTTGACGCCCTTCCACAAACCCGCTCTGTTCCTAAGAGATAACACCCCAAGACACTTCTTCAACCTCTATGCAATCAGCTTCGAGATGATCTTATAAATGACATTGTAGAGAGATATAGGGCAGAATTGACCTAACCTGTCGACCCCCTCACACTTAGGGATAAGTGCAATGAAGGTCGCATTCAGGGCCCTCAACATCTGTTTATTCCTTTGGGATTCTTGGACTACTACCAGTAAGTCCAAATTGATGATATCCCAGAACTCCTGAAAGAATTCAACTGGGAACCCATCTGGGCCAGGGGCTTTTCCTTTTCTCAACTGAAACACAATCCTCTCGAGTTCTTCCAGGAAAATAGGGGCCATAAGCTGCTCATTCATCTCCCCGGTAACAAGAGGAGGAATGCAAGCAAGAACCTGGTTCTCCTCCACCGCTTCCCCCTGAGACTCCTCACTGAAGAGGGTTCAAAAATACTATAAAGCCTCCCTAGATATCTCCTGCAAGGATAATAACACCTCACCTATATTATTGACCAGAGAAGGAATGGAGTTTCCATGACGTCTTGCTTTCATAGAGTTGAAAAAGAAAGTCGTGTTCTTATCACCCACTTGAAGCCAATCAATACGGGCTCTTTGTTTCCAGTAAATTTCTTCCTTGAGCTCCCATTCCTTTAAGGCCCTGACAACCCTCTCCTCCTCCCTAAGTAAAGCTTCATACAAACCACACTCTTTGATTTCCCTGGTGATGCCATTTAACTCTGTTTGGGCTGCTTTCTTAGCATGAAAAATGTTCCCGAAATCCTGTCGATTCCATTGTTTAAGCTGGAACTTAACAAATTGCAGCTGCTTGGCGAAAGTCTACATAGTTGTACCAAAGGCCGGCCTCCCCTTCCTCCACCACTGCTCAACAAGAGCAGGCAAAGCAGGATCTCGAAGCCACATAAGTTGGAATTTGAAAGAAGAAGAGCGAGCAACCTGGGCAGAAGAAGAAACCAGCTTGATAGGCCAATGGTTTGACCCTCTCCAATCAAGAATCTCAGAACTAGTGGATCACCCCCCACCAACCCAAAAACTGGAAACCAGAAATTAGTCTAACCTCTCTGCAATCCAACCCTCCCCCACTCTCCTATTGTTCCAAGTGAACAAACCGTTACCAGGCTTAATGTCCACAAGATGCAATGATGAAATACCATCCTGAAAAAGGAGAGAAGAGGGCTCCAACCGCATGACACCCTCCTTCTTCTCACTCAACTCTAGGATAGCATTGAAATCTCCTGCCATAATCCAAGGATGGAAAGGGACCAACCTTCGCATATATGAAATATGAGACCATAAGTTCTATTTTCCCTGGAAATCGGTGGGAGCATATGTATTAGTAAACAAAATAAGATCTCTGATCTCCAGACTGGATGCAACCCCGGATAGTGAAGATCTAGAAGCCATCCACAAAATAGGGCGAATCCTTAAAGGGTTCCAAAGACAGGTCACCCCTCTAGAGGAGCCAACAACCCCAATACACTGACATTCACCTCGCCCCCCAGAGCTTTAGCACCAAACCCATCATACTCTCCACCGAGAGTTTAGTTTCTTGCAAGAGCAGGACATCAGGTGAATGATTCTTGATCAAATCCTGAACAACTTTTTATCTAGGGCCGCTATTCAAGCCCCTTACATTCCATGAGAGCACAATCATTTAGGAGGATTGGAAAAGTGAGAATCCAAAGTCTTTACAGACCCTGACTCAACCAAATTTTCCCCCATCAATTTGATTTTATCCAAATCCTTCTTCCTGCCAGCCTTTGAGTTCTTCTCCGTAGCACTTTTCTTAATATCCTTTTGATGCAAACCCAAGTGAACGAAAGACTTGTTACTTTTAGCCCCAACTGGTTCCAGTTTCAGGGCTATCAGGGAGCCCTCCCCCCCAACAGAATAAACCTCCGAACCCAAAGTGATTCCCAACTGGACCCCTACTGACCGGTCCATCTCCATTTGCTGGCTACCAATCACTTGCAAGGCCTGAGTAAAATCCTCAATACCACTTTTTGGACCCCCTCCTGAAGCACCTAGTTCCAAAGGAGTTAACCCCAGGTTCACTTCTTGATGGATAAGGTCATCTAGGGCCTCAAATCTGTTAAAGGTATCTTCCTCCTGTCTCTCATGTAAGGACCTCTTTTGTCCTCGATTCCTGTTCCTTGTCTTAACTATGACAAAACCATCAGCGCCCTCTACCTCGGCTGACATAGAAGCTTTTCCTTTATCATCCCTATCTTGACTCTGTGCCAACTGTTGAGGTTGGCGTACCACCGGTTTATATCTAGGGCACTTACCCTGTAGATGACCATACTCATGACACATACGACAGTGGAAAGGTAAAGTCTCGTAATCTAGCTGCTGGACCCATGAATAAGAGCCCACACTCATATCTATAACATCTGGCATAGGTTTACTAAGATCTATTTCAACATAGATACGAGCACAAAAGTCATTACCTTTCTTCCTAGGGTTTGCATTGAGGATCCCACTGGCTTCCCAAGCAGTGGGGCTAGCATCCGTAGCACATCCTCCCGACAACATTCCACAGGAAAACGTGGCAAACGAACCCACACTGGAACCCTATTTGGGAGCTCCTCTAAAGGGTTAAACCTTGCATGCCAAGGCTTGATGAACAACCCCACTTGATTGTAAAAATATAGACCTCCCTCAAAGACCCTATTGCGATCCTCCATGCAGTTGAAGGTGACCATGAAATAGTTGTTTGCCAACATCATAATCTCCATTTCCCCTTCCGGAGCCTAAGTCCTTTGCGCCCAGTTATCCAAAAACTGCAAAGAAACCCTCATTCCCAAAACTTGCAATAAAACGAATGTTTTGAAAAGTACTCAACGTCTTCAACAATTAGTTCAGGAGGAATAACCAGCTTCGGTCTCTCATTGCATCTCTCCAGGCAACCATTAATCTTCATAATGCGAGAACTGCCAGTAGTCCCCAATCCCGATTCAGATGAGAAAAGGTTATTGTTAATAGTCTTCATATTCTGGAATGGGGGTTTTGAGCCCATCGCAATGCAAAAATCCATGACTAGAGGTACTTGCGAGTCCTTACCACCAATACTTGCCTTCGGAGCTCCAAAAAAATAAACACGGTTTAGAAAATGGCCCCCACCCCAAAGGGCCTCTCTAGAAAGCACCAAACCTGCAGCCCCACCCCCTCCAAGCCCACCGAGAGGGAGAGCCTGCCATAACCCCTAACCCCTACAACACCCACGACCCACAGTAGCCCCAACCCCCAGCCGCACGTAGACCACACTCCACCCGCAGCCCCCCGAAACACCCACCCCTCCCTTCGCAAAACCCAACCTAGCCCCGCCTGCAACACCACTCCCTCGCAGCGCCTACGCCAACCTCCCCCCAACGACCCACCTGCAACTCCGCCTCCCTTGAGCTAGGGCATCGAAGCCCTAGCTCGGCTGCTCGCAGAAGCTCGCACACGCACCATTGTTCAAAGTCAACACAATTCTTAGTTACATATTAAAATTTGAATTTATAAATATACCTTAAAATTATTTTCCAGCTAATTAGTTATTAAAAAAGTTAATGTGAACCAATCACACACAAGTTTCAACTTTTAATTTTTTCAATCTTTTTATTTACCAAAGCCTAGTTGTACAATTTTTAACATTATAAATTACAAAAAATATTTTTTGTACACTTATTGGCTAAATACAATTTAGCTGTTATAGAGCGGATTTTTAGGAAATCCAAAATAAATGGATTTAGTGGCAACTATATTGCTATTATTATTCATTAAAAGGTCTTATTTTTAATTTATATTTGACATTATAAATAACATTAAATTTTTACACTATAATATATTTTGACATATTTTTTAATTTATCTTCATCATTCATATTTAAGAGAAAATTATGAAGAAAAAAAAACTTTAATATTTATATTTTTATAATAATATAATAATACAAATTAAAGTAACAATATACTAACTATAATTTAATAATATAAAAAATGATAATATACTAATAATAATTTAATAATAATATAAAATAGTATATTAATAACAATGCAATTTTAATTATTACAACAGAAAATTGTTTATTATATTATCTTTTATGTTATACTATCTTATATTGTTTTTATTGTAAATTAATGTTCTTGTTTTTCTATTATAATAATTAAAAATGTTTAATTAAAAATATTAGGGTTAGAGTTAATAACAAGGTTCAATTAAGATTGGAGTTGGTGTTCCTAAGATTTAAAATGGGATTACAGGGTTAGGGTTTAATTAGTACACAATTGTAGAAAGATAAGGATTAGAGTTAATGCAGTTTGACAAAATATTTTATAATTAGACATTTAAGATAACACAATTGTAGAAAGATAAATAATATAAAACAAAATAAATTAAATTAAACAATATATTAATTAAAATTAATAAATTACTATTTCAACTACAAATTAACGAGACATGACACTTATTATAGATCAAAATATAAAATATCAAATATCTAAGAGCAATTCCACACCAAAACACTCAACTTAAATCACAGGGCACAGAGTATAAAATAAGTCTCAAAGGTATATATAATAGTGTCTTTGAGACTGTTATTTTAACTTGCATTTTTTCTCATAAATTAGAATTAGTTTGACCTTCAGACAGTTGTAGACAAGTCAGATTATAGCAAAAAGGGTTTGCAGGTGGCGGATTTGTCTGCCCTGATCCCACAACAGAAAGCAACAAAAAGTTTTTTTTTTAACCACACTTTTTCACCAAGAAAATTCAAAGCAGATCGGGAAACAGATTATCACCTGGCCGCTGCAATTCCTACCAAAACTGCTGCTGCAAAATTCTCGAATTTAGGGCCTCTTTAGATTTACAGCAGATCAATTTATTCTTTTGATAAATTTTTTGGCTTCTATTTAGTGTCGATCCATTTATTTTTCCAGCGGATAGATTTATTTTTTGGCGCCAGGTATTAATTTATGAATTAAAATTAAAATTTGGGGACTTCGTGAAGTTTTGGAAATTCTGCTGCATTTTTGGCCATTGTCGATGATCGCTTGATCGAGAGGATTTGGTACGCAGGCGGTGAGACTCGAACCCTTGCTGCTTCAACATAATCTCTTACTAAAATTGATTTAAAAAATAAAATAAATGAAGCATTATTATTTTTTTTTGTGTAAACATTCGGCGTTGGAAAGATCCGTTTCTTTATTGCTTACTTTCTCTTTTCATAAATGATGGTTTATTTTACGAGTAATGTTGTTTTTTTGTTTATTGTGGAAGCAGTGAATAATTTTGCCAATGATATTTTATTAAAGAGATTTCCGCAAGGAAGACATATTTGCCAAAGCTTTTTTCCATAAAATCATAATCCTGAAGAGATTTGAAAAAAAAAACAAAAAAAGGCACAAGGGATTTTGCGGAACAATGACCTAATTCCGCCTATAGGACTGTTAATCTGATTTTTTTGAGTATTGTTGTTTTCAGTTGCCATTTTCCAAACGTTTATCGGTTATGGATTTGTTGTTTTTTTTGGTAATCCTTCTGTGGTACCTGTGTATCATAAGTGTTAGAGAAACCCTTTTATTCGTTTGCTGCAAAGATTAATTTTTAAATTTGTTCTATGTAGTTCCTTAAATCTCTTTAGTCTTGTTCGTTTTGTTACTTTAATAGCCATACTGCGCAGTTCCTAAAATCTCTTAAGTCTCATTCCTTTTGTTAATTTAAAAGTATTACTGTGCAGTTCTTAAAATCTATTTAGTCGTGTTTCTTTGGTTACTCTAATAGTCATACCAATAGAACCTTGCATTTAATGTTTTATAAGGACAAGAGATCAAAAAATGTTACATGGAAAGCGTTTGTCTTCCCAAACTCTGCACGATTTGTGGAAGTAATTTAGCAAATGAACTTTGTTATCCGTTATTCTAAATTGGTATCTTTAGGTTAACTTGTTCCCCATTTATGATTGTTATGTTTACTCGTGGTTTCTGATGTTATTCTCTGTGAATGTTTTTGTATTGTGGAAGTAGGACATCTAAATTCTATTCACTCAATTAAATTGTATTGATTGTGGAAGTAGCAAAAATTGCTTTGAAGTGAATGAATTCTTAATAGATTGATAACTTTTACCTTGCTATTGCTTTGCTATCTTGTTCAAGTTTCGTTGTTTTCATCATTTTTTGTAAGTGTTACTGCATTTTGGGGATAACTCTGATGAACTCTGCTAATTATTAATGAATGTTTTTACTAATGTTTTCTTTAATTTAATTCTGTTGTATGTTAACCTAAATTGGAATTTTTTTACTCTCCTATTTGCTTGTTATCACGGGAATTGAAAGATAACCTATTCCTTTTTAATTATTGCTGTTTTAATTGCAAATTTTGATTTTTCTTTGAATGTTATTGCGTTCTGGTAGTAGCATGCGTAAATCCTGTAAACTCTGTTAATAATCCAAGTAATGAATGTGTTTGCGAGTATTCCGCAAATGCATTCTGTCGAAGGTTTGACCTAAATTAGCGCTTTAATGCTGCCAGTTGCATGTGATTAGCGTAATAAAATCATATCTAATATATTTCCATTATTTATAGGGAATTTTTTAGATCATTTATTTCTGGACAGGACAGTTGATGTATTTTCTTTGGTGTATGGCAGTGGAAATTAGGGCTTCTCTTCAACATGATGGGGACTGAAAATAACATGACTGAAGAAGCTCTGCCTGTGTCTATGGCAGACTCTATGGTGAGTGTTTCACTTGATCAAACCCCACAGACATATATGTCCAATAGAGATTACAAAAGTGTATTGTCAGGGGGCTTGGCATATTCTGAAGCTCATCCTATGTCGCCTACAGAGGACCCTTTGCGGTCTTCAGACAGAGGTTTGATTCCGAAGGCTTTATCTCAGGATGAATCTCTTTTTGAATCTCTTTCAGATGCTGTATTCACTCCTTATGTTGGAGAGCCTATTGGGAATGGGAATTCTCGTGGCTTTGGGAATGATTCATTATTACAAACTAGTTCTTCTTCGATTTCAGAATTTCTGACAGTGATGGTGTTAAAGCCTCAGAAGGAACAGGAAAATAATGCAGCAATTCTTGTCCCTGGTGGGAATACATATGTGACATATCTAATTGAAACTCACACTAATATCCCAGAATTTGGTGACAAACAATTTAAGGTCAGGCGGCGTTTTCGCGATGTTGTGACTCTAGCTGATAGGCTTGCTGAGTCATATCGAGGTTTTATCATCCCTGCTCGCCCAGACAAAAGTATAGTAGAAAGTCAGGTCATGCACAAGGAAGAATTTATTGAGCAGCGGAGGATAGCTTTGGAGAAGTACCTTCGGCGGTTGTCTACACACCCGGTTGTTAGAAAGAGTAAGGAATTTATGTTGTTTCTTCAGGTTGAAGGGAAGCTACCTTTGCCTACAACAACAGACATGGCTTCAAGAATGTTAGATGGAGCTGCTAAACTTCCAAAGCAATTATTTGGTGCAGAAGGCAGTGCAGTGATTACTCCTGATGATGTTACTCAACCTGCAAAAGGAGGCAGGGACTTGCTTAGAATGTTCAAGGAGCTAAAACAGTATGTGACAAATGATTGGAGGGGTGCAAAGCCGCTTGTCATCGAGGAAGATAAGGATTTTTTGGAAAAGAAAGAAAAATTACACGAACTTGAATACCAGCTAAGCCAAGCCTCTCAACGGGTATGTGTGGAAGCATGCCCTATGTTGCTAGTATTATGTTCAATATTAGCAGGGTCTTTTTTATTGCTTTCTTAGTATGTTCATTCTTTATTCTTTATAAGTTTCTTATGTGTACCATTATTGATGCAAATTCATTTTCTATTGAAATCAAGTAAGGTCCATCAAACTTTTCCACAATGGCATTCATGCAATTTCAGTACACGAATGTTGGAAACAATTTCAAAGGTTTTACAAACAATCATGCTTTGTTCAAGAGCCAAGTATTTTTTTTGCCAAACATATTTTCTCTGCCTTTCCTTCGGCAGAATTTGATGATGAAATAACCTGTAGCCGGTAGGTCTAATTATAGTTTCTTTGGTCGTTTTCCTTAGGGTTATATCCGAACATAGGTATTAAGGAGGATACACAACATAACAGTAAAAGAGATTACTTTATATTATAGCTGGTTCTTAATTGGTGGAGTCATATTGTATACACTCGGACATACAATGCCAGAACAGGAATTTGATAGACATTGGAAACTCAATATTCAGTCATACTGAGGGAATATGTCAAAAAATTAAGTTTCCATTGTATGTCAAATTTCTGTTCTGGTGTGGTGTTGATTGGCTTTTGTTCTTGAATAAAGCAATCTTTGTCATGCTTCAAAAATATCAAATGTAGAAAACTATCATGAATTGAAAACCAGAAATGGTGGCTCTGAGATGTTTCTGCCTCATTGAAAACCAGAAACGACAGCCCTTCAAAGTAACAAATTGAAATTTCTTCAGTGCCATATGACAGATACATCTTGATATTTCTTCTAAAAGAAAGATAAAACTTTTGGAAGACTTCGAATGGACATTGGTATTGATTTCTGATGCATTTTTTTGATAGGAGTAGAAGATGCCTTGGTTTAACATTGGAATAATTTAATGCATATAATTTACATGTGAAGGTTCAAATATGATGGCATCCACAGGTTTCTTTTCAATTATCTTCATGCAAATGTGATGGGTGCTGCATTCTCAATGTTGAGGGTACATTTCAGAGTATAGCCCAATGGCTAGCAAGGAGTTGTGAATATTGCTAATGCATGTGCTATGAATCTGACCAAGCAATATTCATATATAATAAAATATTGATTATTCTGATTAATATTTTATTTATAATGGAGATTAAAAGTCACAGCAAAAGCAATTTTATTTTGAGCCACATAATAATGGAGTGAGGAGTTCTGGAAGAGATCAACCATGCAAACTCAGGAGATCATGGAAGAGAAGCCTGCCAAATTGTACTATTTATCTCAGAAAGGTAATTCATTCATCAATGTAGGGCATTGGCTCATATATTGCCAAGGTCAGATATCCAGTGCAAGAATGTTCTCTACTACATTGTAAGGGAGCGGCAATAATAATTTATTATGTGCTAAAATTCTCTTCGCAATGTGAAGATTTAAAATTCATATTGTCCTTTGCAAAATTGGCTGTGGGAATAAAAGTTATATATTTGTGCATATTGTTAAGTTTAATTAAATTCTGTGATCAAGAGGCTAGAACAGATGAAAGGTATAGTCTGGAATTTACTTCGAACTGCAGTAGTGTGAATGAAGGAAGCACAACACTTACTAATTTCAGTATTGTCATCTTCCCCGTTGGATGCATGTTATATATCTAAGTGAATGAGAGGGTACGTAGAGAAGAGATATGTCTTCCCATGTGGGAAGACACATCTCTTCCTACATACCACTCCTAATATCACTGCACATTAACAAAACAAATTATTTACTTGATCGATCGCGATTTATGATAAATCGTTTGATCTCAGCCCGATTACAAGAAGGGGTGTGACCGGTGGCAAACACTCTAATTCGATATTTATTTATAGTTTATTGTTAACGTATATACCACTATGTTAACATATAATTAATACATGTATTGGAAATGGTAAGACCGACATTACAAGAATTAACACTCCCTCTTAACTAGGGAGGACACATTTCATGTTAGAGAAAAATCACAATTCGTCCATTGATTGTGAAGGGAAGAGATATCACACCATAGTGATATCCAGAGACATGGTTCAACAATGAATATCAAGTCTCATGATACTCACCACAACTCATAGTTATCAAGTAAGGTATGTGCACTAGCATCAAGTCACATGATGCCTACCATATTGATAATGATTCATGGCATGTCCACGAATATTATGTCCATAATATTCACCATGAAGATCTCTATCATAATTATGGTTTATTTAATGATACCAACCAACTGATATCTACCATAATGTCTCAGAGATATATACTATCATGACATGTCCATAGATATCAAGTCACATGATATCCATCAAGATAGATAAATTGATAATTGTAAAATCGTCACCTTACAATATCAATTGAAACAAGTGTTCATTATTGAAAAGTCGTCACCCTTCAATAATGTTCACAGGAGGGCCCATGAAGTCATGGAGTCACACACATGACAAATAAAAGAGTTTACACATTAAACATCTTAAATATATTAGTATATCAGAATAAATGAGACTCTATCTCAAAATTAAATAACATTTTCAACCATACCAAGTTTATCTCTAAAGTGTTCAATCTTGATCCTGGAGAGAGGCTTGGTAAGAATGTTTGCAATCTGATCACCTGTACTAATATAATTGAGTCAGATCACATTCCTTTCCACCATATCTCGAACATAGTGATAAGGAATCTCAATGTGTTTAGACCTGTCATGAAATACTGGATTCATTGAAAGCTTGATGCAACTCTGATTGTCACAATAAATGACAGTAGGATTTAAGGACTGACCAAACAGTCCTACAAGCAGTTTCCGGAGCCATACTGCTTCTCTTGTTTCCATGGAGGCTGCAATGTATTCAGCTTCTGTAGAACTTTGAGCAACTGAAGACTGTTTTCTACATATCCATGAGATCATTCCTGATCCTAAACTGAAGCAACATCCGGATGTGCTTTTCCTGTCAACTACGCTTCCAGCCCTATCAGAATCAGTGAATCCATGTAGGTCAAGGTCTACATGTTTATATTTCAGACCAAAACCAATAGTTCCTCGAAGATATCTCAGAATATGTATTTCCCTAGGTTCACACATGAACTGACTTGGTGAATTAACAACATAACATATATCATGTCTTGTGTTTACCAAATACATCAGAGATCCAATAATTTGTCTGTAGAGGGTAGGATCTGCAAACTCTGATTTTGTAGCTGCTTCCTTTAACTTGTGCAGATTTGTCTCCATAGGTGTGGTCATGGATCTACAATCCATCATTCCAAATCTCTTGAGTATATCAATGGTGTATTTTCCTTGATTAAGGATTATACCATCTGCCTGCTGCCAAACTTCCAATCCAAGGAAGTAGTGAAGAATTCCTAAATCCTTCATATCAAACTCAAAGGCTAATTCTTTTTTGCATCAAGAAATACAATTATCCTCTCCTGTGATTAGTAGACCATCAACATAAAGAATAAGAATTAATAATTCACCATTGATTACTTTGTAGTAGAGATTTGGATCTGCTTCATTCTTGGAAAACCGTAATTCCAAGAGATAGTGATCAATTCTTTCATACCATGCTCTGGGGGCTTGTTTCAGTCCATATTGTTAGTTTTTAACACTTTCAGATTAATATAAACTCAGAAAACCAGAATTTAGTTTCTAACTAAATTGATTAGATGAAAGATTTATAGTTTTCCAGATTTAGGCATAACAAAGAAATGAACAAAATAAGAACAAGACACGGTTACCCTGGGAAAACCTCCTAGAAGGAAAAACCCAGCCAGAAAAGATCCTCAGATCTGATTATGAATTATGTTCATATGAGGGTTACAACACTTATCTCAAGTACTTGAAGGTGTGTGTACTTAGGACTGATAATCTCTTCCACAAAACTGCACTTCACAAGCATCAAGTAGTCACATCTGCACCTTTAACCCTTCCAACAGTAATTAGGTCCAAACCCTAGGTTGGTAATGTATGAAGTCTGCTCTTTGATGGACAGCAATCTTATCCCTTAGTTCGCTCTCTTCATTAATGAATTTCGCACCACAACTGGCATGTGTAGTTCGCTGATATGACAGGGATAAATCACTTTAATTGTAGATGTAGTCTTCCTCTTGAATTCGCATTGGTAGGCACATATATTTCGCATGGATGGAAAAACTGAATGAGTGAATGATAGAGTGAAGTTGGAGTTTATTTATATGGGGAATAATAATCTTAATCATGTCGGCTTGCATTATGATTTAATGACTTTAATTTATTTATTTAACCGAAATCATTAAGATAGGGTTGGCCCAATACATGGTGGCGTGTTGGCTTGAGTGTAGCGTGGGATCTTCATTTGATGCCGTGAGGTATAGGGCCCAGCCCTACACGTTGGGGAAGGCGCTGGCCCTCTTGGGCGGATTCCAATGTTGCCCATGGCAATCGGAATCTGCCATCCCTAATTATAATCAACACATATAGGGCTTTCTTTAATCTGCAGACATGTGATTCAGCCTTATGAATCACAAAACCTTCAGGTTGCTCCAAATAAACTTCTTCTTCAATCTTACCATTCAGAAAAGTAGTCTTAACATCCATTTGATGGACTTTCCATCCTTTAGATGCTGCAATAGCCAAAACTGCTCGGACAAAAGTGTATTTGGCAACAGAAGCGAATGTCTCTTCATAGTCAATACCTTTTTTTTTTGAGAAACCTCTGGCAACAAACCTTGCTTTGTGCTTCTCAATGCTGCCATCTGTTGCATGTTTGATTTTGAAGATCCATTTAGAAGATACCACAGATTTGCCTTTAGGCCTAAGCACAATATCCCAGACATCATTTTTCAGAATTGACTGATACTCTTTTGACATAGCATCTTTCCAAACTTGATGCTTGAGAGCATCTCCAACACAAGAAGGTTCTGCATCAATGGTCTCACTCAACAAGGCAACATATCTGGAAAATAGGTTAGGTCTCTTACTTTCTTTGAAGGTTCCCCTTTGGAGCAGCATAATTTTCAGCTTTTTGAAGCATCTTTTTAGCCCAAAGTGGTCTCTTCCTAGTTTCGGGATAATGTTCTTCTAAAGGTAAGTCTTGAACTTCATGCTTAGCGTTTTCAGGGGTCTCCCTCTGAATCTCAGGGGTGGGTACCCCATCCATGCTTGTAGGAGGATCTTGGTGTTCTAATTCATTAGAGCTTTTGGACCTCCTAAATGCTATGTCTTCTTCAAAGAGGACATCTCTGCATAGTTCAATTTGCCTTTGTCCAGGTATGTATACTCTGTAAGCCTTAGAGGTTTCACTGTACCCAACAAATACCCCTTTCTTTCCAGAAGGTTCTAATTTTGATCTCTTTTCTTTGGGAACATGAATATAGATTGGACACCCAAAGATCCGGAGATGACTTATGTCAGGTTTGCTACCAGTAAAGGCTTCTTCAGGGGTTTTTTTTATCAAGAAGAGAATGAGGACATCTATTTTGAATGTACACAACTGTCCTAGATGCTTCAGTCCAAAATGAGATTTCTATATTTTGGTCAAACAACATAGCCCTAGCAGCTTCTACTATAGGCCTATTCTTTCTTTTAGCTACCCCATTTTGTTATGGGTTATAAGGTACAGTTAACTCCCTCTTAATCCCTGCATTTATACAATAATCTTTAAACATATCAGAAGTGTCTTCCCCCCCATTGTCTGTTCTTAAGGTTATGATTTTCTTACCTGTCATGTTTTCTGCAAGAGCTTTGAATTCCTTAAATTTAGAAAGGATTTCTTCAAACTCTTTGTACCTCAGAAAATATATCCAGGTCTTCTTAGAATAATCATCTACAAATATTACATAATATAAAAATCCTCCTAAGGAGGGTACAGACATGGGTCCACATAGATCAGAATGAACTAATTCTAATACATTTTTGGATTTACTGTTACTAGAATTGAAGGACCCTTTAGTGTTCTTTCCCAAGGCACGCCCCTTGCATGCTCCTTTAGAACTGTGACTTAGCTTGGGTAAGCCAATCACCATCTTCTCTATTTTAGGTAGGGCATGGAAATGAAGGTGCCCTAATCTTCTGTGCCAAAGTTCATTCGAATCTGGAGTGTCATGAATCAAGGCTTGAGGTAGAGTGGTGCAAAGTTTGTAGAGGCTCCCTTGTCTTACTCCAATGGTGTGGGCTTTCTTGATGGTGGAGTTCTTTGGCCAAGCAAGTACCTTTCCTTCCATAAAGGTTAATCTGTAACCCTTATCTTCAAGTGCAGAAACTGAGACAAGGTTTCTCTTTATACCAGGTACAAATAGAACTCTAGTCAGCTGTAGGGATATGCCTGACTTTCGGTTGATAATGCAGGTTCCTATTCCCATAACTGGATAATTTGAGTCATCACCAATTGTCACTTCTTCATTTGAATTTTCCACAAGTGTATCTAGGTGCTCACAAAATCCAGTGATGTGTCGAGATGCTCCGCTATCAATCACCCATGTGTTGGAACTGGAGGTGACTTGACTAGAGAGGGCTGAGTAGAAGACTAGTCTCTCAGAATCACTCCCTTTCTTAACTTCTACCATTGAAGCCTGTTGTTTGATCCTGTCTGGACACTTCATTGCATAGTGCCCATATTGGTCACATCTGAAACATTGTACTTCAGAAATGTCTCTCTTCTTCTTTGAAGACCTTTTTCCATTTGAGCCATTGTCCCTTTTTCTCTTAAAGTTCTTCTTCTCTCCTTGTGGGAATTTGAGTTTAGAACTTGAATGTCCTCATTGCCATTGTTTTGTTTTATTCCTCTTGTGACAAGCCGAGATTCCTCTTGAATACAATCGGTTTTCAATATATCAAACTTAGGAAATTTAGAATGAGCACTGATTCCTTGAATGAATGATTCACATGAGGCAGGAAGTCCATTTAGGGCCATCTTAGCAAGTTCTTTGTTGTCTACTAGATGTCCAATAGTGGATAGTTGATCCCTAAGCTCAGTGATCCTCAAGAAATAGGATGTAACTGTCTCTCCTTTATTCATCTTTATATGGTGTAGTTGATTCTTCAAGGTGAGAGCCCTGCTAGTGTTGTTGATTTCATTTTTGTCAGCTAGGGCTTTGAACATCCGAAAGGCCGTCTCATATTTAGAAATAACTGGCACAATGTGGTCTCTCACTGAATCCACAATTATCTTAAGAGCCTTCTCACTGTCCTTGCTCCATTGAATTTTCTCCGTATCATCAGAGGGTTCAGGAATTTCACTTTTGACATGGGAGTCAATTTTATTTTCTTTCAAAACAAGCATGATCCTGAATTTCCAAGATACAAAATTTGATGCTCCATCTAGTTGATCTTCAAACCTAACTCCGGTTGCCATTAGGATTATAGGAATGTGATCTACTAAGAGCCGGGTGAATGTCTATCTGATCGTTACAGAATTTAATTTGATCTTCCTTAACTTAGCTCTGATACCATGTTAAGTTCAATTAAATTCTGTGATCAAGAGGCTAGAACAGATGAAAGGTATAGTCTAGAATTTACTTTGAACTGCAGTAGTGCGAATGAAGGAAGCACAACACTTATTAATTTCAGTATTGTCATCCTCCCTGTTGGATGCATGTTATATATCTAAGTGAATGAGAGGGTACTTAGACAAGAGATATGTCTTCCCACGTGGGAAGACACATCTCTTCCTACGTATCACTCCTAATATCACCGCACATTAACAAAACAAATTATTTGCTTGACCAATCGCGATTTATGATAAATCGTTTGATCTCAGCCCGATGACAAGAAGGGGTGTGACCGGTGGCAAACATTCCAATTCAATATTTATTTATAGTTTATTGTTAATGTATATACCACTATGTTAACATATAATTAATTCATGTATCGGAAATGGTACGACCGATGTTACAAGAATTAACACATATTACATAATGTAAATAAAATGGGGTTTATGTGCAGAGATGATCCATCCTTTCAAAAACATTTAAAAGCTTGCTTTTTGATTACACTTGTGTGGATTTGGAAGACAAGTCAATCTTTAAGATAAATAATGTGTGTAAAGATTCAAAACTCAATGTTCTGTTTTGAAGGCAGAGTTGAGACTTGAAAAGTCAATTTGTAAATTAAATTATAATAACTTTTCTTAAGAATCCAACCCCGCTTGAACAAGTATGAGAACATTTAGCATTGCTTAGTTGGTTGCATGAAATAGAAAATGCTTACACGCTTGTTTGCTAACCTGGAAGGAAACATACCTTGCTTTGGTTGCATTTGTTCCCACAAATTGGTGTAATGCCAATGCCCACTATGGCCTTGACATCCATCGCCATTTCACTTGCATTAGTGTCCTTAGCTATCTTGGTCCTTGTAACTAAAACATTAACTATAGCTACCATGATGCCTGATAGCCATTTGCTCATGTCAAGCTATCCTGCAAATTCTTGCCATCTCAACAGCTTCAACTGTTATAATTTTGGGTGCAGTTAGTGGCAGTCTGATAATTGCTATGATAGGAGTCTCTATTGCCTCCATTGCCAGGAAGCAACTAACAAATGAAGTTTAATGGTTCTAGCTGTATGAATTTTAAGTTTCAAGAAGGAACTCGACAACTAGAAGGGCTTGTTACTAAATTGAAGCTTTCAAAATGAAGAAACTTTACTAATGAAATGTCCACAATTTCAAGAACCTTCTGACGTGTTATGTGACAATAGAGATATGGATGGAAATCTCTTTCAATGATCAATCTTTGAGACTTTTCCAACATCATTAATTTGAAGAGTTATGGGGAGACCTGAGTGAAGGTTTCAAGACAACAGTGGAGTAAAGAGAAGACTCATAATGTCATGGAATTAGTAGCTTGCTTGTGGAATACAAACATTCCACTCATGAATATTCACTTTGTGACAACTCATTCCACTCATGAACTTTAAGAAGAAAATGTATACAACTGTTTTGATCTGTGGAGGTGGGACTGCATAGAGAAATGGAACCATGTATTTTGGAGCACACAAGTTCCTGAAAGGCACAGACCGAAATAGCCCACTGAAGATCACATTGGGACTGTTCTTTTAAGCAGCTTACAACAGAAGATCCTTATGAAGGTGTAAGTTGCGCAATAAAGAAATCAGTCTCACTATGCTTACTTTTGATGAGAAGGTGAAATCCAGTAATATATTCATATCATAAAACATCTACATGATGGATACTGAGCTTGCACAAGGTTATATTTTTGTCCCAATGGTGAAGATGCTGTTAGAATAATATGATCAAGTTCATACAGCACTCTTCAAGAAAAAGATTATAGCATTGAATAAGAAGAAAATGCATCAGTTGAGTACTTCTCATTTAAAGAGATTCAGTTGATTTTGCTTCTGACACAACTTTAGGGATTCCATCTCCATGACTTTCAAGGGAAAATAAATTATAAGGCTATCTGGTTTCAACATCTCTTAAGCTTGAGAGAAGAAAGGTTGATACTGAAGAAATTGAAGAACTTATACAAGTATTGTACTTATTTAAATATGATTCAATATATGTCACCCTGATTAATATCAAATACACTAATGACATTGTTACTCTACATGTATTTACTACTATACCTGTACAACTTCAGGGGTTCCATCTCCATAACTTTTGTGATGAGATGCAATTTGGAGTGCACAAAGATCAAACCCTCAGTTTCTTTTGTACCGAATTGGCTGTGCTTAACTAAGTAGATAAAGGAGTATGCACTTCAATTCCTCTCAATCAAAGAAGAACTCACAACACGTATAATTGTTGAATCACTTTAACTTTGGGCAAAATAAGCTATTTTCAATGAATTCTTAGGATGAGGGGATAGGGTGATGTGGGGATGGGGAACCATGTAATGTCCCCTAATTAGTTACACTTTTATTTAACCTAAATTTGGCCAAATCGATAAACAAGTAATTGGGTTTTATAGGCGTACCTTTGTATACTATTTTCCCGCAACAAAATTAGAGAACATATATGAAATAATACTTAAAACTGAAATATGAATTATATTAAATGATATCAAATCTGCTATATTAATGACTGTTAGAATTATAATTGTTGAATATAGTCAGATTTTTACATTCCTAGATGAGATCAGATTATTATATAAAGTCAGTTTGTAAATCAGTCATTAATCAATTCCTTTAGTCCATTAGTTCGATAAGGGGGTCCAAGAAACCATCCCTCCTAGGCCCAAGGGCAGAATACCATATCCCCCTTGGCTCCATATGGCAGGTGTTAGGCATCCATCATGGAGTGGAGTATCCAGCGAGGTGTTCTATTGCCGTTCCCCCTCATCACAACCTCCTCTCTTAAACCCAAGAGCAGATGCTTCACCTCTCTTGGCTCCATGTGGCAAGTGTTAGGCATCCACTATGGAGTGGCGTACTTAAGAGAGCCCCTCATTCACAATGAATCATTTATTATATTTATTCAGCTCATCATCTTATGGTAATTCATTATATCTGATATAATTATCACATTATAGTACTTTAGTACCTCATATTGTGTTATATCAACATTTTCTGTTAGTATCCTTATATCAGTATTAACCATTCATTGTCACCATTATTATAATTAGTTTGTTAATAATAATATTACCATAATCTGTGTGACCTGAATCTGATTGTATCATGTATTCCTGAGATTATGTGCAGATATATATATTTATATGTTATTGTTAAAATAATATTTAATATTATTACTGTTAATGGTCAATAATGAAACTGGCTGTTAGACATCTTAAATGTCTAAAGTAACAGGTAGTTAGAAGGTGTCTTCTTAAATATCTACAGTGTTTTGTATTTCTATAAAATGTAATCTTTTCCCAGTTTATAAATGATGAAGATATTTTTACTAGTGAATCTGTTATTCACATGGTATTAGAGCCTAGGGTTTTTGTGTCTAACCCTAAAAATCGCGGATTTGTTTAAGGAAGAAATTCGAGGGTTTGAAACCTTTGTTCTGTGCATCGTTTTTTTTCCTTCGCGAAAATTTCGCGACTTTTTATGGGCCCCTTATGCGATTTTTGCGACTTGAAAAGTCGCAATTTATCTGCAAACCCACGTCTCTTGCTATATTTGCAATTTTTCTGGGCGGCGGTTGCGATTTTCATTGCATTTTTTCCATGATTTTTTCAGGCTAGGGTTTGCATTTTGAAGGCTTCGCGTTTTCTAAGGCGGCGGTGGTGTGACTGGGCGTGATTTTTTGTGTGTTTCCTACGACCTTCCACGGTTTTTTCTTGCTTAGCGTTGATTGTTTGTAGCGGGATTTTTTTCGTGATCTGCAACCATTTTTCCGGCCCTGCTAAAAACGGCGATGGGATTCTGTGTTGGGTTTGTAGTTGCGCGACCTAGGGTTTAAACTGTAAACTACGTATCTGTTTTTTTGGGTCCTTTTTTTTCGCGGCTAGGGTTTCTGCACATTCACCTAGGGTTTTGACCCTCCGTTTCAAGGTGGAATTTTATTCTAATTGCAGATTCTTGGTGGGTTTTTCGAGAGCTTTTCTAGGTTGTCGTTTGATTTTTCTGGTCTTCCGGAAAATTCACCCTTGAAAACTGCTAGGGTTTCAGTTTCTATTTCAGAATCCGAGTTGCAGAACTTGTTTTCATCTGCTGTTTTTTGTGCCTTGGAATCCATGCCTTCACCAGTTCGACCTCGGGGTACATGATGGCATCTTTGACGAATATAATGCTCGAAAGCAGCCAAAAGTTCAACGATCTCAACTACAACACTTGGAAGCACAATATGCTAACCATTTTTGAGTACTGATGTCTTGATGCAGTTGTTTTCGGCACGTCTCAACGTCCAACCACTGCCGACAAAGATCAGGACAAATGGGATGAGTGCAACCGGGAAGCTGTCATGCTCATTAAACTCTCTGTCACTGATGAGAAGCTATCTCAGGTACCATCTGACAAAATAACGAAGGAGATATGGGATCATTTGAAGAGTCTCCATGAAACCTCTGACAAGAGCTAAGCATTCTTTCTGAAGAACATGCTCTTTTCAATTATGATGGATGAAAGGACACCTCTGTAGGATGACTTGACAAAGATCAAGGACATCCGTGACCAACTTGAGGCGATTGGTCGCACAATGCAATGGAGGAAGAGGACATGGTTGTCATCACTATGAAGAGTTTGCCCAACTCTTATGAGCATTTCATCAAACCGCTCAATATCACTTCCTTGACGTCGATTTGAAGTTTTCCGATCTTTGTAACAAGCTTTTACAGCAAGATCGGTGGCGCTAGCAGTACCAGTTCCACCTCCATTGAGTAAGCGTTCTCTGCCAAATCTTCTGCTAAGAACAAAGGGAAGGCTTAATCTTTTCAGCCGAAAGGCTCTAGTTCTTCTCAGGACAAGAAGAAGAAGAAGAATGTTAAGTGCAATTATTGTCATAAGTTTGCTTCACATGAAGGCCGAGTGTCCAATTCGATTGGCTTCTGAACAAATGAAGCAGGGAGGGTCTCAATAGAAAGCAAATGTCGCAAAACACTCAGAGCAGAAAGAATTTGCATTCTATGCTTTTATGGCCAAGAGAACAACTAATCCAGTACACTCTTCTGCCTGGTATATTGATTTAGGAGCTTCATGACACTTTACTCATCATTGGGATTAGTTCACGAAATTTGAACCATTCTCAGATTCAGTCATCTTCAGAGGAGGAGAAGAGTACACAGTTGCTGGTAAGGGCACTGTCCAGATTCACTTAGGAGGTAGAAATTTAATTTTTCTTGATGTCTACCATTCTCAAATTTAGTCATCTTCAAAGGAGGAGAAGAGCACACAATTGCTGGTAAGGGTACTGTCCAAATTCACTCAGGAGGTAGAAATTTAATTTTTCTTGATGTCTACTATGTTCCAAGCATGGAACATAATCTCCTCTTCGTCAGTCAGATCATGATGCATTCTCCTCAATTAGATGTTGTATTCAGTTCGTCCATCTGCAACATTGTTGATAGGGAGACTTGTACTACAATCGCTATGGGACTTGAGGATCATGGTTTGTATAGACTTGCTGATTCTGGCGATTCTCAGGGGCACGCTTTGGTTGCTAGGAGTACATCCATCATAACACTTTGGCATCAGCGTTATGGGCACTATCTCTCTCAGTTATATCGGGAGGGTTTGGTTATTGGTCTACCTGAGATCCAACCTCAAAATCGTGGAGTTTGTGTAGCCTGTCAAGCTGGGAAGCAACATCGGACACCATTCTCGAATGGTGATTCTTGGCGAGCCTCCAAGGTCCTTTAGTTGGTTCACGTTGATGTATGTGGGCCAATGAACACTCCATCTGTTACTGGTTGCAGGTACTTCTTGTTGTTTATGGACAATTTGAGTCGTAAAATGTGGGTGTACTTTTTGAAAAATAAATCAGATGTGTTCACTACATTTCAGTAGTTTAAGGCTTTAGTTGAAAAAGAATCCGGTTCTCAGATTGTGACTCTAAGGTCAGATAATGGAGGGGAGTTTTGTTCCAATGACTTCTCTACATTTTGTGCTACACATGGCATTAAATGCAAACTCACCACACCGTACACCCCTCAACAAAATGGTGTCGTTGAACGTAGGAATTGCACCATTGCTGAAATGGCTCGTTCTATGATAGAGCATTGCAATGTTCCTAAGAAATACTGGGCTGAAGCAGTTTGCACTGCAGTCTACCTTCCGAATCGGTCACCTACACATGCTGTCAAGAAGATGACTCCTGAAGAAGCCTGGTCAGGACGCAAGCCTAAAGTGGGCCATTTGAAAGTCTTCGGTTCTACGGATGATGTATGGATTCCGGACACCAATCGTGCTAAGCTAGATTCAAAGAGTCAAACATTATGTTTACTAGTTACAACGACAACCACAAGGCCTATAGGTTGATTGATGTGGAGACAGATCGTCTCATTCTCAGTCGTGATGTTGTGGTTGATGAGACTACTCGTTTATTTATGCCTCCTATTACTCCTAGTCTTGCGACTCCGTCTATGAAGACTCCTGATTTTGGTGTTCGTCTTCCTCTTGGTTCCCATGATGGGAGGGCTTCAGAGTATCCTGACTCTGAAGATGAGGAATCTACCGATCCAACACCACTTGATTTGTCACAAAATTTCCATCTAGATGACTTTGTTCCTTAAACTCCAAGGGATGTTGTTCCTCCAATGCCAGATGCTGGTACTTCTACCCTTAGGCCTAAATGGTGGGCCAAGACAATAGGAGATCTTCGTGATGATGAGCTTCTTGAGGATAGATCAGTTCGCTGCAAGAGAAAGCAACAAAATATAGTCAACTTTGCACTTATGGCCAACATCCACAGCATCCACGAGCCCCAGACATATTCCGAGGCTAAAGGCATTCCTGAGTGGGAGAAAGCTATGGAGACAGAATACCATAGTCTTCTAAAGAAACCTATCAGCTGTAAATGGGTTTACAAAGTCAAGTATCACGCAGATGGTACTTTGGATAAGTACAAGGCCAGATTGGTTGCTCAGGGTTTTACACAGTGGGAGGGCATTGACTACGAGGAGACTTTTGCTCCTACTGCCAAGATGAGTACCATTCGTCTTCTTCTCGCCATTGCAACTCAGTTTGGATGGAAACTTCACCAAATGGACGTTCAGAGTGCATTTCTCAATGGTGAGTTTCAAGAAGAAGTTTATATGATTCAACCTCCTGGCTTCAAGGTTCCTGGTAAGGAACATTAGGTTTGCAAATTGTTAATTGCCCTATATGGCTTGAAGCAAGCCCCTCGGGCTTGGAATTTCAAGATTGATCAGTATTTTGTTGAACATGGTTTTTCAGTGCAGTCCCTCTAACACTAATCTGTATGTCAAGCTCTCCAGTGATGATATCCTCTTTCTTGTTGTCTACGTGGATGACTTGATCATCACTGGTAATTCAACACATTTGATTACAGCCATCAAACAGGACTTGTGCCAAGCTTTTGACATGACAGATTTGGGGCTTCTCCATTATTGCTTAGGTGTCAAAGTGTGGCAGACTGATGAGAGTATCTTTATTTCACAATCCAAGTATGCTCGTAGTTTGCTTGACAAGTTTCGAGTGTAGGATTGTAAACATGCTTCCACACCTATGGAGAAAGGGCTGAAGTTATCAGCCAAGTCTGATTCACCCGCAGTAGACAAAACCAAATTTAGGCAACTAGGAGGCAGCCTCATCTACCTCACTGCAACTAGACTTGACATCAGTTTTGCTGTTAGCTACATCTCTCGCTTCATGATAACCCCAAAAGCTGATCATTGGATTGCAGCGAAGCGAGTACTGCGATATGTGAAAGGCACTTCCATCTATGGCATTCTGTATGGTAGGTGCAACGATCCAAAGCTGATTGGTTATTTTGACTCAAATTGGGCAGGCTCAGTGGATGACAGAAAATCCACTTCTGGGTACGTATTCAATTTGGGTATTGGTGCCGTCACTTGGAGCAGCAAGAAGCAACAGGCCGTGGCTCTTTCCTCGATCGAAGCTGAATATCGGTGAACAGTCAAGGCCACATGTGAGGCAGTTTGGCTTCGGAGGATGCTCTCTGACATGCAGATGCCACAGACAGGTCCTTCTCCCTTGTATATTGATAATCAAGGGGTGCTCAAGCTGGCCAAAAATCCTGTCTTCCATGAACGTACCAAGCATGTCGAGCTTCATTGTTCCGACAGCGGATCAGACTGCAGATATTCCCACCAAGTCTCTAAGCCCGGATAAGTTTGTAAAATTTAGGGGGTAACTTGGTGTTTTTGATAGATTGACCATTAAGGGAGGGTGTTAGAATAATATTTAATATTATTACTGTTAATGGTCAATAATGTAACTGGCTGTTAGACATCTTAAATGTCTACAGTAACAGGTAGTTAGAAGTAGGTGTCTTCTTTAATATCTATAGTGTTTTGTATTTCTATAAAATGTAATCTTTTCCCAGTTTATAATTGATGAAGATATTTTTTACCAATGAATCTGTTATTCACAGTTATGTCAGACTGTATTGTCATTTTAATGCTGTTTGAATAAATAGATAAAAATTACCCTCTCAACTTAATATGTTATTGACTGTCTTTGATTTAATTAGAACATCTCCCTTTAATTTATACTTATTGATGCACAGAACAGAATTTAAATATGTATACCATACTGGCATATATATATACTTTAATGCTAATTCAGAAAATGCATGCTTGTACGTACCTGTTACTGCTCTAATTGTTCTTTCTTATCCCACTAACAGAATGGAAATTCCTTTTCGTACTCTCTTCTATTCCTTACCAGCAGGCTTAGGCGAGTCTTCCCTTATTTTTTCCTTCTTATCCATACTTGCACATGGGGAGGGGTATTTATCTTGCCCACCATCGTGGAGGAAGGCCACATCAGTTCCCTGAGGTAGTGCTTATGAGGGGTCACTACCCTTTGGCCAAGCGGGGCCCTCCATGGTCAGACATGAGGATCACAGTCAGCCCACTGATTCATACTAGCCTTTAGCTGTCGGGGAAAACCACTATCATTGCATATTATTAATATATATATTTTTAATGTATTTTTTTATTTTTATTTTTTCTACTATAAATGTGGGGATATGACAAACCAAGGGCCTAGATTTGGGGATGGAAAATAGCCAAGTTTTGAGGGTAGCACCCCTCGTAGGGTTCGGGGGCCACCATTTTCACAATTATATCCTAACCGTTTTTTTGCAATCAACTCAATTTTACTCTTTCTGATCACTTAGATCCCAAAGTGGGCGAGGTAAGAGCATACTGCAGTAGAACGAGGATATTTGTAAATTATAAAATTAATTGAAAAGTGTTGGTGGCAAGCCTACCAACTTACAATTAAAACGAAGTCAGAGAATCATTCAAGCATGCCTACCAACTTAAAATTGTGGATTAACTCACTCGATTCCTATGCACGCCATGCAAGGCAGAGATTGGTAGAAAATAAAATGTGATCCATTGGTACTACCTTCCAAGAATTTCTTTCAAAGAAAATACTTGGAAATGAAATTTTTTGGTGAAATACCTTCCAGATTATTACAATGATGAATAATATTCATTGACCAATATATTTAAATCAAACCTAGATACATATTTCCATAATTTTGAATATGAGCGTTTTGTAAAACAGTTGGTATGAAACTGAAGCAAATAAATTATTGCCCGGTATGAGATGTTGAAACCTTTGAGTGATGTAATATGTTGAAGGTGTCAATGCGTCATTGCTGACTTGCTTGTTAATTGCTGAAATTCTTTGTATGATCATTAAGAATGAATATAACCAAACAAATATACTGCTGCAAACTGAACTAGACAGCTCAACGAGTTGTTTGACACAATTTGGGAACAGTTATAGACTGATATAACTACTGTAGCCAACTGATGTGCATTACTGACCAACTATACAGGTGCCCAAGAATGGAATAAAAGGCTGCAAGCCGTCACAAAAATGTTGCAATTTATAGAAATAAATTATTTGATAGCTAGTATACATCAATATCACCTTAAAGCCACCTTATTTTATGGCATTCATAAAGTTAACTCCTTTCAAAAGCCACGGTTGGCTAATAAAAATTCTAAAGCTGATCAATTCTCAAAAATGGTGATAAAAATCTGTTTTTTTTAAGTGACCATTAGAGACAATTGGAAACAACATAGTTGGCAAACTTGGCGAGTACTTGTTAGTTTTTCACCATGCTGAGTTACTTCCCTTTTTTTGGCAAGGACTTGCCAGAAACTCTGAGTTTAAAAAGAAAACTTGCCAGATGCATTGAAAATGCAAAACACAAAAAAAATAAAGAAAAAAAGTGGAAGGAAGGGGAAAAAAAAGTCACACTTCCTCACCCACCACTCGGAGAGCAAATGTTTTTCACGAATAATGTGCCAAATACCTAGTTTCTTCCTTAAGTAATAAAGTTGTGAAAATGGTGTGCTGCATAAAGTTGTGTGTGGTTTCAAAATTGATATCTCTCAGTGTTTTTCAATATCTTATATCTTTGAGCTAACTTTAGAATCATTGCAAGCCACAGAAATATCAATTGTTGCTCCACTTAGCATCTCTTTTGTTTCCATAGTGTAAATGTCTTGATATAGATGTCCTCTGGTAGAAATGATTTTCACATTATCGTATAAACATGTGCATGCTTTGTACCTTACATTTATTGTAACATTACAAAACTGCCCACAAAAATTATATTGATCTATGTTCGCAATTTCTATATAAAATGTAACATTATTTACACAATCTCTTAAAAGTGACAAAATGTCACTGTTTCTGAAGAGGAGCCTGAGTGCATCAGGTCTTTTCAATCATTATCACCGACTACCCATAGAATTACAATCAGTTGTTTTAGGGAGGTTAATGCAAACTCTTGCACTGATATGCCCTGCTTTATCAAAAAGGGCTTTCAGACATTCTTTTGGACCTGAAGGAACAGTTGAAGAAAACAAGAGTTGTGTAGGCAGTGCTTAGTGCAAAGAATTTTTCTCATGACAGCATGTAGAAAAATACATCTGTTCTGAACACAAAACTCATTGCACCTGGGTTTCTAAAATTGTAGTGTGCGATAAATCG
Source organism: Cryptomeria japonica (assembly GCF_030272615.1). Taxonomy (NCBI): domain Eukaryota; kingdom Viridiplantae; phylum Streptophyta; class Pinopsida; order Cupressales; family Cupressaceae; genus Cryptomeria; species Cryptomeria japonica. Next base: position 281,506,996 of record NC_081406.1, on the reverse strand, counting down.
GTCATGGAGGTCTGATTTATTAATTATATAATCTTGCACATACAAGCATACAAAGGAATTCAAATTTCAACATTCTGTGCATGTTTAAACCCTGCTATAACCATTGTAAATAAGCTGAAAACCCTTAGGCCTAACAGTAATAATTTATAATACCGTGTCACAAGAATGGCAAATAGGTTGATGATTTGTTATCATATAATTATTTATCTAGCTGGAGTTAGGAAATAAAATATAAAATGATTATGGTGGTAAATAAAATATAAAATGATTACAGTGAGATTGTACACTAGCAATTGTCAACTGTGGTGTTTATACCATTAATTAAAGTATAAATATAAAAAACCTAACTGCTGGTTGTTTGTATTTGAGTGTAGGCTGAGTCACTGGTTAAATCTCAGCAAGAGCTTGGAGAAACGCTGGGAGAGCTTGGACTAGCATTTATTAAAATTTCAAAGTCTAAAAGTGCAGAATCCATTTCAAATACTCATACGGTTTATGCAAGGAATGCAAAATTTATTGGTACTGCAGCAGTAAAACACAGTAGATTCATTCGAGAGGCAAATGCACGAGCAGTAAATAAATTGGTATTTTTGATACTGATGGAATTAAGCAGACTTTTGTGAAATTCATCAATTTTTTTGCTTACTCTTGTTTGATAAATGTTTTCAGCCCATGGGTTGTGCATCCTAGAAATTTATGTTAAATTATTTTCTGGTATTATGCAGGATCAGCTACATGAGTACCTTAGCTTGATGCAGGCTGTACATACAGCATCATCTGATCGATCTAATGCTTTATTAACTGTACAAACATTGATGTCTGAACTTTCTACAATGACTGCCCGGGTTGAAAATCTTGCAGTTGCATCCTCAAAAGTATTTGGCGGTGACAAAAACAGGACTCGGAAAGCAGAGGAATTAAGGAATGCTATAAAGGTTACAGAGGAGGCACGGGATCGTGCAATAAAGGAGTATGAACAGATCAAGGTAATGAGTTTCTGACATATGTCATATTCTTCTTTATGAATGGTTATCCAAGTTGTGTGACAGAATCATTGTGTAAGCACCAGCACAATTTTTTTTTTCTTCATAGAGTTCTCATGTTTGTTTCGTAACTGTGCTGTCTGCTTTTCAAACAATCATTCAATTTTATATAAAGGACAATTTTTTTATGTGAAATTGTTCAACAACTTAGGAATGGGAAATACAAAATTTGGCTAGTTGAAATTCTAAGGCCGCATTGACTGTATCAAGAAATACGATAAGAGGAGTTGACTTATCAAAGCCATACCTGTGGTGCATGCTTGAGTCAAATCAAAACCTTTTACTGTTTTGTCAATGTTGAGTTCCTAAAATTAAGGTCAGTTTAGTTCCTATTGGAATTTTATGTTTGATAAAAGGAGAGATGAGAAAAATGGATTATGGAACAAGAAAAAGGAGGAAAAAATGTAAAATGGAATATAAAATGAAAAAAAGGGAAGATAGTAAAATTTGTTGCTCCAAATGTATTATGAGCTACCTCCTCTTCTTGATTTCTTTGATGCATTTTGCTTTTTCTTTTTGCTTTCGGGTCATTTACTTTTCCTTATTTGTTAGTCTTAGATTTTTTCTTTTTAGGGTCTAGATAGTGATATTTTTGGAGTGTGGGGGTTAGGGGAAATGTAGTGTTTGCATGACCAAATCCACTCATTGGGAATTGTGAGTCTTTTTGAAATCAGCGAGTCTATAAAACTTAGCAAGCCTTTGAAATGAGTTTGCGGCCTTGTTTTGGCCTGCTCAACTTGGGATTTGCCAAGTTTTCTAGGCAATCTCACAAGTCTTGTGATAATGATCTCAATATTGCATGACACATGGAAGTATATTAATTATTCTGTGCAATCTCTGGGTGGTTAGGGGAAAGGCAGTATTTGCATGGCCAAGTCAACTTAATATGGGACTCATTGGGTGTTCAGGGGAAAGGCATGATCAATGAGTCTTTGGAATGAGTTGCAGGCCATGTTTTGGCCGTCTCAACTCGGTACTTGCCAAGTTTTCTGGGTGTTTGATGAATTTTGTGATTATGATCACAATATCACATGACACATGAAATTATATTAACTATTCTATGCAATCTCTAATCCATAGTTCACAGACTCTGACTTGGAGAGTACTTCGCAAGCCCAAAATTTTCAACTCGGCAAAAACTCGGCCAATACTCGACAAAAACTCGGCAAAAACTGGGCAACTTAGAAGGTACTAAAAATTAAAATCTCTTCAAGAAACTTTTTTTTGTTGTAAAATTTGATTACACAAATGTATTAATCTAAAAATTGACATCTCAAAAGAGAAAATGCATGGTTTTATAACCAAAACATGTGGAAAATGCAATTTAACCAGTGTTTTACTTGTGTTGACATTTTTACCCTTGTTTTTTTTTGATTGGTAATGGGCACTTTTTAAGGTGCCGAACATTATTGCTGTTCAAATCTGCGAGCACGCTAGCCCAGCAAAAGTACCAAGCCTGCGAGCATAGCAGCCCAGCGGGGATTTGAACCTTGGTGGCGATTTCACCAAGCAAGTGTTTTAACCGCTAAACTACGTGGGTCACCCCTTTACCCATGTTTTTTTGCGTCTATAAAAATGGAGAGTATTCGGTAACTCGGAAAGCACTCACAGAGTTTGCAAACTATACTCTAAATCTAACAACAGTGGGTGAGGTTTTATTCTTAACCAACATGTTAGCAATTCGACCTAATATATTTCAACCACAAGTTACCTTTAGCCCTATATGACTAACCCAAGAGTATTTCACATACATGCTTGCTACTCATAGCCTCAGTGTAGTCCATGCATCTTTTTGGTAGTTTAGATAGATATTAAAAAATGATATTTGTATACAAAATTAAAATAAGTCTTGAAGTAAAAATATTTTATATCTTTTTGAAGACTTTTGCATGGTTTTTATGCTTTATTGCATTACTTTGAAAAAGGAAATACCTCTTCAATAAAAGATAAAGTAAAGACTGTCTAAAATAAAATAATTCTTAAGAGTTAAAATTGTCTTATGTGTTTTCTTATCCATCTGCTCACCTATTGTTTGTCCATGTGTGTATGTAGTAGTTTAGAAAGACACTAAAAAATGATACTCATATAATTGGAAAGAAAATAGTTTCCTTGTATTAATCTTAAACTATTTTAGGATTGTACACAAGTATGCAGTATTCAAACTGTATTAATTCATGGTGTTTGCAAATGATGAAGTAATATATATGAGAATATGTATATTCTAAACCAGCATAAATATCTTAAATACATCTATCGAAAAGATGCTGAGAGATACCAGTCAGTCTCAAGGGGCTTATCTCTCTTATGTAACAAATTCATAGGCACCTCAAGACTGATACCTCTTGGCGATTTTTAGATAGAAGTATTTAAAATAATTATGCTAGTTATGTAGATGTTTGTCCTTTGTGGTCACAGCTCGGCATAGGTCACAATGCATGCATTGAAAGCATACGATCTCTATCTAGGAGAATATTCTAATGCAGGTTTTTACCTTCTCCATTGGTCATCTGACATCAGATACTTCCATTGCTTATGACAGTTGTGTAATTTAGGTGGATTGATGATACAAAAATTGTTGTCTTCTATTTCTGGTTGGAAACAAAGATTGTGGTTACTTGTTGTTAAGATTAAACTTTTGATGCTTTGCTTCTCTCTTGCAGGAAAATAATAGAAGAGAACTTGTGAGGTTTGAAGCAGAAAGGAAGATTGATTTCTTTGACATGTTGAAGGGATTTGTACATAGTCAGGTGGTTACTTCCCTATTTTCATGAATTGAGTTTGTTTATGGTTCCTTGTCTGACAACCTTGTTGTTATGTGATTGTCTTAATGGAAGTATACCTCTTGATTATGAGATATTGATATTTTGCATTTGTAAGTATTAATCTACAACTACAAGCACATCCTCGCAAAACCATAACAGCTCATCATAATTTGACTAATTGTCCTTGTAGTAAATTGAATAGGTTTGAAAGGGTTGTGCATTATTGTAGGATTCCATTAAATATGTATTCCTAATGTAGCGACCAATGCTCACATGCAAAGAATAAAACAAGACCCAGTGGAATTAAGGTGAATAACATAGTTAAAAAGGAAGTGGAATGGAAGAGCTGAGGCCTATCAAGAAACTCCAACACAAGATAATGTGTTTAGGTCAAAACAAACAAGGGATGGCATGTTGTGCACAAAGGACATGAAGTGAAGCTCAATCATTCTTAATAAAATTATTGTTAAGCAGCCTTATTTTAAATTTAACTAATGTCTCTCACCTGTCAAATAGATGAAAACTTTACCTTGCATTTTAGGAGCCATGTTAATATCGGATTCTATTGATTAGCAACATGCTATACTTCCCTTCATAATAATGGATACATTATATCTCAAACATTAATCATGGGTGGTGAAGAGGTATCTTTTTCTCATATGCTATAAATTATGACCCTTAGGTGCCTTTGCGATGTCTTATGGCCCCTTGGCTAGCCCTTTGTTAAGCTATAAGCATCCTCTGCACCAATATAGTTTTTAGTTGTGGATTTTTTCCACTCATTTATACCTTCCAGGCTGTAGGTTGTTTCCTTTTGGAAATCTAGGATGCTTCCAAGTTTTAGTCTGTGTGCTAAGTATTTAATATTTATATTAATTAGAAGATATTATTTTTTATTTTTCTCTGTTAAATAGTTTCACTCAAATTATAGCACTACACTTTAATGGGCAGTTTAATCTAGAACTACGGGTAAATTGCATGGCTATTAAATTGGTTGTTTTAGTTTTTCTACTTTACAAAGTAACTGCTGTTTAACAGCTGCTTTTGTACCATTCTGTTTTGCTAATGACTATAAGGCCAGTAATGATCGAAGACACTTTTGCTAAACTTGATGTGTTATTATTTGAGGTATTGGAGGGGTATTTTCAGATTTAGAGTTCAGACAAGCTTCATGATTTTTTTATCACCCTTTAGATCACATGTTTTTGTCTTTTGTCACCACTGCAACATCAATGGTGCCTTTCAATCAATATATTAGCACTTATTTTTTGAGTAACATTGGCATATTTGAGGAGCGGGTTCCTGAGAAATTGAGGGTTATATGGCCTATTAAAGTATTTAATGTTTATTAATGGTCATTTAGTTAGTTTCTTTTTCTGCTCTTTTCGATTTATATTTTATTATTCAAGGAGTCTTTCGTCTCCTAGTTGAATTCATGCAATTACCATGTCATGGTAGCAAAGCCAGTAATTTTTTTGGCAATTTTATAAACAAAAATTGTGGTCTTTCCTAAAAGACTTTTTGGAAAATTCTTTTCAATTTTTTTTTGTAATAAAAAATCATTATCGTTTTTTTAAAAAAATTTGTGGGTTCGCGATACGAGTTTTCATATGATTGTTGTCTCTGCAAATCGTGACAATTTTTGTGGAAGGGTTTTGCTTGTGGCGGTTTTGAAATCGTGTGTGTTCCTGAAATATTTTCAAGGGTTTCTAAGCATTAAAAAAGATCATGCAATTTCTTTTAAATCGTGACTAGAATCGAGTGATGGGTTCACGACCTCCTACTGCTGATCTTTTTCTCCCTATGATGGGAAAGGTTATTGTGCGCGTGATTGTAGAAATGCACAATTTCTTTTGCCACTGGGATTGTGACGAGACCTTGATTTTTGCCTGTTTTTTCTAGTCTCTACTTGCGACGGGTCGTGGTAGTGTGTTGGGCGACCGGAAGAAATTGTTGGAGTCTGTTTGGCTCTGCAACTCTTCATTCATGTCAGCTCTGAGGCAAATCTGCGACGGGTGTGAATCTTCTACTGATAATTGTGGGTACTAAACCTTTTTGGCATGATGAGGGTTTTCGAGAAGCATTTTTTATGGCATGATTAGGGTTTTGCGTTCTTGCTGCAGTTTTTTGAAAGATTTTTGTTAAAAATCGTGGGGTGTGAAAACCTAGGGTTTCCAGCACACGTCTTTTGAGTCGCAGATTTTTTTTTCAAAACAATTGCGGGTTTTTTTTTGACTACTTTTTATATAAAAATCAGGGTTATTTTTTTCTGAGCAGCACCTTGGGATTTGTGCCTCAGAATACGTGCTAGGGTTTTGATTGAGTCTTGACCAAAAAACTTAGATTTGTTTCACTGCTGCAGTATTACCTCATTTTTTGTGCATCTAAAAGCTTGAGGGATGGCGTTGTGGAACAGCATCATGCTAGAAATTTGTCAGCGCTTCAACGACAAAAAATACAACACGTGGAAATAGCACATGCTCACAATCTTTGCATACCAGTGTCTACACTAGATTGTTCCGAGTAAGATTGCTCGTCCCTCGACCAGAAAATTAAGACTAGGACAAGTTTGATGAGCACAATCGGGAAGTGGTTATGCTCTTTAAGTTGTTAGTCACCGACGACATGCTTCCACAAGTGCCATCTAGCAAGACAGATTTGGATGCATCTAAAGGATCTCCATGAAACGTCAGACAAGGGTAGAGCATTCTTTGTGAAGAATATGCTGCTTTTAATCATGATGGACGATAAGATGTCTCTGCAAGAGCATCTTATGAAGATCAAGGATATTTGTGATTAACTGGAGGCTATTGGTTGCAAGATGGAAGAAGAGGATATGGTGGTTATAACGCTGAAAATCGTACCACGATCCTACAAAGACTTCATTGAAACGCTCAACATTACATCCACAAATGTTGACTTGAAGTTTGCTGACCTATGCAACAAGCTTATGTAGTAGGATAGATGGAAACAACAGTTTGGGAGTAGCAGTGAGTCATCTAATGCAAAACAAGCGTTTACTGCCAAAGCCAAGGCAAAGGCAAAGGCAAGTCCTTTTAGCCAAAAGGACAAAGCAAACTTGCAGAAAGCTTCAAGAAAGTTATCACATGTCATCATTGATCATTGTGGTAATCTTGGCCACATGAAAAAACAATGCAAAAAATGTTGACCGATGAGAACTCCAACCAGGGAGGGTCTTAGCAGAAGGCCCATGTTGTAGAGAGGAGTCTACATATTACACATTTATGGCCAAAAGACCAGCAGATCATGTCAAAACATTTGCTTGGTACATTGATTTTGGAGCTTCTTGGCATTTCACGCATAGAAGAGTATCGGTTCATAGAGTACACAACTTGCTTTGATTCAATGATCTTTGGAGGAGGTGAAGATTATACAGTTGTTGGCAAGGGCAACGTTCAAATTACGTCTAGGAGGAGGAATCTCATGTTTCCCAACGTATACCATGTTACGAACATGGAGCTAAATTTGCTTTCTGTTAGTCAGATGATGTGACATTATCTAGAGCTGGATGTTGTCTTTAGTGCACACAAGTGCCACATTGTTGATAAGGATTCTCAAGAAGACAATTGCTCTTGGCCTCGAAGATCATGGATTGTACAGGTTAATTGATATTGGAGAGTCTTAGGAGATAGCAATGGCTGCGAAGAGTTCTTCCATAACCACTCTTTGGCATCAACAGTATGGGCATCTCAACTTGTCATATCTCCCTCAGTTGGATCGAGAGAATGTGGTAGAAGGCTTACCTGCGATTCAACAACAAATACATGGTGTGTGTGGAGCTTGCCAAGCAAGGAAGCAGTAGCGAACTCCATTATCTGATGGACAAGCTTGGAGAGCATCCGAGGTATTGCAGCTGGTTCATGCAAATGTTTGTGGACAAATGAATACTGCATCAGTCACTGGTGCTAGGTATTTTCTTCTATTTGTCGATGATTTTAGTAAAAAAATGTGGGTGTTTTTTCTCAAAGCAAAATCATATGTTTTTAATGAATTTCAAAAGATTAAAGCATTAGTTGAAAAAGAGTCGGGACATAAAATCATAACTTTTAGGTCAGATAATGGGGGTGAATTATGCTCTACTAAATTCACAAACTTCTATGCTAAACACTATATTAAGCGTCAACTTACCACACCCTATACCCCTCAGTAGAATGGTGTTCTTGAGTGGAGGAACCGAACCATAACAAAGATGGCTCAGTGTATGCTAGAAAACAAGAATGTGCCTAAGAAGTTGTGGGTTGAGGCAGTGATACTGCAGTATACCTTTTGAAACAGTCTCCTACACAGGCTGTTAAGAAGATGAGCCCCGAGGAAACATGGTCTGGGAGGAAACCAAAAATCAGCCACCTCAAGGTTTTTGGTTCGACTGCATATACTTGGATTCCATATGCAAAGAGGACAAAACTGGATTCCAAAAGTCAGAAGTTGATGCATATAGGCTACAGTGACAATTATAAGGCCTATCGGTTGATTGACGTGGACACCGATTGTCTCGCATTAAGTAGAGATGTGGTTTTTGATGTAGAAGGTGGGCCTTTTTTGCTCTCTTCTCCCATCCAGTGTTTTGAAGATCAGCTTCTGCAAACAAAAGATATATAGTGTTAGGTTTCCATTAGCTTCAGTTGAAGGGAGGGATTTTGATGGTTCCTGAACCTAAAGTTTTGGAATCTCCTAGGCATGATATTGTACCACCAAAATTCTCTTAGGAAAACTTAGATTAGCATCCAAATGAGCAACCCAAGTAATGTTGATACACTTGATTTGGAAGTAGATGGTTTTGTTCTTCGTCTTGAGTAGTGGGAAAAGCTTATTGGTGATGTTCGAAATGATGAGCTTGTCGAGGGTAGATCTTCTAGAGACAAGAGCAAGAAGAAGAACATAGTTAATTTTGCTCTTATGGCCAACATTCAGAGTTTTTATGAGTCCTCGACTTTTTTAGAGGCAAAAGTTAAACTTGAATGGGAAAAGGCTATGGAAGCTAAACACCATAGTCTTCTAAAGAATAACACTTGGTTCTGTCATATCTTCCACCTGGGAAGAAACCCATTGGCTGCAAATGGGTCTATAAAGTGAAGTACAAAGCTGATGGAACACTTGATAAATACAAAACTCAGCTGGTGGATAAAGGCTTCTCATAGAAACGTGTTGACTGTGAGGAAACCTTTGCTCCTACAACAAAGATGAGCACCATCTAATTGGTACTAGTCATTACAACACAATCTGGCTAGAAAGTCCATCAAATGGATGTGAAGAGTGCCTTCCCTCAATGGTGATTTGGAGGAAGAGGTCTCCATGAAGCAGCCTCAAGGTTGCAAGGAAAGAGCACCAAGTATGCAGATTGGTCAAGGCTCTTTATGTCCTAAAACAAACCCAGGTAGGGCATGGTACATCAAGATTGATCAATATATGGTTGAATAGGGCTTTCAAAGAAGTCTTTCAGATCCCAACTTGTATGTCAAGAGTGTTGGTAATGACATCATTTTTCTTGTCATCTATGTGGATGATATCGTCATTACTAGAATTGGAGAACACTTGCTTGAGCAAATCAAACAGAACTTGTGTCAGGCGTTTGATATGACAAATTTGGCGCTTTTGCATTATTGTTTCGATGTAGAGGTTTGGTGGACAAGTGGCATCATTTTTATTTCTCAGTCGAAGTATGCTAGGAGTTTGTCGGATAAGTTTAGGAAGTGAGGTTGCAAATCTTCATCTACACCTATGGAGAAAGGGCTGAAACTATTAGCCAAATCAGATTCACTTGTGGTGAATGAGTCAGCATTCAAGTAACTAGTTGGTAGTCTCATCTATCTTAGAGCCACTAGACCTGATCGTAGTTATGTTGTGAGCCCCTAAAGCAGAACATTGGGTAGTAGCGAAGCGTGTATTGAGATATGTGAAAGGGACAGACTTTGGCATTCTGTACAATAGAAGAGAAGATTTTTGGCTGATTGGTTTTACAAACTCAAATTGGGTAGGTTTTGTTGATGACAGGAAGTCTACTTTTGGGTATGTCTTAAGTCTTGGTACGAGTGCAATCACATGGACCAATGAGAAGCAACAACTGGTAGTGCTTTCCTCAACATAAGAAGATTATTAGGGAACTATTAAAGTAGCATGTGAGGTAGTATGGCTACGGAGGATGCTTTCTGACATGAAAATGTCTCAAGTAGGTCCTTCACCCTTGTTTTGTGCCAATCAAGAGATGCTGAAACTTGTCAAGAATCCATTCTTCCACGAGCCAACCAAACACGTAGAGCTTCATTGCCATTTCATTCGCTAGTTTGTTGAAGATGGAACTGTGATCTTGCATTATGTACCAATTGTGGATGACCAAGTCTCTAAACTCAAACAAGTTTGTAAAATTTGGGCGGCTACTAGGTGTAGTTGATAGGATGACCATTAAGGGAGGGTATTAAAGTTTTTAATGTTTATTAATGGTCATTTAGATAGTTTCTATTCCTGCTCTTTTGTTCATAATTGTTTTTTATAGAAACATTGTTTTGTATTTTATAATTTAAGGAGTCTTTCGTCTCGTAGTTTAATTTATGCAATTATCATTTTATGGCCACGGTTGGCTGCTTTCAGGAATTTTCGATGCCTTTCTGATCTTATCAGAAGTTTTATTGGGAGTAATGCAGGGACCACTCTTGTTTGGGATGTACATTAAAGAACATAAATGGTTTGTTTAGGAGATTAGAAGTGAGGAAGATGGTATGTTGCATCATTTTTTTTATCACCATGCTCTTTTCAGATGATGTACTTTTAGCTTATTCATTGATTGTTTGCAGAGAGGGTTTGGTTCTTTAGCCCATTTTTGTGTTCACTATCTAATTTTATCAATTTAATAAAACAAAGGTTATGATTATTTAAACTTTATTGCAGTTTTATGTGCTCTTCTCAGATGATGTACTTTTAGCATACTCATTTGATTGTTTGCAGAGATGGTTTTGTTCTTTAGCCCTTTTTTGATCACTAGCTGATTGTATCAATTTTATTATAGCAAAGGTTATGGTTATTCAAACTTCATTGCAGTTTACAGGTCATTTGTTTGAAGCCAGACTCATGGCAATTATTATGTAAGTGATATGTATTTTTAACTGTACCAGAGTCCTAGTGGATTCAACTCTGTTTTGTTGATTACTTGTTGAAAATTAATCTCTTCAATAAGATCACTACCATTCCTACCGTTTTGGAGAGAGTCAAAACGATTATGTTTTTTTTTAATTCTGCAATGCACCAAGATTTATTCTTTACAGAATTATTCAAGTTTGAGATTGATCTTGACATGTCTTGGTCCTTTGTGGTTTGGCCTTGGGGCACACAGAATTCTGTGTGCATTAGTAAAGTTTGATCAAGACAGTTGTCATTTCTTGATCCTATACTTCTTTCAAGTACTTGCTTTCCATCCCCATTTACTACTGGTAAGAGGAAGATAATATTGTTTATTGAAGCCTCCAATCTTCTTCATTCTGTGAAATCTCCTCATACACACACTCCTTGAATGCTTCTCTTTACCTTTCTCCTGAAAAAAAAAGATGATAGAATAAAGGATGACTCTACCAAATTGGCATTATTAGACCTTGGAGTCATCAAAGTGTAAATATTGTCCTCTTCTTGCTCTGTTTAGAACACTTCATGACACTGTCCGTAGTTGTACAACCAGTTACATGAACTTTTAGGAAAGATCTTTGTTAACAACTAATATTGTTCCTCCAGTTCCTATCCACCCAAGCTGCTATCTTGATGATATTATCGAACCTTGTCCTGACATATGGGTGTTGGTCACTCTACATATGTTAAATTGGAGCCACTTCTGCTAGACGTGAAGACTAGAGTTTCCATTGTTCTATTTTGCAAGCACTGTTAGGCCTTGTAAACATTGGCATGTCTTGTCTCATTAGATCTCCTCTGCTTCACAACAATGCCTGTAATTGCATAACCAATTACAGCTATTCCAGCCATAGAGTACTTTGTTAACTCCTAAGGCTGCCCTCGAGCTTCTATGTGCTGTCACTCATATGGTTGTTGATGACTCCAAAAATTCTCTTTTGCAATAGTATGCACTTTCTGCTAGAGGTGAAGAGTATGAGTTTCATCGTTCTGTTTCACAAAGTCTGTATTCTTGTTTCTTTGGATTGTTAGGCTTACATTATCTTGGTATACATGCTTCTTGTGTTTATATTGTTCACTTAATTTCTGATATGGATGGGGCGCTTTTAGGCAACACCTGCTTTCACCATCTTTGGCATTCATACTTTGCAAGTTTGTAGTGCCACTAACATATTGTTCTCTCTTGTAAATGTTAATAGAATACAATTTCATTTTATATAGACTATTGACGTTTATATAAAGCAAGAAATACATGCAAGGATCTTTGCTATTCAGAGAAGGCCTTCAAATCTCATCTAACATGCAAGGTGAGTTTATTTGGGATAATATAATTGAAAATTTCTTTCTCGGCGAGTCTTGCCTGTACCATTAGAACAGTTGTATCATTCTTTATATTGTCCTCTTCTCATCATTTTTGTCCAGGAGTTTTCTGTGGCCTTATTCTTTATTTTTGGGTGGTTTTTGTATTCCATGTATGGGTGTATCCTAAGCTTGTGGCTGAAACATTGATGCATGAGTGATAAATTTTAGAGAATTCTGCTTATATTGATGAAACTAAGACTCTAATTAGTGTGTTAATAATCCTTACATGACTTTGTCTAGGACATTGATCAAAGAAATATTGCAAGGTGAAATGGTGACAATGATCACATAATACATGTTTTTAAGAATTATCTTCACCTAGTATCCATGGTAAATCAGGGTTTTCTTGTAGTTTTTAATTAATGAAGAGGACAAAGAATAGTAATCTAGTTGCACTGGTTTGGTAATAGCAGCAAGGAAACAGGATTGTTATGTGAAATATCTTGGTAACAACTGATCATTGGATCATTCATTATAGGTTACATGTGTCTAAGAAACTGAATTAGGTATGTTATGATACTGGACGTGTCAGTGTTGGTTTGACAACTGCTCAGAACCATATTGAATGCATTTGAAATGTATGACTTTGATAATATAGCGCTAAAAAAGTTGTAAAAGAAAATCAAAGAATAAAAGTGTGCTCAAACTTATAAAAAATCTTAATTAGTTTAGAGCAACACAAACACACCTTCCCAATGCAAATCCGAGTGAAACAAATGCATTTTTACCCAAATCATGGCAAAACATCTTTACTCAATTTTTGTGAGCCAGGCCTGGATATGCTATGTGTACCCTATGAACCTCCATATGTACAAAGTATGCAACAATGTTGTTTTCCCATTATCAGCATTAGAAATGGTAAATGAAGATATTGAAATTGAGCAACTTGAATCCATAGGAAAATTCCTGAAATTTTGTCAGGTCTTTCTTAGTACCAGCAAAATATGTAGACAATTTTTCTGCATCTCAATAAAATATGGGAATGTAAAATTAACCCTTACATACATACCGCCTGTATAAGAAAGATAGGTCAGATTTTAGGCTACAGCCTTAGCCACTGCTCCTCTCGGGTGTATGAGACATCCCTTGTGGGGATAAAGGGACTTATCACTTCACCAACCATCTGTATATGTTTATAGTTATAGTGACTATACCTTGTATTTTGTTGTGATCTTTTTTCCTGTAAGTTTATGTGGAATAAAACATGCTGCATGTCTGAGACTAAAGGTTATACTGCTTTTTAAATATGATGGTTTACAGATAGAGTATGCACAGAACACTGCAAATGTTTGGACAAAAGTGGCAGAAGAATCCAGTGAGTATGCTGGAAGGTCTGCAGTATCACCATTTTTTGGCTTTCGTGATGCAGACTAAGGTTCTTCTAGGGCTTCTAAGTTTCCAGCAGTTCATATCGAAATGATGCTTCCATAGTGGCGGGGAAGAGTACTTTGTTTGATTGCTCATCAAACTTGAGGCAAAATTGCTTACACTTGATTTTGACAAGAGTTTCTGGGGTTGTAAACCGCAGAAGTTGAATGCCTATACCATTTATGGCATGTGTAGCTGAAAACTAGAAGTTATATTTTAAAATGAAATATGTACTAAGAATGTAGTAATTTCATTCTGCCTTGCCTCTGAGGCTACCCAAGCTTAGTTTAGTTATTGTCTACAGTGATATGCGTATATAATGTTCCATGAATTCAGCTGCAAGGCATTTTCTGATTTTATCTACTCTGTATTTTGATGGTAAAGCAGATTTATTTCTTAATGGGTTTAGAAACCAAAATAATTAATTTGTAAATACAAAGAAACTAACATCTGGTACCTGAATTTCACTCAAAAATGTAACGAAGAGCTAGTGTTTTCATCTTTGGAATGCACTGCATGCCTGTACCCTTATAACCAGGTGGCCGAAAAAGAACTTTCTATGTGTAATAAATAAAGGGCCTTTCTTTACGAGTAACTGAAAAAGGTTCCTTTATATTTTATTTTCTGATGTAATGCTAAAGCGTATTTCACTGAGTAACGATTTTTTTTACAAACTTTCACTAGAGAAAATGACAAGATGTAGTTTGCAGAAGAGCCAGAACGGATAACTAATGATACTGAAAGAACTTAAAAGACTTATTAAGTTTGAAGAATTGCTTTGTACTAATATTGCGTATGTTAAAATTTATGAATGGTTTAACTTTATTATTTGGAATGCCGAATGTTGATTCAGCATATGTAACTTGAATGCCATTCCGAGTAGTTTCATGTTCTTAAATAATCTTTTCAGCATGGCAGCCATGGAAATAGATTCATGTGCTACTTACACATAAAATGAACAAACAATATTTTGAAATTGGTTGCAGCCAGTCACTGACACGTTTCATCTGGCAATATGCATTTTTTATTTTTACTTAACGTTTTTTTCTCCATTGGCATTATTCAAACGTTTGATTGACTGATTGAAGAGCAAATGATCATTGGATTAGTGAAGGGTTGAAATCCATTGGTAATAATGTATGAAAAGAACAATTTACATATTGTAGAGGGAGGTCGGGTTGCAGAAGAACTTTTGTTTCCTAAGGCTTGGAAAATAAAATCTTGTGCACTTGCCCATTTGGCCTCTTCATGAAAAATTTCTTTACAGCAATGAAATCAAGATTTAATTCTAATAAAAGCATGCCCTCTATTAGTATTAGCTTAAAATGCAGATACAGACTGCCAGACATTCCAGCAAATTTCAAGGATGGACAGCTTAATCAGCCATAATGGAGAGAATTATTAGCTTGTCACTTTATTGTCTCTGTACTTTAGGCAAGGGTTTGGCATGGAGCTTGGTTTTTTGGTTGGCTATTTATTATGGATGCTACATTAACAAAGTATAATAAAAAATTGAAATTGAAATTTAACAAGAATAAATATAAAATATTAAAAAATGAAAGCAGATAGAATAATTTTAAATGCATGATAATATTGTTTTTTTTTTCAAAATTTTCTGATCCCACTAATAACTGTTCTCACTGCTTTATTAATAAAAAACAAATAGAAACAATAGTACTTAATATTGTAGTAGAAGTAATTAATCTAATAAGATAAGTTTTGAGTAGCATAGTTAGTTGTTTCCATAATTTATGATAAATCTATTTTTTTTTTTTCAAGTTAAATAGTTGGTATGGGCCAACAACCTTTATATTGATTCTAAAAAGCCGCTTACATTCCGTTTACAGATTCTTCAAAATGGCTTATTCACTGATGAAACAACTTTCAGTTATGAGCAATAAACCAATCTATTCACCCATATTCTATAGCTGGATAGATCAAAACTGCAGCGATCTACCTATGGTATTAATTTCAAGCCCACCCAACAAGTAGAAATTACAGTCTATTTTTTAAAAACAACAAAAAAGACAAACACCAACTCAATTTTTAGGCCTTTTTGGCCTTCTTGTTTGCACACGAGCCTTAGGATCTCCTCAGCTCCTCGCCTATGTTCGCAGGTACCTTTGGTAGTCTTCTGCCGACTTTAGGAGTGGAAATCTCATCCTCTTTGCCGTCCAAAGCTGCTTCCGCTCTCCTCTTACACTTCACCATCTTTGCCCTAGTCACCACTAGGCAGTCGGGTCCACATTTTGCATGGGTTGAGCTTTTGGCCACTTCTTCCACATCACTGGAGTCCTCCTCAACCCATTCTTCTTCGCTTTCTGGCAGCATTGAAATCTGTCTCCACATTTTCCTCTTCACTGTTGCTTTCCTCATGTATTCCCTCCATCTCCATTTAGTCTTTGAGCCATTCTTCTGGTGGAGGCAGAATGTTTGCTAGGCGTTGTAAGAAAACCGGGCTCCTTTCAATTTCCCCCATATGCTTTTGCAGCTCTTCTATTTCTAGTGTTCGCACAACTGGGAACTTTTATACTTCCCCTTCATGCTCGCAAGTCATGTAGTAGTTTTGTGGCATGGGCACTATCAATTTCTTGTTCACATTATCCAACACTGCATCTATCTCCCCCAGATAAGCATAAGCATGTTTGAACAACTTTTGGGACAATTTCTTTGCCCGGGCCTTGGACAGTCCTAGATATAACACAATGGCAAGAAACATGGCCGTTATATCAATATTGACCTTGTATCTGTCATATGCCCACAAAAACTCTCCCCAGTACTTTATTCATTGTATGCAGGACCAGGGGATGCCTCATAGACAAAACGGAGAGTAGCTGCTTGTTTGTGACTTCTCCCCAAAAGGACATCATCTGCTTGGTGTACTCCAAGATCAATGGCGTGTCCATCTTTGCTCTCCCCCCAGTTGTTTTTGCCCTTGGCATAAAAATGACTCATTCCACACCTCACCTACATTTATCTATTCATTCGCCACCTGTCTTCGTACTACATATCCTTGCAGAGATCTATTTTCAATGTTTGGCTCGATATTCGCACAAAGAGGAGTTAATATCCTCTACATCCTGTGATGTGGCGTACTTTCCATGCCAAGATATAAGTATTGCCACCTCAAGTGTCTTGCGTTCACCATCCCATCAATCGTCCCAAATTAATGCCCAAAACTATATTCATCGGACTCTTGCCATCTATCCCCCTTTGCATATATTCGGAGCAATATGGTTCTGAGGCTTGTGCCTCGTAGTGATTTTTGACTTCTAACGTGCGAAGAGTTAATTTGAGATTGATCTCCAAACTCGTGCAAAATGATCTTAATTATACCTCCTTTTATTATGGTGAATCTTCCGCTATTGCTCCTTTTGGGCATTTGACGCTTCTTTTACCAATCTGTATGCCACATCATTCCCATCCCACTACATGTGAATTCTAAACCCCTCCAAAGTAGAGATAATTTCCCTGATTGGTCTTAACCATTGCGCTAGTTTCCAATTCGGCGTACTGGTTTGTTTGATTGCATTGATCGTGACTGACGAATCTCCTTTGAGGTGAAATCTTCGACACCTTGATATCTAGACCCATTTGTAACCCTGCTTGTGCAGCCCTGAATTCAACAATGTTATTGGTAGATTCACCTATGTGAAATGATCTTCTTGCAATTATTCGCCCTTCCTAATTTCTTGCCACACATCCAATGCCACTGGGTTTTGGATTGCCTCTGGAAGCTCCGTCGAAGTTGATTTTTATCCAACCTTGCTTTGGAGCCAACCACGAAATACCCTCTCTTGGATTTTTTTGGTTAGAATCCTTGGTCATTCCATCAACTCTCATGACTTTGAGGTCATCAAAGACTTTAAGTATCTCATCATCACAGTTTGTGAAAGTGTTGGCTTTGATATTTTTTGTGTTGATTGCATTGTTGGCTAGCTCTGTTATTGCTCCTTCAATTTTCCGACATAAATATGTGAGATTCATTTGCATTCCTTAGAAAATTCGTCTATTCCTTTCTTTCTACAATTCCCGCACAATTGTCGAGGGAATTACTTTCCATAGGCACTCAAACAAGCTTTTTGTCTTGATGATCGACCACATGTTAAACCAGTCCACTATGTTTGGTATTGGAGGTTTAGTTTGGTCATAAAAATCTGCCAGCATTCAGTCACAAAATAGCAGCTAAGGAGAATGTGATTAGTTGTTTCTCCCTCTCTGGCATAGTACACATCTACCTGGTCCATAGATTCCCATTTTTTGTAG
Organism: Cryptomeria japonica; assembly: GCF_030272615.1. Classification (NCBI taxonomy): domain Eukaryota; kingdom Viridiplantae; phylum Streptophyta; class Pinopsida; order Cupressales; family Cupressaceae; genus Cryptomeria; species Cryptomeria japonica. Next base: position 281,489,064 of record NC_081406.1, on the reverse strand, counting down.
TATGTCCTTTGTCAAAATCTTCTTCTGCAAGGCTATCCAGGTAAAAACTCGTCTTAGGTAAAATGCATTAGTTCCATATCAAGGTGGTTAGCTAGTTTTGTTTAGTAAATGTTGCTTCTTTCACTTTGTAGCCTAAGCTTACTTTGTAGCTTCTAGTGCTTGACCCACACCAACGAATGACATCTTCTTCATTTGATGGCACAAATTATCTTTTGCTTATCAATTCCAATAATATTGCTTTTTGATCCTCTGGGGCATTGATCTCTTGTGGAGATTTGCACTCCCACACCCAACTTCCATTCCATTCAATCATCCTCCCATAATCACTGATCTTTCTTCCCCACTACCTAATAGTCTCTGTCTTGATTATTTCCAGATTAACAACTTCTTTCGGAGGGTTTTTCCCCTTCCCACGAATTTGACCAGAATGATACTTTCCTTCCATTTTTGACCTCTCAGGTGACATATGTAAGGTAATTGTTACATGTGCACGCGCACGCACGCACACACACACACACACACACACACACACACACACACGTGTGTGTGTATTCACCTATGTGTGTGTGTGTGTGTATTCACCTATGGGAATGTGTGTGTGTGTGTGTGTATTCACCTATGGGAAGCAACATTTCATCACTTGTTTCAGGTTTTATTATCTTCTCTTTCTCTTTGGTGCAATGCAGTAAGTAATAACTAACACCTATGTTTCCAAGCTCTGTTATGACTGCTAAAACAACTCGTACACCAATTTACATGGAAAATTTGTAAAAAATTTAGAACTGTTTAGACTAAATCATTACAATTTAACTTATCAAAACTTAGTAAACTTTAAATAACTACATTGTATTAAATTTACGTTAAATTAATCAATTATGTACATGTGTACCCTTTTTAATCAATCTTGAAATATGGTCATAATCAATTGAAATTAAAGGAATGTCTTCAAAGCTTTCATCCTCATCTTCGTCATATGTGTCAAATTCGACTAGTGGCATCAAATTCTATTCACTAACATATTCATGTTGGTTGTTGCATGCATCAAAGTTTTCCAAATTGCACTCATCATAGGAAAAAGAGTAATCCCCCTTGTATAATGTTCATACAGGGCGATTATCTAAACTCATGACACAATGCAAAGATCTTGTTTTCTCTACCCTTTTGCATCAATCTTATCTCCACACCTATAGATATAAAAATTATATTACATATATAATTAAAAACTAATAGTTCTAGAAATTCACTTAAAATTGAAAACTAAAAACAAAACTTGATGTTCATATAAAATTTAAGTTTGGAATTCAAATGTAATTTATACGTAACTGATATCTCTTAAAGCACTCTATGTGGAATCTATTATTTTGTTCTTGAAGATGTGTCGACTTCATTTGATGCAAAGTGTTTCTTACACCATTCAACACCATTGTGTGCATCGTCTATACGATCTCCCAAATAACTCATTTGATGCTTTCTTAGAGCATATATGATGCAAGCTCTTGCATAATCACGTTCACCCTTTCGGTGTCCACTCTCAAACAAACTTGAAACATGTGGTATTTTATAATTTCGATGATATCTATATAGTGCATAAAATGATCGTGATGATTTGAATTATGTTGCACATCAATCTAACCATACAAAATGCTTTTCAAATTTTATGCTCTTGTTTGCCAAATTCTCAAAAAAATTACAAAGCAATGTTGTACAAAAAGTGTGTCATGCTCTTTATCATCACTAATATAAAAGTGATAATCTTTCTTAATGACTTGTTCATCATATGTACTATCAACACTATCCAGATCTAATTGTGTTAGTCAATAACACACCATACACCATAATAGTGATCTACTTTGAAAAGTAATACTATGATTGAATCTCTTTTTGATCTACAAAAGAGTAATTTTCTACAAAGTTAACTATTGATAAAACTATTCCAAGTGGGAAAGTATCTCTTAATGTTTGAAACTGTTGTGCTTGCCACTTAGCAAAACAAACATGATGTATGTATGGTTGTATAAACTTTTGATTTTTTCATAAATGTTCCAATAGGTATCTCCTCTTCTACATAGTTTAACCTTGTGGTATTCTTTCCTTTGTTTCAGACTTTATGTACTTGTAATTCTTGCAATATATTGTCTTTGTTGGATTAGGATCTTTGTTTCTTAAAGGCATTTTAGGCAAATTTTCACAAGTTTCACAAAATCCTTTTATGCAGTTTATTTGACCATTTGCATTATCATCATCTAATTTATCACACAAGATGGATTCTATGATCTGACTTGCCCGTTTAGGAGATGCATTTTGAAAACCATCACTTTCTTCTCTCATCTTTCAAAACACCTAATAGTAGGGATTAAATTAAATATGATAATGACAACAAGAAGTTTCAAAAACATTGTTTATCTTCACATGGTATGAGGAGCTACTGCTTCTAAGGACTCTCCAATAGATGATGCTGCCCAATCTTTATATGAGGATTCAAATTTAAAAAGTTCATATACATCTCATGTTGTATTATGTCTACCCAACGTTTTGTAGGATGTTCATAATCACTATGCCCAATCCTGTGTCCGATGACATCTCTACTATTTGATGATGGATGAGTATGATCATTCCAAAAAGTTAAGATCAAATTCCTAACAACATCATCAATCTTGTCAGAACAGGGAGCTCTACACATAATCGCCCAATTGCCTTTTGAACTATTATCCAAAACCTTTCTCCTTTTCACATATTTTGTTAGTGTCTTTCTATTGAAACCAAATTCAGTTGAAAGTGAAGAGATTTGTCTTTTTATTGGTATTTTTCACTTAAAATAGATGCCAACATCACTCTTCTTGAAATTTCTTTATCCTTTGATTAAGATCCTTTCCTAATGGAATTTAAACCCTTTTTTACATTTTCAACAATATCCTTTTCTACACCCAATAATTGTAATGGCTCTTTCAATTCATTACGAAAAAGTAAAAGTGATAAGAATTAGTTTTGTTCAAGAGTACCAAGATTATTAAAATTAGCATTGATTATTTCCTTTATAGATTTATTCATTGACCTCCTACTAGTATTTCTAGGTTGTTCAACACAACATTTCAATTGTCCATATCCATTTCAAGTAAATGATCTAAATTTCTATAAGAAAATATTTTGTTCACCTCTTTAGCTAGATTCATATGCTCATCCATTGGTATAGAAGGAAAGTGTTCCTGACCCCTCTCCAACATGCATTGTTTGAACTTGGGTCTCCTTCCTATTTTCAACTATGTGTTGTTTTTGCTCATTTTCTCTAATATCTAAATTTGGCTCGAATCCTTCTTGAGAACTTTCTCCTTATTGATCCGCTTTTACACACAAAAGTCAAGAGAGAGAGAGAGAGGACCTATCTAGAGAAGGATAGAGAGAGAAAGAACGAGCTAGAGAGAGAGAAGGATAAATAAAGAGATCTAGACCTTAAGCCATCCTAATTAGATCCCCTTAATACATCCTAATTAGATCCCTTAAGTCATCCCAATTAGAGATCTCCTTAAGCCAACCTCATTCTAGATCTCCTTAAGCCATCCTAATTCTAGATCCACTTAAGCCATCCCAATTAGAGATCTCCTTAAGTCATCCTAATTCTAGATCCTCTTAGGCCATTCTAATTCTAGATCCCTTTAAGCCATCCTAATGATATTTCCCCTTAAGACATCCTAATTAGATCCCCATAAGCCATGTCCTAATTAGATCCCCTTAAGCCATCCTAATTCTAGATCCCCTTAAGTTGTTTAATTAGGATGGCTTGAGGGCACATCTCACAAGGATGGCTTAAGGGGATCTAGAATTAGGATGGCTTAAAGAGAGAGAGAGAGAGAGAGAGAGAGAGAGAGAGAGAGAGAGAGAGAGAGAGAGAGAGAGAGAGATTAACTCTTGAGAAAGAGAGAAATAAAGAGCTTTCAAAAGACTTAAGTCGAGAGAGAGAGGACATGTATCTAGAGAAGGATTGAGAGAGAGTAACTTCTAATAAATCTAACCTTGAGAGAGAGAGGTTTAAAAACACCTACTTAAGTCAAGATAAATAGAGAGAGAGAACCTAAGAGAGAGAGGACTTAATTCAAGAGATAGAAAGAAAGAGCTTTAAAAAGACTTAATGAAAGAGAGAGAGGACGGGTATCTAGAGAAGGATAGAGAGAGATGACCTATTTAGAGAAGGGTAGAGAGAAAGAAAGAGCTTTAAAATGAATTTGTCTTGGAGAGAGAGAGAGAGAGAGAGAGAGAGAGAGAGAGAGAGGACTTAACTCTTGAGAAAGAGAGAAATAAAGAGCTTTCAAAAGACTTAAGTCAAGAGAGAGAGGACATGTATCTAGATAAGGATTGAGAGAGAGTAACACCTACTTAAGTCAAGAGAGCTAGAGAGAGAGGACTTAATTCAAGAGATAGAAAGAAAGAGCTTTAAAAAGACTTAAGTCAAGAGAAATAATGAAATAGATTTAAGAAGACTTAATGAAAGAGAGAGAGGACATGTATCTAGAGAAGGATAGAGAGAGATGACCTATCTAGAGAAGGGTAGAGAGAAAGAAAGAGCTTTAAAATGAATTGTCTTGGAGAGAGAGAGAGAGAGATGATAGGTATCTAGAGAAGGATGGAGAGAGATGACCTTCTAAGAGATCTAACCTTGATAGTGAGAAAAAGAAAGAACTTTAACAAAGACTTACTTAAGTCAAGAGAGATAGAGAGAGAGAGGAACTATATCTAGAGAGAGAGAGCGCCTAATAGAGAGAGGGGACTTAAGTCAAGAGAGAAATAAAGAGCTTTAAAAAGACTTAAGTCAAGAGAAATAGAGAAAGATATTTAAAAATACTTAACATGAGAGAGAGAGAGAGAGAGAGAGAGAGAGAGAGAGAGAGAGAGAGAGAGGGGGGGGGGGATATGACCTTACAGAGAAGGATGGAGAGAGAGGGGACCTATCTAGAGGATGGTAGAGAGAGGAAGAAAGAGCTTTAAAAAGACTTAAGGAGAGAGAGAGAGAGAGAGAGAGAGAGAGAGAGAGAGAGAGAGGACCTTAGAGAGAAGGATAGAGAGAAAGAAAGATCTTTAAAAAGACTCAAGTCAAGAGAGAGAGAGATTTAAAAAGACTTAACTCTTGAGAGAGAGAGAAAGAAAGAGATTTAAAAAGCTTGAGAGAGAGAGGGGACCTTCTAAGAGATCTAACCTTGATGGAGAGAGAAAGAGATTTAAAAAAGACACTTAAGTCAAGAGAGATAGAGAGAGGACCTATATCTAGAGAGAGAGGTCCTATATCTAGAGGGGGCCTATCTAGAGAGAGATAACCTAAAAGAGAGAGGACTTAAGTCAAGAGATAGAAAGAAATAGCTTCAAAAAGACTTAAATCAAGAGAGAACAAGACCTTAGAGAGAAGGATAGAGAGAGTGGGGGGGGATAGGTAGGTAGAGAAGGATAGAGAGAGGACCTTTAGCTTTAAAAAGAATTAAGTCAAGGGAGAGAGAGAGAGAGAGAGAGAGAGAGAGAGAGAGAGAGAGAGAGAGAGAGAGAGAGAGAGAGAGAGAGAGAGAGAGAGAGAGAGAGAGAGAGACCTTAGAGAGAAGGATATAGAGAGAAATAAAGAGATTTTAAAAGACGAGAGAGAGAGAGAGAGAGAGAGAGAGAGAGAGAGAGAGAGAGAGAGAGAGAGAGAGAGAGAGAGAGAGAGAGAGAGAGAGAGAGCTTTAAAAAGACAAGTCAAGGGAGAGATAAAGAGATAGAGAGATGAAGAGAGGACCTTAGAGACAAGGATAGAGAGAAAGAAAAACCTTTAAAAAGACTTAAGTCAAGGGAGAAGAGAAAGAGAGATGGAGAGAGAGAGGCCCTATAGACTTGGATAAAGAGAGAGGACCTATCTAGAGAAGGATAGAGAGATAGAAAGAGATTTCAAAAGACTTAAGTCAAGGAAAATAGAGAAAAAGGAGAGGGAGAGAGGACCTTAGAGAGATGGATTGAGAGAGAAAGAAAGCAATTTAAAAATACAAGTCAAATGAGAGAGAGAAAGAGAGAGGGGAAGAGAGAGGATCTATAGACAGATCTAGAGAGAGAGGACCTATCTTGAGAATGATAGAGATAGAAAGAAAGATTATTAAAAGACTTAATTCAAGAGAGAGAGAGAGAGAGAGAGAGAGAGAGAGAGAGAGAGAGAGAGAGAGAGAGAGAGAGAGCTTTAAAAAGATTTAAGTCGAGAGAGAAAGAGATTTAAATTTTTTTAACTCAAGATCTAGAGAGAGAGGATCTATCTAGAGAATGGTAGAGAGAGAAAGAACTTGAGCTTTAAAAAGACTTAAGTCAAGAGAGAGAGGATCTTAGAGAGAAAAAAGAGCTTAAAAAAGGCTTAAGTCAAGAGAGAGACAACCTTAAAGAGAAAGATAAAGGGTGTCACGTACCATTTTTATCTATACTTAATGCAATTATTAAACTAGGAAAGTGATATATGGTTTTTGTTTATATGGATGCAATAGAAATAGAAATGAAATGGAAATTTAAATGCAAATGAATGATTTAAATTATTTTATTGTGAAAATTGGGGATTGTCATTGCTAACGAACAATCGAGTGCAAGTGAATACAGGAACATGTGAACATGGATGAAGGCGAGAACTTGGTTCAGGTAGAGTTGTTTTAGCTTTTTGAATCTGGTATGGAGATGGAATCTCACACACCACAGTAGTTGCATCAAATGCATCTTGCATAAATAAATGTTTATTTTATGTGAAGGATGTAATTTTACATGAAGAGTTATATTTGATGTCATTGTTTTAAAGATAGATTGATTGATTGCTTTTAAATAATTAAGCGTGTATTTTGATGTTTGTTTGTATATACATTGTTTATGTAGATGTTGTAATTGTCTTCGAAATGAAATAGATGAAGTACAATGTTTATATTCCATCATTTGATATATATATATATATATATATATATATAAATATATATATATATATATATATATATAAATATATATATATATATATATATATATATATATATATATAATGTTAGTTAAAATTGAATGGTATTGATAACTTAGTTTTGAGATTATCTCTATAGAAGAAATGTCTTTCTTCGTTGAATTAGAAATCCCCGCTTGTCAAAATTGTATTATTATTTGTTGAATTTACATATCTATTTTTAGCTAATGATAAAATCAACACTGTAGAGCTTTATATATATATATATATATATGTATATGTATATGTATATGTATATACATGTGTATATATATGCATGCATATGTGTATATATATGCATACATATGTATTGCATATGTGTGTGTGTGTGTGTGTGTGTGTGTGTGTGTGTGTGTGTGTGTGTGTGTGTGTGTGTGTGTGCGTGTGCGTGCATATATATGTGTGTGTGTGTGTGTAGATATATACATGTATACATGTGTATATATATACACATGTATACATGTACATATATATATATATATATACATGTACATGTATATATATATATATATACATGTACATGTATATATATATATATATATATATATATACATACATGTAACATATATATACATATACATCTACATATATATGCATATGTATATGCATATGTATATGTATATGTATATGTATGCATATATATATATATTGTATATGTACACACACACACACATATATGCATATATGTATATATGTGTGTGTGTGTGTGTGTGTGTGTGTGTATGTGTATAAATATACATACACATATGTTCAAATTCATGAAACCAAATTCTTTCCTATAAGCTGAATGTAAATACACTTTCAAATTTCGAATTAGAAGAAGATGAAGACATACCAGAATACATCTTTGTAAAACTGATTTTCTTTTACATGTATATTTTTGTGCATATTGTCTTCTTGATTTTAGAATACGCTGAGCATGAATGCAACGTTGTTTATAGATATATTTATATATAAACTTATGTATTTATTTTGAGTAAATGAGATTCTTCATATATGTTGTTATAAACATACTTAGATTTAAATCCAAGAAGAAACCACTTGTTGAAACTTACCAAACGTAGGATATTATTCATAAGAACCTGTAGCAAACATATAGAAGCATGCAAATTTGGTTAGTTTCCAATGCAATAATATTTTCATATAAACTTAAAATTTTGGAAACACCATACTGTTATTAGAACATATCTAAACAAGAATTTTGTGCTTTTGTCCATTGGAAAACCGAAACATAGCTGATGAATAACTGAAACAATGAGATAATACATGTTGGAAATAAAATCAAATCATATGAGATACATAGATGTATAAGAACGTGATTTGATTTTATATTCTTCTATATATGCAAATATGTGCATACATGTGTTACACCTTCTTTATTTTAAACTTATTTAATTTATGTTGAAAATGAAAATATTGTATTACTTAAAAAATGGATTTACGTTTAAAGTGTTTTCCAATTATGTATGCTTGTGAGTGAAAGTGCTTGACAAAAATACTCATAGAAGTAAAGTTAGAAGGTAATAGGAATACTAGATGAATGATTGTTCTAGTTATGTTTTTGGGGAAAGTTTACATTCTGGGATGGGTGTCGAATATGGGTGCTAGAGAGTATAGTTTGTTTTTCCAAACTATTCTATTTGATATGCATGGCATTATACTCAACCGACTAACTTATTGACCATTGGAATAGATAGATGTATTTATGACTCTCTACCATATCCTTGTATTGATCTTGCTTTATTCTTAAAAGAGTTAGAATAATAGAAAATGCATGTATCATTCTAGGCACGCACCAAGATTCCATCTTGCATGTCAAATTCTTCTTGCTAAGCAATTCGTGTAGGGTCGGGTATTCTTGTTTGTTTAAGAATTTTGGGGAAGCGTATGCTTCAAGGTTGGGTGGAAAAAGCACCAAATCTTGTTCTCGTCTTCATTCAAAGGATTGAAATGAAGATAACTTATGGATTGAAGATTAAATGATGTATCTTCTCTCATTATTATATAATATCTTATTTTTGTATATTGTTAACTTAAGGCAATAGAATGCCTAAGTCTTGTAATGTAACTATGAACAATGTGTAGTATGTTGAAATATTATGAAAGGATACTCAATTTTGTAAGATTACTATTATTTACCTATTTATTAGATATAGTCTTAGTAGTTTCAACTTATAAGCTTGTAAATTTTACGACTTATTTTGAATAGCATTATGAGCCTTTGGAATTATTTGAGTTGAACAGATGAATTTATTAAGGGAATTATAGATTTGTTTGAAGTTAAAGAGAATTCGTTCTTTTATTGAATTTAGAGCGTCTACATCTTTACAAAGAGAGGGCCTATTTAGAGATGGATAAAGAGAGAAATATGTACTTAATGTTCAAAACTAGAAATAACATCCTACTACGTGCTAAAAGCTTATATTAAATAAAAATAAATATTTTTGGAATAATATTAAAAATAGGAAAGAAAATATGCATACCTTGTTTCTTTCTATGATATCTTGCCAAATTTGCTTTGTGCAATTGTTGTTTCCTTTCTATTGAATACTTTTGTGTAGTCTTACTTTGTCTAGTTCTTTTGTTTCCCATTTTCTTCTTCAAGTAAAGTATGACTTGACAAATTCTCTACTAAAGATTTTCTTCTCCAAAACCTTGAGATAAATATGTGAATTAGTCTTGCAACAATGATAAAAAAATGAAAAAATGGGATCTTATTTATATGCATATTAAATTTAAAATAATAATAATAATCACCTAGTTGGCCAGGCCTCAAAATGAAGGTCGACCGTTAAAAATTATTTTAATTTTTGCCCTCCATTCAAATCCATCTATACGATTTTTTAAATATTATTTTTTGGGGGCTTGAATGAACATCCCTTCGTTTGAAGGGGCTAAGAGGGTTTGAATTAAGGGGTGTTCATTCCAACCCCCTTATTTTGTCCTTTCCCCCCTTCATCTTCAATTTTCTATAGATTTTGGGGTTTTGAGGCTTAGGTTGAGGATAAAAAAGGAATCAACTTGACAAACCCAATTGTAGGATTATAGTCCTTGAACAAGCTTTCCATCAACTATAGTTTAAATATATTTTAGTTTTATTATTATTATTTTTAGTTTAATTAAACATAGGTTTTTCATAGAAAATCAAGCTCTCTGTTCTACACGTGAAAAATAGTAGATTACTGTTGGTAAACAGATTTGTCACTGTGATTGTTTAATTGAAATTAACCCTGTTTGCCCAAAGTGCAGTGACAATCATGCCAATAGTTGGAGAGATTGTGGTGAGGCCACAATCTTCCTCTGCGTTTGGGAGGGGCAACTCCTTCGTATGATGGGGGTATTTGTGATTTTTGTGTACTTTTGACCTGAAAGTACAAAAAGGAAGGAAAACACAAAACTAAAGAAAGTAGATAACAGAAACCCCAATGGCAGACACACAAATACACACTGAGATTCCACAATAGATAACCATTACAAGGGGGTTTAAGCATAAGATGAGTTTAAAATATGCAATGATGATGAAAGAAACAAAACAACTCTCAACATACGAAAAGATAGGCTATACTAGCACAGATAAGTCAAGATACCAAGAAATGATGTGTTTCAGTAAGTCAGTTATATAGATTATTAAACAAAAAACCAATAGATTCCACTAATACACAAAGGGATTACTAATTTAACATACAAGAAATTAGTAACAATAAATCATGAATACATTCAACACATACAAACTCAATGCATTCTTCATTATTCTTTTGAAAATATACAAGTCCAAAAGCTTTGTGTACAAAATGTGAAAAAAGTTCTCTAGCATCTCCCCCTCCAAGAATCTCCTCGTATGAAAAGGCCTTGTATTTATAGGATAGAGAGAATAACTACCTCATAACTACTTGGCCTAACTACTTAGGATAACTACCTAAGTCAATTCTTAGAATAACTACTTTAAGTGCCAACTTAGGATAACTACCCAAGTGATTACTTCTAATAACTACCTTTAAGAAACAAGTTAAGATTAACCTAACTTTTACAAAAATTAAGCCCAAATTCTAACTTGTAGTTACATGAGTGACATAAGTCACTTTTACAAAATGAGAATTTAAAACTTGTAACTTTTAAAGAAGGACCCAATTGCAACTTCTGAAGTTATTTTGAACATTGTAAACTTCCTTGGTAGATCATGCCAATATACATGTGACGACACTGTAGACTAGGTTATACTAGTGGTGTCCTTTTGATCACATCATCCTCAGATTTATTTGGGAAATTCTTTTCCATGTAATCGTTGTTTCACCTCGGGGTTTTAGATATCCACCATAAGTTGTCAAAACTTCTCTAAGTCAAAATGACTGATATACATAATAATAATATATGACATTCTTTTCAAGACCTTCAACCATCATTCGAGCATATGTAAAGCTTATCTTTCTAGCATCGATAATGCAGATGGTTATGCCCTGAGCAAGTTTCCAAAGCCTTCTCAACAAATCCATTTGAGTGATCCCTGTAATTGGAGATGCCATTCGGCTAGATAATTTTTAACCAAAATATTTGACAGAACAAAACTCAATCTTTTTCCCTTCGATGGATGTCAGTAGGTCATTTCGAAGTTCTCATAATTTAACGGGTAGGGAGGATGATGGAAAAGGTGGTGTAATTTAGCCTCACGGTTATCAACTACCTTTGTGTATATTTTACAGCCTTGACATTCCATGAGAGCTCATATCTTCGAGGCAGTCTGTATGGTTTAAGTTCTTTGTCTATAGCTTCACATTTTGAGTGCATGTCAACTAGAGCATTTCCAACTATAATATCTGACAAAAGCCGATCTACCTTTAAGCTTTTGTGGATGTCCACAGGCTGTATGTGCAACTCAGTTATCTTGACTTTACGCCTGCTACTTGCATTTGCTTGCAAGTTTCTAAATAGTTTTTAACATATTTATTCTGTGCTTATGCAACCGTTGCATCTCATGACATAACATCTCTGTGAGGCGGCCCTGCAAACCAAATCAGATACTTTATCTTTGGATTTGAATTTGACATGGCCACTTGCATTTTCCTAATAGTTTCTAGAGTCGTTTCATCAAATGAATGAATAGTATATCTTGCAATCATTCATTATGTCATGAGATGGCACCATATTATACATACATACATACATACATACATATATGTACACACACACACAAAGAGATGTGTGTGTGTATGTATATACATGTATATATATAGTTAGAAATTAGGATCTTAGGATACTAATCATTATAAACAAAATCATAAAGTAAATGAAATGAGAAACATACATGCATAAATGTACACATTACACAAGATATACATGGGGAAAACCCTTCAGGTAAAAAACCCCATAAAGCATCATTTAATTAAAACACTTACAAATATAGTTTATCATAAAATAGACATGAACGCGAGGATACTCCTCCAATACTTCCACATGGCCAATAATACCTCTTGTGCATAGTGATACAACTCACCATAAAGCTCCAAATTTATACAACTCTCAAATGAGAGAGAACCTCCATAAATATAAGAGGAAGGGTGGATTCACTAGTCACACCTTTTGAATAACCCCTACTCATAAATAATTAATAATCTAATAATTATTAGATTATAATTATTTCAAATGGGATATGCTTATAAAACATATAATATATAAGGTTTTATAACCTTAAATTAGAACATTATATATAAATGTTATAAGCACACGATCCCTAATAACATTATGTTCTAACACTCCCCCTTAATGTTAATAGGGGATCACATGTCAATTTCCATAAAAGAAAAAATGAAGTACCCCAGTAACATAGGACTTCTTTGATGGTGATAAACAAGGACACGAATATAAGCCAACATGAAGATCATGCATTGCAGACTACATGATAATCATCTTGTCATAATTTGTAATCCTATTATTTTAAAAATGATGTTATTAGGTCTTAAAAAATTATATTGGAGCCGCGGTCTCCTCAAATTAGCCTCTCCCCAGGTTCATTACATAGTTCCTGTAGGACTTAATACAATGCTTTTACAAGTGGAAGATTTACAAGGAGAAGAATTTACAATATGTCCATAGGACTTAAGCACAAATGTTCTATAGGACTTACTAATGCCTACTTGCAGTATAAAAAGGACTTACATATGCCTATATGCAGGCTTAAAGGACTTACTAATGCCTATATAGGTCTTATTTTATACCTATTAGGACATATGCTTACCCGTAGGATTTAAAACTAGGATTTAGCCACTAGGTGGTGTCATTGACATGCACACTCCCCCTCAATGACATCACCTAAGGCCAAGCATTATTTGAATTTGGAGTATATAATGGCTAAAGGTCTTATGCCTATTAGGTCTTACATATAGGATTTAGCCACTAGGTGGTGTCATGTACACTCCCCCTTAATGACATCACCTAAAACCAATCACTGCATAGATGATTTCAAAGCGATGGTTAAAATTCCAATATATAGCATGTGCCCATGATCTTCAAACTATCTTTATTATAGAATGATTTCACTTGAGTGAGGTGCCCATGATCTTCAAGGTACCTTAACTATAGATTGCTTTCACTTGAGTGAGGTGCCCATGATCTTCAATATTCATTTTGATCTTTAGAAATGATATTCTCTAGAAAGAGTAAAGTAACTTCAAGTAATATGGTACTTTCATATGTATCCAAATGGAACTCTTCCATGAATCTTCAAGGCCATATTGATTCTGTAGGAGCTACATTCATATTTTTCCAATTTGATTCAATGACACATAGAAGATAGTCTTCTTATTAAAGTATTGCACCATCCATTTAATAGAACTTGCACCATATGTTTTGAAGGCATAACCTTGCCATAGAAGAAACGACACAATAAGTAACATAGTAATCAACTTTATTTTTGATGCAAAGAAAGAAAATAATATTATTTTTTTGTCATTTGCCAAAGATCATATAATATTCCTCATAAATGTAAAATATAGTCCAATAATTTGTAGCAAGGAGATCGCTGCCAACTCGGGCAAACCTACTAACCCCGTTGGGTCGGGCACTGGTAGGGATGCTCCCCCCAGGACGACACTTCACTAATTGGGGCTAAAGTTGGCCAGTGGCCCAGTCTTATTCAGCACGGGAGAGAGTAGTCCGCCCTACTCTTTTCCTTACCAGGAAATTTGAACATTGCTTAGAAATGGTGCCCCTGGACGGAAACTTAATTTCTCTGTTCCTAAAGTGAAAGCTAGCCGACCAAGATCTGAAAGCTGAGCAAAGGGAGAGGGCTCTAGCGCCCCAGCAATCCCCTTGGGGTGGCCTTGGAAAGTTCGCCGCGAGCACGGAGAGGGGACCCGCAGCTACTAACTTTACGGACGAAGAATTAAGACCAGGGGGTCCAAGGGGTGACTGACAGGGCGTCACCGCTACGGTGGAATCCAGGCGTGGTCACTCCCGTACGGGACACGGATAGAATGGGAGTACTATGTGACGAACTAGCTCGCACCGTTGCCCAGGGAGTGCATCAACCTTCAGTCTAGTTCGGTGAAGCCATAGGGGACTGCGGCCGTGTCTTTATGACATGCTTCTACGAGCATCTAACGCTCTATGGTCGAGGATGAGACCCTAAATTGGGGAGTAACGACCCCAACCGTCAACATATGTTTTCATGAGAATAAGCATGAATAATTAGTTGTATTGTTTAAAAAATAGACATACTAGACTACATATAGTAATGATCCATAAAAAAATTAGGCAATGGTTGAGCTATCCTTTCTAGGTTTTCTCCCTCGATAGTTTATAAGGGCGATAGCCACCCATTATAAATAGTATGAAAAAATGGATCAAATAGAATAATAAATCCCTTTGATCTCCAAAAGGATGCTAGTGAGAAATTTATCAATTTTGAATTTACTTATGCATATTTACATTTCATAAATAAATATTTTATTTTGTATTTATGGATAGATGATTTCCTATATATCATTGTGATAGTTTTCTATTAAAAATATTGAGCTATATAAGCATGTGAAAGATGGTGGGGGAACAATAAAGAGTACTTATAAGAATGTTTCTCAAGTTAAAATTGTTTTTTATTTCATAAGGCATTTCATTGGAATGAATTATAAAAAAAAAAAATAGTTTAGGATAAAGATTAAGGGCAATTAATGCCACCTATAAGAGATATTTAACTCAATTTTGATGAGAAAATTAAAAGAATAATCGAAAAATATGATTATGACATTATACGAGGGGGGTAAGTTCATATTTTTATTAAATGTGCTTTCATGTAATAAAATGATAAGGATTTCAATGTCTAGAAATTCAATTTGAATTCTAAAATACACAAACATAAAAAGTGAATTTGAGCTTATAAGATTTGAAATATCTCTCATAACTTCTCAAATGATATTTGCATGCTACATGTCTTTTAAAATCTACTTTCTTTTTTTCTTTTTTCTTTTTTTTTTCAAAATCAAAATATAATATTTGAAGTGAGCATGTTTAAAAGTTATAATGAAAGATAAAGTTTTCAATAGATATGAAAAACAAATCTGATCTATATAAATAGATAAAAGATATAAGAGAGAATGAACTCTCTATAAAAAATACAGATTCATAAAGGTAAAAATAAGATATAAGTGATACTATAAATGATATCAAAATAAATTTATAAATGAATTTGATTAATATAAGCTAATAAAGATATAACAGACCTTACTCTTAGATATTTAAGTTTTATTGCAATGTTGAATAATGCAAATGATCGGATTTGAAGGAAATAGCATGTTATGCAAGTCCACAAGATTTTTCTCCTACTTGTTTATCAACTCTAATTACTACTAGAATTGAAATCTGAACCAAAGTTTAATATTTTTTTCTCCTTCCTAAGTATTCAAAATCTCTACTATGTGAAAACTGTGTGTAAGCTCGAAGAGTAACAATTTATTTTAAAGACATTTGGGTTAAAGGGACGTATGATGCTCAATCTTAAGTTTGGTTTCTTGATGTAACGTAGCAACACATTCTTTGATATGTATAGTGTTCGAAAAGATTAATTAGAGAGAAGGCTTAAGGTTATTTTTCTCTGTTGGAGAAGAGTGTGTGATCTCCCTCTTTCTGAATGAACGTGAGCATCACCAGTCAAGGAAGCCGCCAATCATAAAATTTATTACTGGTTTGAATGAACGTGAGCCACCCTTCAAAGCAAAAATAGTAACATTATTTTTGTAACGATGGGAGAGAGGTTACTAAGTCATCTCTGAGTGAAGAACAAGCTCGCTATCAGAGAGGAGATTTTACGTTTGAATGTAGATACGTTCCATGAGCATAACATTGTAGTCAAAATGGTCGATATTCCACTCATTTATAGCTGTAAAGCGGAAAATCGCGATCGAACCCTAGTTGCTCTCCCCTCTTCCAACTCCAAGGAGAGAGAAGGGAGGTCGCTAGGGTTGATGGTTTTCACTTAAGGGAGAGACTTTACATTCAAAAGAGGGGTTGAAACCCACAAGATCCAATCCCACACAATGCAAGATTGGATGCTAAATGTGTTTCAAGGGTTAAGAAAGCAAGGCTACCCTCTTTTGTAAAGAATGTAGATAGAATGATTAAGCTAGGAATGCATAGAAAGTGACAAAGATTCGCTTATAAACTGAGATAGGGATATAGGATGAAGCTGCGGACCTGGAATTAGCAGTAAAATGTTGATACGGCGCTGTCCTGCAAATTTGAGCAAAAGTTGTCGGGACGATGGCGCCCAGCGCCACGGTCCTCCGAAAAATCCGCGAAACGAAGGGGGATCTGTTCGTCTTTGCACAAGGATTCCAGATCTTCAATTTCAGCTGCGTACCTGCAACCTACACATAGAAAAGCGAAGACGATTGGGGGGTTAGGGATTAGGGGTTTGCCTTTAGGTCAAACCCCGGTTTTGGAATTAACCAAGAAATGAGAAATGCTGTAAATGTAATGTAAAACAAGTACTAATACCTTGTTGTAAGGATGTTTGTATCCTTATGTGCGAAGGTATAGATGTTGTTGTTTGTTGTATGTTGTATGTTGTAGCATGTAATGTGTTGTAAGTGATCTCCTCTTCAATGGTTGAATCCTTGTCTTGAATGCAACACTTAGCCTTGAATGGAGACTTGGAATGAATGCTTGAATGCTTGAATGCTTGAGTATAGTTTCCACGCTTGTACCATCATGTATGTATATGTCCCAATGAGAGAGGAAAATGTAGTTTATATACTTGCCAATTAGGGTTAAAAGACTAATTTTCCCAACCTTAGGCCGACCAGGAAAGATAATTTTCCAATTTGCAAACATAAAGACCCGAAGTCCAAAAGAGACCGGGCCCAAAATAGGACCCAGGGACCAGGGCATTGGGCGCCCTGGTCCTGAAGGACCAGGGCGCTGGGCGCTCTGGTCCCACCTCCCGGGACAACAAGGTGCAAAGGAGGTTCAGGCCAGGGTGCAAGAAAATGCAGTTTTCAGTGTCATAATCAGGTTTCGGGGTCTCCATTCAGGTTCAGTGTTGCGTCGCCATCATGAAGACCGAAATGCAGTCGAAATTGCAAGTGTCGCAATTTTAGGATGCTACATTTAGCCCCCACTTTAGCGGGAGTATAAGCGTACGCTCATACTTCCGGTAAAGTACAAGGAAACAACATTGAAAAACTTTCACCACGTCAAGGAGGCAAGATACACCAAGCCCCCAGTGGACTAAGGATCTTATGACTTCGATTGACAAAGTAAAAGGGAAGATCACGAGGGAGAACCATGACTGTCAGTAGTAAGGTTCCCTCACTATGAGTCATGCAAGAAAGATATCAAAATTTTCAAGGCAAGGTTAAATTTGCCAAGAAATTTTCAAGTATCTTGAAAAGATATGAACGGGATGTATGCCCCCCTACGTTAAAGCGATCGCACAAGCCTCATCGGGGGTGATTGCTTTAAGGTAGTGATACATATAAGAAATGAGAAAGGAGCACGTTATCACAAGGATTTAGCCCCCAAGTGTGAGATAAGCCCAAGGATAATAGACACAAAACACAAAGCACAAGGTGACTTCGCTTTCCTCGGGGTCAGTATGCTGTATGATAATTCATGTATATCATATGTATGTATGCATAATTGTTCTTCATTCCCCAATCAAGGAAGGTCACCTAGAAGAAGGGAACACATGTGTCTTTTGAGTCAACATGAGAGAGATCAAGAGATCTCAATGCTTTGCATCGTCCTCAAGTAGACAACACTAAGGACAACAAATAGAAGAATGAGAATAACACATAGAAGAAGTAACAAAAGAGAGGGGGAGAGAATCTGCTATGCTAATGTAACTAGTCTAGCACGTCATCTACCCCCCGATCTTGCTGATCAGTGTTTTGGGAAGGTAGGGAACACGCTAGAGGAGGAACATCCAACACAGCAGATGGAGCTATCACAAGATCCAAACAAGGGCTATGTTCATACCCCAAGGCACGGTGTTCTTGTCTAGGAGCTAGGATAAGTGCTTTAGAAAATTCATTAGATAAATGGTTATCAACATCAACAAGTTCATATTCACTATCAGAATGAACAGGATAAGTAGCATTTTCATCATGAATAACATTTTCATCTATATCATCATCAAGATTTATAAAAATAGGATCTTTAACTCGCACAGGATCAAGACCATCATGCATCTTATGTTTAGGAGATTTCGGCTCGATCGTCGGCTGAGGAGAAAATGGAATAATGCTTGTTGAAGGTGTTTTTGGGGATTGCAAAGTTTGAGAAGCAGCTGCCTGAGCTCTAAGACGACGCTTTCGTCGGCGTTCACATGCAGAACGATTTCGTCTAGTCTTAGTGGGAAGTGGAGAAGAGTGAGGAGGAGGAATGTTCTCATCCTTATCACTTGGGTGTTTAGGTTGTGGTCTCTTAGGTTGAATAATAGGAGAAGAGGAAGGTCTCTTCTCTCCATAAGAGGAAGGAGGAGGAACTGCTCCATATAAAGGAGAAATATTTGGTTTAGGAAGGAGACCAAGTCCATCATGGCGAGGAGGGATAGGTCTACTTTTAGGAAGTTTATTAGATATAGACATAGTCACATCCATAGGGATGGGTTGGGAATCTTCTTGAGGAAAGACATTGGTTTTATCTTTCAAAGGAAGAACTTCCTTCTCAAGAACGATAGGAATGTCAAGTTCGGGTGTTCTAGGTTCACTTAGAGATAGGATCATATCTTTTTTCCACTTTTGATAAGATTTAAAAAGATGATCACTTCACGGAGGAAGAGATTGGAATTGTTTAGGCCAAAAATAATCAATAGGAACGCTAGAAGTTCTTTCAGCTGGTTTAAAGAGACTATGATTGACAGTAACAACTTCACCATTATGGGGAAATTTCAAACACTTGTGAATAGGAGAAGCAATAGCTTTCATGGAAGATAGCCAAGGATAGCCAAGCTTCACACGAAATTGTTTGGAAGATGGAATAATAGAAAAGTCCACATCAAGGGATTTGTTATGGACCTCAATAGGTAATGTAATAGAACCAATTGCAGGAGAAGAAAATGCATCAAATAATTTCACAATCACATCTGTTTTGTCATAGATCACTTGATTCAATTGCAAAGTAAAAAGAAATTCTTCAGTAATGATATTAACCATACAAGAAGGATCAATAAGCACTCCACGGCAAGGTGTATTCTTGACTTTTGCAACTATGTATAAAGGACCATCAGGTGCCCTAATGGTTTCACTAGAATCAAATGTGATGGAAGGTTCTTTAGGGATTTTCTGCTGCTCAGCAAAGTTAATCACATTCGGAGTCATAGACACGAGATCATCAGGTGAGACAGAGGAATCAGTAGTGTCAATTGCATTAGAGGTATGAGAAGGTAATGGATCAGTAAAAATCTGAAGATTTTGGTTAGGAAGAGCTACAGATTTGTTGCCTTTATCATTCACACCAGAAACAGAGATAGTATTATTATCAATCAAATCTTGAATTTTCCCCTTTAAAGAAAAATATTTTTCAGTATTATGCCCAGGCTGACGATGAAATTGACAAAAAGATTTGTTATCAAAATAAGGTGAATTAATCTTTACAGGATCAATTTTCCTTATAGGAGGAAGAGTAAGCACATTTTGTTCCAATAACTTATTCATAATACTATGCAATGATTCATTCAAAGGAGTAAACTTTCTTTCTCTCTTGAAAAACTTAGAAATAGGAGACACACCTGATGCTGCATTCACATTGTTGTTGATGATGTTTTCATTGAATTTAATGGACTCTCTGTTCGGTTTAAACTTCCCAAATGGTTGTTGACTACTATCACCCTTATCACTCGGAGCCATAGGATGTGATTGTTCCATTTGACTCACAGTCAGTTGATAATTGTGAAGAGTTGCGCACAACTATTGGAAAGAAGTAAACTCCGAAAATAGGAGTTTTTCTCTAATGTCTTTTTGTAAATTAGAAATAAAGATTCTTTGAATATCATTGTCAGGAACTGGAAAAGAAATTTGAGCATACAAATGCTTATATCTACCAATGAAATCAGTCACTTTTTCTTTAACACCTTGTTTACAATGCATTAAATCAATCAAAGTAACTTTAGGACTTATATTGTTTTGAAATTGTTGATTGAAAGCATTTGCAAGTTGTTCGAAAGAAGTAATAGAATAGGAAGGTAGCGAGCAATACCATTGTAGGGCTTTGTCTCTTAATGTTCTAGTAAACAGTTTTGCAAGCAACCTTTGGTCATAAGCAAAATCAGTACATATTGTTTGAAAGGTCTTAACATGTGTTAGAGGATCACCCTTACCATTATAAAGCTCCAAATGCGGAATTTCAACATGTTTAGGGGGAATAGCTTGGATAATGTCAAGAGAAAGTGGGCTCGCAACATCAAATGTGGGCACACTAAACTTGGATTGATTCATAGAGGCAATTTGTTGCTGTAAAGAAGAGACAATTTGTGCAAGATTGTTAATGGTCGCTTCAGTCGAAGAGTTCATATTAGACGTGTTAGATTGTGATGGAGGTGTTATGTTATTGAAAGAAGGTAAAGAGTAAGGTGGTGGGACACTATGATAGTTAGTCATAGGAGATGATTGGACAGGAGGAACACTGCAAGGAGGAATGGAAAACGAATTGCCCCCTTGTGTCATGTTCATTTGTGGAGATATAAGAGGAACACTTATCGGAGGAATGAATGAAGAATTTGGATTGAATGAAGGAAGAGGGTTGATTGAAGAAGAAGGATTGCCCCCATGATTAGTGATCATAGGAGGAATGTCTTGTATTGAAGTAGTCATTATGTTTGATGTAAAAGTAGATATACTAGCAATAGGAGTCGTCAAAGGAATAGAATGATTGACTTGAGTAGGAGGTTGTGTATAACCTAAGGTTTCGGCACAACTTTTCATAGGCATCACATTTGAATCCACAATGTGTACAATACCACGCAAAATATCAATTCCATTCTTATCACTTTGAAGCATACATTTTAGACCCTCAATCAAAGGAAGAGCTTGACTATCAGGGTATTCTTGAGACATCTACTGTCGAAAATCGTCAAATTGGTTATCCAATTTTGAAAGTTGTTCTACAGAAACCTCATGGAGAGCTTCTTCATCATTAAGAGGATTAGAGGAATTACCCATGTCCTCGTTAAAAAGACCATTCAAATTAGGTTCCATCTCCTCAGTAATTAAACCTTGGAAAGACTTAATTCTAAGGCTTCGTCTAACGGGAATAGTGTAAGTAGGGCTTATTGTTGTAAAACTCATGCACTAGGGAGAGAAGAGAGAAGATTTTGAATTTTAGAGGTAGCAAATTTCAGTAAAACCAGCTGTAGACACCTAAAATTGTCATGTCTAATTAAATAAATATTTTATTTATTTAACTATCTAAGCCTAATTCTTCTATTAATTAAATAAATCTTTATTTATTTAATTAATTCATTTATCCTCTTCTAGCCTTATTTCTCATTTAAATAAATACATTTATTTATTTAAATTATCCCTTTCCTAAATTAAATAAATATTTTATTTATTTAATTATCCTACTTCTTCTATTAATTAAATAAATCTTTATTTATTTAATTAATTCATTAACCTTTTCTACCCATGACACATGTTATTCATCTCTTAATTCATACACTACTTACCTCTTTCATTATTTTGGTATTTCTTATACCTACCTTCTAATCCTAGCCGACCTCTCTTTTTACACCTCTCAATCTTATCCCTCCATTTCATATTGTGTCTTCTATTTAAGAAGATGCTTTCTTCATTGTCAAAGGGCTAATCCCTAATGACTAATGACTGATTTTGGAGTACTTGGCTACACTACGATCCTACTTGCAACCACATTCCGTTTTTTGTTGAGCTCTTGTGCATATTAAAATCTGAGAGCAAATATATCAAGCAAGATCAATGGAGATAGGAAGAATGGAGATCAAAACCCTATTGGACATGTGATGGTATAATCTTTGTGATTTTGAGTTATTTTGCATTGTCTTAGGTTATCTTCATATGTTATGGTGGATCTTTGTTCATTGTTAGGCTAGGGTTTGGTGGTTGAATCCATTTAGTCTTTCAATATTGTTATTATTGTTATCCATTTTGAGATGATTCATTTTTGCGGCAGCTATATGCATGTGTACCTTATGTGATGAGATGTTTCTTATTTGAATGGATGCTTATATGATGTAATGCAATATATTTTTGTTCTTTTATGTTGTGTATATGATGCATGATGCAAATGTGAATGTATGTAATGCAAATGAATATGATAATGCAAATGATTATTTACATAATGAAAATGTGAGATGTGCTAACATGTGTTGTGTGCAGGATGTGATGCAATTGTGATATCTATATGTATGTATGAAATGCTTATATGTGGTGATGCAGGTGTAACTATATGAAATGCAAATGTTTTTTTGGTGTGTCAGTATATTCAGTCATGTGACAGCGGGCTACGCGGACTCGAGAAGGATGATGGAAGTCAATCAAGAAAGGGGGATGAAAGACAGAAGATATGAACGTGAAAGAGCTTCTTGTGCGTTATCATCATTGAGCTTTATTATGGCAGAATAGGTTATGACAATCGAGGCATTTGTTCGACCCAGAGAGTCATTGTACCTGTTTGCATGGAGATAAGACAGTCACAAACAAGGAATGCCCCAGTTCACACTAGACTCACAGTGTCCTCATATCCTTGGACAAGTCATAACATTACTAAGAGACAATCCACAGACAGCAAATGCAAATAGGTGACGATACCCCATCCTCGCCTTTCTAGTCAAAGACATCTTGGAGATAGAATCTCTAATCAAAGACATCCCGGAAAAGCTAAAAGACATGTCACCAAAAGATAAAATCAAAAGAAAACCAAGACTCGACACCAACATCCACTGTAGTCCTCAATTTTAGTGTCTCTTGTCACTTGTTTAAGTCTTATTTGATTGTGGTCACAATGTTCACTTTCATAAAAAGGATAGATAGCACTGAACCATATGTTGTCTGAGTCTGTTGAAAGATTTGATTTTGTTGAAGCTCATTGTTGCTGCTGTGTCTCATCTGAAACTAACTGAATCCATGAAACTGATACTTTATTGCGGAGAAAACGAAACTTTATTGCGGATCTGTGATGCAAATGTTGCTTTATTGCGGACTGTGCGCGGATAGACTGAAGAAAGCTGGAAGAAACTATACTCCTCGAAACATGTGATGTTCTCAGTTCCACACCCATTACTAGACGTAGGATTGGCCGTAGTCACAGATAGGATCTGATTTATTATGGATGGAAAGGGATGTGAAAAGGGAGGTTTATTATGAATGGCTAACCAATCTTGGGTAGATCAATAACAAGCCATGATGGGATTGGGTAAGCTCATTATGGATGAATAGGTTGTGAGTGTGTGCAAAGTGAAATGATGAAAGAGAATCCTGAAGGAGGGAGGAGCAAAGTCTCTACGCATGGCGCTGGTGACCCAGTTTTCACCATGGTACTTGCCCAGGGCGCCACCGAAGTGGTTTTCACCGTTGGACGAAATTATTTCTCTTTACTTTTTCGATTTTTCAATTTTTTTGTTGTCACAAGGCGCCTGTTTGCCAGGTTTTCACCAAGTAACGATTTTTTTGTTTTATAAATTTTTTTGTATTTTTGAATTAGGATATTCCAAAGAGCTTATGTGTAGAACCTGCGAAGGTGCATGCTGTTGATAGGATCCTCCAAGGGTTCACCTTCTGTAGTTGAGAGCTGATATGCCCCAGATCCATATACTGCTGTGATGATGTAAGGACCAAGCCAGTTTGGTTCGAACTTGCCCTTCTTATCTCTGTCTTGCTGATTCTTGGGGTTCTCTCTGAGGACTAAGTCACCTACCTCAAATGTGCGAGGCTTGACTTTGTGATTGTAACTGCGACTCATTCGTTGTTGGTAAGCCTTGAGATGATTAAAAGCAGTGTGCCTTCGTTCCTCCAGCAGTTTTAGTTCTTGTAAGCGAAAGACCTTGTAGTCTTCATCGTTGATTATGTTTCTCAAGGAGACCCGTAAAGAAGGTAGCTCGACCTCAATAGGCAAGATGGCTTCAGAGCCGTAGACAAGTGAGTAGGGTGTAGCTCCTGTAGGTGTGCGGACACTTGTGCGATAGGCCCAAAGTGCAGGATTGAGTTGGATATGCCAGTTACGGCCAGCGTCGTCGACTGTCTTTTTAAGGATTTTGAGAATTGTTTTATTAGATGCCTCAGCTTGGCCATTACCTTGGGGGTAATATGGTGTGGAGAAACGGTGAGAGATATGGAAGCGGTCACAGAGTTCACGAACATCCTGATTTTTGAAGGGACGCCCGTTATCAGTAATAATGGAAGTAGGAATCCCGTATCGGCAAATGATATAGTTCAGGATGAAGGTAGCGATTTGTTTCCCAGTAACTTGTATGAGAGGCACGACTTCAATCCACTTTGTGAAATACTCTAT
This sequence comes from Cryptomeria japonica, assembly GCF_030272615.1. Taxonomy (NCBI): domain Eukaryota; kingdom Viridiplantae; phylum Streptophyta; class Pinopsida; order Cupressales; family Cupressaceae; genus Cryptomeria; species Cryptomeria japonica. The sequence continues at coordinate 281,464,127 of NC_081406.1, read as the reverse complement.
GGCTGTGATAATGAATTTATGTCCATTGGAAGAAGGAGGGTGAATCTTGCCTATGAGATCGAGTCCCCACTGACAAAAGAGCCAAGGAGACGCAAGTGGTTGTAGTTCCTATGCTGGTGCATGTATGAGGTCTCCATGAATTTGGCACTGCTTACACTTCTTGACAAACTGATATGCATCTTTTTCCATAGTAGGCCAGTAGTATCCAGTCCTGATGAGTTTCTTGGCCAAGGTAGGACCACTAGTATGCGGGCCACATATCCCTTCGTGCACTTCTCGTAACGCAATCTGAGCTTCGTCACTCTCTAAACATCTAAGAAGGGTGCCATCTTGACCTCGTTGGTATAGGATATCAGCTAGGATAACGTATTGGGAGGATTGACGAATGAAAGTGCGGCGTTGGTTGTTCGATAGATCGGGAGGTAAGATATTATCACGAAGGTATGTGAATATGGAACCATATAACTAGGATTCAGGACCAACAACACATATCATTTCAGTAGGAGTGATCTCGTATGAAGGAGTCAGCAGGTTGTCTACCAGGAACTCATAGCAAGTCTCATTTTGCGGTAGATCAATGAGCGAAGCAATTGTAGCCATGGCATCAACAACGCGATTCTATTCTCTTGGTATCTGTTCAAACTCTATCTTTGCAAAGTGCTGTTTCAGCTCATCTACCAGTTGTTTGTAAGGCATTAGCTTTTCATCTTTTGTTTGATAATCATCAGTTGCTTGACGGATGACAAGTTGAGAATCCCCAAAAACATGAAGTTCTTGGATCTTCCATTGAACTGCAATTCTTAACCCAGTTGTTAATGCCTCGTACTCCGCTATATTGTTAGTGCACGGAAATGATAAGCGGTATGACAAGGGTCTTATGGCGAAAACCACACTGTGGCGCTATCTGACCCCAAAAAAGTAAAAAGAAAGGACGTATCTGAGGGTGAAAACCTCTCTGAGGTGCCCGAAGATGGAAGGCTCGACATTCTCCTAGCATCATACGAGGAAAAATCATCCATGTTGGTAGAGGAGACTATAAAGACAAACATTGGTACAGCAGAGGTTCCACACAACATATTTTTGGCTCAATCATTGACAGAGGCCGAGAGAGCAAAATTCATAAGCTTCTTTAAGGGACGACAAATCAACTTCGCATGGTCTTATGCTGATATGCCTGGACTGGATCCAGATTTGGTAATGCATCATTTGACAGTCAAACCGGGGGCAAAACCAGTAAAACAGAAATTGAGGAAAATGCACCCACAAGTGGCATTGCTAGTCAAGGCAGAGCTGGAGAAATGACTGGATGTCAGATTCATACGCCCAATTGATTATCCTGAATGGATTTCCAACTTAGTACCTGTCAGCAAACCGGATCGCAGCATCCGAATATGTACAGACTTCAGAGATATCAACAAGGCTTGTCCAAAGGACGATTTCCCATTACCAAACATTGACTTGATCATTGATCTCACAGCAGGCCATGAAATGTTATCTTTAATGGACGGATTTTCTGGATATAATCAGATCAAGATTGCACCTGAAGATCAACATAAAACATCATTCACTTGTCCATGGGGAACCTTCTGTTGGAATGTCATGCCCTTTGGGCTGAAAAATGCAGGTGCCACGTATCAACGAGCCATGACTACTATCTTCCATGATCTCATGCACATAACCGTGGAAGATTATGTTGACGATCTTTTGGTTAAATCAATAGACATAAATACACACTTGGACATACTTTCAGTTGCTTTTGATCAGTTGGAAAAGTACAAGGTAAGATTAAACCCAAAGAAATGTGTCTTTGGAGTAACCTCAGGGAAGCTCCTAGGATTCATCGTGTCTAAAAGAAGAATAGAAGCTGATCCAGCAAAAGTCAAGGCTATCTTGGACATGCCGCCACCCAAGAATATCAGCCAACTTCGATCTTTACAAGGGAGACTCCAGTCCATACGAAGATTCATAGCACAACTTGCAGATAAGTGTAACCCTTTCCAACACCTGCTACACAAAAACATCAAGTTCAAATGGGATGAGAACTGTCAACAGGCTTTTCAAGCGCTCAAAGATTATCTGTTGAACCCGCCAGTTTTGATGCCACCAATTCCAGATCAACCATTGCTACTTTACATATCAGCTACTCCGACAGCACTGGGGGCACTCCTAGCACAACAAATACCTGACGGCAAGGAAAAAGCAGTCTACTATATCAGTCGCACATTTGTGGGATATGAGCTGAACTACACACCAATTGAGCGTGCATGTCTCGCTGTAGTCTTCGCTTCACAAAAATTACGACATTATATGCTCACTCACAAGACTAAGTTGATTGCAAGAATTGATCCACTAAAGTATCTTCTCAACAAAGCTACACTTACTGGGCGGCTGGCCAAGTGGGTAATGATTTTGAGTGAATTCGACATTGAATACGTGGACAGAAAAGCTATAAAAGGACAAGCCATCGCAAATCAACTGGCAGATGCTCCCATGATAGATGATGTTCCTCTACAGTCAGAATTTCCAGATGAGTCCATTCTAACGATATCACCTGCAAAGCCATGGCAATTATATTTTGACGGCTCATACACACAGCATGGGGCAGGAGCGGGTATACTCTTTATAACTCCCCAAGGTGATTCTATACCAAAGTCATACCGCTTATCATTTCCTTGCACTAACAATATAGCGGAATACGAGGCATTAACAACTGGGCTCAGAATTGCAGTTCAGTGGAAGATCCAAGAGCTTCGTGTTTTTGGGGATTCTCAACTGGTCATCCGTCAAGCAACTAGTGATTATCAAACAAAAGATGAAAAGCTAATGCCTTACAAACAACTGGTAGAGGAGCTGAAACAACACTTTGCAAAGATAGAGTTTGAGCAGATACCAAGAGAATAGAATCGCGCTGCTGATGCCATGGCTACAATTGCTTCGCTCATTGATCTATCGCAAAATGAGACTTGCTATGAGTTCCTGGTAGACAACCTGCTGACTCCTTCATACGAGATCACTCCTACTGAAATGATATGTGTTGTTGGTCCTGAATCCCAGTTATATGGTTCCATATTCACATACCTTCGTGATAATATCTTACCTCCCGATCTATCGAACAACCAACGCCGCATTTTCATTCGCCAATCCTCCCGATACGTTACCCTAGCTGATATCCTATACCGACGAGGTCAAGATGGCACCCTTCTTAGATGTTAAGAGAGTGACGAAGCTTAGATTGCGTTACGAGAAGTGCACGAAGGGATATGTGGCCCGCATACTAGTGGTCCTACCTTGGCCAAGAAACTCATCAGGACTGGATACTACTGGCCTACTATGGAAAAAGATGCATATCAGTTTGTCAAGAAGTGTAAGCAGTGTCAAATTCATGGAGACCTCATACATGCACCAGCACAGGAACTACAACCACTTGCGTCTCCTTGGCCCTTTTGTCAGTGGGGACTCGATCTCATAGGCAAGATTCACCTGCCTTCTTCCAATGGACATAAATTCATTATCACAGCCACAGAGTATTTCACAAAGTGGATTGAAGCCATGCCTCTCATACAAGTTACTGGGAAACAAATCGCTACCTTCATCCTGAACTACATCATTTGCCGATACGGGATTCCTACTTCCATTATTACTGATAACGGGCGTCCCTTCAAAAATCAGGATGTTCGTGAACTCTGTGACCGCTTCCATATCTCTCACCGTTTCTCCACACCATATTACCCCCAAGGTAATGGCCAAGCTGAGGCGTCTAATAAAACAATTCTCAAAATCCTTAAAAAGACAGTCGACGACGCTGGCCGTAACTGGCATATCTAACTCAATCCTGCACTTTGGGCCTATCGCACAAGTGTCCGCACACCTACAGGAGCTACACCCTACTCACTTGTCTACGGATCTGAAGCCATCTTGCCTATTGAGGTCGAGCTACCTTCTTTACGGGTCTCCTTGAGAAACATAATCAACGATGAAGACTACAGGGTCTCTCACTTACAAGAACTAGAACTGCTGGAGGAACGAAGGCACACTGCTTTTAATCATCTCAAGGCTTACCAACAACGAATGAGTCGCAGTTACAATCACAAAGTTAAGCCTCGCACATTTGAGGTAGGTGACTTAGTCCTCAGAGAGAACCGCAAGAATCAACAAGACAGAGATAAGAAGGGCAAGTTCGAACCAAACTGGCTTGGTCCTTACATCATCACAGCAGTATATGGATCTGGGGCATATCAGCTCTCAACTACAGAAGGTGAACCCTTGGAGGATCCTATCAACAGCATGCACCTTCGCAGGTTCTACACATAAGCTCTTTGGAATATCCTAATTCGAAAAATACAAAAAAATTTATAAAACAAAAAAATCATCACTTGGTGAAAACCTGGCAAACAGGCGCCTTGTGACAACAAAAAAATTGAAAAATCAAAAAAAGTAAAGAGAAATAATTTCGTCCAATGGTGAAAACCACTTCGGTGGCGCCCTGGGCAAGTACCATGGTGAAAAATGGGTCACCAGCTCCATGCGTAGAGACTTTGCTCCTCCCTCCTTCAGGATTCTCTTTCATCATTTCACTTTGCACACACTCACAACCTATTCATCCATAATGAACTTATCCAATCCCATCATGGCTTGTTATTGATCTACCCAAGATTGGTTAGCCATTCATAATAAACCTCCCTTTTCACATCCCTTTCCATCCATAATAAATCAGATCCTATCTGTGACTACGGCCAATCCTACGTCTAGTAATGGGTGTGGAACTGAGAACATCACATGTTTCGAGGAGTATAGTTTCTTCCAGCTTTCTTCAGTCTATCGGTGCACAGTCCACAATAAAGCAACATTTGCATCACAGATCCGCAATAAAGTTTTGTTTTCTCCGCAATAAAGTATCAGTTTCATGGATTCAGTTAGTTTCAGATGAGACACAGCAGCAACAATGAGCTTCAACAAAATCAAATCTTTCAACAGACTCAGACAACATATGGTTCAGTGCTATCTATCCTTTTTGTGAAAGTGAACATTGTGACCACAATCAAATAAGACTTAAACAAGTGACAAGAGACACTAAAATTGAGGACTACAGTGGATGTTGGTGTCGAGTCTTGGTTTTCTTTTGATTTTATCTTTTGGTGACATGTCTTTTAGCTTTTCCGGGATGTCTTTGATTAGAGATTCTATCTCCAGGATGTCTTTGACTAGAAAGGCGAGGATGGGGTATCGTCACCTATTTGCATTTGCTGTCTGTGGATTGTCTCTTAGTAATGCTATGACTTGTCCAAGGATATGAGGACACTGTGAGTCTAGTGTGAACTGGGGCATTCCTTGTTTGTGATTGTCTTATCTCCATGCAAACAGGTACAATGACTTTCTGGGTCAAACAAATGCCTCGATTGTCATAACCTATTCTGCCATAATAAAGCTCAATGATGATAACGCACAAGAAGCTCTTTCACGTTCATATCTTCTATCTTTCATCCCCCTTTCTTGATTGACTTCCATCATCCTTCTCGAGTCCGCGTAGCCCGCTGTCACATGACTAAGTATACTGACACACCAAAAAAATATTTGCATTTCATATAGTTACACCTGCATCACCACATATAAGCATTTCATACATACATATAGATATCACAATTGCATCACATCCTGCATACAACACATGTTAGCACATCTCACATTTTCATTATGTAAATAATCATTTGCATTATCATATTCATTTGCATTACATACATTCACATTTGCATCATGCATCATATACACAACATAAAAGAACAAAAATATATTGCATTACATCATATAAGCATCCATTCAAATAAGAAACATCTCATCACATAAGGTACACATGCATATAGCTGCCGCAAAAATGAATCATCTCATATATAATCAAAATGTGTCATGATACAATGATGTCAAAAGAATCATATGGCTACAAAAGAATCACCCGCAGGTGTTTACAATACAAAAAAATGATACATATACTGATACAATGGGGAGCCCTCTATGGCTATGATGAACTCCCTCCCTCGGAGCCGCCTGGCCTCGACGGAGTCTGAGCTGTAGATGGACCCACTCCAGGATCCCCCTATCTCTCTGGTGGTGGTGGAGGACCCATAACACCACCGCTGGATGCCTGCCTCCTGCGACTCCCTCCCGTAGCCGTCGCTGTGCGCGACGATCTATGGAAGCTCCTCGCCCACTGATCTGCTGGCACGACAGCATAGTACAGATCCCTCCAATAGGCGATCTCCTCTCCGGCTCGCAGCACATATGCGTAGCCTGCCCCTGCATCCTCTGCTGCCCGCCTCCCCGCCCTCAGAGCTGTCTCAGCCTTAGTATATCTCTGGATGGCCTGGTCCCTCTCTCGCTCTGTGTCCCTGAGCCTGATCCTAAGGTGATCCCTCTCCCGCACCAAATCCTCAATCTCATCTGCCTGGCCCTGGCAGATCTCTCGCAGCCTCAACAGCTCATCCTCCTCAGGATCTCCGCCCTCAGCCTCTGCCTGTGGCTCCTCCTCTACAGGTGCCTGTCCCTGTGCCTGTCTGCACCTGTCTAGGTGCCTGAATAGGTACCTGTGCCTGTATCTGTCCCTGTCCCTGCACCTGTCCAGATCCCTGTCTAGGACCCTGTGCTACTGGTACCTGTAGGGGTACTCCACCCCGACCCCTCACCACCATCTGGGCTAGTCTCTCCTGTCCTCCCTCCCTCCGAGGTGCTACTCGCCTCTCCCCCACCACTCCTCTCCGCCTCCATCTTCCCCTGCCTCCATCTCCTCCACCATCATCATCATCATCCCCCACCACCTCTCCCTCCAGCAGCTCTCCCGGATCTGTCAATCTCGAAAAGGGATGCTCTGCCCAATACGTAGAGTACTCTGCATCCATCCCGACATCCTCTACCTCCGGCCACATGTCCCATGGTAATGGCATCATCTCCGCCAGCTGTGTCACGACCTGATCATATGATAGCAGTGGCCCGAACTGTATCTGATCTCTAACTGTACGGGCATACATGCCCGAGCCTCGTGGCATCCGCTGAATCCTACCAAACTGTCTGCATACCCTATCAACAAGATGCCTCTCCAGAATATAGGGCGTCCGCCCAATCAGATACCTGCTCCTGAATGCATAGGGTAGCTCCAATGCGTTGTCATCCCGCTCCTCGCACCCCAGGTACGGCCTCCAGATAACCATGTCTATGTCATCTATGACGCGCCTCCAATGCTCCAATCTACCAATCCGAGGCTGGGATGTGATCATGTCGTACAAATGCACGAAGCTCCGTCCTTTCCCTCTGCCTCTGAAGTGAATAGGCCGTGTGATGGGAAGGTGCTCATATGCCCACACCTGAAGGAGAGTCACTCCGCAGCCCAAGCCCACTGATCCGTGATACACAAACTGATGCAGCTCATAGTATAAATGTGCCAGGACACATGGCCCCCATGCATACCTGGTGTGCTCTATCATCAGTGTCTCCAATTCCCCTCTCCAGCCAACTGCCAATCCTCATGTGGCTCTGTCCGGACATAAATACCCACTGATAGCTCCCCCAATAACAGCCGGCAATGCTAAACCTGTGGTGGTCATGGTATCCCAGGCCACGTGACCTGCTCACATCTCCAAACCGGGATCCTGAAACACCCGTCTCAATGCCTCCCTGTCACCGTCACAATCGTATGGAATCAACTCTCCATCGATCGGGATATGCAGTATCCTGTACACATCCTCCAATGTCACTGTCATCTCACCCATCGGCAGGTGAAACGTGCACGTCTCAGAGTGCCATCTCTCAGCCAACGCAGTCAGTAAACCCATGTTTGCCCGAAACTCAGGCACAAATAGCACATGTGTAAGACCCATCTCCTCAATGGAAATCCTATCCTGGATCGACAACTCTGGTCGCAATCTCTGTGTCGACGGGAATCTCTCCCGTGACTCCAGCATAGGCAGATACTCCTGCAGTCAACCAATCAATCATATCAGTTATCGTGGCATTCACTGTTTATCACAAAATGCTACTTGCTACCTAAATGCATACGCTTACCTATCCTAGTGACACTCACTGTTCATCACAAAGTGTTGCTATCTACCCTAGTAGTGCTCCCTGTTCATCACAAAGTACTACGTGTGTGACATTCCCTGTTTATCACAAAGTGTCACTCACATTCGCACTCCCTGTTCATCACAAAGTGCTGCCTATCTTGGTGCTCCCTGTTCATCACAAAGTGCCTTGATCTATCCTAGTCTTCCTAGAGGACCTGCTTGAGTGTCTCCTCTCAGCAGCTTATCCAATCGACAGCGTATGTTCATCACAGAACTGCCGATTTGACCTAAAAGACTCAAACCATGCATTTTTACACATAAACGCGCTTTAAACTCATAAATGCGCTTATAGACTGCACAAACGCGCTTCTGCAACACAGACGCGCTTTCTGAACACAAACGTGCCTATACTATGCACAAACGCGACCAGGGAACACAGACGTCCCTACATGACATAAACGCCCCTACAGGGCACAGATGCTTCTACATTTCACAAACACGTCCGTATTCAGCACAAACGCGGTTCCAGGCACAGACGCGCCTGGACCCAACACAGACGCGCCTGGCACCGACACAGACGCGGTTGCGCATTTTTGCATATTTTATCTACCCTATTCCTAGCACATTTATTGCTACTAAACATGCATTTATGACAAAACTCGAAATGCGTGAAAGTACGAGGAGGTTTTCGGGTACTTACCGGCTCTCCTGCATCGGCTGGTCGCTGGAATCGGCGAACGCGGTCGAATCTATGAACGAAGGCCATCGCTGCTGACTGCTGCTGCTCTTTTCTCGCTCTGCACTGTGATCTCGTAAGGGTGTGGATGACAATGAGGATGTCTTTTCCCCCGTGGTCTATCTTATAGCCTACCCTAGCCCTCGCCCTCACTTTCCCGAGTCAGTATTCTTCAACCCGTCACTTTGTCACTTTATCCGGTCAGTTCATTCTAGCCTTTCTTTCTTATCGAGAGATTGTCTGCAATCTTTTCAGACATTTTTCATCCAATCTCTTGAGGGGGCATATTATTCCCATCCTGGGGCAACTCTGTATCAGTTCATCTTATCTTCTTTGAAACAACGTGACAAGTCGCATTGTCTCAAAGAGGGGCAAAATGTAGACACCTAAAATTGTCATGTCTAATTAAATAAATATTTTATTTATTTAATTATCTAAGCCTAATTCTTCTATTAATTAAATAAATCTTTATTTATTTAATTAATTCATTTATCCTCTTCTAGCCTTATTTCTCATTTAAATAAATACATTTATTTATTTAAATTATCCCTTTCCTAAATTAAATAAATATTTTATTTATTTAATTATCCTACTTCTTCTATTAATTAAATAAATCTTTATTTATTTAATTAATTCATTAACCTTTTCTACCCATGACACATGTTATTCATCTCTTAATTCATACACTACTTACCTCTTTCATTATTTTGGTATTTCTTATACCTACCCTCTAATCCTAGCCGACCTCTCTTTTTACACCTCTCAATCTTATCCCTCCATTTCATATTGTGTCTTCTATTTAAGAAGATGCTTTCTTCATTGTCAAAGGGCTAATCCCTAATGACTAATGACTGATTTTGGAGTACTTGGCTACACTACGATCCTACTTGCAACCACATTCCGTTCTTTGTTGAGCTCTTGTGCATATTAAAATCTGAGAGCAAATATATCAAGCAAGATCAATGGAGATAGGAAGAATGGAGATCAAAACCCTATTGGACATGTGATGGTATAATCTTTGTGATTTTGAGTTATTTTGCATTGTCTTAGGTTATCTTCATATGTTATGGTGGATCTTTGTTCATTGTTAGGCTAGGGTTTGGTGGTTGAATCCATTTAGTCTTTCAATATTGTTATTATTGTTATCCATTTTCACCATATACACCAGCCAATCCTATAGATTTAAGCTGTTAAATACAATCAGGACAATCTCCCGAAATTTCGGAAAAAATGTTCGGGACCGTGGCGCTCGGAGTGCACACGGTCCTTGCAACTTTTTTCGAAATTTGCAGGGGTGAAAGTTATGATGATTTTACAGCTAACCTGAGAAAAATTGAGTGATTTTACGATCTGTAGATAGGCCAAATTAAAGTTGCAATCTCAAAATTGAACCCTACCAAGATTGTCGAAAAATGCAAAATTTGAATTTTGAAAAAGAGAGGGAAACTGAAATTTTGAATTTTATGATTTTAGAGGGAATACCAAAAGCAATGTAAGTTTTGAAATTTGAAAGTTGACTCAATTTCATGCAAAATTCAATTCTGAAAGCGGAGATCAAAGTTGTTGTAATTAAGCACTTAATTTCAAAAGTCACAAATTGCAAAAATTTGAATAAATCACTGAAATTTCGAATGAATGCAAACACACTTTTCAGATTTAGGACTGTAAGAAACACAATTTTGACACAAATTTCAATTTCAACAATTTTTGAATGACTAGAAGCCTCAATCCAAGCAATCGCTAGACCAACTTTGACTGTAATTTTGAAGGTGTTAAAATTGATAAAATCAGTCAAAATTCTGGATTTTAGCAGGAAAATACAGTAAGATCTCGCTTCCGAAATTTCAGAAAAAATGTCGGGGACGATGGCGCTCGGAGTGCACACGGTCCTCGCAACTTTTTTCCAAATTTTCAGGGATGAAAGATATTGTGATTTTATTGCGGAATCCAAAGTTACAGCTGATTTGGAGATGTTTTGATCAGTGAAATTGTCGGACAAAGGTTGAATCAAGAGGGTTTCAAAAATTAGGGTTTTGACACTTAACCACTTAATTTTCAAAATTAATGCACAAATATGAATTGATAATTTGTAATAGAAGGGCAGATCTGAAACAAGCATTAACAATTAAACATTTCACAAGTTTAATTACTTAAAAAGAAAATTTAGGGTTTTTATGCAATTAACCTCTAAAATTTTGCAAAAGATCAAACATGGAAATGTAATCAAGGAATCCAATTTTCAAATCTAACCATGAATAATCAGAAAGGATGTTCACGTCGGGTTCACCAAAATGTAAAGCGGAAAATCGCGATCGAACCCTAGTTGCTCTCCCCTCTTCCAACTCCAAGGAGAGAGAAGGGAGGTCGCTAGGGTTGATGGTTTTCACTTAAGGGAGAGACTTTACATTCAAAAGAGGGGTTGAAACCCACAAGATCCAATCCCACACAATGCAAGATTGGATGCTAAATGTGTTTCAAGGGTTAAGAAAGCAAGGCTACCCTCTTTTATAAAGAATGTAGATAGAATGATTAAGCTAGGAATGCATAGAAAGTGACAAAGATTCGCTTATAAATTGAGATAGGGATATAGGATGAAGCTGCGGACTTGGAATTAGCAGTAAAATGTTGATACGATGCTGTCCTGCAAATTTGAGCAAAAGTTGTCGGGACGATGGCACCCAGTGCCACGGTCCTCCGAAAAATCCGCGAAACGAAGGGGGATCTGTTCGTCTTTGCACAAGGATTCCAGATCTTCAATTTCAGCCGCGTACCTGCAACCTACACACAGAAAAGTGAAGATGATTGGGGGGTTAGGGATTAGGGGTTTGCCTTTAGGTCAAACCCCGGTTTTGGAATTAACCAAGAAATAAGAAATGTTGTAAATGTAATGTAAAACAAGTACTAATACCTTGTTGTAAGGATGTTTGTATCCTTATGTGCGAAGGTATAGATGTTGTTGTTTGTTGTATGTTGTATGTTGTAGCATGTAATGTGTTGTAAGTGATCTCCTCTTCAATGGTTGAATCCTTGTCTTGAATGCAACACTTAGCCTTGAATGGAGACTTGGAATGAATGCTTGAATGCTTGAGTATAGTTTCCACGCTTGTACCATCATGTATGTATATGTCCCAATGAGAGAGGAAAATGTAGTTTATATACTTGCCAATTAGGGTTAAAAGACTGATTTTCCCGACCTTAGGCCGACCAGGAAAGATAATTTTCCAATTTGCAAACATAAAGACCCGAAGTCCAAAAGAGACCGGGCCCAAAATAGGACCCAGGGACCAGGGCGCTAGGCACCCTGGTCCTGAAGGACCAGGGCGCTGGGCGCTCTGGTCCCACCTCCCGGGACAACAAGGTGCAAAGGAGGTTCAGGCCAGGGTGCAAGAAAATGCAGTTTTCAGTGTCATAATCAGGTTTCGGGGTCTCCATTTAGGTTCAGTGTTGCGTCGCCATCGTGAAGACCGAAATGCAGTTGAAATTGCAAGTGTCGCAATTTTAGGACGCTACAATAGCTAAAGATAAAACTAATGAAAGCAAATGAGGAAAGGTCATGACTTTAAGATAGTTTACCTTATGTTTACAATTGAGCTCTTCAACTTTTATAAGACAACATAGGATGTTTTTGTTGAAGTGTGGGGCTTGGGATCTTCTAATGGTAGACAACGATTAAATCTAGAGACGATGGTAAAAACATTAAGTCACAAGGCATAGCCATATCGAAAAAAGGACCCATAGTGAATAGAGTTTGATATTCTGATGAAATAAAATATGTAATCATTGAAAGATAATAATCATATTATTACTTATATATTTATAATAAATATTTTTATATATTTTTAATTAAGTCTTGTGAATGTTTTTGTATAAGTTTTTTTGTAATAAGTCTTTTGATGATCACAAGATTCTATTTATTTTATATATCCAAAAAACTAATTATACATGAAAAAAAATGTCATTTTAAGGATAAGGCATATAGATGTTCTATAATATATTTAAATTGGGACAATGGTCTATTGATATGGGCATATAATCTATGTTTATCACCTAATAATCAAACAGTTGTAAATCACAATCAAATATTTTGGAGCAAAAAAAAAAGGTGAAATTTTTAAAGGACATCACCAAATATATTGCACAAATGGTATTTTGCAAGAGCATGGAGCAATTTCCCTTTAAGTTCAACATATCTTCTAGTATAACCTCTCAAAATGATTAGTATAGCCTAATAGGCTCTGATACCATGTTAGAAATTAGGATCTTAGGATACTAATCATTATAAACAAAATCATAAAGTAAATGAAATGAGAATCATACATGCATAAATGTACACATTACACAAGATACACATGGGGAAAACCCTTTCGGGTAAAAAACCCCATAAAGCATCATTTAATTAAAACACTTACAAATATAGTCTATCATAAAATAGACATGAACCTAAGGACACTCCTCCAGTACTTCCACATGGCCAATAATACCTCTTGTGCATAGTGATACAACTCACCATAAAGCTCCAAATTCACACACTCTCAAATGAGAGAGAACCTCCATAAATATAGGAGGAAGGGTGGCTTTACTAGTCACACCTTTTCAATAACCCCCACTCATAAATAATTAATAATCTAATAATTATTAGATTATAATTATTTCAAATGGGATATGCTTATAAAGCATATAATATATAAAGTTTTATAACTTTATATTAGAACATTATATTATAAATGTTATACTGATGTGATCCCTAATAACATTATGTTCTAACTTATATATATATATTGTTTATGGTGAAAATGGATAACAATAATAACAATATTGAAAGGCTAAATGAATTCAACCACAAAACCCTAGCCTAACAATGAACAAAGATCCACCATAACATATGAAGATTACCTAAGACAATGCAAAATAAAACAAAATCACAAAGATTATACCATCACATGTCCAATAGGGTTTTGATCTCCATTCTTCCTATCTCCATTGATCTTGCTTGATATATTTGCTCTCAGATCTTATATGCACAAGAGCTCAACAAAGAACAGAATGTGGTTGCAAGTAGGATCGTAGTGTAGTCAATTGATCAAGTAGTTAGCTCATTAGGATCATTAGAATGCTTCTTTAGGGTTGATAATGAAGGAAGCATCTCCTTAAATAGAAGACACAATATGAAATGGAGGGTTAAGATTGAGAGGTGTAAAAAAGGAGGTTGGCTAGGATTAGAGGGTAGGTATAAGAAATAATAAAATAATGAAAGAGGTAGGTAGTGTATGAGTTAAGAGATGAATGACATGTGTCATAGGTAGAAAAGGTTAATGAATTAATTAAATAAATAAAGATTTATTTAATTAATAGTAGAAGTGGGATAATTAAATAAATTAAATATTTATTTAATTTAGAAAAGGGTAATTTAAATAAATAAATGTATTTATTTAAATGAGAAATAAGGCTAGAAGAGGATAAATGAATTAATTAAATAAATAAAAATTTATTTAATTAATAGAAGAATTAGGCTTAGATAATTAAATAAATAAAATATTTATTTAATTAATCATGACAATTTTGGGTGTCTACATTTTGCCCCTCTTTGAGACAATGCGGCTTGTCGCGTTGTTTCAAAGAAGATAAAATGAACTGATACAGAGTTGCCCCAGAATGGGAATGATATGCCCCCTCGAGAGATTGGATGAAAATGTCTGAAAAGATTGCAGACAATCTCTCGATAAGAAAGAGAGGCTAGAATAGACTGACCGGATAAAGTGACAAAGTCACGGGATAAAGAAGACTGACTCGGGAAACGAAGGCTAGGGGTAGTCTATAAGATAGACCACGGGGGAAAATACATCCTCATTGTCATCCACACCATCACGAGATCAAAGTGCAAAGCGAGAAAAGAGCAGCAGTAGTCAGCAGCGATGGCTTTCGTACACAGATTCGACCGCGTTCGCCGATTCTAGAGACCAACAGAGGCAGGAGAGCCGGTAAGTACCACCAAACCTCCTCGTACTTTCACGCATTTCAATTTTTGTCATTAATGCTCAGTAGGTAGCAATAAATGCGCTAGGAATAGGACTTTAAAAAATGCAAAAATGTAGAACCGCGTCTGTGTCGGTGCCAGGCGCGTCTGTGTCCGCCAGGCGCGTCTGTGTCGGTTCCAGGCGCGTTTACGTCTGGGACCACGTTTGCGTTGAATGCGGCCACGTCTATGCAGTTCAGACGCGTTTATGCCCTATAGGGGCGTTTAGGTTCCAAAATCGCGTTTGTGCATAATGTAGGCACGTTTATGTTCAGAAGGCGCGTCTGTGTTGCAGAAGCGCGTTTGTGCAGTCAAGAAGTGCGTTTATGAGTTTAAAGCGTGTTTATGTCTTAAAATGTATGGTTTCAGTCTTCTAGGCCAAATCGGCAGTTCTGTGAGGAACATACGCTGTCGATTGGATAAGCTGTTGAGAGGATACACTCAAATAGGTCCTCTAGGAAGACTGGGATAGATCAAGGCACTTTGTGATGAACAGGGAGTACCAAGATAGAGTACTTTGTGATGAACAGGGAGTACCCAGAGTGTGAGCAGCACTTTGTGATGAACAGGGAGTGCTAAATGTGAGTAACACTTTGTGATGAACAGGGAATGTCACACACGTAGTACTTTGTGATGAACATGGAGCACTACTAGGATAGATAGCAACACTTTGTGATGAACAGTGAGTGTCACTAGGGTAAATAGCCATATGCATTTAGATAGCGAGTAGCATTTTGTGATAAATAGTGAATGCCACGATAACTGACATGATTGATTGTGTGACTGTAGGAGTATCTGCCGATGCTAGAGTCACGGGAGAGATTCCCGTCTACACAGAGACTGCGACCAGAGTTGTCATTTCAGGATAGAGCTGCGATTGAGGAGATGGGCCTCAGACATGTAATGTATGTGCTTGAGTTTCGGGCAAACATGGGTTTGCTGACTGCACTGGCGGAGAGATGGCACTCCGAGACTTGCACCTTTCACTTGCCGATGGGGGAGATGACAGTGACCCTCAAGGATGTATACAGGATTTTGCACATACCGATCGATGGAGAGCTGATCCCATATGATCGAGATGGAGACAGAGAGGCGCTGAGATGGGTATTCCAGGATCCCGGGCTGGAGATGAGAGCAGGGCACGTGGCATGGGATACCATGACCGCGACAGGACTAGCTTTTCCAACTGTGATCGGAGGAGCCATCAGTGGGTTCTTGTGTTCAGACAGAGCGACACGGGGGTTGGCAGTGGGCTGGGGAGGAGCACTGGAGATATTGGTGACTGAGCACACCAGATATGAATGGGGTCCATGCGTCCTGGCACATCTGTATTATGAGCTGCACCAGTTCGTTTACCATGGATCAGTTGGCTTGGGTTGCGGAGTGACACTGCTACAGGTGTGGGCATACGAGCATTTGCCTATCACATGGCCGATACATTTCAGAGGCAGGGGTCATGGACGGAGTTTTGTTCATCTTTACGATATGATCACTTCACAGCCTCAGATTGGCAGGTTAGAGCACTGGAGGCGTGTGATAGATGACATTGATGTGGTCATCTGGAGGCCGTACCTAGGGTGCGAGGAGTGGGAGGATGACACAGTGGAGCTGCCATATACATTCAGGAGCAGATATCTGATTGGGCGGATGCCCTACATTTTGGAGAGAGAGCTGGTAGACAGGGTTGGCAGGATCCAGAGGATGCCACGAGGCTCGGGTATGTATGCCCATACGATCAGGGATCAGGCACAGTTCAGGCCATTGCTATCGTATGATCAGGCCGTCACATAGCTGACAGAGATGATGCCACTACCCTGGGATATGTGGCTGGAGGTTGAGGATGCAGGCATGGATGCAGAGTACTCCGCGTATTGGGCAGAGCATCCGTTTCCACGGTTGACAGATTCGGGAGAGCTACTGGAGGGAGAGGTTGGAGGGGATGATGATGATGATGGTGGAGGAGATGGAGGTAGGGGCCGACGGAGGCGGAGAGGAGTAGTGGGGGAGAGGAGGGTAGCACCTCGGAGGGAGGGAGGACAGGAGGGACCAACCCAGGTGGTGAGGGGTCGCGGTGGAGTGCCCCTGCAGGTACCAGCAGCACAGGGTCCCAGAGCACAGGGACAGGTGCAGGGATAGGGACAGGTGCAGGTTCCCAAGCATGCATAGAGATAGGTACCGGTTCAGGCACCGAGACAAGTATAGGGGGAAGCATAGGTACAGGCACCCATAGAGGGAGAGCCACAGGCAGAGGTTGAGGGTGGGGATCCCGAGGAGGATGAGCTGCTAGAGCTGAGGGAGATCTGCCAGGGCCAGGCAGACGAGATCTAGGAGTTGGAGAGGGAGAGGGATCGCCTCAGGATCAGGCTCAGGGACACTGAACGGGAGAGGGACTAGGCTATCCAGCGATATACTGAGGCTGAGACAGCTCTGAGGGCAGGGAGGCAGCGACAGAGGACGCAGGGGCAGGCTATGCACATTTCTTGCGAGCCAGAGAGGAGATTGGTTACTGGAGGGACCTATACTATGGTGCAGTGCCAGCGGATCAGCGGGCGAGGAGCTTCCATAGACCATCGTAGACAGCGACGGCTACGGGAGGGAGTCGGAGGAGGTAGGCATCTAGTGGTGGGGTCATGGGTCCTCCACCACCACCAGATAGGCAGGGTGATCCTGGAGCGGGTCCTTCTACAGCTCAGCGTCCGTCGAGGCCAGCGGCTCCGAGGGAGGGAGTTCATCATAGCCATAGAGGGCTCCCCTTTGTATTAGTATATGTACCATTTTTGTATTGTAGACACCTGCGGGTGATTTTGTAGCCATATGATTCTTTTGACATCATTGTATCATGACACATTTGATTATATATGAGAGATGATTCACCATTTTTGCGGCAGCTATATGCATGTGTACCTTATGTGATGAGATGTTCTTATGTGATGTTTGTTTTATGATATGGATGCTTATATGATGCAATGCAATATTTTTGTTCTTTTATGTTTTATATGGGATGCATGATGCAAATGTGAATGTATGTAATGCAACTGAATATGATAATGCAAATGATTATTTACATGATGGAAATGTAAGATGTGCTAACATGTGTTGTATGCAGGATGTGATGCAATTGTGATATGTATATGTATGTATGAAATGCTTATATGTGGTGATGCAGGTGTAACTATATGAAATGCAAGTGTTTTTGGTGTGTCATTATACTCAGTCATGTGATAGCGGGCTACGTGGACTCGAGAAGGACGGTGGAAGTCAATCAAGAAAGGGGGATGGAAGACAGAAGATATGAAAGTGAAAGAGCTTCTTGTGCGTTATCATCATTGAGCTTTATTATGGCAAGTAGGTTATGACAATCGAGGCATATGTTCGACCCAGAAAGTCATTGTACCTGTTTGCATGGAGATAAGACAGTCACAAACAAGGAATGCCCCAGTTCATACTAGACTCACAGTGTCCTCATATCCTTGGACAAGTCATAGCATTACTAAAAGACAATCCACAGACAGCAAACAAAATAGGTGATGATACCCCATCCTCGCCTTTCTAGTCAAAGACATCCTGGAGATAGAATCTCTAGTCAGAGACATCCTGGAAAAGCTAAAAGACATGTCACCAAAAAGATAAAATCAAAAGAAAGCCAAGACTCGACACCAACATCCACTGTAGTCCTCAAGTTTAGTGTCTCTTGTCACTTGTATAAGTCATGTTTGATTGTGGTCACAATGTTCACTTTCACAAAAAGGATAGATTAACACTGAACCATATGTTGTCCGAGTCTGTTGAAAGATTTGATTTTGTTGAGACCCATTGTTGCCACTGTGTCTCATCTGAAATTGACTGAATCCATGAAACTGATACTTTATTGCGGAGAAGGCGGAACTTTATTGCAGATTTGTGATGCAAATGTTGCTTTATTGCGGATTGTGCATGAATAGACTGAAGGAAGCTGGAAGAAACTATACTCCTCGAAACATGTGATGTCCTCAGTTCCACACCCATCACTAGACGTAGGAATTGCCTTAGCCACAGATAGGATCTGATTTATTATGGATGGAAAGGGAGGTTTTATTATGGATGGCTAACTAATCCTAGGTAGATCAATAACAAGCCATGATGGGAATAGGTAAGTTTATTATGGGTGAATAGGTTATGCATGTGTGCAAAGTGAAAGGATGAAAGTGAATCCCGAAGGAGGGAGGAGCAAAGTCTCTACGCATGGCGCTGGTGACCCAGTTTTTACCATGGTACTTGCCCAGGGCGCCACCAAAGTGATTTTCACCGTTGGACGAAATTATTTCTCTTTACTTTTTTCGATTTTTCAATGTTTTTTTGTGTCACAAGGCGCCTGTTTGCCAGGTTTTCACCAAGTCACGATTTTTTTGTTTTATAATTTTTTTGTATTTTTTAAATTTTTTGATTTTTTTTTGGTATTTTTGAATTAGGATATTCTGAAGAGCTATGTGTAGAACCTGCGAAGATGCATGCTATTGATAGGATCCTCCAAAGGTTCACCTTCTGTAGTTGAGAGCTGATATGCCCCAGATCCATAGGCTGCTGTAACGATATAAGGACCAAGCCAGTTTGGTTTGAACTTGCCCTTCTTATCTCTGTCTTGCTGATTCTTGGGGTTTTCTCTGAGGACTAAGTCACCTACCTCAAATGTGTGAGGCTTGACTTTGTGATTGTAGCTGCGGCTCATTCGCTGTTGGTAAGCCTTAAGATGATTAAAAGTAGTTTGTCTCCGTTCATCCAACAGTTCTAGTTCTTGTAAGCGAGAGACCCTGTAGTCTTCATCAGTGATGGTGTTTTGCAAAGAGACCCGTAAAGAGGGTAACTCGACCTCAATAGGCAAGATGGCTTTAGCGCCGTAGACAAGTGAGTAGGGTGTAGCTCCTGTAGGTGTACGGACACTTGTGCGGTAGGCCCAAAGTGCAGGATTGAGTTGGATATGCCAATTACGGCCAGCGTCGTCGACTGTCTTTTTGAGGATTTTAAGGATTGTTTTATTAGACGCCTCAGCTTGGCCATTACCTTGGGGGTAATATGGTGTGGAGAAATGATGGGAGATACGGAAGCGCTCACAGAGTTCACGAACATCCTGATTTTTGAAGGGACGCCCGTTATCAGTAATAATGGACTTAGGAATACCATATCGACAAATGATATAGTTAAGGATGAAAGTAGCAATTTGTTTTCTAGTGACTTGTGTGAGAGGCACGGCTTCAATCCATTTTGTAAAATACTCTATGGCTGTGATAATGAATTTATGACCATTAGAGGAAGGAGGGTGAATCTTGCCTATGAGATCGAGTCCCCACTGACAAAAGGGCCAAGGAGACGCAAGTGGTTGTAGTTCTTGTGCTGGTGCATGTATGAGGTCTCCATGAATTTGACACTGCTTACATTTCTTGACAAACTGATATGAATCTCTTTCCATAGTAGGCTAGTAGTATCCAGTCCTGATGAGTTTCTTGGCCAAGGTAGGACCACTAGTATGCGGACCACATATCCCTTCATGCACTTCCCGTAATGCAATCTGAGCTTCGTCGCTTTCTAAACATCTAAGAAGAGTGGCATCTAGACCTCGTCGGTATAGGATATCAGCTAGAATGACGTATCGAGAAGATTGGCGAATGAAAGTGCGGCGTTGGTTGTTCGATAGATCGGGAGGTAAGATATTGTTGCGAAGGTATGTGAATATGGAACCATATAACTGGGATTCAGGACCAAAAACACATATTATTTTAGTAGGAGTGATCTCATATGACGGAACCAACAGGTTGTCTACTAGGAACTCATAGCAGGTCTCATTCTACGGTAGATCAATTAGTAAAGCAATTGTAGCCATGGCATCTGCAGCGCGATTCTGTTCTCTTGGTATCTGCTCAAAATCTATCTTTATGAAGTGCTGTTTCAGATTATCCACCATTTGTTTATAAGGCAGTAATTTTTCATCTTTTGTTTGGTAATCATCAGTTGCTTGACGAATAACAAGTTGGGAGTCTCCAAAAACACGAAGTTCCTGGATCTTCCATTGAACTGCAATTCGTAATCTAGTTGTTAATGCCTCATATTCCGCTATATTGTTGGTGCAAGGAAATGATAAGCGGTATGATTTTGGTATAAAATCGCCTTGAGGAGTTATAAAGAGAATACCAACTCCTGCCCCATGCTGTGTGTATGAACCATCAAAATATAATTGCCATAGCTTTGCATGTGATATTGTTAGAATGGATTCATCTGAAAATTCTGAATTTAGAGGAGCATCATCTATCATGGGAGCATCTGCTAATTGATCCACGATTGCTTGTCCTTTTATTGCTTTTCTGTCCACATACTCAATGTCGAACTCACTCAGGATCATTACCCATTTGGCCAGTCGCCCAGTAAGTGTAGCTTTGTTGAGAAGATATTTTAATGGATCAATTCTTGCAATCAACTTAGTTTTGTGAGTGAGCATATAATGGCGTAATTTTTGCGAAGCAAAGACCACAGCGAGACATGCACGCTCGATCGGTGTGTAGTTTAGCTCATATCCCACCAATGTGCGACTGATATAGTATACTGCTTTTTCCTTGCCGTCAGCTATTTGTTGTGCTAGGAGTGCCCCTAGTGCTGTTGGAGTAGCTGATATGTATAATAACAAAGGTTGATCTGGAATTGGTGGCATCAAAACTGGCGGATTCAAAAGATAGTCTTTGAGCGTCTGAAAGGCTTGTTGACAGTTTTCGTCCCATTTGAGCTTGATGTTTTTATGTAGCAAGTGTTGGAAAGGATTACACTTATCTGCAAGTTGTGCTATGAATCTTCGTATGGACTGGAGTCTCCCTTGTAAGGATCGGACTTGACTGATATTCCTCGGTGGTGGCATGTCCAAGATAGCCTTGACTTTTGCTGGATCGGCTTCGATTCCTCTTTTGGACACAATGAATCCTAGGAGCTTCTCGGAGGTTACTCCAAAGACACATTTCTTGGGGTTTAATCTTACCTTGTATTTTTCCAACCGATCAAAGACGACTAAAAGCATGTCCAAATGTGTATCTCTGTCTATTGATTTACCCAAGAGATCATCAACATAATCTTCCACGGTTATGTGCATGAGATCATGAAAGATAGTGGTCATTGCTCTTTGATATGTAGCACCTGCATTTTTTAGCCCAAAGGGCATGACATTCCAACAGAAAGTTCCCCATGGACAAGTGAATGATGTTTTGTGTTGATCTTCGGGTGCAATCCTAATTTGGTTATAACCAGAGAATCCATCCATTAATGATAGCATTTCATGACCTGCTGTGAGATCAACAATCAAGTCAATGTTTGGTAATGGGAAGTCATCCTTTGGACAAGCTTTGTTGATGTCTCTGAAATCTGTACATATTCTGATGCTGCGATCTGGTTTGCTGACAGGTACTAAATTAGAGATCCATTCGGGATAATCAATTGGGCATATGAATCCGACATCCAATAATTTCTTCAGCTCTGCTTTGACTAGTAATGCCACTTATGGATGCATTTTCCTTAATTTCTGTTTCACTGGCTTTGCGCCCGGTTTGACTGTCAAATGATGCATTACCAAATCCGGATCTAGTCCAGGCATATCAGCGTATGACCATGCAAAGTTGACTTGTCGTTCCTTGAAGAAGCTTATGAATTTTCCCCTTTCGGACTCTGTCAAGGATTGAGCCAGGAATATGTTGTGTGGAACTTCTTCTGTACCAATGTTTGTTTTGATAGTCTCCTCTACCAACATGGATGACTTTTCCTCATATGATGCTGGGAGAATGTTGAGCCTTCCATCTTCGGGTGCCTCAGAGAGGTTTTCGCCCTCCGATATGTCCTTTCTTTTTACTTTTTTGGAGTTAGATAGCGCCATAGTGTGGTTTTCGCCATAAGACCCTTGTTTTGTTCTTATTTTCACATTTTTGCGACTGGAAGGTCCGACACCCTCACCAAAATATGCCACGTTGTTGAGTTCTATGGTGTATCCTGCTTTGTGGTCCCCAGGGGGAAGATCATCTCATATGCCAAGATAGTCGATAATAGCTTCGTCATTTTGGAATGTGTCAAATTGTGCTGGTCCTTCATAATCCCAGTCAATGAGTTGGTGGTGAACAAGGGGAAGGCTTTTAATGTTTTCGGAGTTTGCAGGGCTAAGAGTGAAGATGTGGTTATATTCGGGTATATCGAGGCAATTGTCGAGGTCATCGATGGCACTCTCCTCGTCAGTTTCGATCGTGAGCGAATCCAAATTGTCATCACTAGTAGCGCTTTCCGGGACAGGTGTCCTCATCCTATGTGATTTCGACCTGAGACCTTGAAACGAAGACTGTGGGAAATCCCTATGAGTTGTTTCTTGACCAACTCTGAATTTTTTGTAAAATTCCTCTTCTTCTGTGGGTTCATCTGGCTCTCTGAATGTCTCGGTGAGCTCATAGTCACTGGAGGATTTGTCTGAACCCCATTCCCATTCGTTGGAATCTGTGGAATAGTAATCTTCTTGTTGAACTTTGGCAACCTTGCTTTGCGATGCCTCTTCTATCCTTTTAGTGTGGATCTTGGAAGTCAGAAAACCAAGTCCCTTTGAACGTTCTCTTTTTACAGTCAATTCAGGTTGTAGGGGTAAGGGGTTCCATGACACCTTCTTTGCGTAACCCAAGAGGGCTTTTTCCATCATACCCAAAATTTTGTAGAATCTTGAAGCCTTTGCCATATTTCTCACAGGGTATATTGATCTGATCATGTGTGTCATTTTCAATGTCTTTGTAGAGCATTTTGTATAAATCTTCCTCTTCTAGTTCGCCCCATCTTTGAAAGATAGTAGGATCCCATTTGAGTATCATGATGGTTATTTGCTTATTAGAATGTGGCCTTCCATATTCTTTTGGAGAGCTCATGACTTGTCGTAAATACATGGTCTGATTTAAAGTGTATTCTCCCATGCCTTTGTCTTGAAATTTGCCTTTAAGTTCACCTTGTTTTGATGTCGAAGGTTTCAATGACTCAGGGTCAATGTATGTCGAAGAAGGAACAACTTCACGATTACTGGGAATGATGGTCTCAGTATGTGATCTCAGGTTATTGCAATATATGAATGGATTTGGATGACTGTTGACTGTTACCTCGACTCCATTATGAGGAAACTTAATGCATTGATGATATGTTGATGGGACTTCCCTCATTTCATGAATCCAAGGACGTCCTAGCAATATGTTGTATGTGAGATCTAGATCTAGGACTTGACAAACCACATCCTTTGTGACTGGCCCAATTCTTAGAGGTAGGGTGACTGTGCCCTTGGATGAACGCTCTTCATCATCATAGGCCTTGATGGTGATTTGATTTGTAGAATTCACAGCTTTGTCAGAATATCCCAATTGTTTAATGGTGCTCAACGTACAAATGTTTAGACCAGCTCCTCCATCTATCAGGACTCGCTTTATTTGATGTTTGTGTATGAAGGCTTCAATATGTAATGGTGCATTATGTGGCTGACTTACGGAGGTGTCATCGTCTTCTGTGAAAGTAAGGGAATGTGGAATGGAAAGGTATCCCACCATGGCTTGAAACTGGTCCACGTTCAGATCAGTAGGGACGACAGTGTCTCTCAAAATTTTGTCAAGAATAGCCTTATGAGCAGGGGATATGCGTAAGAGCTCAAGGATGGAGATGAGCGCGGGTGTCTTTCCTAATTGTTCTACAAGGTCATACTCAGGTTTGGTTGACGAAGAAGTGGTATTCTTAGTGGAGGCACCTGGCAACGTGATTTTACCTCGACGAGTTGTAACATGACATTCAGAGGTAGGTTCGGAAGAAGATCCAACACCTCTTAGAACAATCTTGGGTCTCTGAGGAGGATTCTCAAGATTTTTGTTCTTGATGGTAATAGTAGAGATATGATTATCCATTGAGATGTGATTGATAGTTGAGTCATAGTTGTAAGGTGCTCTAGTATAGTTGGCCTGATTATCTGTGACTTGGGCTTTTCCTTTGTCATGCTTTGGGAATGGTTCCTTAAACATCTCATGTTCTTGATTAGACGAATGTCCCTCAATCTCAATGTCAACTCTATCAATGAGATCTTGCACAATATTCTTCAGTCGATGGCAATTACCTGTTTTATGACCCTTGCTTTATGAAACTCACAATACTCATCATCATTCCACCACTTTGGTTTGACCTTTGGTTCATATGGAGGAAAATCAGGAACTGTGATCACTTTGTTTGCCACTAGCTTTTTGAAGACTGATTCAAGTGGTTCTCCCAATGGAGTGTACTTCCTTCGTGATCTGGAAGTTGTTTGAGTATTCACTTGATTGTTTATAGAACTTGATCCTGAAAAGATGAACTTGGGTCTCACTGTATTGGCATCAACAACGCCATCGTTGATTGTGTTCTTGTTTTTATTCCAAAATCTTGGCTTGTCTTTTCCTTTAAAGTCATCTTTGTTTTCTTTGAATAGCTTGATGACTCCTTGTTCAATTAGGACCTTTTCTGTTGCTAAGCCCTTTTCAATAACATCCTTGAAGGTGGACAAACAAGCTTTCCTTAGATCATAGCCAATATCCTTGTTAACATTTTGAGTGAACATTTTTACCATTTGTTTTTGGGGAATTTCACAAGAGCATCTGCTGGCTAGATTTCTCCATCTTTGTAAAAATGACGCAAAAGATTCTCCCTCCTTTTGCTTAGTATTGCACAAAGTAGTGACTGAGATATCTGTTTCTATGTTGTAGGAGAAATGTTGAATAAATGCTTCTGCTAGGTCATCCCATGACTTAATACGAGGAGGTAATTGAGAGAACCATTCCATAGCTTGATCGCCTAAGCTTTGCGGGAATAACCTCATCAAATATGTTTCTTCTGCCGCTACCTCTATGCAAGCTGTGAAAAATTGTCGTATGTGTGCCTTGGGGTCTCCTTTTCCTCTGTACTTGTCAAATTTTGGCGTCACAAAGTGTGCAGGGAATGGAGGCATTGGAATGCTCTTATCAAATGGATAAGGACATATGTCTCTCATAGTGTAAGTTGGTTTTGGTGTACTCATGTCCTCCATTTTCTTTTGTAAATCTCTGATTTGTTGCTCCAAATTATTCTTAGGTGGCGATCGATTTCTTGTAGCATACCCCATGTTTGGGACACCAATTTGAGGAGGAGCTTGTTGCATGTATGGATGATATTGATCATAGACATGTTCATATGGAGGAGGCTTATATTGGTGTGGCATATAGGGAGCACTTGGTATAGCTTCATGTTGAGGAACCCCATATCTATTTTGTGCATATATACCATATTCTATAGGCACGTCGGGTTCTATTGTGTTGCCCCCAAATTTGACATGAGGTTTCCTTGTGTCCAAATTTTGAGCATGCCTTTGAGTGTCCGCTTGTTTTGATTGATCCATAGCTTGAGCATGTGATTGAGCATATCTATCTGCATAAGGCTTCCATAATGGTCTTCGAAGGTAAGTATCATATGTTTGAGCTTGTGTATGTGGGACCTCTGGTTTTTGAAGCAAAGCTGATGGTGACTCAGGCATCATATTCGGTCCTCTATTTCCTCCACTATTGGGTCTCCTTTGATCCATGTTGGAGTGATTTTGTTGCGAGGGTCGGTTTTCCATAAGTTGAGACATGTCAAAGTCATGAGGTATTTTAGCTCCACTTTGTGCCATCATGTGTAAGAAGTATTGTCGATCTCTCCTTATTATCTCTTCAACCGATCTATTGAAATGAGGATTCATTATGGATTCTTCTATGTCTGCTGATTGTATTGAAAAGTTGTCCACATTGTCATTGTGTGTAGCATTGTTGTTTGTAGTGTCTGTGTTTTCCACATTTGGATTGTTTCTATAAACCTCCATGTCAGGTAATGTAGTGTGCTCAGGATTGAAAAATAAATCATTGTCATACTCATAAGAACTCATGTTTGCAGATTCTTGAGCTTCTTTAGCTATTCTCCTAGATTTTTGAAGGCGGGTTTCAACCATGAACTAGGTGTTTGACCAAGATGTGAGAGACTAGATGGAAAATGAAAAGAGTATGGAAGACCAAGAGTTGTATGGAGTGTAAATGAATCTTGAGGTGTACTTGCAATGTCCAAAGTGTAAGACCAAGTATGTATGTAGTAGAGTAGGTGTGACTTCCAAAGAGAGGATAGTTTCTCTTGATGAGGTAAGCTGACCTTGACTCTAAGTAAGACTAAATGAGACCCAAAGGTAAGAAACCTTGATGAGGGACCACTTAGCAAAGTGTAGTTGTATGTAGTGTGTTGACAAAGTATGATGAGGACAAGCAAGTGACCTTTTGACTCAAGTTTAGACAATTGTGAATGTAAAATGAGATGTGAAGCAATGATGGACTGTATGAGACCCAAGGACAGGTTGAATGCTAGATGAAACCTGAAGAAACAACCTAGGAAGCTCAAGTATTCTGAAACTGATTTCTCTTGTTTGTTGGACTCTGAAATTTTCTTGCAATTTTGAACACAGACGCGCCTGTATCCTTCACAGACGCGGTTTCCTGACACAAACGCTACTCTGTTAAACACAGACGCGATTCTGAGATTTTCCTGTTTATGTTTGCTGGACTGTAAAGATTTTTGCAATTCTGGACACAGACACCTTTGTATACTTCACAGACGCGATTTCCAGACACAAACGTGTCTCTGTTCGACACAGACGCTATTATGCCCTTCACAGACACGCTTAGATTACCCAGACGCGGTTAAAACAGACACAGACACGTTTCTGTAAACTTCGTGCAATTTTTCCAATCTGTGAAATTGTTTTGTTGTGACCAAATCTGACTGTTTGACTATTTTTCGTGACAAGAGGACACAATGTTGATGAGGACTCAATGTTTGCAAGTGTTTAGACTCCAAAATGACTCCAAGAAAAGTGTGTTGTTTGATGTAAAAATGTTTTGCATACACTTGAAGACACAAAAGACACAATGTTTTGCTGTTTGGTCTTGAATGTTTGAATGTTTAACATAAGTCAAGCACAATTCTTATGGCTGGCCAAGACAATAGTTGTTGATCCCACATGGGGTTTTACCCCCGAGGCTACGCTATTCAGAGCGGATACTTAGATGCTTGACCTCACTGGCTCCACCCTCGGCACTCACTTCTCGGGTCAGCCAAGCATCAGTCCCCATGAAAACTCCCCATGGCAAACTTTGTATCTCTACTAAGAACCGTATGTGTGTGGGCCGCTACCAGAGGTCCGACCTCCTGCCCCAACAACTAGAAGGATTTGGGCTTCTAAAACAAAATGGTGCTAGTAAGGGCATCCGCTCGTGTGGCCATACATGCGGCACTTTCAGCTCTGTAAATACAGAAGGCTCCCAGCCGGTAGGGGTTACGCCCTACAAATGATCAAATAAATTTGATCAAACGGGTTTATGGGGAGACATAGTGTCGGTATGAACTAATCAGCACACGTTATCCATAGTTTTCACCATAAATACATTTGATTATAGTGGTTCGGAAGAGGTGGGTTTTCCTCGCTACCACTTGGGTCGTTCTCTTCTCACTAGTAGTCCTAATGACCACACGGGAAGACAGGCCCTCTAAAGATTAAACAAAAAGAGCCTATTGCTCAAGACACAAAAGACAATGATTCAATTTTAGTGCACCAATGGAAGTGTTTGTTAATCTATGAAAACAAGGCACACAACAAAATTACAAAAACCCTAGCCAAGGCCTTGCAACAAAATTTGTTAGTAGTTTGGGTTGTTTCAAATGATAACCCCTTCCTGCAAGCACACAAGTTAGGTAAATTTTAGAAAAACCCAAAAGACTTTGTGAAAAGGGGCCTTCAACAAAAACGTTTCTTGCTCCCCAAAGCAAGTTGCACAACTTGATTAGCTAGATCTGCAAGGATTAGTGCAAAATAAACCAGATCTGAAACCCTAAGCGCGAAATCTGAAAACCCGGATCAAAGAAAAATTGAAAATTTTCAAAACAGTAAACACAGACGTTGCTATACCAGACACAGACGTGTCTGTATGACACAAACGCGGTTCTGTGATGCACAGACGCGCTCAAAGAACACAAACGCTTTTTCCAAACGCAGACGCGGGTAGCGACTTCTCAGATGCGGTTATAAAACACAGACGCGGCTTCCGGAAACCTGCAAAATAAATTTTGACAAAAACACTGACGCGATTCCTGATCTCGCAGACGCTTCTGAAACTCAAAGACGCGATCCGAATGCTCGCAGACGCGGAAATACCTAAAATGCCGTCGGAAAATGTCCGATCTGCGACTTCAAAAATGCAAAATCTGCAACAAAAATGTTAAATGCAAAGGGACAAGAGTCCCACCGGGCGTGCCAAAATGTTTATGGTGAAAATGGATAACAATAATAACAATATTGAAAGGCTAAATGAATTCAACCACAAAACCCTAGCCTAACAATGAACAAAGATCCACCATAACATATGAAGATTACCTAAGACAATGCAAAATAAAACAAAATCACAAAGATTATACCATCACATGTCCAATAGGGTTTTGATCTCCATTCTTCCTATCTCCATTGATCTTGCTTGATATATTTGCTCTCAGATCTTATATGCACAAGAGCTCAACAAAGAACGGAATGTGGTTGCAAGTAGGATCGTAGTGTAGTCAATTGATCAAGTAGTTAGCTCATTAGGATCATTAGAATGCTTCCTTATGGTTGATAATGAAGGAAGCATCTCCTTAAATAGAAGACACAATATGAAATGGAGGGTTAAGATTGAGAGGTGTAAAAAAGGAGGTCGGCTAGGATTAGAGGGTAGGTATAAGAAATAATAAAATAATGAAAGAGGTAGGTAGTGTATGAGTTAAGAGATGAATGACATGTGTCATAGGTAGAAAAGGTTAATGAATTAATTAAATAAATAAAGATTTATTTAATTAATAGTAGAAGTGGGATAATTAAATAAATTAAATATTTATTTAATTTAGAAAAGGGTAATTTAAATAAATAAATGTATTTATTTAAATGAGAAATAAGGCTAGAAGAGGATAAATGAATTAATTAAATAAATAAAAATTTATTTAATTAATAGAAGAATTAGGCTTAGATAATTAAATAAATAAAATATTTATTTAATTAATCATGACAATTTTGGGTGTCTATATATATATATATATAACACATATTTTTATATATAGATATGTATGTGTGTGTGTACATCTACACACACACACACACATATTTATGTATGTATACATATACATATAAGGCTCAAGGCCCATGGGCTTCTTGCACCAAGAAAACTTATTCATGGTCACTAGCTTTGTAAGCAAGTGTGCAACATTATCTAGAGTGTTAACCTTCTCTAACAAGCCCTTACCATTCTCAATCATTTATCGCACACAGTGATACTAGAATAAACATATAGCTTAGTATGAGCATGATTTATGAGATTCTAAGCTAAAAAAAAAAAGACTATCACATTCAATTCTAACAATTTTGCAATCAAATCCAACATTTGTATAGTCTCTATAACCAAATTGCCTCCTTAAAGGAATGTTTAAGAACTGTATATTCTATTGTGGTGGTGGAAAAAGAAGCTACAATATTTTATTTACCATTTAACTCACTTGACCTCTTGGTGCAGAGGCACCTAAGCACACAAGCATACTAGGAGGTCAAAAGTCATAATATGAGCAATTTTATTGTATTTGAGTCATTCATAATATATTAAGGTTATTTGAGTCCATTGAATCATAATATGTAAGGATAAATGAGCCATTTTATCCAAAGATATCATATTTGGTCCATCTTGAAGTGTTAAAAGCGTCCTGTAAGGGTTAGAGTCATTATGTCAAAAATGCAAAAATTGTAAAAATTGCAAAGTTGCAACATTACCAAAAAGTGCAACAAAAGTGTAAAAATGAAATCCATTGGTCATGAGGTTGTTAGAGTAGTTAGGAAGGAGTTGGAAATGGTTTATAAAACCATGTTTTTTCGAAATCAAGGAGGTAGATTAGTTTGGAGGAGATTTGACAAAGATTATCCATCAAACCCTCAAAGTGTCATAAGGTTTTAAGGAATCTGTGACTGTCATAGATCCATGGAGGATCACATTTGGTGTAATTTTTATATGTAGATGTTTTTTTAATGATAGATTAATGAAATATCTTTTAGATGAATCCTTTCTTATTCATTTTTGTGGAGTATTTGGCAAGATATGTTTGTTTTTACAAAAAAATGTCAAAACCCTGCTGAGGGTTACCCGTTTTGGAAAAATCCTCATAAATTTTGATTTAACAGTTGGATCTGGCTGAAAATTCTAGAGAAGTTTTATAACTCAGTAATCTAGAGTCTGACTAGAGAGATTTTCTCTATGGTCAATATTTAAAAATTTATTGATGACTGTTTGCTACAGTTCATGGTGAAAAGCAGATTGGTGAAGGCAGCAAAAGTCCGGTTGCAACATTTGGTGGTCATATGAGGAATAATAATGAAGAAAGGCTATATGTGTTTGAAAGGTCTTTGAATCCTGTTTCCAGTTCTTTTTGTCTGATTTAATTTGGTTTATAATTGAATAATTTGTGATTATTTTGGTGAAAACAGTTTTTAAAAGATGAAACCTTGAATTAGGGTATTACATGCAGCTAACAAGATTGATGCCATGAGGGAGCATCCTAAGAGGGAAAATGCTGATGGAGGGACTAGACTAAGCCTACTCAGATGCTAGGGGAATGGACACCGAAATGGTTACAAAAGATGTAGGTTAAATTACAAAGGGGCATGCAATTTTCAACACTACAATATGGCATGGAGAGAATGAACAAGTTTGTTCAAAAGTGGGGATTTAGTGTCCTTTGCTAATAGCCCTTGGTGTATTTCATGAACAAGGGACTTTGAGCATGGGGATGCTGTAGATTTATAGGATTTTGATGGAGGGATTTTAGATTTTAGAGGACTAGGATTATATTAAGGTTTAGGATTATGGCATGGATAAATAGGATTAAATGGATGATTTGGATTAGGGAGTGAAGGGTTAGGATTATATGGAAGATTAGTATTAGGACAGTTTGTGCTAGTCATCATATGGATGTCAACAAGATTATCATCATCATCATCAACACAATTACCATCTCATCATCATCATCATCATCATCATCATCATCATCATCATCATCATCATCATCATCATCATCATCATCGTCGTCGTCGTCGTCATCATCATCGTCATCATCATCATCATCATCATCATCATCATCATCATCGTCATCATCATCGTCATCCTCATTTTATCGGCATTGACATCAACATCATCAATATCATCATCATCAACATCATGAGCATCAACATCAACATGGATATCAATGTCAACATTAGCATCAACATCAATATCAACATCAGTATCAACATCAACATCACCATTAGCATCATCATCACCATCACCATTGTTATCATCATCACTATCATAATCATAATCATCATCTTCACCATCATCACCACCATCACTGTCACCACCACCACCACCACCACCACCACCACCACCACCACCACCACCACCACCACCACCACCACCACCACCATCATCATCATCATCATCATCATCATCGTCGTCGTCGTTTCATCGCTGTTGTTTATGATGGCACAAAAGTATCAACTAGGCTTGTATAAAGTGGAAGCACAGTTATGCAGAGCAAATGTTTATTTTTGGGTGATAGAAGTGCAATAGGTGTAAAGAAAGGCACATGAATATGAAACAAAGACACAATAGTTTAAAATAAATGTGCACAAGTTTGTAGGACTAGACATGGGGCAATTTTGTTGAGCAGAGGTTCCAAAACAAAGGTTTTTAAGTTGCAATTTTGCGAAGCCGAGTCAAAAAAGAGCAATCTAAATCGATAGATTGAAAATTGCGACTAAAATTCAAGCAAAACTCACAAAAAGGTCAAAAGAGGGTAAAATGAAGACTAGAAAGATAGAAGGTAAATAACATAGAAGATGAATGAATACACACAATACCTTCACCTAAAATCCTTCATTGTCCCTAGGTTGAGCTGAAGTATATTGCTCCCTAGCTCTACTTAATTTGATCTTTTGATGGATTGAATGTTGTTTCTTATGAGACCAATAGTATGATGATAAGATTGATATGATAAATAATCAAATGGGTAGAATGATGATGTGATGAGGACATGTTAAATGAAGATTAGATAAAAAAATTGCAGCATGAGGTATGGAAGAAGACTCATATAGAAATTGGACAACATATTATGATGAAAAAAGATGTCTAAATAGGTTGAGATGTGTCTATTTATAGAATTCCCAAGATGCCTAATCAAGGCCTAGGATAGCTTAATGATAAAGATTGAATTAGGATTAGTGTTTGACTAAAAGTTTTAGGCATGTTACAATTGTCACATTATGGTTAAGAGCTAACATTAGGAGGTGCATTAGTGCAACATCCTTATGTGAATGAATATGATGAAGAGATTTAGGTATGGAATGATAATTTTCTCTCTCATGTTATGGTGAATGTTATGATCTTAAATCTTGAATGAAGGTCTGTAGGGATGGAATATAACCTTTGAAATTGGTTTTGAGTTGATAAGAGTATTTGATCTTTTTATATTCCTCTTGATTCAAGTTTAAGGTCTTGTATTAGTTTTGGGTCAGTAATACCCTTAAATGAAGCATTTGGATCGGGTTTTGAGGAAGCTTCATGAGGAGAAATTGGTAATCAATCTAGAGAAGTGTGAATTCATGAAAATTGAGTTGGTGTATCTAGGCTTTGTAGTTTCAAATGGATATTTGAAAATGGATCTTTCTAAGGTTGAGGCTATTGTAAATTGGCCTACACCTAGGACAGTAGGTGATGTTAGGAGCTTTCATGGATTGGCTACTTTTTATAGAAAGTTCATCAAGGGCTTTAGTCATATTTATGCTCCCATCCTTAACACTATAAAAGGAGGAATCAAATACAGGTTTGAATGGACAGAGTGAGCAACCCAAAGCTTTGAGATTTTGAAGATGAAGGTTGCAGAACTCCCCACCTTGAGGCTCCCTAGTTTTGATCAATTTTTTACAGTTGAATGTGATGCAATCAAGCAGGCAATAGGTGCAGTCCTTAGTCAAGAAGGACATCTAGTGGAATTCTTTCCAGAGAAGTTGAATGAGGCTAAACAGAGGTATTCAACCTATGATTTAGAGCTTTATGCCATGGTGCAAGCACTCAAAAAGTGGCTCCATTATCTTCTTCCAAAAGAGTTTATTGTTTATATTGATAACCATACATTGAGTTTTCTTAATGGGCAAGAGATTTTGAACCAAAGGCACATCAAGTGGGTTGAACAACTCCAACCTTGCACCTTTACCATCAAGCACAAGAAGGGTGTGACTAATAAGGTTGCGGATGCTTTGAGTAGGAGAACCCTCACTGTCCAAGAAATTCAGTTGCAAAGTGTTGGTGTTGATTCTTTTAAGGCCATGTACAAGGAGGATCATGATTTCAAGGATGCATATGATGTATGTAGTAAGTTTGCTAACTCTTTTCATGTTGAGTTTTCTGATTTTATGTTGTAGGAAGGATTGCTCTTCAAGGGGCATCAATTATGCATTCCTCAATGTTCTATGGGGGAGAATATCATTAGAAAAAAACACAATGGCAGTCTTGGAGGTCATTTTGGTTTGGAAAAAACCTTAGAGCAGGTATCAAGGTTTTATTTTTGGCTCAAGATGTAGGTAGGGGTAAGAATATTTGTGGAGCATTGTCCTATTTGTCAAAGGGCAAAAGGTGTTTCAACCAATGTTGGTTTGTATCAACCTTTACTGATTCCTACTAGGCCTTGGGAAAGCCTTAGTATGGATTTTGTACTTGGATTACCCAAAACTCCTAGGGGGTTTGATAGTGTCTTTGTAATTGTTGATAGGTTCAACAAGATGGCTCATTTTGTGCCATGCAAATGCACAAATGATGCATCTCATATTGCAGGTCTATTTTTCAAAGAAGTTATAAGGATACATGGATTACCTCTCAATATTGTCACTGATAGAGACTCCAAGTTTGCTAGTAATTTTTGGACTCTCTAGAAGAAATTGGGTACCAATCTGTCATTTTCATTAGCATACCACCCTCAGACTGATGGACAAACTGAGGTGGTTAATATATCCCTTGGCAATCTCCTTAGATGCCTTACCAAGCAACATGGACAAAGTTGGGATTTAGTGATTGGACAAGTTGAATATGCATACAATGATTCAATCAATATGAGCACATGGAGGAGTCCATTTGAGGTTATGTATTGCCTACATCCCAAAGGGATATTTGAACTCAGAGATATTGGAGGCATGGACAAAAGTAGTACCCAAGGAGAAGATTTTGCTATCACCATGAAGGAGATTCATGAACAAGTTAAGCCTTCACTTCGCCAAAGTGCTGATAAATATAAACTCAGAGCAGATGTTAAGAGGAGAGATGTTTAGTTCAAAGTAGGGGACTTGGTGATGGCTTACCTAAGGAAAGAAAGGTTACCTAAAGGCTAACCCTCTAAACTACTCATGAAGAAGATAGGTCCCCTCCGGGTGGTTCACAAATTTGGCAACAATGCATATGAAGTTGAACTTCCAACAGACTTGGGAACATCTCCCATCTTCAATGTATGTGATTTGACAGCCTTCAAAGGATCCTTGACAGATGCAGGACCTGATTCATCTCTTGAGGAAGAGGATGTAGAATGGATGAAGGATCTACTGCCTAGCAAGCCATTGGAATTGGAGTGCATTATTGACTCTAAGGTGATCAAACAAACAAGGAAAGGTGTGTACAAAGACTATCTGGTCAAATGGAAGGGGCTTCCTAAGCCTGAAGCTACTTGGATGAGTGAAAGTGATATCCTCAAGCATGGAACTACAATCAACCGGTTGGCAACTCAAGGGACTTGAGTTTTCTTGTCCAGGGGAGCATGGTGCAGGCGCACCTAGGGCATGTGTCTCTTTCATTTTGACATGTGTCTACATCATTTTGATTCATGGTTATGCTTAGGAATAGAATGTGCAATGTCTGTGTTTTAAGGCCTATTGATTAGGCCTAGGCAGTGTAATAAGCCTTAAGGCCCCAAGGTGTGTCAACTTGGTCAAAGGCCTTGCATGGGAATTTTATATGTATTTTTTCTATTTAGGGGTCTGCAATATGTGGTAGGTTCATTCTTGACCTTTGGTGTGAAGGCAAGACCGAATTGTAGAAAGTTGACAAAAGTTGCAAAGTTGCATTATTGTCTTAAGCAACTTTTCTTGCAAGATTTTGAAATGTGGTTATCCGAATGGTTAGTTGGTTGATTGTATGTGTTGGAGGTATTTTTAGGAGTTCCTTGGCATGATATAAGCCTAGAGGAATGATTCCTACTAGTTAGAGATGATATTGAATGAATTTCTTGTCTTCAAAGCAAACAGTTATTGTGATTTTTTGCATTTTTCTTGAGTTTTTTTGTTCTTGCATGATTCCCTATGAATGGTGGGCATGAATTAATCATTTGAAAAGTTGTAGAAGAGTTTCACCATCCATTTTTAATTGATATGAGGTCTTGAAGCCTTCGGGTTTGGAAGAAAGTGAATTTTCTTTCCCACTGGCCTGACAAAACCCTCAAAACTAGGGTTTGTATGCAAATAGTGACACAAATTAACATCTCTTTATGGGATCAATCTGAAACCTGGGAGGATGTTGATTTTACATGTATACTAGATGTTACTTGTGGTTTTGGAGACATGAAGTGCCACTTTTCTTTCCTTAGATGATGCCCTAGGCTTGACATCGCTCATGTGGCAAGCCTATGTAGTAAGAAAAGAGGGTGGAAACCTTGAACAATAGATTGAAGGATGGTCAAACTTGGCATTAGAAGGACCCTTGAACAAGTTCAGACCCTTGGCAAGTGTTATCTTTCATTCCTTTGTGACTGGTGAAGCTTTTGAGAGCTTAAACCCCAATACCAGCTAGAAGAGGCTAAATAGGATCAGTAGGGTTTGACAGTCCGTAATCAAAACCCAGGTGCAAAAGTTTGGAATCTTGTAGAATTCCCAAAAGGGTATTCGAATATCAAATTTATTCAAGGGGTTGTTCAGGTAGGTTGTGATACAAATCAATAAAATTCCAAACGGAGGGCTAATTGCTTGTAGCCCTATTTCTTAAGTCCAAAAGGGGAAAAGATACAAAGGGATACAAAACACCAATCTAAGGGGTCAATATTAGTGCAAATTCCATATAACACATGTAAACATTCACATAGGTTATATTCCACCTTTTGATTAAAGATCCCGTTGCTTGGGGTTTGGGGTTGTTAGGTGTCCTTGGTTGAAGGGTTGGAACCTTAGGGGTAGGAGACTCCTTATCAGTTGTGAGTTGTCATGACTAAAGAGATCCTTGGGAAGGATCTAGGACAATCTCTAGAAACCTAAAGAAGGTTAAAGAAATTGGTCCATTGGATGGTACCAACTGGAGACCCTTTTTGAGTAAAAACCAAGAAAGTGATATAACATCCCAAACCCTCTGCATCACCTCTAAACAAAGAAAACACAACCACAAGTGGACCTTTATTTATCCAATTTACTAGCTGAATATGCATCAACACTTCCTTGTATGTCTAATTAATTGTCTAAATTGTCAATACAATGATAACATAAAAATAGCAGAAGTTCCACAAAATGTTTAAATACCCTCTTAACAAATGTTTCATACTTTCTACTAGGGTTAGACATAAAATTTCTCAAAACTCTTATTGTTTGGAAAATATATGGCCCAAGTGAAAATCATTTCATGCATATGTGCCAACAACACTAGCATGAGGTGAGGTACACATTCCATAAAAAATATGATTCGATTTATGAAACATGTCCAAAGTAAGTTGGGTACAAACAAGAAATGTTATAATCATTGATTTATGACACATGTCCAAAGTAAATTAAATACAAACAAGAAATGCTATAATCATTGATCTATAATCATGCATACTAAAGTATCACAAATTGGTATTCACATATTGTGACAACAAAATATTTTTATGTACTTGATCGTTGTTAATCTCCATCCCAAGAATATACTTCCTAGCCCCCAGTTCCATCATGTCAAATGTTCATTCAAACTAATATTTGGGTTCCCTAATCATCACTTTGTTGTTACCAATAAACGACACGTCATCTACAAATAAGATTAATTATTAGAATATGATAATTAATAATCTTAGTTCATAAACATGAAGATCTTCATTGCTCTTAACAAAACCCAAAATCAATGCAAAGGCATAAAACTTTTGATAAACATCCAAGGTGACTATTTTAGACCATACAATAATTGTTTCAACATGTAAACCAAAATTGTCTTCTAGTTCACGAAAAATCATTAGACTACCACATGGAAATATCCTCTATAAGATCCCCATACAAGAAAAAAAATAAAATTAACATCCATTTATTCAATCTCAAAATCACAAGATGCAACAATAGATGAAATAAATATGATAGAAGATAAATTTAACAATAGGAGAGAATTTTTTTATTGAAATTAACTTCCTCTCTTAGGCAGTAGCCTTTAGCCACCACTTTGTTCATTGCCACCATGACTACCACCAATTGGGATGTATTGCTAATAAGGACAAATGGACATATAGGAGTAGGCCCTTCAAGATCTAGTAGCCTATGCCCTCCTAGCTTGAGGGTAGGATTTCATCCTAGATCTCATTATGATATTGAATCATGACAAAATATTTTTTTAATATATAAGATGCAATTTTGGCAGTGATGTATATGTCTCTTATATATGCTTATGATGTGATTCTTATGTGCATGTTTTTGTTATGAGACGACTCTATGTATATATGATGATTCTATGGTGTGATGTCATGCATATGGATACATTATGGATGTATGTGTAGATTCCTCTATATGGATTATGATACTAATATAATTGTGTATGCAGGATGTAATTATATATATATATATATATATATATGTATATATATATATATATATATGTATATATATATATATATATGTATATATGTATATATATATATATATGTATATATGTATATATATATGTATATATGTATATATATATATATATATGTATATATATAGATATATGTATATATATAGATATATGTATATATATATATATATGTATATATATATATATATACATATATACATATATATATATATATATACATATATACATATATATATATATATATATATATATATGATCTAATACAAATATGTTATGATGTTATGTTATCGATGCAATGTTATGATTATGATTTCATCTTATGATGATAACCTAACATGTATATGTAGGATGTTGTGTATGTTGGATATTCTTATGATCCAATGCTTATATATGTAATGTTTTAACATAATTGTGGATGCAGGATGATGCAATGAATGCTCTTGTTTTTGTGTGTCATGATACTTAACCAAAATGACTATAATGATAGACAAAAGAATAGTTAGTAAGAATAGAAGAATACATGTTTAGTGGTCTATACAAGGGTTGATTTATATAAAATATGGATAAAGTTGATGTATGAGAAGTAATAGATATAAATGAAATGATTTGATGATAGATTAGATAGAGATTGAATGACAGGAAATTGATAGATTGATGTGAAATTGAGCATTTATTCATTTGATTTTGAAAGTGCCTATTTGTCTTAATATAGCATTTTTATTTTATAAATGCATATTCACACCAAGGTATGGTAAAACCAAGGTGATATCAATATCCTTTTGCATAGACAAATAAACTACAAACAAGGAATGTCCTAATTCATATTACTCACAATAAAACCTTATTAGTATATGTGAAGAAGTAAACATAAGACATGATGATCTTGATGCAAAAAATCATTAGATGAATTTGCATAGGATGGTGATGTATGCTAGTGTAATGGGCGGAAAATTAGGGTTTCCACCATAGAAGGGTAAAAACCACTAATGTTCTATTACATTCAAAAAGAGGGGTGAATCGAATAGATTTAGTCACAAATCAGTAATGATGAGGACTGAAATACTAATTGGATTTAAGGGAATGATGTTCTGATTGAATGAAAAACAGGTTATAAGGACCCGAAACCATTACAACATAGTTGAAATAAAAAGCTGAGAAAATAGAGTCCTCATACAAAGCGACTGGTCCAAAAAAATAGCGAACAGAAAAAACAGCTAAACAACAAAAAATAGCAAAGAACCCAAGGAGACACTACATAGTAATTTTCTTCAGCAGATCCTCTGCCTTAGTCACCAGCTCGTCATAGGCTCCTCCAGGTCCTTATTCACTTTCTTTTCCTTCCTCTTTCCACGGGTGCGAGTTCTGGGACCTTGGGCTTCCCCGATTCCTTCTGCATCCAGTTCAATTTCCTGGGTTTCCTTTTCATCATCGAGCTTGCTGATGAGGGTATGGGTGTTGTTGGCTGAGATTTTCAGAATGCTGAGACTCTGCTCCGCAATGTTCTTGAGGCACTCCTCTATCTTGTCCACTTTGGCAATTGTATCCGAGAGCATTTTTTTGTTAGTTTCCTCCAGGGTTTTTCTATCCTGTATCTCCTTTTCAATTTTCTCAAACTGGGGATTAAAGGCATCTCTGATGTCTTCTGCTTTGGCAATTGTGTTCTTAAAATCTTCAATATAATTGGCCATAGTGTTCCCCTCTCTAATGTTAATGGTCTCCAGGATCATGACTCTGTTGAAGAATTTTTTGTATTCATCCACAGTCTTCTTATTCCCGTCAATAAGCCATTCAATGGTTTTCATAAAACCCTTCAAGGCCTCAGGGTGAGGACCAGGAGAAGGAGTAACTTTACTAGGGGTTATCTATTCATCTTTAGCAATATGGAGGGTAGAAATAGTGTTAGTGGCCCTGAGGGTCTCCTCCATAGTCTCCATCTCCAGGCTTTGTTCAGCTTCCAGGGTTCTTGTTTGCTTGTCCTCTTCCGGTTCCTTGCCCGTGTCCTTCGGATCTTTGCCAGTCTCCTCTGTTTTCTTTTGCTTCTTCCTGGGTTGGGCTTGGATTTTACTTTTTTCCTTCAGCACTCCCTTAGGGTTCTTCTTCTCCTCAGGGAAATCAGAGTCCTCTTCTTCTGAAGAAATACTAATCAAGGGTTTGCTTTGGGGTTTTTTACTCTTAGAAGAAGAGGGTCTTGATTTCCTCTTCTTTCTCCTCTCATACTCTGAGTCGTCAGAGCTTTCCTCATTTTTAGTTGAGGAATCATTATCTGAATCCTCCTCCTCCGAGAAATCAGAATCAGACATTTCTTCTTCCGAATCCACAGAGAGCTGCATTCGATTGATTTTACTGGCCTTTAGATGATCATAAATGAGGACCATAAGTCCCTGGTGCATTGCAGTTTCACCCCGAGGATTTTCTTTATATGCTTTTAGGGATGCATTCATAGAACAGAGCAAGAAATAAGGGAAATTCATCTTATCATTATGCCTAAAATGATTTAGAGGACAAAGTGATATCCATATACTTTCATAAACCTGCCATCTAGAGTTATATACCTCATTAAAACAAAGAGAATTTCCCGCCAGGGCTTTGCAAAAGCCCTAGGCGGGTAATAGGTTTTGCTCAACTTTACCAGTCTTTTCTTCTCTTTCTCTGTGACCGGGTACCTTTCAATGGCTTCCCTGCTGACCTTCCTATCTCTGTAGAAATTGCAACCCTCCCTTTTGAGTCCCGTAGCTTTAGCTATTAACTCTTCGTCAATTTCCACTAGTTGGTCGCCCATTTTAAGCTTGCCCTTCTTCCAATTTTTGCAGAAGAAGCTGGTTATCTTTCCATCACGGCAATGGAGTCTCTCAAGGAAGCTCAAAAGACCACCCTTCTGTAAAATTTCCCACACCTCTTCTTTCTGTTTCCACTCCTTGCAACTTCTTGGCTCATATCTTCTCCTATTTCCGCCCATGGTGTCATTTCTCACAGTCAAGTTCAGGTTACAGAGCTGGTGAAACATAAGGCTTTTCGAAGCTAAAACAAAAGCGCAGAAAGCATGCGTAGCATTATTGATTTGACAAGTTATAATGCACGTTCTGCTATTTTGATGTTATAATGAGTAATTCCCTCATTATCGAAGTAACT
This sequence comes from Cryptomeria japonica, assembly GCF_030272615.1. NCBI lineage: Eukaryota > Viridiplantae > Streptophyta > Pinopsida > Cupressales > Cupressaceae > Cryptomeria > Cryptomeria japonica. The sequence continues at coordinate 281,422,241 of NC_081406.1, read as the reverse complement.
CGAAGTGCTTACTTCAGTACATATCATAATTGCCTTGTCAATCAAGATTCTTTGGGGTACTTCGATATCTTTCATTTATTATGATTTGTCTTACATCTCCGGGAAGACCGCTCTCACCTGTCCACGTGGTTATTGTATCATTCTTCACTGCCACGTTTGCAGCCCAATTAGCAGAACAATTGGCCTCCCAATATATATGGGATATGTGGTGTTTTTTGAAGGTTCTAATGATGTCAATGGTAGAAAAAATTATATTGTGGATCGACCAAGAGGGCTGAGAGGTCTCATTGAGACACTTAATAATATTGTTGGAATCCCCTTCGATCCAGAGATGGGTACAGTTCCATTTTTTGGCTAGAATAATGCCTTGAAGGGCTGCCATAGCTTCCGCCTTATGATTGGTTTGAATGCCAATAGGGACAACAACCATACCTTTGAAAATGCCTCTATCATCTCTGAGAATAGCTCCACAGCCTGAAGGACCTGGATTTCCTTTGGCTGCTCCATCAAAATTGATTTTAAGCCAACCATGGGGAGGGGTTTGCCATTTAACTTCAAGCCTTTTATTGTGGCTGATATTATGACCATCAGTGATCTTCATATTCTAGGCTCTTAAGGTATTTGACTCCAAAGAGTTGTTTGAGTAACAAGAGACCTCCATAGTTCCCATATTTTCCTAAATAGCCCTTTGAATTTTCTGAAAAACAATGTCTTGATTTAAGGACACATCCTTGAAAATTCAGTTGTTTCTTTCCTTCCAGAGACCCCACAGAATGTGAGGTAGAGAGAGCTGCCACATACACCTCAAAAAAGACTTGGTCCAATGAATTTGCCAGGAAGAGAACAAATCTCTTATGTTACTAGGAAACACCCAAGCAAGACTAAAGCTTTTGAGGAAGCTTTCCCAAACAGAGGTTGAGAAAGAACAGTGGAGGGCAAGATGGTCCACTGACTCTTCCTCTTGAAAGCACAACACACACCTATTTGGAAGGGCAAAACCTCTGCATTTAAGGTTGTCAACAGTAAGGATCTTATTCTGGAGAATAGTCCAGAAGAACATATTGATTTTAGGAGTTAGCCCTTTTAACCAAGCTTTAGACCAGAAAGGATTCATAGGAGGGGAGGGGGAGAGGATACACTAAATCAAAGATACAGTAAAGGTACCTTTGGGGTTATATCTCCAGATCAGGGAATCCTCTTCCTTATTCAGCCAGATAGCAGACAGTTGGGTTTTGAGCTTGGAGAGACTAGGCTGAATACTATCAATGTTCTGCCAGTTGTTCCCATCCCAGTAATCTGCCACTAAGGTACCAAAAGAGCCAATACAAGAGGGGGCATGGGAAGCCCACTCATAGAAATCCATTAGGGGTTTGTCAAAAAGCCAGGGATCCTCCCAGAATCTCACTTTTCTACCATTTCCAAGTTTCCATGTCACACCTTTAGCAAACACCTCTTTACATTTAGAAACATGGTTCCAGATATGAGATCCATTTATACTAAGATCCAAATTAAGAAAAGAAGATAGAGAAGAGGATAGAAGAGAATACTTACTTCTCCAAATTTTGCACCATTCAGAATCAGAGTTAAAACATCTCCAAACTTGTTTTGACAAGAGAGCTTCATTTAAAGTGCGAATCCTCCTAAGCCCCAGACCACCTTTGCTTTTTGGCTTGTAGACCTGATCCCATGCCACCAAGGACATTCTTTGCTTTTCCTCCACCCCAGACCATAGGAATCTTCTTTGAATTTTCTCAATAGCTTCAACATACTTGACTGGCATTCTGAATAAGCTAAGAGCATAAATGGGGATACTTTGAAGAGTAGCCTTAAGAAGAAGGAGCTTACTAGCTTGACTTAAGAGAGCCCCTTTCCAACCTGCAAGTTTTTTGTGAAATTTATCAACCAACGAACTCCAATAGGAGTCAGGAGGGGCAATCCCCATGGGGAGACCAAGGTAGGTAGCAGGAAGGTCAGCAATCTTACACTCCAGAATTCTGCTGATCCTTTGTTGTCTTCTCTCTGGAGTGTTAATGAAAAAGACATCACTTTTGGCCTAGTTAATAAGCTGCCCCATTGCAGAAGCATATTTACACAAGGTATTCTTCAGAACTTTAGCTTCTGAGATGCTTGAATCCCCCATAATTATTGTATCATCAACAAACTACTGGTGTGAACAAATAAGGTCAGCATAAGAAGGTTGGAGACCCTTAAAGGATCCTATCTGCACCAAATTTTCCATGGTCCGTCCAAAACATTCTACCATAATAATGAATAGGATGAGGGAGATAGGATCTCCTTTCCTAAGACCTCTCGAAGCTTGGAAAAAGGTTGAAGGAGAACCATTGACAAGAATAACAAAGGACACAGTAGTGGTAAGTTGGGATAAAAGATCCACAATTCTTGGGGCAAACCCAAAAGTAGTAAGGACTTTCTGTAGAAGAGACCAATCCACCTTATCATAGGCTTTGGAGAGATCTAGCTTAAGGATGAGACCTTGCTTCTTTGCTTTAACAAGAGAGTGAATATTCTCATGAACAGTAATAATGGAATCGAGAATTTGTCTTCCAGGAACAAACCCATTCTGTTGGTGTTTAATAAAAGCTAGGAGAATAGACCAGAGTCTAGAGGTTAGGACCTTAGATATGATCTTGTAAAAGGAATTGCAGAGGCTAATAGGTCTGAACTTGTCCAGAGAATCAACACCTTGAATCTTGGGGATAAGAGCAATAAAAGTATCATTTATTTCCTTCAAGATTTTTCTAGCCCCAAAGAATTCCTTAAACCCATTAGCAACATCAGTCCCGATAATGTCCCAGAACTCTTGAAAAAAGAGCATTGGGAAGCCGTCAGGACCAGGAGCTTTGTTTCCATCAAAGGAGAAAACAACATTTTTAATTTCTAAGGTGGAAGGAATGGAAGAGAGAAAAACATTATTTTGGGCATCAATGAGACGAGGAATGTTTTGAAGAAAAGAGGACTGAGATTTAGCATCCAGACTTTGGTCCCTCGAAAGGAGGTCTGAGAAATACCTCTTAGCTTCATTCCTTATTTCATCTTCCTTGACCAACTCCCCACTGTCCACAACTAACTTGTTCATCCTGTTGGCAGCTTTATGTTTGATAGTTGACATATGGAAGAATCTTGTATTCCTGTCTCCTTCCTTGAGCCATTTCCATCTCGATGTCTGCTTCCAGAACATTTCCTCTTTAGTAATAATATCATGGTAATTCGTAAGAATCTCATTCTCCTCAGCAATAGAAATAGTACTAAAACCATCCTTCTGGATCTGGTCCTGTATCTCTTTTAGGTTTTCCTGAATTTTACTCTTAGCCTCAAATATATTCCCAAAGTTGTTCTTATTCCAGATTCGGATGTTGTCCTTCACACTTTTGAGCTTCTTAACCACTTTGAACATTGTCGTTCCCTCAACTTGGATACTCCACCATTTTTTAATATACTTTTTAATATCAGGGTGAAGAATCCACATTTTTTCAAATCTAAAGGGATAGTTTTTTCTTCTATTGATCAAATCAGCATTAAAAGTAATTGGAAAGTGATCGGAACCAACCCGAATATGTGCAGATAAAGAATAGAAATACTGACTGTACCAATCATTAGAAATAAGAGTTCAGTCAAGGCGCACTTGAATAAGGTCATTACCATTTCTTCTATTTGTCCATGTGAAATTACAACCCTGTATCTCCAAATCATTAAGAGCTAGAGAATTAATAAAATCCATGAGAACCATTCTACTTTCCAACTAAGGTGGGCTGCCTCCAAATTTTTCCTCCTCTTTTAAAGGCGTATTGAAATCCCCCATAACCATCCAACTTAGATTTTTGAAACTTTCCCTAGCCTGTTTTATCCTTTTCCAAAAAGAGTTTCTAGCCTTTAAGGTATTAGGAGCATAAATGTTTGTGAGAACCCATGAAAAACCATCTTTAAGATGCTCAAATTTAATACAAGAAAAATTACCTTCCTGAATAATGACCTGGCCTTTAAGAGTGTTAAGATTCTAGATGGTAGCAATGCCTCCAGAAGCACCCCCAGTACTTCCCCCACTAATTTTACCATTTTTGAAAAACTTCAAAGATTCAACTTTTTCTCTACTCATTTTGGTTTCTTGAATGAGAAAAATGTCAGGATTGCTATCTCTTATCATATTCCTAATAATATCATGTTTATGGGGTTTGTTTAGACCCCTTAAATTCCAAGAGATTATCTTCATAGTTACTTACCAATTCCCAACTCCTTGAGAGTTTTCTGAGTTCCATCTGCTATGTTCTTGCTGGCCTCCATGTCTCTAACTTTGTGATTAGATGGTCACCCTGGGGAAGAGGAGACGTATCCCACATCAACTTGAGCTATTATGCTGGATTTCCTAATCAAGGATATCGAGGGTGTTGCTGCTTTCTTACTCATGTGTTTAGGCTACTTCCATTACGTTTCTGACACGGGAACCACTTCTGGATTGGTTAAGATTTTGGAAATTTCATCTTCATTACCCCATTTAGGAGTTCTGGACTCAGTTGAAATAATGTTTGCTGTTCTTGAATGCTGATCCGAATCCGAAAGACTCAATCCCAAAATTGCACACTTTTGGGCTTCTTGTATTTCAAAACTAGGTATGGCTACAGAAGAGTCTGTCCTTTCAACTTGTGGATCTGGGATCTCACCTTCCTCCGGTTGATAGTCTCTAGCTTCTACTGCCTAATTTTCATATGTGTCATCCACCACTTCATCTTTTGCTTTTGGAGGATCATTCTAATCGTTCAAATCCATTTTCTACGTAATTTTTATGGGACTAGCTTTGGTTGTTTCATTCCTATCTTCCTCCTGAACAGTGGGACTGAGGATAGAGTTTGAGGCTTCCTTTTGTTCCCCCAAAGGAGAAAAGTGATTTGGATTTTTTTCCTTATTTTCTATGTTTTTAACTTGCCACACCCTTTTCTTTGGCATATTTTGGCTTTCAATATGAGGTTTTAACTGATTAGGCTCCGCCTTTTGCTTTTTCAGACAAGATTTTCCCCAATGACCTACCTTCTTACAATGGAAACAAGCAAAAGGAATAGTTTCATATTCTATATGTTGTTTCCAGGTTCCTAGTTTTGAAACTAGATCAATCTGTTCCGGCATATCTGCCTCAGGGGCTACTCCAACACAGAACCTTGCATGGGTTAATCTTCTTTTTGAAGCAGTGACTGGGTCAATAGAGAGCAGCTCACCAAAAGAACTTGCTATTCCAGAGAAGATGCTTTCTGCCCAATACTCGAGAGGCAATCCTGGGAGTTTTATCCATACTAGAACCTACGCCAGAATAGAATCATTCATATTTAATTTCGGATGCCATTTTCTTAGAACCAGGGCTGTCTTTCCCACCATCCAGTGACTCCCGCACAAGATCTTAACCTTATCTTCTTCACATGAAAAAGAGAAAGACAAAAGACCTTTGGGAAGAGCCGAGACCTCTACATTTCCTTTTAGTGCCCATTTTTTATTAACAAAGGCCCTAACAACTTCAATATTTGGGCGCGGACCCATAAACTTCCCTACCAAGGAGTTCGACATACTGTTGATATTATGATCCAGAACCTGGTCAGGGATGGAGATAGCAAACTTACCACCAGAAGGGTCAGAAATGTTCTTAACATGAGGAAAGGAGGATTTACCAGTTGGTCTAGATCCAAAAAGGGAAGACCATTTTTTTCCCTCCCTCCCGTTATCCATGGAGTCTACAAGTGGCATAGGCCCCCCATTAGACCCTACCCCCAGATGTCCTGAAGAATCCGCTATCATGGCAAAAAGAGTACCACCGGACTGTGAGTCAGCAACCGGAATTAGGAGGTCTAGGGGCTTGTCTTTATCGTCCATAGGACTAGCACCATTGATCTGGCCGCTCTCACCATTGGAACCAGGGTTCCCGCCTTGATGGAAATTTGAAATTTGAGCTCCTGCTCCTCCCTCTCCTCCCGCTCCTCCCGCGTCTCCCATCTTTGGTTCCGCTTTTAAGTGAATGATGTTGATTTTCCCTCTTTTGTTAGTTGAAATGGTAAAATTAGGGAAAAGTATTGAAAATGAAGGTAAAAATGTGGAAACAGTGAACTACAGTTGTCAAATTGAGGCATGCACCTGAATCTGAGTAGCATATGCAGTTTCAGCTCCGATCCCCGAAAAAGCTCCAAAAATGTCAGGATTGAAGCACTCGTCGCTCTTGTCCTCCTAACTTTTCACATGCCAAAGAGGGTTGATTTGTCTCTACAAATAATACTTATTATGAAGATCGCAACTTTGTACCTATTTCCTACACAAAAAAAGAAGGGAAATGGGTTGGGAATAAGGGTTTGCCTAAGTCAAACCCTAGTTTAAGAATCAACCTTAATTGAAATATTGCAAATACCGAAATAAATGATGGAAAGGTATACCTCAGATCTGTAATAACTGATAATGATGCTTTTCTTTGTGAATGTAATTACATATGTTGTATGAAATGGCATGAACATGACAAAACCCTAATCACACACACATGCTTGCAAATGAATGATGTAATGTTGCTCCACAATTGATAAAGAATGCAGCCTTGAAGACCTCTAGAAATGTTTGATGAATGATTTGATTCTTGAATGCTTGATGATCATAATTTCACCCTTATTTCATGTCTCCTCTATATCCTACATATGCAAATGAGAGGGGAAAACCTCCTTATATACTTTCCCGTCGAAAAATATATTAATTTTCTGACATAGGCCGACACGGGGGGAGATTTCTAGCCCAGATTTGAGAATGCAAGAGGGGATAAAAGAGAGGCCCAACTAAGGGGGACCAGAGCATGGTGCTCTGGTCCCAATGATGACCAAAGTGCTACGCCCTTGTCCTACCCTTTTTTGGGGTCGAGACAAGGGGTTATGAAGTGTATGAAATGAAGACAAGGCCAAATTTGCATGGTACAAGCATAATCGGGCCTTAATTAGGCATTGGGGGACACACACTAAGGTGAGGGCCCAAAATATAGACTAAATTGTAAGGGAGTAGAATTTAGGACACTGCATTTAGCCCCCACTTTAGCAAGAGTATGAGCTTACACAAATACTCATGGTAAAGTAGATGAAAGAGAGATGAAGAAGAGGAGCAATGAGGAGAAAAATCACAAGGACCATAAGATATCACTAATTTTGAGGAACCAAGCCCTGAATATTAGGATCTTAAATCACTCAAACATATGCAAAGGCACACAAAAACAAGACAAAAACAAAAAGGCAAACAAAAGAAAAAGACACAAAAAGAAACACAACAAAAGCTAAAAACCATAAACAAGACCTCAAGTCAACTAGTAGAAGATACCTCGATATCAAAATGCCTCAACCACTAATATCATTCTTGAAAAATGCCATCTCACAAACATGGGTGATGAAATAAAAGAGCAAAGCAAACATCATCCATGAACTATCAACAACAAAGCTGCGATTTCATGACAGGAAGAAGAGAGAGCATGAATACATAATAGATGTGTTTTTCTAGGTGATCCATGAGAAGAATAATGAGAGAGGACATAGATACCTTGCCCCTAGATGTTTGCATCTAGGTGATCCATATTGGGGAGGAGAGTAGGAATAGTCTAGCCCTATTCCGCTAGTTCCACTCATCCTCATGCATGTGTGTGAGTGATGTATGGTTTCAAGTATGAAGAGCCCCATTTTCAAGTGTGGATCAACTTGTTTAAGACATGTAATGTAAATGTTGTAGACACCTAAAATTGTCATGTCTAATTAAATAAATATCTTTATTTATTTAATTATTCTAAGCCTAATTCTTCTATTAATTAAATAAATCTTTATTTATTTAATTAATTCATTTATCCTCTTCTAGCCTTATTTCTCATTTAAACAAATACATTTATTTATTTAAATTACCCTTTTCCTAAATTAAATAAATATTTCATTTATTTAATTGATCCCACTTCCTCTATTAATCAAATAAATCTTTATTTATTTAATTAATTCATTAGCCTTTTCTACCCATGACACATGTCATTCATCTCTTAATTCCTACACTACCTACCCTTTCATTATTTTATTATTTCCTCTACCTACCCTCTAATCATGGTCGACCTCTTTTACACCTCTCAATCTTATCCCTCCATTTCTTATAGTGTCTTCTATATAAGGAGATGCTTCCTTCATTATGAAACCCCCCCAAAACTACTTGATCAATTGACTACACTAGGCTTTGCACCTTCATATGCGATCCTACTTGCAACCACATTCCGTTCTTTGTTGAGCTCTTGTACACATAAAATATGAGAGCAAATATATCAAGCAAGATCAATGGAGATAGGAAGAATGGAGATCCAAACACTATTGGACATGTGCTGGTATAATCTTTGTGATTTCATTTGATTTGCATTGTCTTAGGTAATCTTCATATGTTATGGTGGATCTTTGTTGTTGTTAGGCTAGGGTTTTGTGGTTGAATTCATTTAGTCTTTCAATATTGTTGTTATCCACTTTCACCATATACATTTTGGCACTTTTGTCCCTTTTGCATTTAACATCCTTGTTGCAGATTTGGTGTTTTGAAGTTGCAAATCTGACATTTCTGACAACATTTCGATATTTTCGTGTCTGCGTACTTTCGAATCGCGTTTTTGGTTTTCTGCCACGTCTGTGACATCTGGGATCGCGTCTGCACCCTCAACAGTTTTATTTTTTTTGCAGATTCCAGAAATCGCGTCTGTGCTCCCTAATCACGTTTGTGGGATTTTAAGGCGCGTCTGCGTCCAGAAGTCATGTCTGCGTTCCAGAATCGCGTCTGTGTGATTTTTAGGCACATCTGCATCTAGAAGTCATGTTTGTGTTTATGGTAACCGTGTCTGTGCACACTTATTTTGCATTTTGGATTTTCATTGATTCAAGTTTTTAATCATTCAGTTTTTCAGATCTAGTTATTTTGAGCTAACATCTTCAGATCTAGCTAATGAAATTGGTGCAGCTTGTCTTGAAAGCAAAATCATTTTGTCGAAGGCCCCTATTTTCACAAAGTCTTTTGGATCTAAAATTTACCTAACTTGTGTGCTTGCAGGAAGGGGTGATTATTTCAAACAATCCAAACTACTAATAAATCTTTGTTGCAGGTCCTTGGCGAGGGTTTTTGGATTCTTATTGTGTGTCTTGTTTTCATAGACTAGCAAACACTTCAATTGGAGCACTAAAATTGAATCATTGTCTTTTGTGTCTTGAGCAATAGGCTCCTTTTGTTTAATCTTTAGAGGGCCTGTCTTCCCGTGTGGTCATTAGGACTACTAGTGAGAAGAGAATGACCCAAGTGGTAGCGAGGAAAACCCACCTCTTCTGAACCACTATAAACAATTGTATTCATGGTGAAAACTATGGATAACGTGTGCTGATTAGTTCATACCGACACTATGTCTCCCCATAAACCCGTTTGATCAAATTTATTTGATCAGTTGTAGGGCTTAACCCCTACCGACTGGGAGCCTTCTGTATTTACAGAGCTGAAAGTGCTGCATGTATGGCCACATGAGCGGATGCCCTTACTAGCACCTTTTTGTTTTAGAAGCCAAAATCCTTCTAGTTGTTGGGGCAGGAGGTCGGACCTCTAGTAGCGGCCCACACATATATGATTCTTAGTAGAGATACAAAGTTTGACACGGGGAGTTTTCGTGGGGACTGATGCTTGGCTGACCTGAGAAGTGAGTGCCAAGGGTGGAGCCAGTCAGGTCAAGCATCTAAGTATCTGCTCTAAATAGCATAGCCTCGGGGGTAAAACTCCATGTGGGATCAACAACTATTGTCTTAGCCAACTATAAGAATTATGCTCGACTTATTTTAAACATTCAAAATTCAAGACCAAACAACAAAACATTGTGTCTTTTGTGTCTTCAAGTGTATGCAAAACATTTTTACATCAAACAACACACTTTTCTTTTAGTTATTTTTGAGTCTAAACACTTGCAAACATTGAGTCCTCATCAACACTGTGTCATCTTGTCACAAAAAAATAGTCAAACATTCAGATTTGGTCACAACAAAGCAACTTCATAGATTGGAAAAAATTGCACAAATTTTGCAAAAATGCGTCTGTGTCTGACATAATAGCGTCTATGTCATATAACCGCGTCTGTGTTCTCAGAATCAACATTGCATTGACAAAATCTCAGAAATGCGTCTGTGTTAAACAGAACCACGTCTATGTCAGGAAATCGCGTTTGTGCACTATACAGGCGCGTGTGTGTTTAGAATTGAATTTTTTTTTACAGTCCAACAAACAAACACAGTCAGTTTTGGAATTCTTGAGCTTCCTAGGTTATTTCTCCAGGGTTTCATCTAGCATTCAACCTATGTTTGGGTCTCACACAGTCCATCATTGCTTTACACCTTGCATTACATTCATATTTGTCTAAACTTGAGTCAAAAAGTCGCTTGTCCTCATCATACTTTGTCAACACATTACATACAACAACATTTTGCTAAGTGGTCCCTCATCAAGGTCTATCACCTTTGGGTCTCATTTGGTCTTGCTTAGAGTCAAGGTCAACTTACCTCATCAAGAGAAACTATCCTCTCTTTGGAAGTCACACCTACTCTACTACATACATACTTGGTCTTACACTTTGGACATTGCAAGTAAACTTCAAATTCATTTACATTTCATCCAACTCTTGGTCTTCCATACTCTTTCTATTTTCATCTAGTCTCACACATCTTGGTCAATACCTAGTTCATGGTTGAAACCCGTTCCCAAAAATCTAGGAGAGAAACTAAAGAGGCTTAAGAGTCCGCAAACATGAGTTCCTATGAGTATGACAATGATATCTTTTTCAATTATGATCATACTACATTACTGACATGGATGCCTATAGAAACATTCGAAATGTTGAGCACATGGACACTACAAACAACAATGATACACACAATGACAATATGGACAACTTCTCTGTACATTCAGCAAAAGTGGAAGACACCATTATGAATCCCCATTTCAATCGATTGGTTGAGGAAATAATGAGGAGAGATAGACAATACTTTCTACAAGTGATGGCACAAAGTGGAGCCAAGATACCTCATGATTTTGACATCTCAAATAATGGAAAATCGACGTTTGCAACAACCTCACCTCAACATGGATCAAAGGAGGCCTAATAGTGGAGGCAATATAGGACCACATCTCGTGCCTCAATCACCATCATCTTTGTTTCAAAAACCAGAGGTCCCATACACACATGGTCAAGTATATGATACTCATCTCCGCAGACCATTATGGAAGTCTTATGCAGAAAAATATGCTCAATCACATACCAATGCTAAGGAACCACCAAAGCAATTGGATATTCAAAGGCATGCTCAAAATTTGGACACAAGGAAACCCCATGTCAAATTTGGGGGCAACACATTAGAACATGACATGCCTGTAGAGTATGGTATACATGGACAACGCAGATATTTCGTTCCTCAACATGAATCTATACCAAGTGGTCCATATACGCAACATCATTATAGACCTCCTCCATATGAACATGTGTATGATCAATATCATCCATATATGCAACATGCTCCTCCTCCAATTGGTGCCTCAAGCATGGGGTATGGTCCAAGGAGTCGATCTCCATCTAAGAACAATTTGGAGCAACAAATCAAGGACTTACAAAAGAAAATGGAGGACATAAATACACCAAAGCCAACATACACAATGAGAGACATATGTCCTTATCCATTTGACAAGAGCATTCCAATGCCTCTTTTTCCTACACACCTTGTGACGCCTAAATTTGATAAGTATAGAGGCAAAGGGGATCCTAAGGCACACATAAGATAGTTTTTCACAGCTTGCATTGAGGTAGCAGCAGAAGAGACATATTTGATGAGATTATTCCCACAAAGCTTAGGTGATCAAGCTATGGAATGGTTCTCCCAACTTCCACCTAGTATTAAGTCATGGGGTGACTTAGTAGAGGCATTTATTCATCATTTCTCCTACAACATAGAGACAGACATATCAGTCACTACTTTGTGCAACACCAAGCAAAAAGATGGAGAGTCTTTTTCATCATTTTTACAAAGATGGAGGAATCTAGCCAGCAGATGCTCTTGTGAAATTCCACCAAAACAAATGGTAGAGATGTTCACTCAGAATGTTAACAAAGACATTAGTTATGACCTAAGGAAAGCTTGTTTGTCCACCTTCAAGGACGTCATTGAAAAAGGCTTAGCAACAAAGAAGGTCCTAATTGAACAAGGATTCATCAAAATATTCAAAGAAAACAAAGATGACTTTAAAGGAAAAGATAAGCCAAGATTTTGGAATAAAAACAAGAACACAGTCAATGATGGTGTTGTTGATGCCAATACAGTGGGACCCAAAATCATTTTTTCGGGATCAAGTTCTACAAACAATCAAGTGAATACTCAAACAACTTCTAGATCATGAAGGAAGTATACCCATTGGGAGAATCACTTGAGTCAGTCTTCAAGAAGCTAGTGCCAAACAAAGTAATCACAATTTCAGATTTTCCTCCATATGAGCCAAAGGTCAAACCAAACTGGTGGAATGATGATGAATATTGTGAATTTCATAAGAGCAAGGGTCATAAGATAGGAAATTGCCATCGACTGAAGAACATCATACAAGATCTCATTGATAGAGGTGACATTGAGATTGAAGGACACTCATCCAATCAAGAACATGAGATGTTTAAGGAACCATTCCCAAAGTATGACAAGGGAAAAGTTGTAGCCATAGATGACCAGACCAACTATACCGGAGCATCTTATAACTATGATTCAACTATCAATCACATCTTGATGGATAATTATGTCTCTACCATTATCATCAAGGACAAAAACCCTGAGAATTCTACCCAGAGACCCAAGATTTTCCTAAAAGGAATTGGATCTTCTTCCGAACGTACCTCTGAATGTCATGTTCCAACCCATCGAGGTAAATTCACTTTGCAAGGTGCCCCAGCTAAAAACACTGCTTCCTCATCAACCAAGCCTGAGTATGACCTTGTAGAACAGTTAGGGAAGACACCCACACTCATCTCCATCCTTGAGTTTTTATGCATATCCCCCGCACATAAAACTATTCTTGACAAAATCTTGAGAGACATCTCTGTTCCTACTGATCTGAACGTGGACCAGTTTCAAGCCATGGTGGGATACATTTCCATTCCACACTCTCTTACATTCACAAAAGCTAATGATGCCTCCATAAGTCAGCCACATAATGCACCATTACACATTGAAGCCTTCATACACAAACATCGCATAAAATGAGTCCTGATAGATGGAGGAGCAGGTCTAAACATGTGTCAATTGAGCACTATTAGACAATTGAGATATTCTGACAAAGCTGTGAATTCTACAAACAAAACTACCATCAAAGCATATGATGATGAAGAGAGTTCATCCAAGGGCACAGTCACCTTACCTCTCAGAGTTGGGCCAGTTACAAAGGATGTGATTTGTCAAGTCCTTGATTTAGATCCCACATACAACATACTTTTGGGACGTCCTTGGATTCATGAAATGAGGGCAGACCCATCTACATATCACCAATGCATCAAGTTTCCTCACAATGGAGTTGAAATAACAGTTAATGGAGATCCTAATCCATTCATATATTGCAATAACTTGAGCCCAAAAACTGAGACCATCATTCCCAGTAATCGTGAAGCTGTTCCTTCTTCTGCATACATTGATCCTGAGTCATTAAAACCTTTGACATCAAAACAAGGTGAACTTAAGGGCAAATTCTAGGACAAGGGCATGGGTGAATACACTTTGAATCAGACCATGTACTTACAACAAGTCATGAGTTCACCAAAAGAATATGGAAGACCACATCCTAATAAGCAGGTATCTATCATTATACGCAAATGGGACCCTACTATCTTTCAAAGATGGGGTGAAACCGAAGAGGAAGACTTATACAAAATGCTTTACAAAGACCTTGAAGATGATACACAAGATCACATCAACATACCATGTGAGAAATATGGCAAAGGGTTCAAGATTCTACAAAAATTTGGGTATGATGGCAAAAGCCCTCTTGGGTTAAGAAAGGAAGGCATCATTGAACCTTTACAACTTGAATTGACATTCAAAAAGGAACGCTCGAAGGGACTTGGTTTCATGACTTCCAAGGTCCACACTCAAAGGATAGAAGAAGCATTACAAATCAAAGATGCCAAAATTCAACAAGAGAATCGTTATTCCACAGACTCCAACGAATGGGAATGGGGTTCAGACAAATCCTCCAGTGACTACAAGCTCACCGAGACATTCAGAGAGCTAGATGAACCCACAGAAGAAGAGGAATTTTATGAAAAATTCAAAGTTGGTCAAGAAACAACCCCTGAGGATTCCGCACAGTCCTTGTTTATAGGTCCTAGGTTGAAATCACATAGAATGAGAACACCTTTCCTGGAATGCTCTACAAGTAATGATAATTTGGATTCGGTCACGATTGAGACTGATGAGGAGAGTGCCAACGATGACCTCGATAACTACCTTGACATACCTGAATATAACTGCATCTTCACTCTTAACCCCGCTAACGTTGAAGACATCAAAGGCTTTCCCCTTGTTCACCACCAACTTATTGACTGGGATCATGAAGGACCTGCACAGTTTGACACATTCCAAAATGATGAAGCTTTTATTGACTATCTTGGCATACGAGATGATCTTCCCCCTGGGGACCATAAAGCGGGATACACTATAGAACTCAATAGCATGGCATATTTCAGTGAGGGTGTCGGGCCTTCTAGTTGCAAAAATATGAAAATAGTAAAACAAACCAAGGGTCTTATGGCGAAAACCACACTATGGCGTTGTCTGACCCCAAAAAAGTAAAAAGAAAGGACGTATCTGAGGGTGAAAACCTCTCTAAGGCACCCGAAGATGGAAGGCTCGACATTCTCCCAGCATCATATGAGGAAAAGTCATCCATGTTGGTAGAGGAGACTATCAAAACAAACATTGGTACAGAAGAAGTTCCACACAACATATTCCTAGCCCAATCTTTGACGGAGTCAAAAAGGTCAAAATTCATAAGTTTCTTCAAAGAACGACAAATCAACTTTGCATGGTCATACGCTGATATGCCTGGATTGGATCCGGATTTGGTAATGCATCATTTGATAGTTAAACCAGGGGCAAAACCAGTGAAACATAAATTAAGAAAGATGCATCCACAAGTGGCATTACTAGTCAAAGCAGAGCTTGAGAAATTATTGGATGTCGGATTCATACGCCCAATTGATTATCTCGAATGGATCTCCAACTTAGTTCCTGTTAGTAAAACAGATCACAGCATCAAAATATGTATAGATTTTAGAGACATCAACAAAGCTTGTCCTAAGGATGACTTCCCATTACCAAATATTGATTTGATTGTCGATCTCACAACAGGTCATGAAATGTTATCGTTGATGGATGGATTCTCTGGCTATAATCAAATAAAGATCGCGTCTAAGGATCAACATAAAACATCATTCACTTGTCCTTGGGGAACCTTCTACTAGAATGTCATGCCCTTCGGGCTAAAAAATGCAGGTGCTACATATCAAAGAGCCATGACGACTATCTTTCACGATCTCATGCACGTAACTGTGGAAGATTATGTCGACGACCTCTTGGGCAAATCAATAGATAGAAATACACTTTTGGACATACTTTTAGTCATCTTTGATCGGTTGGAAAAATACAAAGTAAGATTAAATCCCAAGAAATGTGTCTTTGGAGTAACCTCTGGGAAGCTCCTAGGATTCATTGTATCAAAAAGAGGAATCGAAGCTGATCCAGCAAAAGTCAAGGCCATCCTAGAGATGCAACCATCACGAAACATCAGTCAGCTTTGATCTTTACAAGGGAGACTCCAGTCCATACGAAGATTCATAGCACAACTTGCAGAGAAATGTAATCCCTTTCAACACTTGCTACATAAAAACACCAAATTCAAATGGGATGATAACTGTCAACAAGCTTTCCAGATACTCAAAGATTATCTTCTGAATCTGCCAGTTTTGATGCCACCAGTTCCAGATCAGCCTTTATTACTATACATATCAGCTACTTCAACAACACTGGGGGCACTCTTAGCACAACAAGTTGTTGAAGGCAAAGAAAAGGTAGTATACTATATCAATCGCACATTGGTGGGATATGAGCTAAACTACACACCAATTGAGCGTGCATGTCTCGCTGTGGTCTTTGCTTCGCAGAAATTATGACATTACATGCTAACTCATAAGACTAAGTTGGTTGCAAGGATCGATCCATTGAAATACCTTCTCAATAAAGCAACACTTACTAGGCGACTAGCCAAATGGGTGATGCTCCTGAGTGAATTCGACATCGAGTATGTGGATAGAAAAGAAATAAAAGGACAAGCTATCGCAGATCAGTTAATAGATTCTCCCATGATAGATGATGTTCCTCTAGCTTCAGAATTTCCAGATGAATCCATTTTAACAATGGCGCACGCGAAGCCTTGGCAACTATACTTTGATGGCTCATACACACAGCATGGGGCAGGAGCTGGCATCCTCTTCATAACTCCTCAAGGGGATTCCATACCAAAATCATACCGCTTATCATTTCCTTGCACTAATAACATAGTGGAATATGAGGCATTAACAACAGGATTACGGATTGCAGTTCAATGGAAAATCCAGGAACTTTGTGTTTTTGGGGACTCTCAACTTGTAATCTGTCAAGCAATTGATGATTACCAAACAAAGGATGAGAAATTAATGCCTTACAAAAGAATAGTGGATGACCTGAAACAACATTTCACAAAGATAGACTTTGAGCAAATACCAAGAGAGCAGAATCGAGCCGTAGATGCCATGGCTACAATTGCTTCGCTAATCAATCTACCTCCGAATGAGACCCGCTATGAGTTCTTGGTGGATAACCTTTTGGTTCCCTCATATGAAATCACTCCTACTGAGATGATATGTGTCATTGGTCTTGAGTCCTAGTTATATGGTTCCATTTTCACATACCTTTGTGACAATACCCTACCTCCTGATTTATCCAATAACCAACGTCGCACTTTCATTCGCCAATCTTCTCGATACGTCATTTTAGCTGATGTCCTATATCATCGAGGTCTAGATGGCACTCTTCTTAGATGTTTAGAAAGCGACGAAGCTCAGATTGCATTACGTGAAGTACATGAAGGGATATGTGGTCCACATTCTAGTGGTCCTACCTTAGGCAAGAAACTCATCAGGATTGGATATTACTGGCCCAATATGGAAAAAGACTCATATCAGTTTGTCAGGAAATGTAAGCAATGTCAACTTCATGGAGACCTCATCCATGCGCTAGCACAAGAACTTCAACCGATTGCGACTCCTTGGCCTTTTTGTCAGTGGGGACTCGATCTCATAGGCAAGATTCACCCTCCTTCTTCCAATGGTCATAAATTCATTATCACTGCCACAGAGTATTTCACAAAATGGATCAAAGGCGTGCCTCTCACGCAAGTCACTGGAAAACAAATTGCTACCTTCATTTTCAACTATATCATTTGTTGATACGGTATTCCTGTTTCCATTATCACCGATAACGGGCGTCCCTTCAAAAATCAGGATGTTCGTGAACTCTTTGACTGCTTCCATATTTCCCATCATTTCTCCACACCATATTACCCCCAAGGTAATAGTCAAGTTGAGGCGTCTAATAAAACAATCTTTAAAATCTTAAAAAAGATAGTCGACGACGCTGGTCGTAATTGGCATATCTGACTTAATCCTGCACTTTGGGCCTACCGCACAAGTGTCTGCACACCTATAGGAGCTACACCCTATTCACTTATCTACGGTGCTGAAGCCAGCTTGCCTATTGAGGTCGAGCTACCCTCTTTATGAGTCTCTTTGCAAAACATTATCATCGATGAAGACTATAGGGTCTCTCGCTTACAAGAACTTGAACTATTGGATGAACGAAGACAAACTGCTTTTAATCATCTCAAGGCTTATCAACAACAGATGAGTCGCAACTACAATCCAAAAGTCAAGCCTTGCACATTTGAGATAGGTGATTTGGTTCTCAGAGAAAATTCCAAAAATCAGCAAGACAGAGAAAAGAAGGGCAAGTTCGAACCAAATTGGCTTGGTCCTTACATCACCATAGCAACATATGGATCTGGGGCATATTAGCTCTCAAATACAGAAGGTGAACCTTTGGAGGATCCTATCAACAACATGCACCTTCGCAGGTTTTACACATAGCTCTTCAGAGTATCCTAATTGAAAAATACAAAAAAAATCATAAAAACATAAAAATCATTACTTGGTGAAAACCTGGCAAACAGGCACCTTGTGACAACAAAAAAATAAAAAAATAAAAAAAGTAAAGAAAAATATTTCGTCCAACGGTGAAAACCACTTTAGTGGCATCCTGGGCAGGTACCATGGTGAAAACTGGGTCACCAGCGCCATGCGTAGAGACATTGCTCCTCCCTCCTTCAGGATTCACTTGCATCCTTTCACTTTGCACACACTCACATCCTATCCATCCAGAATAAACTTACACATTCCCATCATGGCTTGTTATTGATCTACCCAAGATTGGTTCGCCATTCATAATAAACCTCCCTTTTCACTCCTTTCCATCCACAATAAAGAAACATTTGCATCGCTAGTCTGCAATACAGTATCAGTTTCATGGATTCAGTCAGTTTCAGATGAGACATAGCAGCAACAATGGGCTTCAACAAATCAAATCTTTCAACAGACTCAGACAACATATGGTTCAGTGCTATCTATCCTTTTTGTGAAAGTAAACATTGTGACCACAATCAAATAAGACTTATACAAGTGACAAGAGACACTAAACTTGAGGACAACAGTGGATGTTGGTGTCAAGTCTTGATTTTCTTTTGATTTTATCTTTTGGTGATATGTCTTTTAGCTTTTCCGGGATGTCTTTGACTAGAGATTCTATCTCCAGGATGTCTCTGACTAGAAAGGCAAGGATGGGGTATCGTCACCTATTTTTCTTTGTTGTCTGTGGATTGTCTCTTAGTAATGCTATGAATTGTCCAAGGATATGAGGACACTGTGAGTCTAGTGTGAACTGGGGCATTCCTTGTTTGTGACTACCTTATCTCCATGCAAACAGGTACAATGACTTTCTAGATCGAACATATGCCTCGATTGTCATAACCTACTTGCCATAATAAAGCTCAATGATGATGACGCACAAGAAGCTCTTTCATTTTCATATCTTCTATCTTTCATCCCCCTTTCTTGATTGACTTCCATCATCCTTCTTGAGTCCGCGTAGCCTGCTATCAAATGACTAAGTATAATGACACACCAAAAACATTTGCATTTCATGTAGTTTCACCTGCATTACCACATATAAGAATTTCATGCATACATATAGATATCACAATTGCATCACATCCTACACACAACACATATTAGCATATTTTACATCCTCATCATGTAAATAATTATTTGCATTATCATATTCATCTGCATTTCATACCTTCACATTCACATATGCATAACATATTTAAAACATAACAGAACAAAAAATATTGCATTTCCTCATGTACATATTTGCATCCACATCATAAGGATCACATAAAACATACATCATTAAACATCTCATCACATAGGTACACATGCATATAGCTGCCACAAAGATGAATCATCTCATATATATATATAAAGTGTCATGATACAATGATGTCAAAATCATATGGCTACAATCACTCGCAGGTGTCTACATCATCATACAAAAATGGTACAATACTGATACATAGGGAGCCCTCTACGGCTATGATGAACTCCCTCCCTCGAAGCCACCTGGCCTCGATGGAATCTGAGCCCTAGAAGGACCCACCCCAAGATCATCCCTCCTATCCCCCCTATTTGGTGGTGGTGGAGGACCCATAACCCCACCGCTGGACGCCTGTCACCTCTGGCTCCCTCTCGTAGTCCTCGCTGTCCGCGATGGTCTGCGCAAGCTCCTTGCCCGCTGCTCTGGTGGCACTGCCCCGTAGTATAGGTCATGCCAGTAACCTATCTCCTCCCCTGCCCATAGAACATAGGCATATCCAGCCCCTGTATCCTCTGCTGCCTGCCTCCTAGCCCTCAGTGTTGTCTCAGCCTCAGTATAGCACTGGATAGCCTGATCCCGCTCATGCTCTGTCTCCCTCAGTCACCTCCTGAGCCTAGCGATCTCCCTCTCTAGGTCCTGAATCTCATCTGCCTATCCCTGGCAGATCTCCCTCAGCTCAACCAGCTCATCCTCCTCCGCCTCGACCCCCTGTGCCTCTGCCTGTGGCTCCCCTTGTACTGGTGCATGTACCTGTACCTGTACCTGCCTCTATCCCTGTCCTTGCACCTATCTAGGACCCTGTGCTGTTGGCACCTATAATGGCAATCCACCCCAACCTTGCACCACCCGAGCCTCTCTCCTCCCCACCCTCTCTCTATGGAACCACCCTCCTCTCTCCAATGGTAGCCCGCCTCCTCCGTCAGCCTCTCCCCCCACCATCTCCATCATCATCCTCATCCCCACCACCATCTCCATCTAGAAGCTCCCCTGGGTCTGTCAATCGTGGAAAGGGATGCTTAGCCCAATACACCATGTACTCGGCATCCATGCCTGCATTCTCAATATCTGACCACATGTCCCATGGCATTGGCACCATCTCTGCTAGTTGCATCATGGCCTGATCGTATGACAATAGTTGCCCAAAGTGTACCTGATCCCTGACTGTCTGAGCATACATCCCGGAACCCCGTGGCATCTGCTGAATATGGCCAAACTGCCTGCACACTCTGTCAATCAGCTGTCTCTCCAAAACATAGGGCATCCACCCAATCAGATATCTGCTCTGGAAGGTGTACGAGAGATCCACTGCGTCCTCCTCCCACTGCTCGCACCCAAGGTACGACCTCCATATCACAGTGTCGATCTCATCTAGGACTCGATGCCAATGCTCCAACCTGCCAATCCGTGGCTGTGATGTAATCATGTCATATAGATGAACAAAGCTGCGTCCATGACCCCTGCCCCTGAAATGTATCGGTCGGGTAACCGGCAGATGCTCATAGGCCCATACCTGCAGCAATGTAACTCCGCAGCCCAATCCTATGGATCCATGATATACAAACTGATGCAGCTCATAATACAAGTGTGCCAGCACACACGGTCCCTAGGCATATCTGGTGTGCTGTGTAATCAGTGTCTCCAAGGTGCTCCCCCAGCCCACAGCCAACCCTCGTGTCACCCTGTCGGGACACAGGAACCCACTGATCACTCCCCCTAGCACTATTGGTAGCGCTAATCCTATAGCTGTCATGGTGTCCCAAGCCACATGTCCTGCCCTCATCTCCAGTCCTGGGTCCCGGAACACTCGTCTCAGGGCATCCTTGTCTCCGTCTCGATTGTAAGGAATCAACTCCCCATCGATCGATATCTATAGAATCCTGTACACATCCTCCAAGGTGACTGTTATCTCACCCATCGGCAAATGGAAAGTGCATGTCTCTGAGTGCCATCTCTCAGCAAGCGCAGTCAGCAAACCCATGTTCGCCCAAAACTCAGGCACATACATAATGTATCGCAAACCCATGCCCTCAATGGCAGCTCTGTCCTCGAATGTCAACTCTGGTCACAACCTCTGAGTCGACAGGAATCTCTCTCGTGACTCCAGCATAGGCAAATACTCCTGTAGTCTAGCAAATCAATCATATCAGTCATCGTGGCATTCACTGTTTGTCACAAAATGCTACTTTTTTTTCTAAGTGCATATGGTACTCTATCCTAGTAACACTCACTGTTCATCACAAAGTGTTTCTTTTATCCTAGTAACACTCACTGTTCATCATAAAGTGTTGCTTCTATCCTAGTGACACTCACTATTCATCACAAAGTACTATGTCTTGGTACTCACTGTTCATCATAAAGTTCCTTGATCTATCCTATCCTAGGGCCTCTGCTTGAGTGAATCCTCTTGAGTAGTTTCCTAATTGGCAACGTATGTTCTATCACAGAATTGTCAATCCTAGCCCTATTTGCTATCCTATTCTTCCCTCGAGGACCTACTTGAGTGTATCCTCTCAGTAGCTTATCCAATCGACAGCGTATGTTCATCACAGAACTGCCGATTTGACCTAGAAGACACAAATTCACTTTTTTTGACACAAACATGCTTTCATGACATAAACGCGTTTCGAGACTACATAAACGCGCCTGTTTTTCACAGACACGCCGGAAATACACAGACGTGGCTATGCTCTACATAGACGTGCCTGTCTTGCACAAACGTGCCTTCCTAGCACAAACGCACCTGCACAGCGAAGACGCGATCGCATCCTACACAGACGCCTTTTTCGGCACAGACGCACCTGGCAGAAACACAGACGCGCTTAGCTAGCATAGACGCACTTGGCATAAGCACAGACGCGCCTACACATTTTTGACATTTTCCTAAAAGCGCATTTATTGCACTACCTAGCATGCATTTATGACAACATTTATTGCACCAAAGTACAAGGAGGTTTTGTGGTACTTACCGGCTCTCCCGCATCTGCTGGCCTCTGATATCGGCAAACACGATCGAATCTATGAACTGATGCCATCGCTACTGACTGCTGCTGCTCTATTTCGCTTTGCACTCTGATCTCGTGGATGTGTGGATGACAATGAGGATGTTTTCCCCTCGTGGTCTATTTATAGACTGCCCTAGCCCTAGCCCTAGCCCTTGTTTCCCGAGTCCGTCTTCATTATCCCGTGACTCTGTCACTCTATTCTACCCGGTCAGTCCATTCTAGTCATTCTTTCTTATCGAGAGATTGTATGCAATCTTTTCAGACATTTTCATCCAATCTCTTGAGGGGGCATATCATTCCCATCTTGGGGCAACTTTGTATCAGTTCATCTTATCTTCTTTGAAACAACGTGACAAGTCGCATTGTCTCAAAGAGGGGCAAAATGTAGACACCTAAAATTGTCATGTCTAATTAAATAAATATCTTTATTTATTTAATTATTCTAAGCCTAATTCTTCTATTAATTAAATAAATCTTTATTTATTTAATTAATTCATTTATCCTCTTCTAGCCTTATTTCTCATTTAAACAAATACATTTATTTATTTAAATTACCCTTTTCCTAAATTAAATAAATATTTCATTTATTTAATTGATCCCACTTCCTCTATTAATCAAATAAATCTTTATTTATTTAATTAATTCATTAGCCTTTTCTACCCATGACACATGTCATTCATCTCTTAATTCCTACACTACCTACCCTTTCATTATTTTATTATTTCCTCTACCTACCCTCTAATCATATCCGACCTCTTTTACACCTCTCAATCTTATCCCTCCATTTCTTATAGTGTCTTCTATATAAGGAGATGCTTCCTTCATTATGAAACCCCCTTGGAACTACTTGATCAATTGACTACACTACGCTTTGCACCTTCATATGCGATCCTACTTGCAACCACATTCCGTTCTTTGTTGAGCTCTTGTACACATAAAATCTGAGAGCAAATATATCAAACAAGATCAATGGAGATAGGAAGAATGGAGATCCAAACCCTATTAGACATGTGATGGTATAATCTTTGTGATTTCATTTGATTTGCATTGTCTTAGGTAATCTTCATATGTTATGGTGGATCTTTGTTGTTGTTAGGCTAGGGTTTTGTGGTTGAATTCATTTAGTCTTTCAATATTGTTGTTATCCACTTTCACCATATACAAATGCAAATGCCAAGAGGCGACTATGTGTGAAAATGTCAAAGGGTGAATGTGTAAAATGCCAAGAGGTGAATGTGTGTGCAAATGCCAAGGGGGAAATCACAGATACATGCCTATTTTCGAGGACATCCTGTGTAAGAGTTTTCTTAGGTTTCAGTGATGTGTAACCCCATTTAAGATATATATCAATGTTGTGTCTAGTTTTGGGTGTGAATCATCTCGTGTAATAGTTTGTTTCCTTTGGTTTTGAGAATGAACACCCCGTCTAAGACATGCAAAAAATTATATGCAAATATATAGTACAATATGGTACAAAGGGAGTGGTATGGGTGCCCCCCCCATCCCCTCACCCCCCCTTAAGATATCAAAATAGCTCCATTTTGATGTCTTAAGGAAGATAGAAACAAGGGTACCTAACCTTCAACATCAAGGAGACATCCTTTAGGCAACAATGTCATAAATCCAAGCTAAAAAGGGAATACAGTTCAAGCAAGGATAAGATAGTTGAAAAAGAGTTATCTTGCAACTAGTGTAAAGGATATCCTTGGAGGAGAAGATATCTTTGCTCAAAAGACATCTACATCCAAGAGTAGTTTCTTGAAAAAATATAACATCTACCAAAAGAAAGGAAGGGGAACAAGAATACCTACCTCGCTCCTATTTCTAGGTGAAAGGGATTCTTGATGGAGGATGACACACATTTGAACCAATGTGAGGGGGTAAGTTTATGATAGGTGTACATTTTCAAGTGAAGAAGAGGTTGTATCCAAGGACTTACACCTCTTACATAAGAGAGAATCGTTGAGTAATCATCAACTTCTCACAAGGAAATGACACTGAATCATGAAAGAAGCACCACTCAACAAAGGAAAATCATATCTTTAGAGAGGGTAAGAGATATAGAGAGATAAATCATTGTCCCCAAAGTGTAAGGACAATGAGAAGAATTACACAACCTCCAAAGAGAGATAAAACATAAGCAAATGCACAATATACTCACATTAATAAATATTCAATGTAAGAAAAGACACTAGTATATGTAAAATGCAACTCTAAACAAGTGGTAATCTTCAAAGAGAGAGAGAGAGAGAGAGAGAGAGAGAGAGAGAGAGAGAGAGAGAGAGAGAGAGAGATCACAAATTATCCTAAGGAGGGATTAGTCATGCAAGAAAGGATATCAACACATGAAAAATGCAGCCCTAAAGGGAATAGTGATACTTTAGATAGAAAGAGAGAAGGAAAAGCCCATCATTGCCCCCCAAGAAAGAGGACAATGAAGAGAAGCACACATTTCCTAAGGAGAGATTATATAAATGAGATGTGTCGTTTAAAAAAAAGAATAAGTAATAACCAAGGAACACTCTTGCATTCACATGAAGGATAATTCTATGCAAGAAAGGACATAAAGTAATGAAGAATGCAATCCATAAAGGGAATGGTGAAACTTAAAATATGAGAGAGAGGATAGAGGAGAATCATGTTGCTACCCCAAGATATTTAAATTTTAAAAAGTACCACCTCTAATGACAAAGAGCTCCCAATTAAGTTAACTACTTGTGTCATAGGGAGAGGAGCAACATGAGGGTGAGAGGATTGTTAAGGCACTACGTTTTCACCAAGAAAGAGCAAGATTTGTTGAAATACGTATACGAGCATGATCATATTGTTCTTGAACAAATTCCTTAAATGATTTACACTTTCCAAGAGAATGAGAACCACCATGACGAAAAAGGCAATGTCCACTACCTTCTTTATGCTTAGTGCTAAATTTCACAAAAGGAAAAACCACATTCTTGTCATACTTCAATTTCCAAAAGATTCTAGTAGCCAATTTTTCTTGATCATTAATAGGTGTAGGCTTATTCTTTTGAGATTGAGGACAAGGATTATTATTAGAAGAAGAAGGATTGTCATCAATGATTTTAACTTTGCCATTATCAATAAGTTCTTTCATCGCATTTTTAAAATCAAGACAATCATTAGCATGATGGTCATGAGTTTGATGAAATGAACAAAAAGGAGTTTTTGAAGAAGAAGCACTTTTATGGGAATGAATGGCTTGTTGTCTTGCAATTTGGTCTTTGAAATATTGAATCCTAAAGAGGTCATCCATAGGAGGTTTATTATCATTCCCTAGGCCAAGTTTGTGATAATTTGTATAGGAGGGTTTATAGGGACTCAAATTCCTTGTTCAAATCTTCCAGGTCCTCGTCCTTTAAAACCTTGTTTTGATATTATGTTAAAGCCACTCCTATAATAATATTTTAATTGATAAGGTAAAGGAACATTGTAATAAATTTCTTTGAAGTTTGTAGTGTAAGAATGTTAAGAAGTAATGAAGGGATCAGTAGATGAAGAAGGAATATCTTGTGAAGGAAGACTTTCCTTTCTTTCATCATGCATATCCTCTTTGGTAGATTGGGAAGGAATATCCTTATCATCTAAGGTGTCATCTTTACTTAATGTTATATGGGGAGAGATATCATGACTTAAATGCATGACATCATTTTCTCTACATATGTTTTAATGTTTAAGATAGACTCTAGGAGAATGAGGATATAGAGAGATGGAAACACCATTATTTTGATTTTTCCCCCTTGCACTAGGGTATGTGTATGAGAAGAAGATGGGGCCATGTTTCTCTTCAATGGTTGCTCTCCATTAGAGAGATCGTTGATAGGAGAATTAGCTCTTTCTTCATTCACATTAGATACCCTATGAGAGGTACAAGTATTGGGTTTTCCATTAACATCTCTAGTATTGGGATCTACAAAAGCTTTGAGGTGATATATATATGAAATGCAATTTCCTAAAAAACATCACCATAAAACAACAAGCACTATATATGAAAGTTTTGAGATCAAATTGATTGAAAGGAAGGAGTTTTGAGAGTCTAACAACACAATATGTCAAAATGCTATGAATGAAAATAAGCATTGTAAAATGAGAGAAGCCATTATCCAACACATAATTTTGGTAAATATAAGTGAAAAGAAAGGTAATCATATGTAAATTAACAAATAAATCAGATTTATTAAGTGTCATAATGAATGTTGAAAAGGTGAAGCAATCCACAAATCAATTTAACCAAAATAAATTAGGGTTTTAATAATTTAAACCTCTAAATTTATATAATTTGATTAAAAGTAGATCTATGAATTTAAATTTGAATTTTGGAAATATGAATTTTATTAAAATGTATTTTTTTTGTAAAAATGATTGTTTAATTAATTAAGCAAATAGATATAAATGCAATCCACTAATGAATAAAAATTAGGGTTTTGTGAAAATAATCTCTTAATTTTTAAAATTTGATTGAAAATTAAACTTGCAAGTGAAATTTTGAATTGTGAAAATGGGTACACAATAATATCTGAAATAATTAACCCAAATTAAGAAATTCACAAGCTCAATTTTAAATTTAAAAATTAGGGTTTTGAATTTAACCTCTAAATTTTTAAAATTCACTTGGAAATCAAACTTGTAAATAAAAATTTGAATTTAAATTGCATACACACTCATATCTAAGAACATAAATTAGAACTAAAGGTGTAAGGAGTTGGGTTCACCAAATTGTAATGGGTAGAAAATTAGGGTTTCCACCATAGAAGGGTAACAACCACTAATTTACCATTATATTCAAAAGAGGGGTGAATCGAATAGATTTAGTCACAAATTAGTAATGGCGAGGATTGAAATACTAATTGGATTCAAGGGAAAGATGTTGATTTTCCCTCTTTTGTGAGTTGAAATGCTGAAATTAGGAAAAAGTGTTGAAAATGAAGGTAAAAATGCAGAAACAATGAGCTATAGTCGTCAAATTGAGGCACACACCTGGATCTGAGTAGTATATATGCAGATTCAAACCTAATCCCCAAAAGCTCCAAAAATGTCAGGAATGGTGTGTCTGTCACTCTAGTCCTCCTAACTTTCTGCACACCAAAGAGGGTTGATTTGTCTTTGCAGATAATTCTTATTTTGAAGATCACAACTTCGTACATGTTTCTTGCACACAAAAAGAAAGGGAAATAGGTTGGGAATAGGGGTTTGTCTAAGTCAAACCCCGATTTAGGAATTAACCTTGATTGGAATATTGCAAATACTGAAATGAATGATGGAAAGGTATACCTCAGATTTGCAATGACTGATACTGATGCTTTGCTTCTTGAATGTAATCATATATGTTGTATGAAATGGCATGAATATGATAAAACCCTAATCACACACACATGCTTGCAAATTAATGATGCAATGTTGCTCCACAATTGATGAAGAATGAAGCCTTGAAGACCTCTAGAAATGTTTGATGAATTCTTCAATGGTTGATGATTATAATTTTGTCCTTATTTCATGTCTCCTCTATATCCTATATATGCAACTGAGAGGGGGAAACCTAATGAGAGGGTGAAACCTCCTTATATACTTTCCCATCAAAAAATGTATTAATTTTTTGACATAAGATAACATGGAGAGAGATTTTCCACCCGAATTTGAGAATGCAAGAGGGGGTCAAAGAGAGGCCCAATTAATGGGGACTAAAGCATGGCACTCTGGTCCCAATGAGGAGAAAAGCACCATGCCCCAGTCCTACCCTATTTTGGGGCCGAGACAAGGGGTTATGCAGTGTATGAAATGAAGACAAGGCCAAATTTGCATGGTACAAGCATAATCAGGACTTAATTAGGCATTGGGGGATGCACACTAAGGTGAGAGCCCAAAATATGGACTAATTTTTAAGGGAGTACAATTTAGGACACTACAGCTAGGTAGAACTCCAATCACACGCAGGGAACTGATTTGCCTCAATAATATCATCTAAATAAACCACAAACAAAACACACAAAAATTGTGATCATGATCCATCCTTGCTCCTCTCATTACTTGTGGATATCCTTGACTAGTATAAGAATATAATATAAGATAAATCAAGCAAAAGAAAAGACACATTTACCAAACAAATCAATAGCCATTTGGATATTCTTGCCAAATTATGAGTATAGAGATTTAAATAATTAAATGAATACTTAGTATTTATTTGATTATTTAACCATCGATCAACAATTAATTAAATTAATATTTAATTAATTCACCCTAGCCCTCTTCTTCTATTAATTAAACAAATTATTGAATTTATTTGATTTAATTCAATTAACCAAATTCAGACAATTAATTAAATAAATAAAACATATTTATTTAATTAATCCCTCCTTGCACTTTTAAATAAATAAACATTTATTTAAACCCCTTTATCCTTCACCCACTTGCATTTTCTTAAAAAGGCAAGTTGCACACACATTTAAATAAATGAATATTTATTTAAATCCCCATCCACTTGCATTCTCCTACAAATGCAAGTTGCACCTCTTTTTAAAATAAACAAATTTTCTATTTAAAATCCTATTTATGCTCACCCACTTGAAATCTTTAATGGCTTCCTTTATAGTCTTCAAGCCTTTAATAGTTTCCTTCTAGAGTCTTCTTAAGCCTTTAATGGTTTCCCTCAAAGTCTTCAAGCCTTAATGGCTTCCTTCTAGAGTCCTCTTAAGCCTATTTAATTAAATTCTCATTTCACATTTAATTAAATCCCTCTCACATTTAAATTAATGAATATTTATTTAAATATCTATCCAATGCAAGTTGCATACATTTAAATAAATTTATATTTATTTAAAAATTCCCCCCACTTGCATTCTCCTACAAAATCCACTTGTACACTAACCCTTCTTCTAGACTCTTCTAATCCATTCTAATTAGCCTAATTCCCTCCTAAACATTTGCACATTCCTTAAGAACACTAGTACATTCGGAGCTGATTTCCGACGACCGTTTGTCGAATTTTCGACGAATTTTTGTCGGAGTGTCAACAAAATCCATCATCAAAAACTCGGCGTCGGATTGGTTGACGATGCCATGCCCGTCAGAAATTCGGCAATCCAATGGACTCTGCCGACGGTCAAATAAGTCGTCGGTCGAAAGCTTGGTATTCGTCGTAATTCCAACGATGATCATTTTTATAAAAAAAATAATAATTATCATCGATATAAAAGAGCCATCGAAGGAAGGAAACACCGAAAGGACTCACCAAAGATAATAACTTCATCGACAAAAGAAGCAGAGAGGGTCTTCATCGACGGGAAAAGTTCTCGAGGAAATAATACTATTGGTGCAACATAAAAAGGACCCACCAAAAGGAGCATTTTCATCAAAAGAATAATATCGATCAGACAAAAAGAAGCTACATCGATAAAAGATATCGATGAGGATATAGGTTTCGAGGAGGTTAAACTTCATCAACAAAAGATATCGAAGAAAGCAGAGAGGGTCTTCATCGACGGGAAAAGTTCTCGAGGAAATAATACTATCAGTGCAACATTAAAAGGACCCATCGAAAGGAGCGTTTTCATCGAAAGAATAATATTGATCAGACAAAAGGAAGATACATCGATAAAAGATATCGATGAGGATATAGGTTTCGAGGAGGTTAAAAGGCATGTTCTCGATATAAGTGGTTTTGCTGATGTAACTTTATCGGTGAAGAACGATAAGGGAAAATAAAGAAAAGCTTCGGTGAGATAATAGACTCATTCATCGACGGGGCATAGTGATATCGATGAAAGAAGTATTTCGATGGAAAAATAAAGGAGGACACCAAAGCCCAAGGTTTCTTCGACATAAGACCCGATGGATATCAGATATGTTTCGATGAGGAGATAGCCATACTAACTAAATACAGTATTTCGATGAAGGGAAAAAATACTTGATCAAAGTAATATTCGAAACAAAAGTATTGTCGATAGAAACAAAGAGATCGATGGACTAAAGAAACAAATGATCAAAAGACATATCCTCATCGAAATGATTATTGATTGCCGCAAAAATTATAAACAAATCCCAGGGAAGGTCACATCGCCATTAAATTCAAACGTGTGCCCGAGTGACCATTGTCCAAAGTGCCATTACTAACTGATTAAATACGCCATAAGTAGTGGATCAACCATCAAAGGGCACAACATTAAGGAATTCACAGGCAATGAACTGAAAGCAGGAATTAGGTGAATTCATAGATAAAGCTTAGTAATTCCAAGTAAGTTGTTTGCACACAGACCTCTTTTACAAAATTCAAATGGAATCATCATCTAAAACTAATAAGACCAGAAAGGGAAAACAACCTATCGCTGTAGAAGAAAAACCTAAAAGATAGAAAAGGGAAGGGCGTTCTTTGGCCCAGGACCTGATTGACCAGTGCCCATCATCTAGTTTGAGGTCCAAGAAGATTAGAGCTGATGAGGAAGGCCTAGAGGACTGGTTTGAGGATCTTGGAGACATGTGGATAGAATTGAGAGGGTATGAATTATTCATATATGGGTACAACAGAAGAGTTGCCCCTCAACCTATCAACAATTTATGGTGATTGAACTTAGGAAGGTTAGTTGTGGCTAATGTATTCATGAATGTTGAGCTCATGAAGGCATTGGCAAACAATTATGACCCTAAAACCAGGACCATATATAACTACATGTGTGAGCCAATTCTTGCAATCACAAAGGAGGTTATTGACACCGTGTTCGAGTTGGATTGGGGATTTGAAGAATTGATTGACCTCAAGAAGTTAACAAGTGAATATTTTAACCTAGAGCACATTTACAAAATGTGGAGACTCCCTATACATAGACCTAGGAATGCAGGGTCCTTAGTGCCACTAGGTCAGGATGACAAAGCTCCCTATGATGTCAACTCTTTCCATCCATATTTC
The DNA here is from genome assembly GCF_030272615.1 of Cryptomeria japonica. NCBI lineage: Eukaryota > Viridiplantae > Streptophyta > Pinopsida > Cupressales > Cupressaceae > Cryptomeria > Cryptomeria japonica. The sequence continues at coordinate 281,390,724 of NC_081406.1, read as the reverse complement.
AAGTATACCTATTACTATGTTGCCCAAGTGCTAGGGATAAAAGCCCATCCTTTGATGGATATTGCAGCCATGGTCATTTGTGTCGATTTGCAATCTAAGGACCTCCGCTTCTTTGATTTTTCTTCTTATTTGGTTGAGGTTTTGAATCATGGGTTAGAAAAGTTAAAGGGGGATGTCATCAATGTTTATTTCAAGCATTATTCCTTACTTATGCATATGCTATTGTATGTGGGACAAGATGAAGGGTTATGGCCAGAAGAGTTATGTGTCAGGACATATGACAATGCTGGAATGAGAAAACCAGTACAACTATGGGTTTCTTCATGGGACCAGAGGTATGTGAATAATCAATATTAGCATTTTGAGGAGTTCTTTGTCAAGCCATTATATAGATTGTTGGGATTCCCGTGCGATCATGCCCTTGCACTAGAGGTTCAAATATTCCTAAGACCAAAAGATTTCGCTGAAGATCCCTCAATTGAACACAATTGGGGAGATTGGTATTGTTTTTCAGACTGCACACAAGGCAGGGTATACGGGTTCGAAGGGAGACCATACTTACTACCACTTACAGTCCCTAATAGAGTGGCTTGTTTGGAAATTGTGAGGCAACTGTCAATAGTGAGTACAGAACATTTGACAAGCCATGGAAAACAATCAATTGTACCTGGGTTGTTAGTATTTTCAGATTTTATTATGAAAAGTTCAAAGAGTTATGGCCTGCTGCAGACAAAATTGGATTATTATGGCATGGCTATGGGGGATCCAAGGCCCAATTTTGATCTTGAAGGATACATAAGGATAGCCCTGTCATCACAAAAGCTGAAGGCTGGAGAGCATAAATCTTACCTACCGGATGACCTCATGAAGAACATTGGCAGAGAAGAGGCCAGAGTGAATCGAATAAAGTTTGAGAAAGAAATGCAGGCTTATAAATGGAAGCTTTATAGAAGGAAAATGGATGAGAATGTAATACAAAAGATTGAAGACCCCCTGGAGTTGGCCAACAAACTTGTGGAGCATGAATTAGAAATACTTGAGGGAGTCCCACCTCATGTTTCTAGGGATTACATTGATACTATTAGGAATACAGAGCCTTTGGCTCATATGTCTCCTTCTTCCACATCTGGCATCATTCCATTCACTCCTCGAGAGGATTACCCCCTGGTTATGCAGAGGATACACTGATAGACTTGGCAACAGGACAACTAAATGTTCGAGAAGTGGCTGACATCAGATTCCTGGAGCATGAGGATTTCATTACTGATAGTGACTTCATTGCTTCCAAGGAGTTCTCAAATTAGGAATAACATGAGAAATAGTGAAGAAGAGAAACACCTTCAAAAGTTACAAGAGGAGATGGATCTTGTGATGAGAGAAATGACACCTGAGAAGGGAAGACAGTTGCTTAAGGAAGCTGGTGTGCTATTATACTCTGGATGGGACATGAACTCTGCCTTGTTGTTTGATGGATTCCTCAAGAAACAGGACCTAAGTAGGAAAATGATGTCAAAAGAGATTGATAAACTCTTTAGAGGATCAGGATATGAATATCAGAAGGCTCTTCTACAGTGGGCTATCTATCCCAAAGATAAAAAACCTATATTGGTTGATACAGAAGAAGCTTTTGGACATTTGATGGTGCAACAGGTTGGAAAGACTGACCCTAGAACAATTGCCAAACTAAATTTGGATGTCGCTAAACTGAACTAAGATCAGATAAGTTTTTGGTCCGAGAAAATTGTACATACAAAAGCCTATATGAGAAAAACGATGAAGAAAAACAGAGGCTGCAAGAAAGATTGCTTTAGATTGATACAGGTACCAGTCAAACATGGATGACATATGGTGTCGACAGAGATGCCATGGATGCCTTGACAGACGCTATGTATTGGAGGAACAGGGCTAAAAAGACATCTCAACTACTAAAAAAGGAACAACAAAAGATGGATAAGTTATTTCTCGAGGTCGTTGACCATAGATTCAAAAGTATGATGCAGGTTGCAGAAATCTATTGGAAGACATACACTGGAACAATCAAAGCTGTGAAAGAGCATGAAATGCTCAGGTCTCTGTTGGAAGGCTTGATGAATGACAACAGTCTGATGAATCCAGGTGAGAAAATTGAACCCGAGGCTCACTTGAAGTCCCATGATGAATTGGCAAATCAATTAAGGAAAGAGCATCAGAGGCTAGACGATGGGAATACCCCTAGGGTGCCCTCTTTTTATAGTAATGGTGAGTTAGTATCATTGGAACAGTGGAAACAAGAGTTCAGTGATGAGAAGAATCGAGCAGTAGTAGAGTTGGATCGGGACAAAGATTTGTCACTTTGTGTTAACAATATTCTATCCAATCATTTCCAGACAGAAAGCGACATGAGGACACTAAACAATGATGTTCTAATGTATAAAGATGATAAGTACATTGAACACATAGGAATGTTGAACTTGTTTATCTTCCAGTTTGTTAACAAAAGTGCTAATTAATAGTTATGGGCTGAAAAGCCACGATGCTTGGTGACAATGTATACCCTCGTATAAATGAGGGAATTTTTGTAACAATAAGGATCATTAGAGAATAAGTAGAATATAGCCTCAGGCTTACTATTGTACCATTTTGCGAACATACATAATATAATAAGTCATCTTTCCTTTGTGTATATGTTGTGGATTACTGCATCTTTCTGTAGGCAGTTGCTTGTGATATTATCTAAAGGAGATAAGGTTACTTGTGTTCTTCTAGTAAAACTCTGTGTTTCATATTGTGGATTTGAATAAAAGATTTACTTGCGAATATAGTTTTGTATATAGTGCGCATGCATATTATCTCAACCATGGTGCACCTGCATATGTATATAGTTTTGTTTATAGGTGGAAAGCCTGAGGTTCAATGTCGAACTTGGTTGCTCTGATACCATATGTAATATTCTATTAATTCTATACTTAAAGAAAATAAATTGTGATCTATATTAAGATAAAAAATTGAGCATTTCAAAATAAAACATAACTACTTTAGTTGAAGGAGAAAACTAACTAAATGTTCTTCAACATAATAAGAATCTAACTAATTTATCTAAAAGGAAGGTAATCTTTTAACAATAAAAAACATTGAACAAATATTATTAAGCTAATCAATATGAGAAAGTAATTCAAATGGAAAGTTTCATTTTTGAGGGAAGAGATAAAGGTTCAGAGGTTACTGTTATCATTGTTTAAAAAATGGGTATTCTTTTCCATAATTGGCTAAGTCTATGAAATTATTGGGTCTAGTATGGCCTTGTGACTTCTATTGCTTTGGGTCCTAAAGAGGGTTTAGGGTTTAGGTTTAATCACTTTCAAAATGTCTGAGAAAAAACCCTTATAATTCTATTTCCGTGTTACTTTATTCACTTAAGTAATGGGTCCTTTTGTCATGCAAAGTGTTCCCCCCGTTGTTTTTTACCTAGGCGGTCCTTTTAAATGTTTTAATTTTTATTTGTCTTTAAATTGCCTTTTCTAATGACCATCGGGCCTTGTAATTGTCGCAGAACTCTCAGTCAATCGGATAGCCCGCGTGGATTCGCGAACTCAACATGCCCAAAAGTTACCTATCGCGTAGTAGTGAAAAGGTTTGGCGGGACCCAGCGATAAGGACTTCTTTCTTGGCTAAAAGTGTTCTATCAAAGTATCTAAGATTCAAACAGAATCGATGAGACCCAGCGATGTCTCATCGATATAAAAGGGTCATCGAAGAAAGCAAACGCCGATGAACTTCAAAAAGGACTCATCGAAGACAGTAACTCCATCCATAAATAATATCGAGGAAAGTGGAGATGGTTCTCATCGACAAGAAAAGGTCTTCGAGGATATAATAGTATCGGTGCAAAAAGACTCACCGAAAGGGATGGTCCCACCAACAAAAGGTATCACAGATAGCAGAGGTGGCCCCCACCAATGAGAAAAGGCTTTCGAAGAAACAATATCATCGATGCAAGATAAAGAAGATTCACCGAAAGAAGCATTGTCATCGAAAAAGTGATATCGATAAAACAAAAGAAAACTACATCGATGAATGATATCGATAAGGATATGAGTTTCGATGGGAGGACAAAAGAAGTCACCGAAGTCCAAAGTCTCTTTGACATGAAACCCGGCAGACGGCAAAAAGATTTCGATGAGAATGAGTTTCGAGGAGACTAAAAGGCATGTCTTTGATACACATGGTTTCATTGATAGAAGCCATCTCTCTTTGGAAGAAATCATCATTTTCATTGATACCGTAATAACCTATAAGTTATCGAACAAGTCTAAAAGCATTCTATCGAAGTATCTAAGATTCGAACAGTATCGATGAGACCCAGTGATGTCTCATCGATATAAAAAGGGCATCAAAGAAAGCAAACATCGATGAACTTCAGAAAGGACTCATCAAAGACAGTAACTCCATCGATAAAAGATATCGAGGAAAGTGGAGATGGTTCTCATCGACAAGAAAAGGTCTTCGAGGATATAACACTATCAATGCAAAAAGACTCACCGAAAGGGATGGTCCTGTTATCACTGTTTTAAAAATGGATGTTCTCAGTCCATAAATGGCTAGGTTTTTTGAAAATTTTGTGTTTGGTAGGCCTGTGTTCTTTCAATTTGTTTTAAATCATAAGGGGTTCAGGGTTTAGGTTTTAAGTCACTTCAATACCTGAGAAAAGCCCTTTTGGTTTCTAATTTGGCGTTACTTTATTCACTTAAGCGATGGGTCCATTCATCATAAAAGTGTTCTCCCCTTGTCATTTACCTAAGCGGTCCCTTTAAATATTTTATTCTTGTTCGCTTTTAATCTGCCTTTTCTAATGTCCGTCGGGCCTTATAAGTATCATGCGATTTTCTATTGATCTGACGACCCATGTTGATTCGTGACCAAAAAGTGCTCGAAACTTAGTTTCCACGAAGTAGCGAAAGGCAAAGGTGGACCCGGCATATAGGTTTGGACCAAAGCTAAACACCGATCAAGTTTCATCTGATCGGACGGAGAGCGTGGTTTCGTGAGATCAAGCTGAACACATTTTAACCTTTACGAAGTGGTGAAAGGGTTTGGCGGGTCCCAGAGATAAGCGGTCTTCTTTGGTTAAAGAATGATCGGGTTGGAAAAAGATCAATGGCTTCTCATTGTTTCATGGTCGGGAGATGCACGAGCTATACCTTCAATGAAATAGCGAAAAGGTGGAGGGTCCTGCTAAGAGTGGTAGTAAATGTGGTAACCCCAGTTGGCGATGACATGGCAGTGACAAGGCACTCAGTTGGTGGTATGCAGTGGGTCTAGGCAAGGTTGTCATAAAAAGAGTAAACAACGAGAAAGTTCTTGAGATCTTATGGCTCGCGTGAATTCACGAAGATAAGATGCTAGCAAGTTAGTCATTGCGAAGTAGCGAAAAGGTTGATGGGCCCAAGGGACAGGCATGGCATGAAGTTAAAAGCAGATCAGGTCTATTTTGATCTAACGGTTCTCGTGGTTTTGTGGCTACAAGCCAAATGAAGAATAATGTTTGCGAAGTCACGAAAGACATGTGGAAATCACATGGAGGAGTGATGTGGCATAACAGCTGCCACTTTTTATAGAGTTTGATATTAATGTGTCGAGTGACACGTGGTTTAAAAAAGTGTTGAGGGCCCACCTAGGTGTAACCAGCAGTTATGTGGGAATAGTAAAAGGGAACACGCGGTGGATTAAGGGTGGAACCAAAAGGAGTTTCCAGGGCTAATGGTCGACTGCCATGTGGCGTTAAAGACCCACTTAAAAGGCATTCATCTCAAGATTGATCCAACGCTTCTCGTTGTTTCATGACCCGAAGATGCTTGCAGCTTAACCTCGGTGAAATGGCGAAAACCATTAGCCGTCAAGATGAGGCACGGTTAGTTAAAAGGATTGACGGTCCCAGTTGGAATTAAAGGTTGGGTGATTTGAGTTTGATCTAACGCTTGGCGTGGCCTCGCGAAGGAAAAGTGCACGACTGTTAAACTCCGTGAAGTGGCAAAAAGGAGGTAGGGCCCGACACTAAAGAAAAGAGATTAAATGGAGATAAAGACGATGTAAGTTCTCGAGATCCAATGGCCAATGTTGTTTCATGAAAGAAAAGAGCACGGGTTTTATGTTCTGCGAAGTAGCGAAAGAGCAAAACAGAGGAAAGACTTAGAGAAATTATGACCCGTTGGAGCTAGTTTTGAATTCGATTTGGCAAATTCAATTCTGAAAAGAAAGCCGAAGCATGCGGAGTTAATTTCTAAAAACTTAAATGCCAACTTGCCCTTTTGAGTCCGCATCAACTTGTTTGCTAAGTATTGTTTCATCGAAGTTTGTTGCAGAGTGAATTGTTGCAGAGCGATTTTCTTCAGGTGAATAATCAGGTTTCTTGTGCTTTTGTTGATAACTCTTGGTTTGTTCTCAAATACTGTTGTGTGAATTACTTCATTAGAGGTCTGTGCTAGCTTCTAGTGGTATAATTGTTTGACCAGAATGGCACCCAGAAGAGAATTTACAGGGAAAGTGAATTACTAGGACCGAAATATCTGTGATGATTTTTTAGAGCAATTAACCATGTCCACCAATGTTGGGGCTAAGGCCAAAGTGCTAGTACCTAAGAACCCTCATCTAAAAATTGGAGATGGCCTTTATGATAAGGGTAATTGGTTGAGGGACCCTAAAATAGGATTGTCAGGCTTAGGACTCTTCAAAGTCGGTTTTGGGCAGAGGAATTCCCCAGCTCCTTTGAATGGCATATGGGAGCAGGATGTAGGAAATCTTGTGGTCCCAGGTGTTTTTATGGATGTAGATCTGTTAGCCCTGATTGCACAGAATTATGACTCCGTGGCAAGATGCATCAGGAACATAAAGGGATCAGTCTTGATTGAGATAAATGAAGATGAATTCAGGAAAGTGTTTAAACTCAGTGAGTCCTCCAATTTGTTAGAACCTATTGACTTTGAGTCGTTAGCCCAGGTTTACAACACACAAAGGTATCATCTTAGAAGTGGCCCATTGAAAGAATTCTTTGTAAAGATAGGGGGGTTAACAGTTGTAGGCCCCAACACAATGGAACCATTCTCTCTCAACCTATTCACTCTGAGAGCTAAGGGTATGTATTGGGCATTATGCCAAATTTTTGGAGAGGATGCTGAAAAGAATATGCAACCCATTATATGTTAATGATTGCACAAATTCTAAACCCCTCCCTAGCAATAACATTTTATTATGCCTCATACCTTGCTGATGCAATTCATAAAGGGCTAGTAGGAATAAAAAATGGTAAGGTGGATAGGCCATTTGGATGGTACTCCATGTTAATGCATATGTTTCTATTCAAAGGGGCTGATTATTTTGGAAAGGAGATGGACCTGATTAAGGTCAAGGATAAAGAGGAGATGCCAGTGCAATTGTGGAGTATTGTTCTATCTTGGGATAGAGAAGATACAAGTTATTTAAAGTTTGATAGATGCTTTGCATCTAAAATTTGGATTCTTCTATGTAGAGAAAACCCTAGAATTCCTAAGACTCTTTTGGAGTTTCTTAGACCAAAGGAGTTTGCAGAGGATATCAAGATTGTTCACAATTGGGGAGACATATATTTGTACCCTGTGTCTACTATTTTTAGAGTGTTTGGATTTAGAGGCACCCCCTTTTTACTACCCTATCAGGTCCCATTGAATATAGGGATTGCAGAAGTCCTGAGACAAATTGGGGGAGTACAAGAAGCAGAGCTAACCAATAGAGGTAAAGGGACTATTTTCCCAACTATTACCATTGCTCACCATTTTGTGATCACTAAGGGTGGATGGAGATTTTTTGAAGAATTCTTTAAGCCATATAGGTTGTCTACTATAGTGTCAAGATGTGCAGACCTCGAGGATTTTTTCAATGGCATGTTCAGAAAAAGAGCAGTGTGCAGAGGTAGGCCACATCAATTTCAGTTCCCAAAAGATCTGATTAGAAATGAATTCAACTTAGATGAGCAAGAATTGAGGAAGGAGAAGTGGGTGACATATAAGAAAGCCCTTGATTTTATCCATCAATTTGACACTGGCTATGACCCCCTTTCTAGCTTCAATCCATTTGAGGAGAAAATAAAATTCCTGATTCTTTATTTTGAAGATCTCATGCAGACCTTAAAAGAAAAGAGGGAGGCCATAATGCAAAATGAGCCTGATAAGGCTAAGATGGTATTGGCTAAGCCTGCCTTTGCTAGAGATATCCCATGTGGTGACTATGTAATGCACAAAAGGTCAAAGTACACTGTGATAATGCCAGTGACAAGTGAGCCTTCCACTTCAAAAGGGAAGAGGAAAATTGAAGATGTCATTGACATCCAGGATTCCCCTAAGAATCAGAGAGTGGGAAAGGAAATTGAAACTGATGAGCCTCAATATTCTCCATATTAGTCTCCTATCCACATTGGAGATGAACAAGCTGTGGTTGAACAATTATTGCAGTTAGGGAGTCTTGGTGAGATTGCCTATACCTATGAGGAGAGCCAAGAGGGGATGCTTGAAGAGCCACCTAATGCTGAAATGGATTTGACTGATGGTGAGTTAAAGGGCCAAGAAATGGACCTTATTGTTAAGAAAGCTAGTGAAGAATTCCTAGCTGACAATAATTTTGTCACATCAGGAGCTTTTATACAGTTTCTATGGAAGCAAAATATTGATCAATTCAAGACTAGATGTGAATAGAGGAAAAGTGAACAGCCTCTTAAAAATACAACTCAGGTAGAAGAAGAGGTTAAGCAAGAACTGATGGAGGAGTTGAAATCAATCACCCCTGAGAAAGGAAGAGAAATGGTAGCAAAGGCTGGTGTGTTGATTCTCCCTAAATGGGATATAGATGATGCCTTAGTGCTTGATGCAATGAGGAAAGAAACAAAGCCTATGGAAGGAGTGACATTCAGCAAAGATAATGTTGCTCTTGTCATGTGGTCTTTAAAGAAGGATGAAAATAAAATAAGGATGCATCAGATTCTAGCCTCTTAGGAGGCATGATAGTTAAAAGAGTCCAAGACACAAGGGTAGTGGAAGCTGCAAGCACAGTCCTAGAGACTACAAAATTCAGTGTTGTGGTGGCAGAGAAAGAGGCACAAGAAAAGGCTAATCTCCAATTGAAGTTGGAGACTATTTTAAAAGCTTACAATGATGCTAAAGAAGGAATAGCCAACAGAGACAACATAATTGCTAGACTCATAGTCAACTGGCAGGTTAATATCATCCCGGTGAATCTTCTACACTCATGATAGCCTCCTCTCCAGCAAGACCCCCTCCTCCTAGTCCCATCATTGAATATCCCCCTTCTCCTATGCCTTCTAGTTCCCAATTACCCAAAAATGTCCAACATGAGTTGGAAAAATTGAAACAAGCTCAAACATTGTATGCAAACAAATATGAGGAGAAGGTGAAAGCCACCATCTTGAAGTTTGTTGACTCAGTCAAAACCTCCAATGTATACATAAATATGAAGAGGATTCTTGAGATTTTGATCAAATTAAGAGAAGAAGAATCCACTTTGGAACCAATCCTGAATAAGTGGGTGCCTAGAGGTAAAGAGTTAGAGCTCATGTGTTCTTCCCATGCATATGCAAAAGAGAATGACAATCTAAGGTCCACATGTGAGTTTATAAAAGAGATGAATATTCTTTCAGTGGAAGGAGTAGGTATAAAAAGAAAAGCCCAACTTTATAGGAAAGAATATTCAAATCATAAATTTGAAATGTTTCCAGGAGGTTTCATTGGTCCTGTCCAACTAAAGGAAGAGAAGACTTGGTTAAAGGAGGTGGACCACAATTTGTCCCTAAGGATCAATCGGATTATTAGTACTGATGACACATCCTTATTTGTCCAAACAATTGAGGAATTATGGTTTCATAGAAACAGAGATTGGGCATGTACGAGTCACTTGGAAGCGGCTAGAAGATATGAAACAGAAGATTGCTAGTTTTACTTGGCCTAGTGATGATGTATATTAGGAGTGGAAAGATAAGTATACGGGACAGAAAGAAGATGCCCAGGAGCAGTTACAAGAGGTTGCAATAGAACAACAACTAGAGGAAGCTGCAGATGCTGAAAAGGACTTATAACCGCTTCTTGAAAATGACTGGTTGTTTGTAACAAACTTTCTTTTGAAGGGTCCAAAGCTTGTATGCATCCATACTATTATAAATGGATACTAGGACTCCTAAAAAAATGATCGCAAGTAATTGTAAGAAAACGCTGCAAAAATTTGTCTAAGCTTTTTTCTAGTCTTATGGAGAATACTCTGATTTTTGTAATATTTTCTCAAAATTAATATCAATATACAAACTAGAAATAGTGTATATACATAAATGTGCATAGCAGTCATAGGGTAACTCATGTCAAATGTGCAACTCAATACAATAAATAATCTTAGTTTGTAGCCCTATAGCATCATAATGTAGTCCTTGACCAATTATGCATTAAAGAAACATCTAGTTCTATTAAGGCACAAGCATCAAAGTCAAAGGTTATGACAACTAGTGAAAAACATCAAGAACAAAAAGTTTAGTCTCAAGAATTAGGATTTGTAATAAAAAAACTTACAAGGATGAGCCATATTCATAACTTTTGTAGTCCCACCTTGGATATCAACACTAGAAGCAACTCATGTTGTTCGTGTACAGACAAGACAATATGGGAGTTCATTATACCTAGCAACTTGTGGTGTTGTTGTTCGTGTTGGCTCTGTTGGACCCTGCAATTAAGATTCAATATACATTATTCAATAAGATTAACTGTGCAACATAATGAAATATTGAAAAGTGTGTTACCTTGTTGAGCTTCGCTTGGTTTCGAGAATAGTTTAATATTCTCTACTTAACAGGGCCAACCACGTGAAGGTGGAAGCTCATTTGGCCCCTCCCCCCCCCCCCCCCTAACATCACTCTAAATTCCCCGTTAACATCTTATAACATTCATTCATTAATTCTTTCTACCATTAATAAAATATAGCATTCATTCATTAATATCACATAACGTTCATTAACACATAACATTGATTAACATTAATTAACACCCAACATTCATCAATATTAATTAACACATATCATCCGTAACCATTAATTAGCACATAATTACATTCACTAATACATAAAAATCAGTCATTATCAAATAAGTTAGATTACAATCATTTCTTTCTTAACTTTTTTTTTGAAGCTATGAAAAGACTAAGTGGAACATCGGTGTCTTCATCATTTCCCCCCTCTACAGATGTTCCACCAACTTCTCGTGATCTCAATGCATGCCTAGTCCTATACTGAGGACAAGGACACTGAAGCGAAGGGGGGTCGTCTACAATAACAAAGAAATGGGTTAAATTCAAAAAAAAAAAAAAATTATTGTTACAAGTATTTCATTAATTTAGAGAACATAATTGTTGTGCTCTTTAACTGATGGGGCCACATCATTTTGTGTAGCCTCAACCTCAACATGTTGAACACCACGGTCCTCTTTACCTGAGTGGGGAACATCATGTTCTTGAGGTTGTGTACCCAGATCATGCTCCACTTGCTCACCACCGACTACATGCTCTAAAATATTAACAAGAAAGGTTACATTAATTACTATTCTAATTACAAATTAAGATGTTTAATTGTATTAATAGCTAAATAAATAAATTTGAATAGCAAATGAATACCTCCACTACTGGGATGCACATCCAGACCTTCATGTGCAGGTGGTGTTTCACAATTAGCAGGCTGCATTCCAATGACATGCACATAGTTATCATTGCTTGCTTATTTAAAACAAATATTGTCACTTTATGTTGGAGCTCAACATCAATTAGATTATTGGTAAAGTATTCAATTTGAAACAACTTCCATTTAGCATATTTACTTTTGTGATGAATGCACTCGAATATTGTGTATGCCCACTCAATTCTCGTAGCCGATCAGCCATGGCTAAATAGCCTTGCTAGTAGGCAATTCTCTTGTCATCTTCTGTGGGTGCTCTATTGAATTCAGAGCCCTACATTTTTTCTTGGTACCGTGAATTTTGCTTGCATTGTTTGATTTAAAAAAAACGTTTGCAATTTATTAATATTTTGAGACAATATGGGAGTTTACATGAGATACTTACAATTCGTGTAGCAAGTTTCATGTAACCACCAGAGCTGAGTTTGTGTTGCCTGTGCTTTTCTTGCCTTGCCTTGGTTGCCTTTGACGTGTCACTCAATCTATAAAAAGTTTGAAATATGTTAGATTATATAAATATAAAGAGTAATTAATTAGTACATAATTACATTCTTAATAGTATCTCGTACCTTCCTCTGGCGTCTACTGGTGTATTTCCTTTTTTCCTTTCAATTCTCTCCTTGGCATCCAAAATCAGGCCCTTCCACTCCCTCTCTAGAATCATGGGGGGACGCTCATACTTTAGGTTCCTCTCCAAATGGGTCATGTATTCTTCTTCTTCTTCTGGTGTATTTCCTTTTTTCCTTTCAATTCTCTCCTTGGCATCCAAAATCAGGCCCTTCCACTCCCTCTCTAGAATCATGGGGGGACGCTCATACTTTAGGTTCCTCTCCAAATGGGTCATGTATTCTTCTTCTTCTTCTTCTTCTTCTTCTTCTTCTTCTTCTTCTTCTTCTTCTTCTTCTTCTTCTTCTTCTTCTTCTTCTTCTTCTTCTTCTTCTTCTTCTTCTTCTTCTTCTTCTTCTTCTTCTTCTTCTTCTTCTTCTTCTTCTTCTTCTTCTTCTTCTTCTTCTTCTTCTTCTTCTTCTTCTTCTTCTTCTTCTTCTTCTTCTTCTTCTTCTTCTTCTTCTTCTTCTTCTTCTTCTTCTTCTTCTTCTTCTTCTTCTTCTTCTTCTTCTTCTTCTTCTTCTTCTTCTTCTTCTTCTTCTTCTTCTTCTTCTTCTTCTTACTCATCAAACACCTGCTTTCCTAAACTTTTTGAATGATGAGATTTCATCTTTGGACCACAAACAGGACATGCAAATTTTCCCTTTGTTTGAAGACCTACAAGATAATGTATAATTGGATTAAATATGATAATTTTTTGAATTATAATGTTCATACACAACTTAAACACTATAACATACCACAAAAATGTGTTAGCCCCGGGGCATCGTGCATTGTCCATAGAAGCATCGCATGGAATTGAAATTGTCTTTGTCCTATTGGTCTAGAGACATCATACATAGTGACACCATTCCATAACTCCAACAACTCGTCGATAAGAGGCTCGATATATACATTCATATCTTTAACTTGGTACTTACCTAATCGAATGAACAAAAACATTACATAATTATTATGACCATTTTACTGCAATATTTATAATTAAATTTAGACGACTATATTTAAATGATAAAATACCTGGAACAATCATTGCCAACATTATGTGCTCCCTCTTTATTGACATCCATGGAGGAATGTTATTTTTGATAACAAAAACAGGCCACACTGAGTAAACAGATCTCATCTCTCCAAATGGATTGACACCGTCTGCTGCCAATGAAAGCCTGAGATTACGAGGTTCTTCTTTAAAATGTGGCCACTTTTCCTCTATGTCCATAAATGTTGAACCATCCGCAGGCATTCAAATAATGTCATCTCGACTTCTATTGTGTGCATGGTAATCCATAAATTGTGCCAAGCTAGTGCACTTGAATAATCGTTGCATACGTGGAATAATGGGAATATAGTGAAGAACCTTGCGAGGAACCATTTTTGTTATTTGATCTATTCGATATCTACTGATATGACATTCAGGGTATTCAGTTCAAAATTCATGTTGTTTGTGATATATAATATGATCATTGGGACAAGCATCTATTGCTTGATACTCCATTCCAATATCTTTCATAACGGCAGATAATTCTTGGTATGAGCGAGGTAGAATATTTGATGGTGGTAACAAAAACTCACCTATCAATCTACAACAACAAAATATAATTTGTTATAATAAAGAATATTAATGGTACAACATGATTCACAGTTTATTATGACATATATGACATGCCTTAACATACGTGACATTATTATGTTGGATAAACCATTCATAACCTTCAAGTTCACCAACAACAATACAGCGGAGAGAAAAGTTGCCTGCGAGCCTTCATAAAGGGCCTCCAATGCCTTCTCAAGTAGAGGGACATCATGAACAACATCAAGGTCATCTTCATCATCATGATCAGCTACGTGAGTACTAAATGAGTCATGGATCAATGTATTTGTACCATCATCTTCAATTGTGTTTTCTGGCTCATGATCATCATCTTCCATGGGATCATTATCTTCAGCTTCGATATTCACACCTCCATGTTCGTCCACTTCGGAAACCATATTCTCAGGGTTGTGTTGATCCATACCATGTGCTCCGGGGTGCTCGACCTATATAAAATTGATATACATAAATAAACCGTGATCATGATCTCATCATCACGTGATTTATTATGTATATAAATTATCAAAATGATATAATGAAAAACTTACCAATGGATGATAATCATGTCCACCTTCAATGTGACCATGCAGCCTACAATGTTTCTTTGATGTTTTGATTAGAAGTCTTCTAGTCTTTAACCCCTTACAAATTTTGCATGGACAATAACATTTTCCATCACCTTTTCTTTTCAAGTTAGACCACAATCTAGCAATTGTCTCCTTATTTTGTTGTTCGTTGATATTGTCTGACATGGTCTTTCTTCACAGGCAAGAAAATAGAAATTATTAAAATACATAAGACAACATGCCCTTTTCTTCTTGTTTTTTCATACTCATTGTCATGCTTTGAATTATTTTTCTTTCTTGGTGACTCCTTACTACTCTCACTATCAGTTTCACTCTCAGAATCTGACAAACCTGATGAACTAGATGAATCGTCATTAGAGGTAGATTCATCTGACTCGGGAATAGACTTTTGCTACTGCATTACAAGCCTTGGCATATTCTTCAAATACTCACATAAACTCTCAGTGATACCACCAAGACCAATAGAAGTAAAGAAATTGATAGAAAACCATGAATTTTTGGGATTGTCCTTTGGAGAAATTGAATCAAAAGACTCCTGCATTGTTGGATCGTTCAACCTTTCATTAAGCAACAATATACCAAGCTACTCTGCCAGCTCCTGCAAGAGAATCTTTGTAAAAATACAGGAAGAGGAAGTAGTATCTTCGTCTATCTCACATATATAAGCAAGACAATGCCATGGAAGATCATCTGTGCCAAGTAAGTGGGCAAAACACTTTGCAACATTACGCAATTTATTTGTTTCCAGTCTGTGTATCATAGAATACTGTTGTACAAAACACTTATCAAAAAATTCCTCATATATTTTATTGATCATATAGAATCTTTGCCCAAGAATACCATAATAACGAAGGTATGTTCTCTCTTGACCAGGTTCAAGCTTGATCTTTATTAGCTTATGTCCAGCTTCCTCAAAATCAACACTTGACATGATTGTCAAATAAATTGTACATCTTAAATTGACCAAGTTTGTCTCTGTCTCATCCTATATTCTCAGTGCTTCCTCACCTTCCTCATCATCATCATCATCATCATCATCATCTAAATCATCACATGAATCATTCTCCCCTTTTGCTTCATCTGAAGAAGCATCTCCAAGGATATCTTTCTTCAGTTTTTCATAGGTTGCCTCATGCTCTAAGAAATCAGGACCTGGCTTGAAAACATCCAAACCAACCTCTCGATCAAGTTCATCTTCTAGGAAAACTTCATGTGTTAACTGATCTGGATGCATAGCTGGATGACCCTCGAACTTAGCTTTGTGAAATGCAAAAAGGCCTTCGATTAAAAACTGTACTCATTTGTCAATTTCCCCCTCATGGAGAATACCTCTAAATATTTCAAAAATCCCGTAGAGACCTTTGGGTGAAAGGTCTTGCAACAAAGAACCGCATTCTTTCATGAACCCAATAGCAGCCTCTACACTATCATCTGTGGGGTTCTCTAGTAAAAGGGTGAGAAGTTCCAAAGCAATGATCTCATGTGCAACTTGTTGATTCACTAAATGAGCTATGAATTTGGCTGCTGCTATCAACATGTGCTTGTCATTGCATTTGTATGCCCTCTTAAGCTGCAAAATAATTCTTCGCAAAAGTAGATTGCCAACTTCAAGAAATTTTGTATTTACCACAGCAACCAACGCAACAAAAACATCTGTAAATCCAAGGGATGCCATTTTGGGATTTCATACAAGACCTACAAAATAGACCCCTCCCGTGGATGAGATTCTCTGCAAACAACTCTGGAATGATGTTCTTGATGTTAGATGCATTTACCTTGTTTACTAACCCATTGATACTCTTCCGAAGGGCATCCCATGTCATGCACTGGTATTCCACACTACTCTTGTCTTCCACATCTTTCATCATTTGAGCCAGCTTAAATGGGGGAATGTAAACACCCCCACTTCTTCCAACACCCTTCTTAGCTCCTCTTACAACACCTTTGCCATTCCCATTCTGAGATGGAGCAGACACAACACCAGAAGTTTTCACTTCCACTGCCTCTCTGTCCCTCTTGTTTCTAGAAGCCCCTTTACCACTTAATTCATGCTTATTTATGTACATAAACCCATCAGGAAGCATGAGTTTTTGCATATAAGCTCGCCCAAATATTTTACAGTTATTTTTCATCAAGATTCCCTCAGGAGCTGGTAGATCCTGCTTCCATACTTTAATTTTGTTTTCTCAAAGGACAATCCTAAAAATCCATGCATTGCAAACAACATTTTACACCTTTTTGGTTGTGGTGGTGTCACAGAGAGTTTACATGAATAAATGAAGAACATGCCAATGCTTTTAATGCAGTAGTAGAAGTCTATCTCTTATTCAATATCTCCAGTGAAACCCCCATGATCTTTTGTTGGAGTAGAATTTGTTATATTCTAGAAAGGGTCTTGTCTTTTGTTGATGGGATATTCATCTACCTCAAGAAATAACTGTTCTTTTCTCCAACAAGAAGTGGAACTAAATGAAGATCTAGCACCATGAAATGAATCCTCAAAAGGATTACTATAGTTAGTTTTGGTAGATAATGATATGGGTAAAATACTAATGTGGCTTTAGGAAACATTATGTACTAGCTTAGCATACTCTAACAACTTTGGTGTGACATGCTACATCCAATTAAGTCTCCATGGGTATCTCTATTGTGTTTATGGATTGAGATTCAATGTACTTTTTTATACACAAATTTTACTTTCAACTGAGGAGGTTTGTATGTACTTACTTGTCTTTCGATTGTATCCCTATTTCAAGAATTTCTTCTATCAAAAAATCATTTGTTGTAAGTTGTACAAGTGGAAGCTTGAACATGTCTTCCATGCTAGCCTTGTTGATACGCTCAACACCATCTTGTGCAACAAATCTTTAGAACTCCACTATTTCATTGAAGAGTGAGTAGTAGGGACAATCTAGGACACTTACAGAGGTTTTACAAGAGAGATAAATAGACCTAAATATTATGGATTAATAATGATCAATAGGTAAACAGATAAGAAAATCTCAATATCAAAATGACTTTCTCGATTGTCTTTACTAGAAATGGATAGATCGGCTAATAATGGCTTTATGATTGTATGTCCATTGTCAACTTTAGACTCAATCCAAGAAGAGCTAGAACTAATATGTGATATCTAGATTTATGATCTCTATAATATAACAATCCCATAATTATGTTTCCACGCATCTATACCACAACACAAACATCATGCTAGTGTTCAGCCATAGCAATTGATATCCTAATTATAGAATGTGAAATATGCACATAACTGTGAATAAAGATTAAGAAAAACAAAGAAAGATGCTTATTGCAAACATAAATGACTAATGGACAAGAATTGAATTCATTGTAGATAGTTTTGAATATCAAATTCACTTATTTGTATGCCTCAAAGAAATGTGGTTTCCTGGACTGCAATGATTGTTGGATATGCATAAAATGGATTTGTTGAGAAGGCTTTAGAAACTTTCAAGCAAATGCAATCGGCAGGTGTAAAGACAAATTCCACGACCTTTGCTACTATCCTCCCTGCCTGTGCCAAAATGGGAGATTTGGAACAGGGTATGGACATTCATCGAAGCATAAAGGATAGAGGAATTTTGTCAGATGTTGTAGTTGCAACTGCCCTAGTAGACATGTATGCAAAATGTGGAAGCATAGACAAGGCACATGAACTGTTTGATAGAATGCTTTAAAGAAATGTTGTCTCGTGGACTACAACGATTGCTAGATATGCACAAAATGGTTTTGTCGAAAAGGCTTTAGAGACTTTCAAGCAAATGAAATTGGAAGGCATAAAGCCAAATTCCACAACCTTTGCTAGCATCCTCCCTGCGTGTGCAAAAATGGGAGCTTTGGAATAGCGTATGGACATCCATCAAAGCATAAAGGATAGAGGAATTTTGTTAGGTGTTGTACTTGCAAATGCCCTACTTGACATGAATGCAAAATGTGGAAACATGGACAAGGCTCGTGAATTGTTTGATACGCTGCCGCAAAGAGATGTTATTTCATGTGAACAATCAACACGTGCGTATACAGGAGGAAGGGATTGCTGCTACAAAATTGAACGCTCACTTCTCAATCATAGTTCTATGGTTTTACGAGATTAAACTAGGACAATTAACCACCACATGTATATTTTTTTCAACATGAAATTAAAAAATTGGGCAATTTGAATCTACCTCCTGCACGAGATTGCAAGCAATGCCACAAATGCCTTTGACACAGGTTTGATGTTCTTGGGGGTTGAAGTCGCCACGGATGCCTATGTGGGAAATTTGCAATACAAATGAATTCCCCTCTTCTTCTTTTTTAACTTATAATGGTCATTGTCATCAGAATTACGATGAACTCGAGCACTTTTTTGGAAAAAAGAAAATTCTCATTGCTAATGCCTTCTTTGTCGAAACCAAATGGGAAATTTTCATCGAAATTACAATGAATGCGAGCATTTTTTCAAAAAAAAATCAAATTTGGCCACAATATACCTTCTCCGTCGGAAACCTTAGTCGAAAATCTAGTCCAAATGTATTAGTGGAAGGGGTCACTTCTCAAAAACATGCAAAGTCTTCATAAAGAATTAAAGGCTTTATTTCTTCAATGAGATAACCTCCAAAGTCTTCCAAACTTGTAACACTCTTACATAACCATTAATGGTTAATTCACCTTCTACCCTGGGTTAGAGACTTTCCTTTAACTTAACCATCCTTTTTAACCCATGGGTCTCTTCAAGCGTTCATTGCTTTGACCATGGTTATCCCTTTAACCCTTGCACAAGAGTTTATCATTTGGATAAATGCTTTATCTGCTAACTCAACCCTAACCCAGCCCCCTAGGGTAACCATTATGTCCCTTCAAGCATTTAGTGCTCCTTCACTCTCCTCTCAAGCCATCTAATGTTGACACTTGTCAACATAGGATTGGGTTGAAAACCATCACATGGATCGTGAATCATTCAATCCTAGCCCTTCACAAACTAGATCAATCTTGACCATCCAATCCACTGTTTTGCCTATAAATAGAGCCTCATTCCTTAAGCAAAGGAGAAAGTATTAGAACATTGTTACTATACAGGTATTAGCATAAACATTTAGAGCTTTCTCATAGCATAATATTTGCATTTACATAAGCATTTATTTTTCATCTTCAACCATCTTGAATATCCATATGGTATCCATGGCTAGTGCTAAAACCTGAGAGCTTCACTTATTTGGGACTTGGAGATGAGAGAAACAAAGGAGGAGTACTATCACAAGGTTACAATGGAAGCATCTTAGGCAATCCCTTTTTCTTGTTATTTAAGCTTATTTCAAGTTTCTTTGAATCTCTTTTGGTATGCTTTGGATGGTTTTTAGTTGTTTGTTTTAGTTTCATGGTTGAACTAAAATATTAACATTGAGCTTTGATTTTGACTCTTGTAGCCATTTCTCATAGCATCGATGAGTATTTCTGATAGGGTGATATGATGATAAAGATAGTAGCAATATGGTTAGGCAGTCAATTGGTTTAGGTAGTAGGTAAGTTTTGTAGTTGTCTATGAATTGTGTTTTATGAAGTCTAATAATTTGTGTAATGTCATGATTGTGTCTATTTGAAGTGTCGTTGCTCTAGCGAGAGATGGTTTATTATGGATGATGGGATGGTAATGGTGTATGGTTATTATGGTACGTGATAGTTTAGTATGCTAAGTAATATATGATAATGTGATTTTGATAATAAAGTGTAAGGTTTCCTTTGGTATGAATGTAGAAAAGGAAAAATGAACCATTGTGAAAGGTGGTCAGACCCCTTGAGGACTCAAGTTCCAACTTTGTACTTAAAGAAAATCATTGGGGCACTACAACCTTTAAGTATGCTCACTATGAAAGGAAAAGTGCGTTTAACTAATATAAATTAATTAATAAAAAAATTTAGTTAATATAAGGTGAATGTAAACATCACAAAGACCTTTTGGACAACTTTGTTATCTCTCTACCTAGGATGCATGTGTGGGTCTAGGACAACAGAGAGACGTGCAAGTGTCATGCACAAACTGAAAATAAAGAGCCATACCAGAAAGTAAACACTAACATGCACTACGTTCTATGAATGAAACAAAATAAAAATATTGTAATGTAGAGTACAAAATAGAAATGAAACAATGGAAACACTAGGAGGAAGCAAAGAAATACTTATAATAACCCACCAAATGAAGCTCCATCTCAAGCAATGTCCTCCTTTTGCTAGAACCTACACATAGAAGATAAATGAAAAAATGTTGGGGGTGGTTGTGTTCAGAGGTTTGCCTCAGTCAAAACCACACTTTGATGTTTCCACCTCTATGAATAACTTATAGACAAGATTGTGATAAAGTAGATAAATAAAATGGATATAAATGAAATAAGATTATTATGCTACAAATCAAGACAATGAAAATAAAAAACTCAATCGTTACCCTCCTTTAAACCATAAGATACAGACCTTGTTGGAGTGAAGAGTAGAAATAGGCTTCTAGGTTGCAAAGCTTCATTATGTACAACAATGGCAGGTAGTAGAGTGTTGCAAATGAAAATATGTATTAATAGAGCACTAATATACTATGAGTGTTCAATAAGTTCAAAAAAATGATAGAGAGAACCATAGAGAAACTCAAGAGTGCCAAAATGGAGTGAAATATGCAAGTTTAACGGACTGTCAGTCATTCCCAATGTTTGTGTAGTCAAACAAGAGCGTTACATTGCCAAATACAACAAGTGTAATGCTCAAACAACCAACTGAGTCATGAATATTCATGAGATATTAGAATGAGATACATATGTCTTTGCGGTATGCACATGTACAAGTGTTATGTAAACTTAATAGTCAAGAAGGCAGCCATGGAAGGTAGCAAAAATGGTCAATAGGTTGGGATAAAAGTCTAAGATTTGAAATTCTCTTGATTCATAACTAAAGGGAAGGCTCATGTGATTTGAGTCGCATAAGATGCAATTTACAACTTTACATTTTGCCTCCACTTTAGTGAGCATATTAGAAATGTGAGTTAAAGTAGAGATCAAGAGTTAGAAGTGTTATATTGATGATGCAAAGGGGAAGCAAAGTCTTCTATCCATGGAGAGTTGCCCCTAGGGAAGAGACCTAAATCAATCCTTCGTGAGAATCACAAACATGCTAGTTGGAAACAAACATGTAAGATGAAAAGAAAAAAATTAGACATAAAAATCAATCATGGACATTAGACAAAGATCATAAGACAATGATCATTTAGACATAAGATCATTTAGATGACATTGATATGTACGGGTAGAAAGTTGTGCTATGATAGATGTCATACAATTGATTGTCTTATGATTGGTACAAGCTACTATAGCATCCTAAAATTACACCCCTGTACAATTTTGACTGCATTTGGGTCCCTACCTTAGCGTTTGTGCCCCTAGGCCTAACTGGGACCTGATTCTGCTCATATCACTCAACTATGACTGCATTTTTTACTTTTGCATCAACATGGCACCTTGTCCTAGCCCTAAATTGGGTAGGACCAGAGCACCACGCCTTGGTTGTAATTAGGACCAAAGCACCACACTTTAGTCCTCCCTAATTGGGCCCATTTTCAAACCCCTTTTGTTATTTCAAATTTGAGCATGAATCCCAACTCCATGTTGGAAAATTAGCAAGTTTTTTTTATGGGAATGTATAAAAGGGAGCATTGGGCCCCTTTTCAAACCCCTTTTGATATTTCAAATTTGAGTAGGAATCTCAGCTCCATGTCGAAAAATTAGCAATTTTTTCGATGGGCATGTATAAAAGGGAGCTTTCCCATCTCATTTAACATATAAGGCATAAGCAAGCATACATGACATCAAGAATTCAAGTATTCAATAAATTGGGTAAGTAATCAATCTTCCTTCAAGCCTTGGGGCAACAATAAAGTTGGGATTCAAGAATTGAAGTGGAGATTTACATCCTATTTTGTCAAAAGACTTCATGAAACCCTAATCCCATGTGGAGACAAACAAAACTTCACATAGAGGTACATCATTTGGTTTTCAGTCATTATTCAACATTTCCCTCAAAAGGAGAATACTCAATTACAACAATTCAATTATCTTTTATCTTTATTTCATGGTTAATTCCAAAACCGAGGTTTGACTTAGGCAAGCCCCTATTCTCAACCTATTTCTCTTTCATTTTGTGTGCAGGAAACAAGTATGGAGCTGTGATCTTCAGAATCGACATTATTTGCAGAGACGAATCAACCCCTTTTGGTGTGCAAAAATTTAGGAGGACTAGAAAAAATCTCGCTCTGGTCCCGACATTTTTGGAGCTTTTTCGGGGATCTAATCAGAATCTGCTTATATTCCTCAGATCTAGGTGCATGCCTCAATCTGACATCTGTAGCTTGTTGTTTTCATGTTTTTACCTTCATTTTTAGCACTTTACCCTAGTTTCAGAAAATTCAACTCACAAAAGAGGCTAAACAAATCCACCCCTTGAATCCAATCAGTATTTTCAGTCCTTATCATTGCTGAATTTTGACTAAATCTATTGGATTCAACCCTCTTTTGAATGTAATAGGACCTGTTTAGAATGAGATGTCCTACATAGAGATGAGCACAAACCATTCTAAAGAGAAGGGATGTGTCATGAAAACATAGCAAGATGTATCTATGGAATGCTACCTTGCAACAGATATCACATAACACCCACAACATCAACAAAAACATAAAGGGATAGGGGATATGATTATTCGGAGTCAATAAAATTCATAGCAGTAATATGTGTGTGTGTGTGTGTGTGTGTGTGTGTGTGTGTGTGTGTGTGTGTGTGTGTGTGTGTACATACATACATATGTGTGTGTCTGTGTACATGCATACATATACATACACATATGCATACATGCATACATATACATACACATACATACATATATATACATGTATATATATACATACATACATATACATACACATACATACATATACATACACATGTATATATGTATGTATATGTATGCATGTATGTATGTGTATGTATATGTATATGTATATGTATGTACACACACACACACACACATATATATATATATGTTGGCATTATAAGAGACAAGGAGAGATTGTTGGCATTTCAATAAGGATATTGAGAAGGTTGTTGATGATTATGGATATAATCGATCAATGATGTTTTACTGTCTTAATATTATTATTTTGTCATTGATGTCAAGAAATTGATTTTCTAATTCATTATGATATTACCATATCTTAAGAAGTATGATTTGATGAGTATAAAGATGTCGGTAAAAGACACAGAAAGAATGTGATGAATAAGGGGAGGAATAAGTTATTCAATGGGCAACTATTACCGAGTTAGACAATGATGAGATCATGATGTTTAGATTGTTTTGATATCATACATATGTTATTGATTGTAAGGTTAATACTATACTATGTTACCGAGCAAAGAACCTAGTCGGTAAACCCTAAGGAACCTAGTCAGTAAACCCTAAGGTTATCGCTATCGGTTAATGAAGGTAGAATGTCTACCGAGTGAAGTTTAGTATTTACCGAGTTGCAATCGAGTAATAACAGAATGCATTGAATGAAAAAAAAGCATTATTTAATGAAGGAAGCTGATGAACTGGTTATGATTAAATGATTGGTATGCCATGAATGAAGTTTGTTAAAGAATCTATGGCAAAGGAAAATCGGCAGGAAGATCTACAGCGCATATTGAACCGCAATACTCTAGCACAAGTTCCAAGAAATGTATGCAAGTTCCAAGGCGGGGTAAAATGTTTTTCAGATCGAAGGATACATTGAACTTGGTCAAAGTTTGAAGATCTGATGGCTATGATTGATCATGGGAAATGTGATCAAGGAGATCAAGCGGTTAAGCAATTGTTTATAAATAAGGAACTATTGATAAACAATGCATGCGGGCAAGTGTATGTACAGGGATGCTACATAGTGATTACCGAGCACTGAAGCTTGAAGACCTGTTTGAATAATAGAGTATAGAGCCCAGCAGATGGACAATATTAGTTCTATGTCTATATTGTTTTGAGCAAATAAGAATCTGCTTGAGCATTTTAGATGTGAAGTTGCATATAGATTTTTATTTCTGTTATTTTGTAAAGTGATAGAAAATCTCTTAACCGAGTGGACTTAACAGTCTTATTTGTAAAACCCTCTAGCAAGGTGACATTCTGATTGAGTGTTTGAAATCCTTTAATAAGGTCACTTCTAACAAGGTGAAGATTCTAACAGATCTGAGGGAAATCCCTTAACCGGGTCACATCTAGCAATTTGTTTGTAATCTTTAACAGGATTTGCTTTTAACCGAGCATACTCTAGAAGAGTATATTTCTTAGTGGGTCCGAAATCCCACAGTGGTTTTTTCCTATTTGGGTTTCCACGTTAAATCTAGTGTTATGAGTGTTATGATGTTTATATGCTTTTGAGTTTGCATGTTTAGCAGTTTTGGTTATATTACTGAAGTATATGTTACCGAGGTTGAATCTGTTGTTTTTATTGAAGATTAAGTTTGTATGATTCACCCCCCCCCCTCTCAACTTATTAGCTTGGCATGTGTACTTACATTAAGTATCAGAACTATCAATTGGTATCAGAGCTTTGGACTCCGGAAGAAAAAGTTTAAAGGTACTTGAGGCAAAGATCCAAAGATGTACAAGAGGGATGCACCGAAGTTGAACAAGTCAAGTTTCTCTACATGGCAAAAAAGGATGAAGCTACACCTATTAGGAGTTGGAGAATATGCTATATATTATCTGGAGAATGATTTCATTACACCGAGCACCTATCCATTGGCAATGGAAGAGATAAAAGCAAAGCAAGAACATATCCAAGCAATGATTGAAATAACATTTGCATTGACCGACTCAAAGTTTAATGATCCAGAAGGCTGCAATGATGCAAAGGCAATGTGGGACAAGCTCATATCTGTGTATGGCAGTGATGAACATGTTCAAAGAGCAAGTGGACAGTCTAAGAGGACAACTTGAATCTATGAGGATGAATGAAGGTGAGAACATAACCCAGTACAGTACAAGACTAAAGGAGATTGTCAATCAAATCAAAGGAGCAGGTGGAACTATTGAAGAAAAGGATATAACAAGTAAGTTGTTAAGAACCCTTCTACCAACTTATGCAATTTGAGTCTCTGCAATCAATGAATTGAGGTCCATACCCAATATGCCAATTTCTTTAGATGCTACTATTGGTAAGTAACATGCATTTGAGTTAAGTAACTTTGATAATAGTGGGTCATCGGTAAATAAAGTTGAATCTGCATTCAATTCTTTTCATCTTGGTAAATCTAATGATTACAATGATATAATGAGTAAGTATTCTAAAGGAGATCACAGTGGAGCAAGTGAGAGATTTCACAAGACCATGGAAGAAGTACACAAACTGTATGAGGAAATCAGAAAGCAAGAAGAGTTTGAAGCACTATTAGCTAGAAGGTTACCAAGAGGCAAAGGTAAGTATAAAGGAAGACTACCTTTGAAATGTTTCAATTGTGATAAAATAGGACATATGGCTTCTAATTGTCCTGACAAAGATTCTACTGAAAAGAGAGATTACCGAGATGATAGACAAAAAGATAATCATTACAGAGGACACTGAGACTTCAAAAGAAGAGATAGAAAGTCATGCTTAATAGCCAATGAGGAATCCAATGATGATAAATCAAATGAAACTGATACAAAGGAAGTAGTTTATGTGGCTATCAAAGATGGATCAGATGAGGAAAGGTATGAAAAAAAAGCCCTAATATCTCACATAAATACTAATGATTCTTGGATCATAGATAGTGGATGCTCACATCACATGACAAGTGATAAACACAAGTTTGTTATGTTAGAAGATTATGATGGAGGCTATGTAAGATTTGGTAATGATGCACCATGTCCGGTAAAAGGTAAAGGATCTATAACACTTCTTGACAATGCAAAATGCAATGATGTTTATTGGGTTGAAGGTTTGAAATACAATTTGTTGAGTGTAGCACAGCTAAACAATACAGGATACCGAGTAGAATTTCAGAAAGGAATTGCCAAAGTTCATGACAAGCATGGAAAGTTAGCTGCTACCGGGACACAAACAAAAGGTAACACATTTCACCTTCACTCAACTCAGAATAAGTGTCTGTATGCAAAGATAGATGGTACCTGGTTATGGCATAAAAGGTTTTGTCATGTAAGTTTTGATAATCTGATCAAAATAAGCAAGAAGCACCGAGTAAGAGGTCTACCGAGTCTTGAAAAACCTGAGAATGCTATGTGTCGAGGATGCCAGATGGGTAAGATGACAAGATCAAGCTTTACAAGTAAGTCCTACACTTCTAAGGGAATTTTAGATCTTGTGCACATTGATCTTTGTGGTCCTATGAAAGTTCAAAGTTATTATGGTGATAAATATTTCATATTATTTGTGGATGATTATTCAAGGATGATGTCAGTTATGTTTTTAAAGGAAAAATCAAAAGTTTTTCAAATGTTTAAATGGTACAAGGTAAGAGTTGAAAATGAAACAGGAAGACAACTGAAATGTCTTAGATCAGATAGAGGAGGAGAGTTCACATCTGATGAGTTCAACTTATTCTGCAATGAAGACAGGTCTCTGCACCGAGAACTCCACAACAGAATGGGATAGCTGAGAGAAGAAACAGATCTATTGTGGATTGTGTCAGAACCCTGATGATTGAAAATAAAGTGCCACAAACATTTTGGAGAGAAGCAATAAGCACAGCAGTTTACACCCTGAACCGAGTACAACTGAAGAAAGGAACTTTGAAGACACCATATGAAATCTGGTATGACAAGAAACCTAATGTAAGTTATTTTAAAATCTTTGGAAGTAGATGCTATGTACACAAAGATGATAGAAATGACAAGTTTGATCATAAAAGTGAAGAAGGAACATTTCTAGGTTACTCTTCTAGAAGCAAAGCATTTAAATGTCTGATCAAATCATCTAACAAAATAGTAGAAAGTGAAAATGTGAAAATTGATGAATTTGCAGAAAGAAATGATGAAGGAAATTCCAAGGAACCAGAAGATTATGATGAATTTGTCTATGTTCAACCAACAAGTCCTACCAAGAAAACTACATAAGGAAATGAAGAGAATATACAGTTACCGAGTGATGAAGAAGATCATACAGAGCCTATTGAGCCTGTATTAGCCAAGTATGTCAGAAGACATCATGCATCAAGTCAAATTATAGGAGATAAGAATGATCCAATAATGACAAGGAACAAACTGAGACAGTTAACATGTCTGATATCTGAATTTGAACCAAGAATAGTGAAAGAGGCATTTAACAGTGAAGATTGGATAAATGCTATGACAGAAGAGATTGATCAAATCAAGAAGAATGACAAATGGACACTAGTCCCAAGACCGAATGACAAAAATGTAATCGATACAAAGTGGATTTTCAGAAACAAGCTGAATGAAAAAGGTGAGGTCATTTGAAATAAAGCAAGACTAGTTTGCAAAGGTTATGCCCAAGAAGAAGGAATTGATTATGGTGAGACTTTTGCACCTGTGGCAAGACTAGAAGGAGTAAGAACATTGTTGGCATATGTTGCTTACAAGAATTTCAAGGTATATCAAATGGATGTCAAATCTACATTTATGAATGGTATATTAGAAGAAGAAGTTTTTATTGAACAACCTGAAGGATTTGCTGAAGACAATAATAAAGATTAGGTATGTAAATTGAACAAAGCCTTATATGGTCTGAAACAAGCACCTAGAGAATGGTATGAAAGATTTCACTCTTATTTAATCAAGATTCGTTTTATAAGAACAAGTGAAAACAATAATATATACATGAAGAATGATGAAAATGGAATACTGATCTCAGCCATATTTGTTGATGATATTATCTTTTGTGGAAATGACTCTCTATGCAAGAACATTGGAAATGAAATGAGCAAAGAATTTGAGATGTCATTAATCGGTGAGATAAAGTATTTTATAGGTTTACAGATATTGCAAATGAAAGATGAGATTTTCATTACTCAATCCAAGTACATAAAGAAAATCTTGGAGAAATTTGGAATGGAGGATTCAAAACCAGTAAGTACTCCTATGACTACCAACTGTAAACTATCAAAGAATGATGAATCTGCATATGTTGATGAGACACTTTACCGATCCATGATTGGAAAGCTACAATATGTTCTTCATAGCAGGCCAGATATAGCACATGCAGTAGGTATAGTTGCAAGATTCTCTACAGATCCTAAGAAAACACACACGACAGCAATCAAGAGAATTTTTAGATACTTAAAAGGCACTGAGGATTATGGCTTAGTATATCAGAAAGAAAATGATTTTGATTTAAAAGTTTATATTGATGCTGATTGGGCAGGCAACATTGATGACAGGAAAAGCACAAGTGGAGGAGCTTTCTTTTTAGGAGAAAGACTAATGAGTTGGCTTAGCAAGAAACAAGGATGTGTTTCACAGTCAACAACAGAAGCTGAATACGTTGCTGTAGCATTGAATTGTACCAACATAGCATGGATCAAACAACTGTTGGAAGGTATAAATGAGAAAGTTACTGAGCCAGTAACTATATTCTGTGACAATACTAGTGCCATTAACATTTCAAAGAAACCTGTTATGCACTCTAAGACAAAGCACATCTCTATCAAATATCATTATCTTAGAGAAGAAGCTCAAGAGAAGAAAGTGGTGTTGGAGTATGTTAGCACAAAGGAACAAATAGCAGATATCTTCACCAAGCCACTGCCAAGGGACACTTTTGAGTATCTCAGAAGTAAGTTAGGGGTCCTACCCCTATCTTCTACTCACTGACCGAGTTTGATGAAAGCATCAATTCGATGACTCTATAGAATATCTTTTAGGAGCTGATGCTGATTTACACACTTTAGGATGTTTTCTAAAGGTGTGCAGGAAACAAATACAGGAAACAAGAATTGAAGACATAAATGCTCTGACCGAGACTAAGTTGACACATAACAGCAGGAAATCACTTCATACAGGAAGAAATTATGTTTTAGTTCTTTACTTTTTGGCATTGTTGTCAAAGGGGGAGAAGACTGAAGAAAAGGGGAGAAGACTAATGTATTGGGGAGAAGACTGATGACAGGAGGAGAGCATTTCAGCATTTCAGAATCTCATAGCAATCCGAATCAATTAGGTCAAATCAATTGGTTTTGCCATCAATGCCAAAGGGGGAGATTGTTGGCATTATAACAGACAAGGAGAGATTGTTGGCATTTCAAAAAGGATATTGAGAATGTTGTTGATGATTATGGATATAACCGATCAAGGATGTTTTACTGTCTTAATATTATTATTTTGTCATTGATGTCAAGAAATTGATTTTCTAATTCAGTATGATGTTGCCATATCTTAAGATGTATGATTTGATGAGTATAAAGATGTCGGTAAAAGACACAGAAAGAATGTGATGAATAAGGGGAGGAATAAGTTATTCAATGGGCAACTATTACCGAGTTAGACAATGATGAGATCATAATGTTTAGATTGTTTTGATATCATACATATGTTATTGATTGTAAGGTTAATACTATACTACGTTACCGAGCAAAGAACCTAGTCGGTAAACCCTAAGGTTATCGCTATCGGTTAATGAAGGCAGAATGTCTACCGAGTGAAGTTTAGTATTTACCGAGTTGCAACCGAGTAATAACAGAATGCATTGAATGAATAAAAGCATTATTTAATGAAGGAAGTTGATGAGCTGGTTATGATTAAATGATTGGTATGCCATGAATGAAGTTTGTTAAAGAATCTATGGCAAAGGAAAATTGGCAAGAAGATCTACAATGCAGATTGAACCGCAATATCCTAGCACAAGTTCCAAGAAACATATGCAAGTTCCAAGGTGGGGTAAAATGTTTTCAGATCGAAGGATACATTGAACCTAGTCAAAGTTTGAAGATCTGATGGCTATGATTGATCATGGGAAATGCGATCAAGGAGATTAAGTGGTTAAGCAATTATTTATAAATAAGAAACTATTGATAAACAATGCATGCGGGCAAGTGTATGCACATGGATGCTACATAGTGATTACCGAGCACTGAATCTTGAAGACCTGTTTGAATAATAGAGTATAGAGCCCAACAGATGGACAATATTAGTTCTATGTCTATATTATTTTGAGCAAATAAGAATTTGCTTTAGCATTTTAGATGTGAAGTTGCAAATAGATTTTTATTATTGTTATTTTGTAAAGTGACAGAAAATATCTTAACCGAGTGGACTTAATAGTCTTATTTGTAAAACCCTCTAGCAAGGTGACATTCTGATTGAGTGTTTGAAATCCTTTAACAAGGTCACTTCTAACAAGGTGAAGATCCTAACAGATCTAAGGGAAATCCCTTAACTGGGTCACATCTAGCAATGTGTTTGTAATCTTTAACAGGATTTGCTTTTAACCGAGCATACTCTAGAAGAGTATATTTCTTAGTGGGTCCAAAATCCCACAGTGGTTTTTCCCTACTTGGGTTTCCACGTTAAATCTGGTGTTATGAGTGTTATGATGTTTATATACTTTTGAGTTTGCATGTTTAGCAGTTTTGGTTATATTACTGAAGTATATGTTACCGAGGTTGAATCTGTTGTTTTTATGGAAGATTAAGTTTGTATGATTCACCCCCCCCCCCCCCCTCTCATCTTATTAGCTTGGCATCTGTACTTACATTAAGTATCAGAACTATCAATATACATACACACACACACACATACATATGTATATGTATATGTATATATATATATGTATGTATGTATATGTGTGTGTACACACACACACACACACCTATATATACATACATATATATACATATATATACATATATCTACATACATATGCATATAGATATATGTATATGTATATGTACACACACATATACACATATACATACATACATATGTGTTTATATGTATGCATGTATGTATGCATGCATGCATGCATGCATGCATGTATGTATGTATATATATGTGTGTGTGTGCATATACATACATACACACTGTGCAGGTGGTTTTCTTGTTGATCGACCATGAGGTACATGAGCTAGTAGAGAGGGGAATGTTAATACCCCCACCCGATGCAGATTTGGTTGCAAATGGGACAAAGTGAGGAAGATGGAGGAAGGTGTTTATAGGAAAGAAAAATGTGGAGATGAAAGAGGAGCAAGCAATCAGAGGGAGCGAGGAGGAAAATAGGAGTGATAGGAGTGAATGCTGATGGAGGAAGGAGGAGGTAGTGGTGGTAGGCGAAGAGGTAAGGATGACGACAGTTGGATATTGATGGAGGCAACAAGTAGAGTTAGACGGAGGGAAGGGTCATGGTGAGAGAGTGGAGGTATAGTTGGTAGAGGAAGGTGAAAGACAAGTGGAAGGAAGAGACAAGGTGAGGGTGGAGATAGGAGGTGCAATAGGAGTATAGGAATAAGGAGGTGGAGATAGGAGATAGAACGAGTGAGGTAATGGAGGAGGTAAGAATGACAAGCTTAGGGTCATTGAGTAATAACTGCAAGAGACATATCAAGGAGGTGTTAATACCTTGAAAAACTTGTAACCACAGGGAGGGGTTCCTCCAATGTGACCCACATTGGTTTAAAGCTCCGGTCAAAAGCGATTACTCATCATAATATATGTATATGTATGTAGATAAATATATATAAATATATATGCATCTATGTATGTATGTATGTATGTATGTGTTGGATATTGTTGAGAAGTTTGTTGGAATGATGTGTTGTCATTGATGTCAACATATTCCTCGATGTATTCCAGTGTTGCAGTCAGATTAAATGAGTTGGTTTGGCCAGTGTGTTACAGATGACTTGTTGCAGATTAAAGGGTTTTGAGATAAGTATCTCTAGTTGATTCAGCTAGCGTTTCATAGGTCCACATGATGATTTGATCCAGTCATGATATCTTATATTGTGGTTGGTTCTTCAGTTGTTTAGTCTTCTGGATTCTACTCCACATTGCTCTGTGTTGCAATATCTTGGTTTGCGAATTTGGCAGAATGTTTGGGACATTCATATGTATCCTCAATTTATATGGTTCATGATTTGGAGGTCCGCAAGTGAATCTTTCAGGTTGATAGTTAGTTCAAGGAGTGTTCTTGAGGTTCGGTATAATGATGATGGAGATTCTAGTAAGTTGTGACGTTGCGTTTGTCATTGTGGTAATTCATGATGCTTGTGGATGTTTCTAGATTGTGTTCTATTCGTGTTGATGGTCTGCATTGATCGTTGTGTGCGTTATTGATGATTTCCTCTGTATGTTCGTGTTATGCAATATTCTTGGCTAACTGGATGATTGTAGCGTGTTTCGGATGTTCGTGGCATAATTCTTAGAGGTGTTGCATGTTAAAGGTGTTGATTAAGGTCCATACTATGTCTTAGCCAACATTGTTTTGGTCTGCATGTATTGTTGTAGCATGTATGGTTATATTCTTGTATTTTGTAATGAGTGTTAATTTGACCTTGAAATATAGGTTGATGATTTGTATTAATATATGTGATAGTCATATGGGAGATGTATTTGTGTGGTATCTGCGAGAGTAGTGTGTGAACACGTGTTTTCATGCTTCGAAAGTGTGAAGAAGTGTGGCAAATCAGATCGGATTGTGTGTTTAACCGAAATTGTAACCAGGCACGAGGTGATGTTGTTTTATGAGTTCATGATCTTCCAAATGTAATATAGATGTTTTTGTAAGACAGTGAGTCTTCCTTAGGGTTGTATCCCTTCTTGTTTTGTGATTTGTGTTGTGAGCTCTAGGCAGTGTGCCTGAATGCATATGCATTCCCCATTGTATTATTTCATATACTTCTAGCGGGGTATTACCTCATTGTGGATAGGTTCCCGCTGTGGTTTTTCCCTTAACCAGGTTTTCCACATAAAAAATCTTGGTGTTATGTGTGTTATTGACGTGGTGTTAATTTATGCTTTCATTGCTAATTATCAGATCTGAGATTGTATTTGAGTTATGTAAAGTTTGTAGCAAACTGATTCGTCCCCCCCCCTCTCAGTTTTTTGCATTGTTGCCAACATTTAGTATCAGAGCTAGATCCTCTGGAAGAAGCTTGACCGATTGAGGTGATCCGGGATGGCAACCTTTACTTTCAAGAAGGATAGTCTGAGATTTGATGAAATGAATTAAACTCTTTCGAAGAACTGAATGGAATGCCACTTGAGATGCATCGGTGAATATTATTGGAAGATTACTAAGAATGTGTACAATGTTCCTCCGAATGGTCCTAGTACTCTAGATGAGATAAAGGAAGCTAAATTCAATATTAGAGTTAAGGAAGCATTGTTGAGTTCCTTTTCTGATTTTGAGATGACTAATGTGATGGATTTGTAGAGTGCTCATGAGATCTGGAAGAAGCTAGAGACTTTGTATGAAGGTGATAACCATGTGAAAGTTGCTAAGTTGCAGAGCTTGAAGGGAAAGTATGAGATGTCGAAGATGGGAGAAGATGAGAATATTACCTCTTTTATGCATAGAGTGAATGAGCTTGTGTTAAATATCAGATTTGTCGGTGGAGTATTGGAAGAATAAAATATTGTAGGCAAAGTGTTGAGATCCTTGCCTCCTACTTACAAGCACAAGGTTGCTGCTATTGAGGAGATCCGGACGGTGACAAATGTGACTAGAGACATGTTGATTGGAAAGATTTATGCCTTTGAGTTGAGTGAATTTGGTGAATCTCTTCCTAAGTCAGATTCTGCATTCAAAGCTACTGTTTCCAAGAAATAGAAATATAATCCAAGATAAAATTCTATAAGGGTGTCTGGATATGAGAAGGAGATGAGAGAACTTGAAGAATAAGAAAGAGAGATTGAGAAGTTGGAAGCCTTGATTGCCAGAAGATTGCCGAAAGGAGCCAATAAGTATGAAGGAAAAATTCCTCTAAATTGCTTTTCATGTAATAAGATAGGACATTTTTCCTCAAGGTGTCTAGAAAGAGTTCCTAAGAAGCCATTAAATCCATATAAGCCTAAATATCAGAAGAAATGTTATTTTGCTACCAATGAAGGTGTGACAGATGATGGATTTAATAAGGGAAATTCATGAGATGAATGGGTGTTTATTACTATCAAGAAAGATGATCCAGTGACTATTGATTCTACTAGCTGCATTAATAAGGAAAAAGCTTTGGCTGCTAAAGTTGAAGAGAAAGATGAATGGTTTTTTGACAGTGGCTTCTCTCATCACATGATAGGTGGTAAGAGTAAGTTTGTGAGTATGGAAAATTATGATGGTGGTGTAGTAAGATTTGGAGATGACAAAGCTGGTATAATCCCTAGTAGAGGTTCCATTTATCTTGGTGGTAAGCATAACACCGATGATGTCTTGTATGTTGAAGGTCTAAAACATAATCTTGAGTGTTGGATAGATGGTTGACAAGGGATGTGACTTACAATTCAAGAATGGCAAATGTAAGATCTTGAGTGGTCCCGAAATTGAGATTGCATCAGGTACAAAAAACTAAATGTAATATCTTTCACTTGAATGTTGGTGGTAAAAGTTGTTTGATTGCTCAGATTAATGAAAGTTGGTTATGGCATAGAAGGGTGTGTCATGTGAATTTTGACTACATGGTTAAGATAAGTTCTACTTAAGCAGTGAGAGATCTTCCTAAGTTGGTAAAGCCTATTGTAGTCACATAAATCTGTCCATTTTAATTAAATAAATATTTGCTACTTATTTGATTAATAAATCCACTAGCCAACAGTTAATTAAATTAACATTTAATTAATTCATCCTCAACCATTCTCCTATTAATTAAATTAATTATTGAATTTAATTAATTCATTCATTAAACCAAATTCACAATCAATTAAATGAATAAATCCTATTTAATTAATTTAATCCCCTTTCTTCTTTTAAATAAATAAATAAAACATTTATTTAAATCATTAAACTCCCCCACTTGCATTCTCCTAAAAATGCAAGTTGCAACCACAAGTTGAAATAAATTTATTTTATTTTAATTTAAATCTATTTTCCCTCACCCACCAAATCCACTTGCAATCCTCAATCCCCTTCTAGACCCTTCTAACCACTTTCTAACCATTCCTAATTAGCCTAATCCATCCCCTAATTATTGTCACATTCCTAAGCAACTTGGAGTCACTTCTCAAAGCCTTCAAAGTCTTTGAAAAGCATTTAATGATTTATGTGTTCAACAAGCTAACCCCTAAAGTCTTCCAAACCACTAATGGCTCTTGCATGACCATTAATGGATCTTACATAACCATTTATGGTTAAATCCACTTGCTCCCATGGTTAGAGACTTTACCTCTAACTCAACCCTCCATTCAACCCATGGGTCTCTTCAAGCATTTATTGCTTTGACCATGGTTATCCTCACTAACTCTTGCACAAGAGTCTATCCATTAGATAAAAGCATTATTCTTTGAATAATGAATTTATTCACTAAACTCAACATTAACCCTGCCTCCCAAGTTAACCCTCAAGTCATGTCAAGCATTTAATGTTTATTCCCTCTCCTCTCAACCCATCTCTTGTTGACATTTGTCATCCTAGGATTGGATTGAAAGTCCTCACATGGATCTTAAAGCCCTTCAATCCTGACCCTTGTTGAGATTGCTCAATCTTAGCCATCCATTGCTCCATTTTACCTATGAATAGAGCTCATTTCTTCATAATCCAGATCCAGAAAACTTGTATGCTTTTAACTTATAGTCAATTTTAGAGAGAATTTTAGCCTAATCACTTATATCATCATTTTGGACTAAAATTAATCTTAGTTCATTTCATAAAATCTCATATTTAGCTTATTTTACACTTGCATAGCATAGTTTAAAGCATTTCAATCTTAAATCTCCATAAGACATCCATAGTGCAAAAAATTGCTAAGAGATACACTCATTTGGAAACCTGGAGAGGAGAGGAACAAGGGAGGAGGAGCTACAAGCATGGTGGAAGGCATTTGGAGATGCCTTGTTGCATTTGTTTTCATTGTTAAATGCTCTATTTTGCTTATAATGTCTCTCTTGATATGCCTATTTAGAATAATATTTGGTTGTTAACACTAACCCTTGTTTCTTGTGTTTCTTGTGTGTGTGTTGCAGTGCATCATTTGGTGAACTTGACGTGAATCCAAAGCAACCAATTTTTAAACTACTAACAATTTTTCATGATTTGAATTGACACACAGGTTGTGCTTTAGCACTTTCGTTCAAGCTTTAGCGCCTTCCAAACTGGACACTTTAGCGCTATTGTTTATAATAATAGCACTATTGTCTCTTGTTTGATGCTATTGACCCTTAGATAGCACTACCGTAGCTTCCTTTAGCGCTTTTGGCTCTTTGTTAGACAGAATTAATTCTGTCTGATAGAGTTCTTTTAGCACTTTTGTCTCTTCTTGTAGCGCTTTAGTGTTTCTTTTGGCATGTTTGTTGGTTA
This sequence comes from Cryptomeria japonica, assembly GCF_030272615.1. NCBI lineage: Eukaryota > Viridiplantae > Streptophyta > Pinopsida > Cupressales > Cupressaceae > Cryptomeria > Cryptomeria japonica. Next base: position 281,353,761 of record NC_081406.1, on the reverse strand, counting down.
TTTAATGCTTTCATGTTAAATAGCGCTTCTGTTTTCACATAGAGTAGTGCTATTGTAACAGAGAGTTGTACAGAAATACCTTGTAACCGAAAAACAAAAAAAAAAAGGCTTTTAGAAGCCCACCGAATAGGCGGATTTTACTAACTATTTTTCTCTTTTGTGCAGGTTTAAATTAGATTAAAAAGTACATTTATTTGTTTTACTAACTTGTTTTCAAAGTTGGTTTTAAAAATGAATTCACTTTTATTTTGGTTTAATATTAACTTCACATTTCCAATTTGGGCTTTTAAAAAGAATCACACATTTGTTTGGGCTCTTAAAAAGAATTTCATTGGTCAAAGGTAAAAAGAACCACAAACTCAAACCCCACAAATTTGATTTTTTTTGCAAGTTAGGATTCATCTTATTTTGGTGCTTAAAATCAACCAAACAAAATTTATTTTCTTGCATCAACTTAAAGAAATTTACAATCAACATTTCGTTTTGGGGCAATCTAAAAAGAACAAGCCATTTTTCCTTCAAGCTCAAAAATGATTTTACTTCAAGAAAAAATGTGTTTTCAATTCAGTTGACCAGGATTTCAAGTTCATAGCTTACAAAACATTTTTCCTTTGAAGTTAAAAGGAACACCATGATTGTTGGAGCAACATCTCCAAATAGTTAGATCACATTGCAATGAAAATTAGTTAAAAATAACAAGTGCTTTTTGTGATTGGCACACTTGTGCAAAGTTTGTCGAGTGGTCCTACTTCTAACACACACTATCTTCTCCCTTGGCTTTCATGGTCTTAGGTGCAAGAGAAAAGTGATCGTAACACTCAAAATTTTATCTTTTTAAGAGAGGCATACAAAGAGACATATCACTCTTGGGAATGACCTCGCGTGGTAAATCCTTCGAGCTACTATAGAAATTAGGTGTGAGCGAAAGTTGTAGCCTTGGGTATAGTTGTTCCTATAGTGTAACTTGCCGAAAGGATAAATGGGCCCCACCACAAGTTGCAAGGCTCTTAAGTGAGTCACTGCAGAATGAACTTATGTCCAAAAACATCGAAAATTACTAAACACCTTTTTATGTAGAAACCTACCTGTTCTATGATTGAGGATATTTGTGATAAATTCAATGCAAGAACATAGATGGTTTTGCTCCCAAGATACTCACCATACATATTTCCTTGAGTAGAAACATAGCTTTTTGAAAGGCTACTTGTAGCTTGATAAAAGTGGTGATTCCCCCATCATAGGGATCATCTATTTGTTATGCTCGCACAAGACCTAGTATATCACATCCTTACCTGCCACGATGGGATTCATAAGTTATGTAGTACCAAAGTTGAAGAAATATCAAGATGTGGGCTGAAATTATCACAACTGGCCATTTGACCTTAGGGATAAAGTGTGTTTGAAGTGTCTTCAGTTGTGTCAAGACTAATGATAAACTGAGCCGACTTTAGGCCTTTTGGAAAAACGTACTCAAAAGCATTTTGGTAAAGGGGTCAAAAAGTTCAAAGATTGGGTTGATTTAGACCCACACTTATTTGTACCTTTTGAGGCAACATTATTCTGTTTGTGTGCTTGCTTTGTTTTCTTGTCAAAGAAAATCAAAACCAATTCAAAAACAAGTATTCATCCAACACAAAATTTTCAACAACAAACTTTTGGCAAACAAAATAAAAAACAAAGTGCAAAAATAAAGTGTCACACCATATGACCATCCTTCACATTTTGAGAAAGAAGAATCTTCATCAACATATCAATTTGAACCAAAGACCATTAAGCTCAAAGGCTTTCATCAAAAGAAGAAGATTTTTCTATCTCAATAGACAAATTTTTGTCTCACATAGAACCTTCTTATGTCACATGCGTCTATATCTTCAAGGAAAATCCAAAGAGTTTGATCAAGAGTCTTTGAACAATAGAGCTTTTACTCAATATAGAGCTTTGAGTTATCATAAAAAAAAGGGAGGCAAAATCAACCCTGCCTTCTTTCCAGACATCTGCATAACATACAACATAGCTAGGGAAGAACCACCAACCCACGAAAGAGAAGAGGAAGAATTTGTCCCATTTATAACACAGTTTTTATTGAAGTTTAAACATTCCATCCATTCTCACATTCATACATCATCAATCCATTTCAAAATCTCAAAACATAAAAAGGTCTTGTCCTAAGTTCTTTTTAGTAATTGCTTGAATCAAAAACAACACATCATTTTTTAGAGTGTCTCTACATCTAGGATAAACTCATCCTAGGAGGCATTTCTATGCAGGTTAAAACTATTCTATGAGTGCATCCTGTCATTACTAGATAGCTTGGTCTGTAACACATCTCATATCTCTCTATACCTTATCATCTCAAACATTGTCAACAAACACAACAAGCAATTCATAGAAGGACTTTGGTAACATCAAACCTTTAGTGCTAGAGATCCATATGCTAAACACTTCACCAAACATTTATCTCTCATTTTATCATCAACTCATAATCATTTTCATCAAACTTCAACAACTTTTAAACAAAATGGCTCAAACCAGATCAAGAACTAGACAACAAGAAATCGAAGAGGAAGAAGAGGAAAATCTCAATGAATTCCAAGAAGCCCTTGGAGGAAACACAAATTATGAAAATCCTCGTACTCCCACTCATGAAGTAATCAAAAGGGCACAACACAACCCCCTCTTCAATCGACTTTTTGATGAAATCCTTAGGAACAATGTTCATGCTCAGAGGGAGCCAAACTACCCTTTGATTTTGATACTGCACAATTACGGCAAGAATTAGAACACCAAAGTCGTAATTAGGGTGTAAGAGATCGAGATAACTTTAGATGTGACTGTAGACACCCACAATTGTCCAGTCTAATTAAATAAATATTTTATTTATTTAATTATCTAAGCTTAATTCTTCTATTAATTAAATAAATCTTTATTTATTTAATTCATTCATTTATCCTCTTCTAGCCTTATTTCTCATTTAAATAAATACATTTATTTATTTAAATTATCCTTTTCCTAAATTAAATAAATATCTTATTTATTTAATTGATCTCACTCCTTCTATTAATTAAATAAATCTTTATTTATTTAATTAATTCATTAACCTTTTCTACCCATGACACATGTCATTCATCTCTTAATTCATACACTACCTACCCTCATTATTTTATTATTTTTTTTACCTACCCTCTAATCATAGCCGACCTCCTTTTACACCTCTCAATCTTATCCCTCCATTTCATATAGTGTCTTCTATTTAAGGAGATGCTTCCCTCATTATCAAACCCTAATCAATCATTCTAATCAATCTATCCCCCCGTTGACTACTTGACTACACTACGCTTTTGAACATAGGCGATCCTACTTGCAACCACATTCCATTCTTTGTTGAGCTTTTGTGCACATAAAATCTGAGAGCAAATATATCAAGCAAGATCAATGGAGATAGGAAGAATGGAAATCAAAACCCTATTGGACATGTGATGGTATAATCTTTGTGATTTCATTTGATTTGCATTGTCTTAGGTAATCTTCATATGTTATGGTGGATCTTTGTTGTTGTTAGGCTAGGGTTTTGTGGTTGAATTCATTTAGCCTTTCAATATCGTTATTATTGTTATCCATTTTCACCATATACAAATTTGGCACGCCCCATGGGACATGGATTTTAGTTAGATCTGTGTTTTTTTTGCAGATTTTTCTAACCCTATATTGTTGTTTTGTAAAACAATTTGGAGAATAATCTTGTGCAGATAGGGTTTTGGACACAAAATCAAGATCTTGGAGAGATTCGATCATATCTCACAAATGGCTAGCAAATTTTGCACCAAATTGTTTTTGGAGGTTGAAGAAAGTATCAGGAGCTCGCAATCCAAAATTCAGAATTTTTGGAGCACATTTTCATTTTCTATGATTTTTTTATGATTTTTCATAAAAAATTAATTTTGAGAGCAAATGAGAGAATTTTTTGGATTTTCTTACATTTGTGGAAATCCCTCATAATTATACATAGGATCTGTTCTTTGTGATTTTAATTTTGATGCAAAATATTTCCCTAAAAATTGGATCTTTAAAAATTAGGGTTTTTCCTTATTTTGATCAAATCTCACAAACAGCTCCTAATTTTGATATAAAATTTTTTTTGAAGGTCAAAAAAAGTATCATAAGGATTCAGTAAAAATTTCAAATTTTTTGGATCACTTGTTCAATTTATATGAATTTTTTATGATTTTTCATAAAAAATTAATTTTGAGAGCAAATTAGTGAATTTTTTAGATTTTCTTACATTTTTGGAAATCTCTTAGAATTATACACAGGATCTATTATTTGTGATTTTAAATTTGATGCAAAATTATTCCTCACAAATCAGATCTTTGAAAATTAGGGTTTTGCATTATTTTACTCATATCTAACAAACTGCTTGGATTTGTTGCAGAAATTTTTTTATGAAGGTTTGGAAGACCATCAGAACTCTCCAATAAAAATTTCAGATTTTTTGGATCAATTTTGCATTTTATATGAATTTTTTATGATTTTTCATAAAAAATTAATTTTTGGAGCAAATTAGCAAATTTTTTGGATTTTCTTATATTTCTGGAAATCTCTTAAAATTTTACAGGTGCTCTTTTTTATGATGAATCAGATCTTTGAATTGGTCAACAAAACGCATTGTTGAAGGCCCCTATTTCACAAAGTCTTTTGGATCTAAAATTTACCTAACTTGTGTGCTTGCAGGAAGGGGTGATCATTTGAAACAATCCAAACTACTACTAAATATTTGTTGCAGGTCCTTGGCAAGGGTTTTTGGATTTTTATTGTGTGCCTTATTTTCATAGACTAGAAAACACTTCAATTGGTGCACTAAAATTGAATCATTGTCTTTTGTGTCTTGAGCAATAGGCTCTTTTTGTTTAATCTTTAGAGGGCATGTCCTCCCGTGTGGTCATTAGGACTACTAGTGAGAAGAGAACGACCCAAGTGGTAGCAAAAGAAAAGTCATCTTCTTCCAAACCACTATAAATAACTGTATTCATGGTGAAAACTATGAATAACGTGTGCTGATTAGTTCATACCGACACTATGACTCCCTATAAACCTGTTTGATCAAATTTATTTGATCAGTTGTAGGGCGTAACCCCTACTAGCTAGGAGCCTTCTGTATTTACAGAGCTGAAAGTGCCGCATGTATGGCCACACGAGTGGATGCCCTTACTAGCACCTTTTTGTTTTAGAAGCCCAAATCCTTCTAGTTGTTGGGGCAGGAGGTCGGACCTCTGGTAGCAGCCCACACACATACGGTTCTTAGTAGAGATACAAAGTTCACCACAGGGAGTTTTCGTGGGGACTGATGCTTGGCTGACCCAAGAAGTGAGTGCCGAGGGTGGAGCCAGTGAGGTCAAGCATCTAAGTATCCGCTCTGAATAGCATAGCCTCGAGGGTAAAACCCCATGTGGGATCAACAACTATTGTCTTGGCCAGCCATAAGAATTGTGCTTGACTTATTTTAAACATTCAAACATTCAAGACCAAACAGCAAAACATTGTGTCTTTTGTGTCTTCAAGTGTATGCAAAACATTTTTTACATCAAACAACACACTTTTCTTAGAGTCATTTTGAATCTAAACACTTGCAAACATTGAGTCCTCATCAACATTGTGTCCTCTTGTCATGAAAAACAGTCAAACATTCAGATTTGGTCACAACCAACAACTTCACAAATTGGAAAAATTTTACAGTCCAACAAACAAGAGCAATCAGTTTCAGAATTCTTGAGCTTCCTAGGTTGTTTCTCCAGGTTTTCATCTGGCATTCAACTTGTCTTTGGGTCTCACAAAGTCCATCATTGCTTTACATCTTGCATTAAATTTACATTGTCTAAACTTGAGTCAAAAGGTCACTTGCTTGTCCTCATCATACTTTGTCAACACACTACATACAACAACATTTTGCTAAGTGGTCCCTCATCAAGGTCTATCACCTTTGGGTCTCATTTGGTCTTACTTAGAGTCAAGGTCAACTTACCTCATCAAGAGAAACTATCCTCTCTTTGGAAGTCACACCTACTCTACTACATACATACTTGGTCTTACACTTTGGACATTGCAAGTACACTTCAGATTCATTTACATTCCATCCAACCCTTGGTCTTCCATACTTTTTCCATTTTCATCTAGTCTCACACATCTCGATCAATACCTAGTTCATGGTTGAAACCGGTCTTCAAAAATCTAGGAGAGAAACTAAAGAGGCTCAAGAGTCAGCAAACATGAGTGTTTATGAGTATGACAATGATGTTTTTTTCAATACTAATCATAACACATTACCTAACATGGATGCCTATAGAAACATTTCAAATGTTGAGAACATGGACACTACAAACAACAATGATACACACAATGACAATATGGACAACTTTTCCGTACATTCAGTAGATGTGGAAGAATCCATTATGGACCCCCGCTTCAATCGATTGATTGAGGAAATAATGAGGAGGGATAGACAATACTTCTTACAAATGATGGCACAAAGTGGAGCCAAGATACCTCATGATTTTGACATGTCTCAAATAATGGAAAATCGACCTTTGCAACAAACTCACTCCAACATGGATCAAAGGAGACCTAATAGTGGAGGCAATAGAGGACCACATATGGTACCTGAATCACCATCATCTTTGTTTCAAAAACTAGAGGTCCCACATACACATGGTCAAGCATATGATACTCACCTTCGTAGACCATTATGGAAGTCTTATGCAGAAAGATATGCTCAATCACATACCAATGCTAAGGATCAACCACCAAAGCAATTGGATATTCAAAGGCATGCTCAAAATTTGGACACAAGGAAACCCCGTGTCAAATTTGGGGGTAACACATTAGAACACGACATGCCTGTGGAGTATGGTATACATGGACAAAATAGATATGGCGTTCCTCAACATGAATCTATACCAAGTGGTCCATATATGCAGCATCACTATAGACCTCCTCCATATGAACATGTGTATGATCAATATCTTCCATATATGCAACATGCTCCTCCTCCAATTGGTGCCTCAAGCATAGGGTATGGTCCAAGAAGTCGATCTCCACCTAAGAGCGATTTGGAGCAACAAATCAAGGACTTACAAAAGAAAATGGAGGACATAAATACACCGAAGCCAACATACACAATGAGAGACATATGTCTTTATCCATTTGACAAGAGCATTCCAATGCCTCCTTTTCCTACACACTTTGTGACACCTAAATTTGATAAGTATAGAGGAAAAGGGGATCCTAAGGCACACATAAGACAGTTTTTCATAGCTTGCATTGAGGTAGCAGCAGAAGAGACATATTTGATGAGATTATTCCCACAAAGCCTAGGTGATCAAGCTATGGAATGGTTCTCCCAACTCCCACCTGGTATTAAGTCATGGGGTGACTTAGCAGAGGCATTTATTCAACATTTCTCCTACAACATAGAGATAGACGTATCAGTCACTACTTTGTGCAACACCAAGCAAAAAGAGAGAGTCTTTTGCATCATTTTTACAAAGATGGAGGAATCTAGCTAGCAGATGCTCTTGTGAAATTCCACAAAAACAAATGGTAGAAATGTTCACCCAGAATGTTAACAAAGACATTGGCTATGATCTAAGGAAAGCTTGTTTGTCCACCTTCAAGGACGTCATTGAAAAAGGCTTAGTGACAGAAAAGGTCCTAATTGAACAAGGAGTCATTAAGATATTCAAGGAAAACAAAGATGACTTTAAAGGAAAAGACAAGCCAAGATTTTGGAATAAAAACAAGAACACAGTCAATGATGGTGTTGTTGATGCCAACATAGTGCGACCCAAATTCATTTTTTTGGGATCAAGCTCTACAAACAACCAAGTGAATACTCAAACAACTTCCAGATCACGAAGGAAGTACACCCCATTGGGAGAACCACTTGAGTCAGTTTTCAAGAAACTAGTGGCAAACAAAGTAATCACTATTCTAGATCTTCCTCCATATGAACCAAAGGTTAAAACAAATTGGTGGAATGATGATGAGTATTGTGAATTTCATAAGAGCAAGGGCCACAAGATAGGAAATTGCCATCGACTGAAGAACATCATACAAGATCTCATTGATAGAGGTGACATTGAGATTGAGGGACACTCATCTAATCAAGAACATGAGATGTTTAAGGAACCATTCCCAAAGCATGACAAGGGAAAAGCTAAAGCCACAGAGGATCAAACCAACTATACCAAAGCATCCTACAACTATGATTCAACTATCAATCACATCTCGATGGACAATTATGTCTCTACCATTATCATCAAGGATAAAAACCCTGAGAATTCTACCCAGAGACCCAGGATTGTCCTAAAAGGTGTTGGATCTTCTTCCGAACCTACCTCTGAATGTCATGTCACAACCTGCCAAGGTAAATTCACTTTGCAAGGTGCTCCAGCCAAAAACACCACTTCTTCAACAACCAAGCCTGAGTATGACCTTGTAGAACAGTTATGGAAGACACCCATGCTCATCTCCATCCTTGAGCTCTTATGCATATCCCCCGCACATAAAGCTATTCTCGAAAAAATATTGAGAGAGACTGTCGTCCCTACTGATCTGAACGTGGACTAGTTTCAAGCCAATGGTGGGATACCTTTCCATTCCACACTCTCTTACATTCACAGAAGCTGATGATGCCTCCGTAAGTCAGCCACATAATGCACCATTACACATTGAAGCCTTCATACACAAACATCGAATAAAACGAGTCCTGATAGATGGAGGAGCAGGTCTAAACATTTGTACATTGAGCACTATTAAACAACTGGGATATTCTGATAAAGTTGTGACTTCTACAAACAAAATCACCATCAAGGCATATGATGATGAAGAGCGTTCATCCAAGGGCACAGTCACCTTACCTCTCAGAGTTGGGCCAGTTACGAAGGATGTGGTTTGTCAAGTCCTAGACCTAGATCTCACTTACAACATATTGCTAGGACGTCCTTGGATTCATGAAATGAGGGCAATCCCATCTACATATCATCAATGTATCAAGTTTCCACACAATGGAGTTGAAGTGACCGTCAAAACGGATCCAAATCCATTCATATATTGCAACAATCTGCAACCTCGATCAGAAATAACAATCCCAGTCAATCGCGAAGCTGTTCCTTCATAGGCATATGTGGATCCTGAATCCTTAAAAGCTTCTACATCCAAACAAGCAGAGCTAAAAGAAAAGTTCAAGATTAAAGACCTAGGATGTGGTGAGTATATATTTCATGTTGACCAACTCCCATTATCTCCTAAGGTATTCAGTCAACAAGAACAATCTATAAACAATTTACAAGGAATTGGGTGTGAACCACCTAGTGTTGTGGCTACTGAGTCTGAATGCAAATCTCCTCTAGTGGTGCAAGCAACTGTTGATATAAATAGTCCTAAGAGTAGTTCCAGCAAAGAATCTATTGAGCATATCGCCAACCCTCTTGAGAACTCACATAGCGTTACCATATCATCCACTCATTCCATTTCTAGTCCACTTCCAGACTTGGATCAACAAGAATTACAAAAGCCCTTACTCATTGGGGATCACAAATCAAGCTTTGAAAATAAAAATCTAAAAGTCAATAATAAAGAAAATTCTTTTAGTCCAAATCAAAATCAAAAGCTATTGGACTTTGCAAAAATCAAAGTCAAGGATAAAAATCCTATGAAGCAAAATGAGCAAGAGTCGATCTCCCCTAATATCAAAATAACTGGGGGCAAAAGTTATAACATTTCAAGTCAAAAAGAATACTTGTTGATCCTTAGTCTCTATCATGTCATCCTACTTTCACTTCTTTTCGCAATCATAAGCCTTCATCACTCATCTACTTGTTCCGCACATCGTTTCCCTTCTAGTGATACATCATGGACCTTTAATGGAGCTTCCTCGAAGGACTTTGTTGTTAGGGATGCCCAAACCTCTTTAGGTGACACGCATACAGGCCTGTGTAGTCCACACACTAGTAATTCTATCTCAGTTCCTTTATCAAGGAAGACAAACACTTAAGCTACACATTATTCAGTCAAGGAACAATGCAGCTACAATCATAAGGTTAAGCCTCACATATTTGAGGTGGGTGCCTTGGTTCTCAGAGAAAACCCCAAAAATCAGCAATACAGAGAGAACAAGGGCAAGTTCGAACCAAATTGGCTTGGTCCTTACGTCATTACATCAACATATGGATCTGGGGTATATCAGCTCTTAACTACAGAAGGTGAACCTTTGGAGGATCCTATCAATAGCATGCACCTTCGCAGGTTTTACACATAGCTCTTCAAAGTATCCTAATTCAAAAAATACAAAAAAATTCAAAAATTTTAATACTTGGTGAAAACTTGGCAAACAGGCGCCTTGTGACACAAAAAACATTGAAAATCAAAAAAAGTAAAGAGAAATAATTTCGTCCAACGGTGAAAACCACTTCGGTGGCACCCTGGGCAAGTACCATGATGAAAACTAGGTCACCAGCGCCATGTGTAGAGACATTGCTCCTCCCTCCTTCAGGATTCTCTTTCATCACTTCACTTTGCACACACTCACGACCAATTCATCCATAATAAACTTACCCATTCCCATCATGGCTTGTTATTGATCTACCCAAGATTGGTTAGCCATTCATAATAAATCTCCCTTTTCACCTCCCTTTCCATCCATAATAAATCAGCTCCTATTTGTGGCTAAGGCAAATCCTACGTCTAGTAATGGGTGGGGAACTGAGAACATCACATGTTTCGAGGAGTACAGTTTCTTCCAGCTTTCTTCAATCTATCCGCGTACAATCCACAATAAAGCATCTGCATCGTCAATCCGCAATAAAGTTTCATCTTCTCCACAATAAAGTATTAGTTTCATGGATTCAATCAGTTTCAGATGAGACAACAGCAACAATGAGCTTCAACAAAATCAAATCTTTCAACAGACTCAGACAACATATGGTTCAATGCTATCTATCCATTTTGTGAAAGTAAACATTGTGACCACAATCAAATAAGACTTATACAAGTGACAAGAGACACTAAACTTGAGAACTACAGTGGATGTTGGTGTCGAGTCTTGGTTTTCTTTTGATTTCATCTTTTTTGGTGACATGTCTTTTAACTTTTCTGGGATGTCTCTGACTAGAGATTCTATCTCCAGGATGTCTTTGACTAGAAAGGCGAGGATGGGGTATCGTCACCTATTTGTATTTGTTGTTTGTGGATTGTCTCTTAGTAATGCTATGACTTGTCCAAGGATATGAGGACACTGTGAGTCTAGTATGAACTGGGGCATTCCTTGTTTGCAACTGTCTTATCTCCATGCAAACAGGTACAATGACTTTCTGTGTCGAACATATGCCTCGATTGTCATAACCTACTTGCCATAATAAAGCTCAATGATGATAACACACAAGAAGCTCTTTCACTTTCATATCTTCTATCTTCCATCCCCCTTTCTTGATTGACTTCCATCATCCTTCTCGAGTCCGCTTAGCTTGCTATCACATGACTGAGTATAATGACACACCAAAAATATTTGCATTTCATGTAGTTGCACCTGCATTACCACATATAAGCATTTCATACATACATATAGATATCACAACTACATCACATCCTGCACACAACACATATTAGCACATTTTATATTTGCATTATCATATTCATCCGCATTACATACATTCACATTTGCATCATGCATACACATATAAAACATAAAAGAACAAAAAAATATATTGCATTGCATCATATACATATTTGCATCCATATCATAAGCATCACATAAGAACATCTCATCACATAGGTACACATGCATATAGCTGCCGCAAAGATGAATCATCTCATATATATATATATATATAAAGTGTCATGATACAATGATGTCAAAATCATATGGCTACAATCACCTGTAGGTGTTTACATCATCATACAAAAATGGTACAATACTGATACACAGGGAGCCCTCTGCGGCTATGATGAACTCCCTCCCTCAGAGCCGGCTGGCCTTGACAGAGTTTGAGCCCTAGAAGGACCCGCCCCAAGATCATCTCTCCTGGGCCCTGTGTCCTCTACAGCCACCCCTCGTGTCGCCCTATCCGGACAGAGGAACCCACTGATAATTCCTACCAACACTATTGGTAGTGCTAATCCTGTCCATGTCATGGTATCCCATGCCACATGTCCAACCCTCATCTTCAGTCCTGGATCTTGAAACACTCATCTCAATGCATCCCTGTCTCTGTCTCGATTGTAAGGAACTAACTCCCCATCGATTGGTATCCTCACTATCCTGTATACATCCTCCAAGGTGACTGTCATCTCCCCCATCGGTAAATGAAAATTGCAAGTCTCAGAGTGCCACCTCTCCGCCAGTGCAGTCAGCAAACCCATGTTCACCCGAAACTCAGGCACATACAAAATATGGCGTAGACCCCTACCCTCAATGGCAGCTCTGTCCTCGAACGTCAACTCTGGTCGCAACCTCTGAGTCTATGGGAATCCCTCCCATGACTCCAGCATAGGCAAATACTCCTATAGTCACACAAATCAATCATCTCAGTCCTAGTGACACTCATTGCTCATCACAAAGTGTTGCTTCTATCCTAGTGGTACTCCCTGTTCATCACAAAGTACTACGTGTTTTGCACTCCCTGTTCATCACAAAGTGCTACTCACATTTGCACTCACTATTCATCACAAAGTGCTACTCATATTTTGGTACTCCCTGTTCATCACAAAGTACTATATCTTGGTACTCACTATTCATCACAAAGTGCCTTGATCTATCTTATCCTAGGGCCTATGCTTGAGTGAATCCTCTTGAGTAGTTTCCTAATTGGCAACGTATGTTCTATCACAGAATTGTCAATCCTAGCCCTATTTGTTATCCTAGTCTTCCCTAGAGGACCTGCTTGAGTGTATCCTCTCAGCAGCTTATCCAATCGACGGCGTATGTTCATCACAGAAATGTCGATTTGACCTAGAAGACACAAATTCACATTTTTGGACACAAATGTGCTTTCCTAACATAAACGCGCATTTATTACTCTACCTAGCATGCATTAATGACAACAATAAATGCATCAAAGTACAAGGAGGTTTTGTGGTACTTACTAGCTCTCCTGCCTCTGCTGGCCTCTGAAATCGGCAAACGCGATCGAATCTGTGAGCCATTGCCATCACTGCTGACTGCTGCTGCTCTATCTCGCTCTGCACTCTGATCTCTTGGATGTGTGGATGACAATGAGGATGTATTTCCCTCATGGTCTATCTTATAGACTGCCCTAGCCCTCATTTCCCGAGTCAGTCTTTATTATCCCGTGACTCTGTCACTTTATCTGGTCAGTCCTTTCTAGCTGTTCCTTCTTATCGAGAGATTGTCTGCGATCTTTTCAGACATTTTCATCCAATCTCTCGAGGGGGTATATCATTCCCATCTTGGGGCAACTCTGTATCAGTTCATCTTATCTTCTTTGAAACAACGTGACAAGCCGCATTTTCTCAAAGAGGGGCAAAATGTAGACACCCAAAATTGTCCAGTCTAATTAAATAAATATTTATTTAATTATCTAAGCTTAATTCTTCTATTAATTAAATAAATCTTTATTTATTTAATTAATTCATTTATCCTCTTCTAGCCTTATTTCTCATTTAAATAAATACATTTATTTATTTAAATTATCCTTTTCCTAAATTAAATAAATATCTTATTTATTTAATTGATCTCACTCCTTCTATTAATTAAATAAATCTTTATTTATTTAATTAATTCATTAACCTTTTCTATCCATGACACATGTCATTCATCTCTTAATTCATACACTACCTACCCTCTCATTATTTTATTATTTCTTTTACCTACCCTCTAATCATAGCCGACCTCCTTTTACACCTCTCAATCTTATCCCTCCATTTCATATAGTGTCTTCTATTTAAGGAGATGCTTCCCTCATTATCAAACCCTAATCAATCATTCTAATCAATCTATCCCCCCATTGACTACTTGACTACACTATGCTTTTGAACATAGGTGATCCTACTTGCAACCACATTCCATTCTTTGTTGAGCTCTTGTGCACATAAAATCTGAGAGCAAATATATCAAGCAAGATCAATGGAGATAGGAAGAATGGAGATCAAAACCCTATTGGACATGTGATGGTATAATTTTTGTGATTTCATTTGATTTGCATTGTCTTAGGTAATCTTCATATGTTATGGTGGATCTTTGTTGTTGTTAGGCTAGGGTTTTGTGGTTGAATTCATTTAGCCTTTCAATATCATTATTATTGTTATCCATTTTCACCATATATAGTTACCTTCATCAAGGACATCCTCCACCTCATCCTCCTCCTAATGACATTGACCTGTTGAGGTAACAAGTCGAGAATCTATCCCAACAACTTCATAGTGGTGTGAGAACTACCCAGTTTTCACTTAATGATATTTATCCCTATCCCTTTGATAGGAATCTACATATGCCACCTTTTCCACGAGGGTTTGAAACACCTAAGTTTGAAAAGTATTAGGGAAAAGGAGACCCTCGTGATCATGTCAGGGAATTTCACTTCTCTTGCCTAGAAGTGGCATATGACGACACATACCTAATGCGTCTCTTTCCTCAGAGTTTGGCAGGGACAACCACACAATGGTTTTCTCGACTAACAGGCGACATTAGGACGTTCGAAGAACTGGTCCAGAAATTCATTGCACATTATTCCCATAACATAGAGCGCGATGTCACCATGGCAAATCTCTGTAACACCAAGCAAAAACTAGGGGAGCTATTTTCAACTTTCCTACAATGATGGCGACAAATGTCTAGCAAATGTTCTCTTCAGTTACCTGAATGAGAGCTAGTGAAAATATTTATTTCCAACTTGAACGAAGAAATGGAATTCCATTTAGACATGAAAGGCACAGAGTCTTTTAATGGCATGATCACTCAGGGATTAAAATGTGAGCGAGCCCTCATCAAAAAGGGGCTTATCAAAATATACAATGAACCAAAAGATGCCCCTCGCCCGCGCTTCAACAGTGATAAACCTAACTTTTGGAATAAAACAAAAATATCGTCAATGACGGGGTTGTAGATGCAAGGACTATGAAGAGTGCACAACCTATGGTCCGATTTGCGGGGCAAAACCCCCCTCCTAAGAACAACATGGTTGCTCCCCCACCAAATCAAGGGTGCAATACACCGCAAGAGGAACCAAGGCAAAGACAGCAAAATTATAAACCAAAATGTACATACACTCCCTTAGGGGAACCTATTGAAATAGTGTTATATCAATTGGTCTCCTCAAATCTCGTAACTTTACCAAAAACATCTAATTACGAACCTCAGGTCAAACCTCCATGGTGGAGGGATAATGAACATTGCGAATTCAATCAAGGGAAATGACATAAAACAAGTAACTGTCATAGATTGAAAGATCTTGTTCAGGATCTTATTGATTGAGGAGAGATTGAAATTGAAGGACATGACCCAAAAACCATGAATAATGATCATCTTATGTTTAAAAATCCACTTCCATCACAAGATCAAAGGGTTCCTTCCACTTCAAGATGAAACACGGATACCAATGATTATACGCACACCGCTTATAATTACACTATGAATCACCTATATGATTTCAATGAACAAATTGAAACCATTACAATCAAGGATCCAAGCTCTAGCTGCAATTTTGTTACGCAATGTAGCAAGATCACCATTAAAGAAGCTCCACAAGGCACCACCTCCATCCCAAAGTAGTAAAATCTTGTGGAACAATTAGATAAAACGCCCGCACTTATATCCATCTTAGAGTTGTTGCGCCTATCCCCATATCATAAAACAATCTTGGATCAAGCTCTCCAAGAGGTGTCAATCCCTACTAATCTAAATACAAATCAATTTCAAGCTATGGTTGGTATTTTGAGGTCATCACCATGTCTCACTTTCTCTAAAAGTGACAATACATCCTTTCAGCAACTTCATAATGCCTCACTCCATATTGAAGGATTTATCAACCAATATAGGATCAAGCGAGTCTTGATCGACAATGGAGCAGGCCTAAATATCTATACACTACAATTGGTTAGAGCATTGGGATATGCAGTTGAATCAGTGGATCCCCATAAAAAGATAACAATAAAAGCCTATGATGATGTTGAGCGTTCATCAAAAGGGGCAGTTGTGTTACCAATCCGAGTGGGCCCAGTGGTGAAGCACATCATATGTCAAGTTTTGGACCTTCCTCTGTCATATAATTTGTTGTTAGGAAGACCTTGGATACATGCCTTGCAAGCCGTTCCATCCACCTATCACCAGCGTATCAAATTCCCACATAACGGTGTAGAAATTACAATCCTGGGAGATGCAAATCCATTTGCATATTGTAACAATATCAACCACTAGCCAGAGATTACCATTCCCAACAATAGAGAAGTTATCCCATCCACATCATATATTAGTCCAGCCTCTCTTTCCAGCTCAAATGCCACTATACCCAAGCAAGAGAAGCTAAAGATGAAAATGGCAGAGGAAGGTCCTGGGGAGTACAATCTAAGCCAACTCTTTTGTGTTGGGTAACTACCCACTTGCCCTAGAACTCATGGTAAGCCTCAAAGGTTAATTCAAACACCATTAGTCAAGCCATCATGCACTTTGATGCCATTTATCCTTGGAAAGAGTCAAGAAGAAGAAACCAGAGATGAGGACTTAGCAAAATGGATCTATAAAGAAATCCCACAAGCTAAGCTTCCCACATATCAATATGGAAAAGGCCTTCTCATTATGCAAAGAATGGGCTATGATGGTTAAAGTGCTTTGGGACCTTGCAAGAAAGGACGACATGAAATGTTGCAGCTTGAATTAAAGCCTAAAGATAAAATTGGCTTAGGCTTTCAAAAAGAGACTCTTCCTAAGCTCAGATTCAAAGGGAAACCCAGCAAACCTCTATATCAGCCTAAAACTCTAAAGAGGACACCTTTGATTATCTCAGCAGCACCAAACACTGCACCAACTGCCCCAATGAGGCTAAGAATCCCATCAATACCATTCACAGCACCAATCATCCCACCAATCAAACCAACAACTCCATCAATAGCAGCAACCGCATCAACAACACCATTCACTGTATCAGAACCCCCAGCAGTATCAACAACATTGACAATTCCATTAGCAGCAGTATATTCAACAATGTCAATACTCCCAGTATCAGATTCACTGATCCCAATAATCTTCCCCGCAACACCAACCATTCCATCTCCAAAGGTACATCGGTCGATTACACCTGCAGTGTTTAACTCAAAGGATATCCCGATTTGGTATAGTAATCGAATATTGGAAAGCAACTCAAAGACCGACTCACATGAGTGGGAATTTGATTCCATCTAGCTCAGTACTTCAGAAGAGGAAGATTCATCACCCCTTCCACCTCACAAAGAAATCCTTGTTTACGAAGAAGCACAAATAAAAACCTCTTGGGTTCCTGAACTAGAAACAGCTTCCACAGACCCTACGTCACATCCTACACCCGATTCTAACAGGGAGAGTACCATCAACAACCTTCACCACAACGTCTTGACCCTCACTAACACATCTTATGAACTTAACCTGATCGATGAGGTAATGCCCATTATCCATCGTGAACTCATCAAATGGAACCAACCTAATCCCCAATGCCTTGACCAATTCCAAAACGATGAGGCAATCATTGACTTTTTGGAACTACGGGATAACATACCAAGCGGGGATCACAAAGTTGGATTCACCATTGAACTTAATAGCGCAACATACTTTGGGGTGGATGCCAAACCTTTCAGCTACAAAAATATAATGATAAAGCATGGATCTTCCAGTGAAAACCACACTCTGACACTGTTTGATCCCACAAAAGTAAAAAGAAAGAGCGTATCCAAGGGTGAAAACCTCTCTGAAGCACCTGAGGATGAAAGGTTTGACATCCTCCCTTCTAGTACACAATAGGAACAATCAACGATCCTTATTGAGGAAACAAAATAATTCAACGTGGGGATTCCTGAAACTCCTCACCACATACATCTAGCATGTCTTTTAACTCTTGAGGAACAACCTAAGTTTGTAGAGTTCTTCCAGAAGCATCATATTAACTTTGCATGGTCATATGCAGACATGCCTGGTCTTGATCCTGATTTAGTCATGCATCACCTCATCGTAGCAGAAGGAGCTAAGCCTATCAAACAGAAGCTTCACAAGATGCACCCACAAATTGCAGTACTAGTCAAAGCAGAACTTAAGAAACTCCTAGGTGTTGGGTTTATTAGACCAATTGATTATGCAGATTGGATCTCCAACATTGTAGCTGTCAGAAAACCAAATGAGAGCATTTGTATCTGTACTGACTTAAGAGATCTAAACAAGGCATCTCCTAAAGATGACTTCCCTTTACCAAACATTGACATGATCATGGACCTAATAACAGGACATGCCATGCTATCTCTCATGGATGGCTTTTCAGGGTACAACCAAATAAAGATCGCACCAGAGGATCAACATAAGACGACCTTCACATGTCCATGGGGAACATATTGTTGGAAGGTAATGCCTTTTGGTCTAAAGAATGCAGGGGCGACCTATCAAAGAGAAATGACCACCATCTTTCATGATATGATGCATACCATAATGGAAGATTATGTCGATGACTTATTGGCAAAATCATTAACAAGAGAAGGTCATATAGAAATATTAGACAAAATCTTTGACAGACTAGAACAATATCATGTTCGACTCAACCCAAAGAAATGTGTCTTTGGAGTAACCTCGGGGAAGCTTCTAGGATACATTGTCTCAAACAAAGGCATTGAGGTCGACCCAGCAAAGGTTCAAGCAATCATGGACATGCCACCTCCAAGGAATATCAGTCAACTTAGGACATTACAAGGGAAACTACAATCCATCTGAAGATTCATTGCACAACTGGCAGATAATTGTCACCCCTTTACACACCTATTACACAAAAACATCCGGTTTCAATGGGATGCCAGATGCCAGCAAGCATTCCAGATGCTTAAAGATTATCTCATGAATACATCATTGTTGATCCCACCAGATCCAAGTAGGCCTCTATTGCTCTATATTTCAGCAACTAATATAGCATTGGGAGTACTGCTGACACAACACAATGCAGAAGGGAAAGAGTGTGTTGTTTACTACATCTCTCTCACACTGGTCAGCTATGAACTCAATTATACACCTATTTAGTGAGCTTGCTTAGCAGTAATCTTGGCAGCCACTAAACTGAGGCACTACCTGTTAACACATAAAGTACAACTCATTGCTAAGATTGATCCACTAAAGTACTTACTTAGCAAAGCAGCATTGATAGGTCGCTTGGCCAAGTGGGTGATGATTCTAAGTGAATTTGACATCGAGTATGTGGACCGTAAGGCTATCAAGGGCCAAGTTATTGTAGATCAGTTGGTCGATGCACCTCTCATAGGCTATCATCCTCTTATTTTCAATTTTCCAGATGAAGAGATATTCATGATCACAATAGCACAACCATGGAAACTATACTTTGATGGTTCATATACTAGGCATGGCTCAGGGGCAGGCATTTTGTTTATCACATGTCAAGGTGACAACATCCCGAAGTCTTATAGGCTAACTTTTTCATGCACAAACAACATAGCTGAGTATGAAGCCTTGATCACAGAACTCCGACTAGCCATACAATGAAAGCTAAAAGAGCTGCAAGTATATGGCGACTCCCAACTAGTCATCCAACAAGTCACAAACGAATATCAGACCAAGGATGATAAACTCATGTCGTACAAGCAAATGGTGGACAATTTAAAAGCATCACTTATGACTATCACCTTTGAGCTGATACCCAAAGATCAGAATCGAGTTGTTGACGCCTAGGCTACCATTGCATCTCTCCTAGATCTTCCATAGATTTCAACACACTACAAGTTCTTGGTAGAATAGCTTTGGATTCCCGCTTATGATATCCCCTAATCCGAGATGATATGTCATCTTGTTGGTTCTAAATCCTCATGGTACAGTGAGTTCTACACCTACCTTCGTGATCACATACTTTCTCCTAACCAACGTAAAACCTTCATTCAACAAACCACTCGATACACCATCATTGTTGAAACCCTATACCAACGTAGTCTTGCTGGTACTCTTCTTTGATGTTTGGAATAGGATGAGATAACAAAGGCCTTGGAAGAGGTACATGAAGGAATTTGTGGGACTCACCCAAGTGGTCCTTCATTAGCAAAGAAGATCATGCGCGCTAGATACTATTGGCCGTCCATGGAAAAAGACTCCTACTATTTTGTCAAAAAATGCAAGAAATGCCAAGTTCATGGAGACCTGATACATGCACCCGCACAGGAATTGCAACCAATCACAACACCCTAGCCCTTTTGTCAATAGGGACTTGACCTTGTGGGTAAAATTCATCCAACGACCACAAATTCATTATTACCGCCACCGAATACTTCACAAAGTGGATCAAAGTTGTTCCACTTACCCAAGTCACCGGCAAGCTGATCACCTCATTCATCCTTAATTACATCATCTACCAGTATGGTGTTCCCATGTCCATCATCGTAGATAACAACCTTCCTTTCAAAAATCAGGATGTCTGTGAGCTCTGTGAGAAATTTCACATCCAACACCGCTTTTCCACTCCCTATTACCCACAAGGAAATGCTCAGGCCGAAGCATCAAACAAGAACATATTAAGAATTCTCAAGAAGACAGTCAATGATGTCGGTCATGATTGGCACATTCAATTGAATCCAGCACTATGGGCGTATCGAACTAGCATTCGAACCCCTACAGCTGCAACTCCCTACTCACTGGTCTATAGCGTGGAAGCCATCATTTCTATTGAGGTTGAGATACCATCTCTACGGATTTCCTTGCATAATCTGATAGATGATAAAGCATACTGAGTCTCTCGTCTTCAAGATTTAGAGATACTTGATGAAAGGTGACAAGCTGCATACAACCACCTCAAAGCCTATCAATAGCGCATGAGCAGAAGCTATAATCATCGAGTTAGACCTCGTACATTTGAGGTAGGTGATCTTGTTCTCAGAGATAATCCTTGTAACCAACCAAACAGAGAACATCAGGGAAAGTTTGAATCTAACTAGCTGGGTCCATATGTTATCACTGTGGTCTTTGGGTCCGGGGCATATCAGTTGGCTACTTCAGAAGGAGAACCACTAGCAGACCTAATCAATAACATGCACCACAAATGATTTCATACATAAGTTGTACAAAGCATCAGGCTCCAATACATACCATAAAAAAATACCAAAAACATTCAGATAAATGTCTTGAAGAAAATACAAAAAAAATCAAAATAGCAAAGAAAAATCATGCATCCAAACGCTGAACAACCACTCTGGTGGCACCTTGGGTAAGTGCAATGGTGAAAACCTGGCAAACAGGCGCCACTCGTAAAGTCTATGGCTCCATTATCTTTCAGACTTGTTGTGATCGCATTCATTGCATCCACTCATCCATCAACCATGGCTTGTTATTGATCTGCATCAAGGAAAGTACTTCATGCGTCTTGCATCTCGCTTTTTCATAGTCATGTCTAAACTAGGGGCAATGCTCTTAAACCTATGGATGGAAGTGGATTCTACATTGCTTATGATTCATTGAGTTCTTCATTCAAAACTGTCTCACAAAATACCAAAAACATTCAAAATTGTCTCACAAAATCCAAAGACATCATAAAACATCAAAAATCAATCAAAAACATGGCAACACCTTGTACATGTGTAACTACAAACAGACTCCAAGCAAGCACTCAAACGATAACCACTTATCAAATCAGCCAAACAATCAACATCAACACACAATTGTCTTAACAAGGATGCATCCTTCCTTACCAAAACAAAGACATGATAACATTTTTCTTTGACAAGAAAATTTTGTTTAAGCTATCAAGTACTTAGTCAGTTTGATAAGTTATTTATTCATTTATATTAGGTTCCTACACTACTCTAGGATATCCACAAGTGATTAGAGTGGTCAGGATGGTTCCTAAGCATTGTTTATGTATCTTCTGCGAATTATTCCAATGAAGTTCTCGGGCATGCACTAATGGTGTCTACGTGGGAAGTTCACTAAGCTATGTGATCTTATGCAAAATGCAGTCATGGATCACTATGGCTTGTTGACTACAACGTATATCTCAACCATATAAGCATGAACCATTATGGAGGGTCCATATTCTTTATTATTGTTGCTTGCTTGCAGGTACAATGCTCCGAACTTGGTTCCTACTGCCTCGTCCAAGATTGATACTACCATGCTCAATGATGAAAAATAAAGCATGGATTGTCATTCCATCTCATCTATTTATATTGCACATTCCATCCATCCATACATTCATATAGTTGCATATCATTTATACATAGTAATGACAATGGATGCATACTCTATTTTTTTTATATTCTTCCATAGGAATGGGTCCTAGGTCCTCCATATCTTCTATCTAACATCGAATCCCCCCCTCACCCTCCCCCTCTCAGTCATCATCATAAATCATAATCCCTTCATCGGTTCCCATCAACCCAATCAAGCAAGGTAC
Source organism: Cryptomeria japonica (assembly GCF_030272615.1). Lineage (NCBI taxonomy): Eukaryota > Viridiplantae > Streptophyta > Pinopsida > Cupressales > Cupressaceae > Cryptomeria > Cryptomeria japonica. Next base: position 281,331,148 of record NC_081406.1, on the reverse strand, counting down.
TATGTCTGCACAAGTACATCGACTCACACACACCTAGACTATCAACAGATACTTTGATCAAGTATCTTCGGGTCTCGATAGGTAATCGATCATGGCAAACCTAGACTACAACAAGCATTTCTCATAATGACCTAGTCTCAATGGGGATGCTATGATTCACCACAACCATCCATCCCATGCCCACACTATCAATTGCTTAATCAATCCAACATAATCACAATGGACAATTACATCAATTATCGAAGTCTCAACGAGTATTTTGCTTCAGATACCTTGGCTTCATCGGGAAATTACATCAATTGCCTAAGTCACAATGGGTCAATTTGATTCACTTACTCAGACTTTATCTTGTCCAAGCAACCAACTGACATCAACTGCCACACTTTGACTCGATCGAGGCAATTTAACTGATTGCACTAGATTGTCCAACCAATTTTGATCAATTGTATAGTATCAATCAAAAGCACACACCACATTTGCACTGTATCTCTTGCATGACCTACGGGTACTCACTGGCTTCCCATTTATTCGATTTCTTCTATTCTTTCGCTGTTATTGCTACATTCTTCTCTTCTACATCCCCGCCAATTCACATTCTTTTTCGAGAGATCGCCCGATTTTTCAAAAAAAATCGACTCATCTCTCGAGGGGGCATACCACCCATTAAATTAACATTTATGGGGCATATTTCTTCACGCCTATTTTTCTTTCTTTGAAACGACGCGATAAACCGCACTGTCTCAAAGAGGGGCAAATATAGTCACATAAATATATCCATTTTAATTAAATGAATATTTGTTATTTATTTGATTAATAAATCCGCTAGCCAACAGTTAATTAAATTAACATTTAATTAATTCATCCTCAACCATTCTCCTATTAATTAAATAAATTATTCAATTAATTTTAATTAATTCATTAAACCAAATTCACAATCAATTAAATGAATAAATCCTATTTATTTAATTTAATCCCCTTTCCTCTTTTAAATAAATAAGTAAAATATTTATTTAAATCATTAAACTCCCCCCCACTTGAATTCTCCTACAAATGCAAGTTGCAACCACAAGTTGAAATAAATTAATTTTATTTTAATTTAAATCCTATTTTCCCTCACCCATCAAATCCACTTGCAATCCTAAATCCCCTTCTAGACCCTTCTAACCACTTTCTAACAATTCATAATTAGCCTAATCCATCCCCTAATTATTGTCACATTCCTAAGCAACTTGGAGTCACTTCTCAAAGCCTTCAAAGTCTTTGAAAAACATTTAATGATTTATGTGTTCAACAAGCTAACCCCTAAAATCTTCCAAACCACTAATGGCTCTTACATGACCATTAATGGCTCTTACATAACCATTTATGGTTAAATCCACTTGCTCCCATGGTTAGAGACTTTACCTCTAACTCAACCCTCCATTCAACCCATGGGTCTCTTCAAGCATTTATTGCTTTGACCATGGTTATCCTCACTAACTCTTGCACAAGAGTCTATCCATTAGATAAAGGCATTATTCTTTGAATAATGAATTTATTTACTCAACTCAATATTAACCTTACCTCCCAAGTTAATCCTCAAGTCATGTCAAGCATTTAAAGCTTATTCCCTCTCCTCTCAACCCATCTCTTGTTGACATTTGTCATCCTGGGATTGGATTGAAAGTCCTCACATGGATCTTAAAGCCCTTCAATCTTGACCCTTGTTGAGATTGCTCAATCTCAGCCATCCATTGCTCCATTTTACCTATAAATAGAGCTCATTTCTTCATAATCCAGATCTGAAAAATTTGTATGCATTTAACTTATAGTCAATTTTGGAGAACATTTTAGCCTAATCACTTATATCATCATTTTGGACTAAAATTAATCTTAGTTCATTTCATAAAATCTCATATTTAGCTTATTTTACACTTGCATAGCATAGTTTAAAGCATTTCAATCTTAAATCTCCATAAGACATCCATATTGCAAAAAGTGGCTAAGAGATACACTCATTTGGAAACCTGGAGAGGAGAGGAACAAGGGAGGAGGAGCTACAAGCATGGTGGAAGGCATTTGGAGACACCTTGTTGCATTTGTTTTCATTGTTAAATGCTCTATTTTGCTTATAGTGTCTCTCTTGATATACCCGTTTAGAATAATTTTTGGTTGTTAACACCAACCCTTGTTTCTTGTGTGTGTTGCCATACCACAGGTTTTCTAATCCTTTTTGCAGTGCATCACCTACTAATCCAATATGTAAGGAATGTCAATTAGGGAAGCAGACAAGAGATACTTTCAAAAGAAAATAGTATAGTTCTAATGGAATATTGGATCTTGTGCATACTAATTTGTGTGGTCCTTCTAGAGTGAGAATCTTTCAGGGTGATGAGTATTTCATGTTGTTGATAGACGACTATTGAAGGATGATGTGGGTTACTTTCTTAAGGGAGAAATTTGAAGCATTGGAGAAATTCAATATTTTCAAAGCTATGGTTGAGACTGAGACTGTATTAAAGCTGAAGTGTCTAAAATTTGACAGAGATGGTGAATTCACTTCCGGTGGGTTCAATGCATTTTGTGAAGAGCATGGGGTGAAGAGACAGTTGTCTGCTCCACATACCCCTTAACAGAATGGTGTTGTGGAGAGGAAGAATAGAACAATTCAGGAAGTGGATACAACGATGATGATTGAAGGAAATGTTTTGCATATCTATTGGAGAGAAGTTGTGAGTACTGCTATATACACTTTCAACCGAGTGCATATCAAAGGTGATACCAGTAAAACTTCTTATGAGTTGTGGTTTGGTCATGTTCCTATAGTTAGATATTTTAGAATTTTGGAAGCAAATGCTATATCAAAAGAGACGAAGATCTAGCGAAGTTTGATGCTAGATGTGATGAAGGAATTTTTCTTAGTTATTCTACTAAGAGCAAGGCCTACTGGTGTTATATTAAGAGATTGGGGAGGATAGTTGAAAGTGGTAATGTGAAAGTTGATGAAGGTAATGAGTATCAGCCTAGATGCTCCAGATATGATTCAAATGATCAGATTGTCAGTGCAGATAAAGGAAAGCAAGTGCAGACCCAAAATAAAATTCAGATTGCTCCGGAAAATCCTAAGAATGAAGGAGAAGGTACAAGTACTAGTGTAGAAGAAAGAGCTCAAGAGTTTGAAAATCAATAAAATCCTAAGACTCCCAGGTATGTGAGATTGAATCATTCAGAGAATCGAATCATAGGAGATAAGAATAGATGTGTGATGACTAGGAGAAGAATTGATGAAGAATACTGCTTGATTTCTAAGATTGAACCTAAGGATGTTAGTGAAGTTTACAAAGATGAAAATTGGGTTAAAGGAATGGTAGGAGAATTGAATCAAATTGAAAATAATAATAAATGGATTCTTGTTCCAAGACCTAAGGATAAAAATGTAATTGGAACAAAATGGGTCTTTTGGAATAAGTTGGATGAAAAAGGTGAAGTTGTTAGGAATAAAGCAAGACTTGTTCGTAAGGGATATTCTCAGATGGAAGGAATTGACTTTAAGGAGATTTTTGCTCTGGTAGATAGAATTGAAGTTGTTAGATTATTTCTTGCTTATGTTGCTTACAAAGATTTTTAATTTTATTAGATGGATGTCAAGTTAGTCTTTCTTAATGGTGAGCTGAAAGAGGAAGTTTGTATTGAGCAATTGGATGGATTTGTGTTGACAGATCAGAAAGATATGGTTTGCAAATTGAAGAAAGCATTGTATGGATTGAAGAAAGCCCCTAGAGCTTGGGTAAGCCAGATTGGATAAGTATTTGATGAAGCTTGGATTCAATAAAGGTACTACTGATAGTAATCTATACTTCAAGATTGATAATGATAACTTCTTAATTGTTGAAGTTTTTGTTGATGATATTATTTTGGGTGGAAATGATGGTTTGTGCAAGAAGTTTGTTGATGATATGCAAAATGAGTCTGAGACATCTATGATTGGTGAGATAGAATTCTTTTTGGGATTGCAAATTACTCAATTGGATAAAGGGATTTTTATATCTCAATCTAAGTATGAAGGAATTGTTGAAGAAGTTTGGTTTAGACGATTCGAATTCAATCAGTACACCTATGGTGACCAGATGTAAGTTGACAAAGGATGATGATTCTCCGAAAGCAAATCAAAATAGATATGGATCTATGATTGATGGTCTGTTATATTTGACTCAGACTAGACCAGATATTATGACTATTGTATGTCTTGTTGCTATATTTCAAGTTGATCCTAAGGAATCTCATGTTGTTGTAAAGATAATTTTCAAATATTTGAAAGGGATAGTTGATTTTGGTTATGTGGTATTCCAGAGATGATGACTTTACTTTGAGTGTTTTTAATGATGTTGATTGGTCAAGTGATGTTGATGATAGGAAAAGTACTAGTGGTGGTGCATTTTTCTTGGGTAAGAGATTGGTTTCATGGATGAGTAAGAAGTAGAATATTATTTCTTTATCTATTGTTGAATTTGAATACATTGTTTCTGCTAGCAATTGTACTTAGGTGGCGTGGATGAAGCACATGTTGAAGGATATCAAAGTTGTCTTTGATGAGCCTACTGCTATATACTATGATAATTCAAGTGCTATCAACATTTATAATAATCTGGTGCTGCATTCAAAGACTAAGCATATAAAGGTGAATGAGAAGGAAGTCAAATTGGAGTATGTATCTACAAAGTAACAGATTGTAAATATCTTCACGGTGCCTTTTCCTAAATATACTTTTGAGTATCTCAGAGAGAAGCTAGGGGTGATTGCCCCTCCTGATGAGAACTAAGATGCATAGAGTTGCATCAGTCTGGTGGACTTCACAGAGATATCTTGCACTCTAGATTGATGAGTGGTGGTTGCTACTTAGGGGGAATAGTTAGTGTTGTGGTTTAGATGTTCAGATTTGTTAGTTTTGGGGAAGAGAGTGTTTGGCTAAAGGGTGAGAGAATCATGATTTTCATATGTGCCTTTTGCATTGATGTCAAAGGGGGAGATAGTCATGTGAAAAAATATGTGGGAGAGAGCTTGTGTTGAGTTGTGTGTATGATCTCAAGGGGATATTGTTGAGAGTTATGAGGAGACTGTTGGTAGTTGATTTCTTTCTTTGCATTGATTGTTTTTCACATTCATATGTTGCCATCAATGCCAAAGGGGGAGATTGTTGGATATTGTTGAGATTTTTGTTGGAATGATGTGTTGTCATTAATGTCAACATATTCCTCTGTGTATTCCAGTGTTGTAGTCAGATTAGATGAGTTGGTTCAACTAGTGTGTTGTAGATGAGTTGTTGTGGATTAAAAGGTTTTGAGATAAGTATCTCTAGTTGATTCAACTAGCATTTTAGAGGTCCGCATGATAATTTGATCGAGTCATGAGATCCGGTATTGTGGTTGGTTTTTCAGTTGTTCAGTATTCTGGATTCTGCTCCGCATTGCTCCACATTACAATATCTTGGTTTGCGGAATTGGCAAAATGTTTGGTACATTCATATGTGTCCTCAAATCAGATGGTTCATGATTTAGAGGTTTGCAAGTGAATCTTTTAGGTTGATAGTCATTTCAGTGAGTGTTCTTGAGGTTCGGTATAATGATGATGGAGATTCTAATAAGTTGTGATGTTGCGGTTGTTGTTGTGATAATTCATGATGCTTGTGGATGTTTCTAGATGGTGTTCTATTCATGTTGATAGTCCACATTGATCGTTGTGTGCGTTAATGATAGTTTCATCTATGTGTTCATGTTATAAAGTGTTCTTGGCTGATCGGATGATTGTAGCATGTTGCAGATGTTCGTGGCATTCTTGGAGGTGTTGCATGTTCGAGGTGTTGATTTAGGTCCATACTATGTCTTAGCCAACATTATTTTGGTCTTCTTGTATTGTTGTAGCGTGTGTGGTTATATTCTTTTATAAATATAGGCTGATGATTTGTATAAATATATGTAATAATCATATGGGAGATGTATCTGTGTAGTATCTACAAGAGTAGTGTACAAACAAGTGTTTTGATCCTTCAGAAGTGTGAAGAAGTGTGGCAGAGAAGATCAGACTGTGTTCTTAACCGGAACTATAACTAGGCATGAGGAGATGCTCTTTTATCAGTTCATGATCTTTCGGATGTAATCCGAATGATTTTGTAAGATAGTGAGTCTTCCTTAGAGTTGTATCCCTTCTTATTTTGTGTTTTGAGCAGTGAGCTCTAGGCAGTGTGCCTAAATGCATGTACATTCCCCATTGTAATATTTCATATACTTCTAACATGGTATTATCTCATTATGGGTAGGTTCCCACTGTGGTTTTTTCCATTTAACTAGTTTTTCCACGTCAAAAATCTTGGTGTTATGTGTGTTATTGATGTGGTGTCGATTTATGCTTTCATTGCTAATTATCAGATTTGAGATTGTATTTGAGTTGTGTAAAGTTTGTGAGCAAACTGATTCACCCCTTCTCTTTGTTTGTTGCATTGTTGCCAATAGTATGTATGTATGTACAAACACACACACACACACACACACACACACACACACACACACACACATACATATACATATATATACACACATGCACGCGCACACACACATATACATATACATATATATACACACATGCACGCGCACACACACATACATATACATACACACACACACACATACACACACACACACACATACATATACATATATGTGTGTGTATGTATATATATAGACACACACACACACACACATATATATATACATACACACACACACACACACACATATATATATATACATATATATATACACATACATACATACACAACACACACAAACATGTATACACACACACACAAATACTCATCATGTTCCCAAAGTTTTTGGATCTAAAGAAGAGCACATGAAAACAAAGAGAAAATAAATATTCGAGTCAACATGGAAGAAGGCCTAAGTGCCCCCAATGCTTTGCATTATCCTCAAATGTAAAAAATCAATAGATGACAAAAAGAAGAATGATGAGAAAAATAAATGAAGTACATGCCAAATATTATCCCCTGTATCCAAGTACCTACGGAGTAACTTGGGTCCTTTAGGAGAGCATAAACATATATAAACAAATATGGGGAACTCATTAATGGGTTTCAAAGGGTTAACCTTGTCAACAATTAGAGAGGGTTACTAATTGGCGACCACCGTATATGGGGTGGATCAAAATCAATTTTGATGGTGATGCTCATGGAAATCTTGGACTATCAAGGACAAGTATTGTTGTGAAGGAAAGCAATGGTTTAGTGATGGCCAAATGTAAATAGCGGATTGAAGCAAGATCCAACAATGAAGCCAAAATAAAAGGGGCTCTTTTGGCGGTTCAATTGGCTGGGAGGTTAGGTGTGGAGAAATTACATATGGAAGGGGACTCCTAGATTATCACACATTCTATTATCAAAGACAAAGCTCAAAATTGGAAAATAGATAGAGAGATAAAATGCATCAAAAATCTCCTAGCATATTTTTGAAATTTCAAAGTGTCTCGTGTGTTTAGGGAGGGTAATCAGGATGTCAATTCTTGTGCCAACCAAGCTTTTGATTTACATGTTTGCGATCTTCTTGGTTAATAGATTTGTCTCTTACACTTTCTAATTCTTTGACTTCTGCATGCCCATAATCAAAGACAAAAATACACCAATAGCTGGATAATTGCTTAAATAGTTAACCTCTATATATGGGTACAACTCCCCAAGAATGATTTTCAATCAGCTTAAATTAGAACAATTCTCATGTGCACTTTTTACGGGAAAGTATTAAAGACATTTAAGCATTCATATGTCAACACAAAATGAACATTGCAATATTTTAAAGTATAGATTTCTTCTTAAAGCTCACAGGCTTTCATTTTTCTAATCAGCAAGATAGACAATTTCGAAAAGTTTTCTTTTCAGACATTCATATACATTGCATTTGAAAGATCGTAAGTTTCACAATTGAATTGAATCCTCACTGAGACTCACATTACAATTCATAAACACACGGTTTTATATAATGGAAAATGTTGCAGCTTTATTCACAGACAAAATTGCCTTTCTTTTTCAGAGTACATAATATTGCTAAAAAGGAAGATAAAGCTATTCTATTCTATCTTAACCAAAAATTCTCGGACCTTTGACAAGGTTTGCAATTAAGTATATATAGTTGCCAAGCTATGATAGTTTGTTACATTTGAACCAGAGTAAAAGATTAACTCTTCATGAGAGTTAAAGAAGTTTATCTTAAAAACTGAAAAACAACAACTGAATATGGAAAGCGGCATAAGCCGCGAGCAACAGTGATATAATCAAGCTCCTGCCGATGACATGGTCTCCACCTATTTGTCCAGCGACAAAGGGGTGCTTTGAATGTTTCACAACTCCAAGTGAGCTGAGAAGAAGTTAAGAATAAGTTGATAGTGTGGAAGACCGATATGTAGAATTCGTTGCTTCCACTCTTTTTTCTTTTTGCTTACCTTCACGACCTTACCCTTATGCATCTCAAGATGATTGAAGCAAACCACTAACATGGATTCAATTCTTGCAATCTTCGAGAAATCCTCTATGGTCAAGGACTTTGCTTCTTGGATTTGTTGTACTCGATCTTTGAAAGCTTGGATCATATCAGATGAGTCCTCAAGCGTCTGCTTATCCTCTTTTAGGAGTTGAAGATCTATGAATTTCATGTCTTTCTGCATAGTATTAATCATTTCATTTGATCACATTGAAGGTTCTAGCCTGAATGTTATCATCCCCTTTCTTATCCCAATCAACCTCTGGAATAGGTTGCCCCTGTATTTTCTCTTCAAACTTAGGATCAACAACTTCCTCACCTTCATCTTCTTGCACATCAGAAACATTCATGGACAAACCCATGGTCACAATTTGTTGAACCGTGAACCTCAACCACAATATTCTTCTAACTTCAAATTCATCACTAAAATTTTCCCAATAATCTTCCAGTTGAGGTTCATGACAAAAGCCATCATCAACATTTAAGTTCTCTACAACAAACCTCTGACTGTCAAATTTATATCTAACAACATATAACTGTAGATTGAACTTCTTGAATTCAAGTTCAAGGTTCAAGGCATCTGAAATTGATCTACAACTATACTATCCAAGCTCTACTAGAGAGCCCACCCTATACTTTCCTCCGCTTCTCTTATCAATATAAACTAGTTGTCGACTGACTTCAATTAAAACATATCTGGGTAACCTGAAAGGTTCACCCTGAAAACCACCAACTCTAATTTATGTAAACTGAGCAAATTGGATAAAGAAACTACCATAAATACAAATAAATTCCATTGCTTTTGTCGACAATCTCCTATTTGTATTACCCTACAACTCATGAACTAATCTTCCTGCGAAAATGTCATTCCATCTCATGAAGTTTTCTACATATCTTTGCTCCTGCAGGTGAGGATAGTATTCATATACTCTTATTCCATCAATCTAGGGTTCATGATGTAGGCCATTCCAATCTCAAGTACAAGCAAGCATATAAAATAAATAAGAAGACATATAGAAACCACTCATTACCGTAAACTTATTTAAACTCTCATGCAATCTCTCTGCTACAACCTATCCCCAATCTAGGTAGGTGCTTCTGTTCAACATGACTTGGATGTAGAAATACATCCAGTCTTCCCAGTAAAAGGCATGGGCATTTCCTTTCAATCTATTCAACAGAACAACAATGCCCCGTACCTCTGTTATTAAGTGCTCTCTAGTAAGTGGCCTTGGTAATCTGAAACCTCCCTTTTGAATCTTCAATAACCAATTCCTGGCAATCACACTTTTATAAGTACTCTTCTTCTCAAAAAAGAAGGAGTATGAAGTGCCAATAGTCCAGTCTTCATATGGCTCCTTATGAGGTATGCCCATAGCTGCCATTACAGTCTCCCTGTCTATCTTCAACAACACTTCACCATGAATGTCCATGATACATCTATGCTTTGCATCGTACCGGTTCATACATCCAAAACTAGCTTCGGGCATGGTGCAATGACGAGAAATGCAACACCCTCAACCAAACCACTCCACACAATCTTCTCCATCATAGAATTTTGGGCTGGATTCTTAACTCTCTCAAGAAAATTAAAGAGGTCTTCCCATGCTAATGAAGTATCCCCCATTTCTGGAAGCAAACTAACTAAGCAAGAAGTGCGGCCCAATTTTGGTAGAGTTGGCCTCATAATGGCCCCTCTCATTTTAATCAAACAATTTTAGCAGTGAAATGAATTCTTCTACACAACAAAGGGGAACAAACAAAAACTAGCTTCTAGAACAAGTAAATACAACAAAAGAGAGAATGATTGAAACTAACCTGATCTCGACAACAAATTCTCATAAACCTTTGAAATGCAGATACAATACCTCCAATTTTCCTCGCTTGCACGACTACTGAAAGGTACTAGAAGAACTGCTAGCTTTTGTAACAAAAATGGACAAAATCACACTTAAATACTAGCTAGCTGTTCTAATTAAGTAATCTCGTATGAGTTGACACTTGATTTGATGTATAACCGACATGCATTTAATTTTGGGTCATTCCATCACATAACACATGAATTATCATGATTGCTTGCCATAATTAGAAACTAACATTTCGAACTTCCCAGAATATTCTCCTTTCCCGCCACCATTTTCCCTCCATGTTGCACACATCATTTTCTTAATGAAGTCTCAGACTATAAATTTCAAACTCGAACCTTGAACCAGGAACCGAAAGGTTCAAAGGTTCAAGTTCAATATTGAGAAATAACAAAGAGCAGCACATAAAACAGTCTACGCGACAAAACAAAGGACAATAAACGAGCCAATACATAACCAACACATGATCAACTTTGAACTTTGAACCTTGAACCAAGAACCAAAAGGTTCAAAGGTTCAAGTTCAATACAACTTTCAACAAAGCGCTTATTTTTCCATAAAACAAAGTTGCAAAGAAAATTCTTTAAAGCGCGCTATGAACTTTGAACTTAGAAAAAGGTTCAATGACTCGGGTTCAAATGGAAGAAATACATGACCGAAGAGAAAATAAACATCAAAGGGCGACCTTCGAATTGAAATTTTAATGAAAGCAGGGAGGAACTAACAGATCTCATCTTAGATATTTATCTCCCCAATGGTAATATTTCAGATTGATTTGAAGATAGATATGGGTGGGTCGACTTTTAGCAGTGGGTGGTGTTGGTAATTGGAGATAATGAATGGGTGCTAAATGAAGTAAATTGTTAACCAAGATCATTTATTGTTTGTAATAATAAATTCAATGACATATTTCTAAGGGCATGCAGAGTGATGGGGATCTTCTCCAAATCCCTTATTTATATGGTGGATAAGAATTGTTTGTTTTGAATGGACAAGGTGGTGGTGTTTCTTCATTAAACTATACCAGCTGCAAGTTGTATCAAGGCGTAGTTATTAACAATTTGCACTAGTCACCTTTTGAATTACTAAGTGCATTAAAGGCATCTTAGTAATTCTGGAGTCTTCGATTTGGGTGCCTTTGGTGTATGAAGCAAGCCAAAAGACTTTGATTCAAGTTGTAGAAGGAGAGAGGGTGTATCATTCATCATTTTCCTACTGCTAGTATCAAGATACACTTTAGTGAATCACATTCGTCACTAGATAATGGAACCAAACTTCTCCCTACAAACAGTGAGACCTATGGTGGAATTTTGGGGTCAAATCTCTGATGAAAGACTAACAAATGTTTTCAAATTTGATGATAAGGATTTCCTCAACTGGGAAAAGATTTTTTGGGGGAGGAATACCTGAGGGCTCACTTCAAATATCTCACCAATGTCGATGTTGCTTCCATGTTTTGTGGCATGGTGCTTTGAGCTGGAAAACAAAGAAAAGACGAGGTGGATAGTTAGCAGTTGTGCAAGAGAATAATGGTGTAGAGGACTTGAAAGTTTTATGAGGATGATGCATGACAGGAAGGGCTTCATCTTTCTTGACAATCCTTGGCTTCATGTTGGTGAATTCCATCCTTCTCTATGCCCCCATCTCATATGGAGCACAAACTATAATAAAGGGGTTTATCGGGCCTCTTCACAAATCAAGATGCATGGTATTAAGGAATATTTGATGGCTCATAAATGACAGGAGGTTCAACGGGAGCTGGAGAAGTGGGGTCCCTATGAAATGAGGTCTTCACAATCGATAATGGCTTCCTCATTGAGATGGAAGTGAGGTCATCCACACAGCTTGAAGAAGAGGAAGGTAAGGAGAAAATTGTGGATAGGGTTCCCACCAGAGCACATTGCAGTGGATGGTGGAAGGGTTGCGAGTAGTAAAGGCAAGGAAATAGTTATTGCGGCTTAGTAGTGACTTGGGATTATGTTTTGTTATGAAATCTTTAGCTATTGATTTTGATATTTTGTATTATCGTGTAAATGATTATCATTAGCTTAAGGTGGTTGTTTGGGTAGTGGGTGATGGAGTTAATTTGAGTAAGGGGGATTTGATCTTTTTACAATTTACTAGGAATTTTTTCGTAAGGATGATTTGGACATTGAATTTTGTTTTTAAAGAAAATGTAATTTTTTTGAAATATTAATAAAAGAAACCTTAACCGATCAAAAAAAGAAGTACGGGGGAGCATAACACAACAAATACACTCCAATAAAGAAATGAAGAGGTGTTGCTCTTGTGATCTTCCACAATCAAATCATTGTCCTCCCAATCTTGATCAAAACAAGAGGGAGGATGAGCTTGAAGAGGCATGACAACATAAGCAGTACTAGACATCTTACCTGCAACAAGAGATAAGGATGAGGCTTCCTTGACATTCTTATCCAAAAACTCTTGTGATCCAAGAGTAAATGATCTTGTGAAGATAGTTGACAATGTTGGAATATCCTCTAAAGAGTCAAACACACACTTCTCTAAAGAGGAAGAATATTAATCAACTAAAGGTTATATAATAGGAGTTGTATCATCAACCTCTGGAAGAGGGGTAGTGAGAATATTTGAACACTCCTTAACTACTAGAATAGAAGTAGAAAAATAAGTTGCACAAGCCATCTTGTTGTGACAAATATAAGGAATAGGGTCCTGCTCAAACTTACGCTTAGGAAGTTGAGATGACACATTTACATGAACCATGGTAGGTTCGAAGACCTCAATAAAGTTGTGATGGAGATGCGTAGAAGAAATTAGAGGACTATACATGGCCATGCTAGACACAACCTACATATGAAGCATGTCTATGAGTTTGGAAAACAAACATACATCAATAAGAGAGGTAATATGAGGCAACTCTAGGGAAGGAGCAATGAGCACTTGCACCCTCTTAGTGTGAGGATCATTGACACTTTCTAAGGAAGCTATAAGAAAAATAGGAGCATAGACAAGAGCAAAGATAGCAGGAGAAACAAAAACTAGAACAAGAATAAAAGAAAGAGGAGGAGCATATACTGAAGATCCACTTTTAGTTTTAAATGTAGCCTCACATTCTTGAGCCATCACTCATTGACGATAATTATGCTCACATGCAAGTTGGTTCAAACATAAATGGGATCCAAGAATACAATCTTTAGAAGACTCTATAGCATCATGTTTCACAGGCAGAGTTGTATGCATTGTTGTTGATAGAAGAAAAGGTTCAATCAACAAATTAGAAGGTGTTACAAAAACATGAATCATAGAGTCAACCACAAACACCTTTCCTCTTTTTTACCTTTGGAGCAGTTAGAGGGATAGGAGGATCCCTTGAAGGTTGAGATTTAGATACTAGATGTGAAGGGAAAGCACATAGTACACTTACCCTTGCCATATATAGTAGGGTGAGGGTTATATGGATGGACAAGGATCTTGAAAGTACATGATTTAGAGTTCAACAATATAGGTACCTTTCCTTGTATTGTGCTATGCATGGTTGAAGGAATAAGAGGTGCCATAAAAGGTGGTAATATTTTAGGAGAATGAGGGGGTCTTCTCTAAAGAATGAGATTGTCCTTAACTCTTGATGAGGAAGGAAGAAAAGACAAAGCACACTATCGTGCAGGAATAGACTAATAAGGAATAACAAAACATGGAGAAGTTAGAGAAAAATTACACTGGATTGACTTAGATGCCAATTTCCCAATTTTGTACTTGTAATATGCCTTGTATAACACATCACAACAGGGCAGCATGGGTCCAATCAGAATGAGCCATACATGATGAATATAAAAGCCCCCATGTGACATGAATGGTTTATATCTAGTATTTTAGATAGTTTGCACCATGCCCTTATGAGGTAACTTTAAACATTTGTGAATAACACAGGGAACCATATCCATAGAAATTAGCTATGGAATGCCGAATTTCTCTTAGAATAGGTTAGACTCTAGAATGACCGTGCACATGTAGTAGAAATTGCCTTGGCTACCACAAGTATCAACAAGGTGGTAGATCCAATAGGAGGAACAAAAATACCATCATGCATATGAATGGTGGTCTTCGAGTCGACGTATCTTGCCTTCTATATCCTATTGATGAAGATGTTCTCCTCTGTGATCATGTTGACTTTGTAAGAGGGATCAAACATAACAGTCATAATGACATTACCATTGATCTTAGAAGGAACATAAACAGGAAAGGGTTCTCCACAATATGACAAGTCATTAACTGTGAATGATATGTCAGGAATTTTGACCTTTTGAATCGGGGGAGAGATCAAAATTATAGTCACCATTTTAATGTACAAACAATCAGTTGGTGGAGGAGAAGATGAAGTTAGAAGAATGTGGAGGAAAAAGATATGTGTAGATCTATAACTCACTATTGGCCTTATCGATAGACTTATTAGAACTCTATTTATTATCAACAACTCAGATAATACCATTGTCGATTTGGTCTTGGATGATATGTCCTAGACGCATGCAACGACCAATTTCATGTCTTGGCACACAATGATTTCGATGCATCATACTAATGAGGGTGTGGTCTATTGTTAGGGAGTGGTTTAATCTCTAGAAGGGTAGCAAGGTTATCTTTGAGCGGATTGTGTAACATACTTGAATATGAGTTGGATATAGTTTTGTGAACACCTAATCATGTTGATGTCCCTATGTGTTCTTCTCAATTGCTTGAAGATAGTTATTAAATTTGTGATTGCTTTATTTTTCTTGGACCCTCCAAAAGAGGATGCAACTCCAAAGTAATCAACATGAAAATTTAAAGAATAAGCTCCAAATCGAGCCAACGTGTGTTGATAGTCTTTGAGTGTAGTAGATGAATTGGAGAAGGAAGGATATTTAAGCATATAATTTTTTTTCACTAAAGTACTAGTTGTAAATTATCAATGAACATACTCTAGAGATCATTATTAGGGAGGGTATAAGGGATCTTGGAAGAGATGGACTGATAACACAAAATAAAATCAATAATTTTCATGTTTTATTGTTTCTTACAATGAACAAGGTCAACTATAGTGGCCTTGCTACCAATATTCACTTGAAACCTTTGGAGAAACTCATATATCCACTAATTGAAAGAATAGATAGAATTATCTTTCAAGGAGAAATACCATTCTAGTGTGGTCCCCTTAAGAGATCAGGAGAATAGCTTAGCTATAAAATGATGCTGATAATGAAATCGTTGTAGAGTGTAGTGAAAGAATTGATATGTAGTTGCAGGTCACCGTCACCATTGAATTTATCAAACTTTGGGATCTCAACCTTGTTGACAATTGACACTCATCCGATGGATTCTAATGCATGGATAATGGATCAGGGTTGTAATTGATGGAAAATCTCCTTGGAAATTATATCTGGTAGTCATGGTTCTTGGTAACCGGTAGAGGAAGTGATTTGGTAATCTATCTTTGGTATTTCAAGATAAGCATAGCACTTTTGGTCCGTAATCTTTGAGGTGATTGTGGTGGTTAGATTCATGCATGAGATGATAGGGTCGACATATAAAAATCATTTGGACATAATTTGGTTAATCCGCATATGTTTTTTTGTGATTCGATCTAAGCTGACATTTGGTTACACACTACATTGCACATTGTGCTTGGTCGACTTAATGAATGTCTTATTTTGTGATTGCGGATATATATGACTGATATAGAAGATCTTTTTGGATGATGGTATGAACGAGTTTTGTTCGAGAAATTTTTTGGTGCAGTTTCACGTGCACATTCTTGATCCGGTAGCTGACTAAGAAGCAGAATAGAGCATAGTAGCAAAGGTGTTAGAGTCATATTTTTTGCACTTAACCAAAACTCATCCAAACATTGTTTGATTCTATTTTGGAGTTTAACAATTTTAGTTATCATTGTAATTGATATGTAAGTCAGTGAGACTTCCATATTGTAATTGAACCTTTGGTTCTAGGCAGTGTGCCTGAATGCATATGCATTCCCCTTATGTAATATTTATGTGCGCCTGATCATAGTATATGAATATTGTGGGTTCCAATCCCATCGTGGTTTTTACCTTTTTGGGTTTCCATGTAAAAATCTTGGTGTTATGATTTTGTGGTTGATTATCTTGTGCTTCTGCATTTTAATTTCTTTCATTTTCTTCCGGTGGTCTGAGAATAAGTTTAGAAGTTTATTTATTGATATAACGCTGATTCACCCCCCCCTCTTAGTGTTCCTTGATTCCAACAATTGGTATATTGGTATCAAAGCCTAGATTCTCTAAGGAAGCCTAATCACTTGAGGAAGGTCCCAGAGATTGAATCAGTGGATTCCGGTTTGCAGAGACAACTTTGTGTGGCACTTGAGGATCTTGATGCAACAAGAAATGAAATAAGTCCCTTAAAGAGAAACTTGAATGCAGTTGAAGAATTCATTAATGATTTGAAATATCAAGTTAATACTTCAAGAGACAAGAGGAAAGAGCTGATGGAAAAGATGAAGGAGAAAGAAAATCAGGACAAAGTCGATGAATGTGATAAACTTGCTAGAGAGAATGTTGTATTGAAGAATGAGATGCAATCCATTGCGATGAAGCTCATTAAGGAGATTGAAGACCGGAAGAAGAATGAAGAAATTTTGACTCAATCATTGAAGAATAGATTAGACAAATGCTTCAGGACCACCTATGAGAATGATCAGTTGAAGCTTTAGTTGACACAATCAAGGAATAATGGTCAAGAACTTGAGAGGCAAATTGTTTCCCTAAGAGATGAACTTGCTACTACAAATGAATACAAAGAAAAATTCAATGCTAGCTCTGCAAGGCTTGATGAGATGTCGGAAAGTCAAAGACATGGAAAAGACATGAGAGGACTTGGATTTGAGAAAGGAGAATCCTTCGGATTTGGACAAAGCAATGCAAAGCCTAATCATAAGAAGAGCATGAATCCTCTGGTAAGACAACCTAATGCCCATAAATTCAATGGTAGATGTTTTACTTGCAATAAATTTGGTCATATGACAAATCAATGTAGAAGTAGGATGAATAATGGAATGAGCAATATGAACAATGGTCCTACTTTTACCAGTTAGTGTTTCATATGCAATAATTTTGGTCACAAGTCAAACATGTGCAGAGTAGTAATGAACAATTTTTAGAACAAGAGATGTTATGTTTGTAGGATGTTTGGACATATCTCTAATCAATGCAAGATGAGACCAAATCAGATGAATTTCAGACCTATGCAGAGAAATGTTGTCTGTCCTGCATGCAACAAAATCGGTCACATTGCAAAATTCTGCAGAAGCAAGAACAATGCTCCAGTAAACAAAGGGAAATCAGATGAGAAAGGGAAGGCAAAGGCAGAAGGGATCTGAAACAAGCATGAGAAGATGTGGGTTAGAAAAGATGAATCTAAGGCAGATAGTGGATTTGCACTTAAATCCAGTATAGGATATTCATCCTATAACTAAGCGTTTGACCTTAGGGGGTGAGATCTTCATGCCCAATCTTGCAGAACCCCCTGGAGAGATTTGTGATCGATCAAGGTTGATTGCAGATGCTTGGAGATGATTATCCAAAATTCACCATACTGGTTTTGGAATATGGTGAAATGGATTATGTTGAACAGGACATCCGGTTGAACTTTACAGTTGCATTTATTTCAACTTAAAGTTAGGGTTTTCTAAGTTAAAAATGGCGAAATGTGAATCATTTCTCACATTGAGAATGAAGAGTTGAGACTGCAAAGCGAGGCAAACCAGTTTCCAAGGTGATCAAAAGGCTTGAATTCATCCAACAAGGAGTTCTTGTACATCTGACAAAAGGAAAAGGTATTACCGAAGCGTTTAAACCCTAAATTTCTCAAAATGACGCCTTCTTCAATTGATACACCTTTGGTAGTGGAAGTTTTTGAGCGAGCAAGGCCGCAATTCAAAAGACACCCATTTAAGTCTGTTGAGGATGATCCCAATGGTGCTTTTTTGTCTGTTCCCTACAGATTTTTGCATGTTGATGATGTTAGAGAATGCATTCACTGTTCAATTGAGGAAACCGAAAATAAAGACATCTTAACCCTCTACACTGACCACATATGAATGAAGTTGGAAATCCCAAATCAGAAAATGCACAGTTGTAGAGGAAGGGTTTCACACAGTTTGTCCACTTCCCGACATTCGATGAGAATGAATGGGTAAGATACATTCTGAGTTGTGTCCACGATGAATTCATATGGTTGGACATACCCTACAAGATAACCAAGCAGGCAATCCATGCAATTACAAGCCCGAATCGAATCGACAGAAAACATAATTTGAGGAAGGTGACAAACCCAACTGTCATAAATCTAACCAGTGCTAAATTTGACAGCACATCAATGACAATTGATGATATCTTGGAGCATGATGTTATATTTGCATCAATGATTATTAGATACAAAGTTTATCAATCTAGAAGATTGAATTTTGTCTCCAATTTAACAATATATGCGGCCTATCAGATGGTAAAAGAGGACATGCAGTATGATTTGTGCACAATTCTTCTCGAAGAGCTCCTGAGAAATTTAAATAAAAACAAAACATACAAGAAGAATGTCTTCAAATTCGGTTCACTAATTGTTTTTCTAGCATTGTACTTCATGAATGAAATCCTCGGAATAGGCAGAGTCCAATGGGCATATGACTTACTAGTAGCAACTCAGATCAAACAAGGTTTGCAGAGATTGGGAAATAGAGAGAATCAGACAACTTCCCTGTGAAGCTTCTTCAAAACCTTCCAAGGTAGAATGAAGAATAGAGTAAGAATCCCTAAGGGAGTGATAGACAAATATGCAAACACTATCTGCTTCATGGTCGACAAGGAGCAATGCCATATGGAGGCAATAGAGCCTAGGACAATATGGATAATGCCGAAGGGTTATGAGGTTGATGCTCAAACTCTTGAAGGATATGCTCAACATCTTTTGAGCAAACCGGTTGACCCTTCTAAAGAGAAATTTGGCACATTCAAATAAAATGATATGGAGTTACACAAGAAGTTCACTCAGTCGGAAAGGAAGAGAAAAGTAACAAAAATGGTTGAGGCTGTAGCAGAACAGATGGGATTTACCAAAGAAGCTATTAAGAAGGCTAAGGAGAAAGCAGAGATGGAATCAAAGAGCCTAATACTGAATTGTTTCCCTCCCAGTCAAACCCTAAGGAGACTGTCTTCCCCTACTTTGGTAAAGTCATCAACAACTCAAAGATCATCTAGCAAAGGAGTGTTGAAGAAAAAGGAGAAACCAAAAATAACCTATGTAGTTGTATCTCCTGTTGCATCTAAGACTAAGTCAAATGAGGAAGCAAAGAAAGAAAAGAAGAAAGGAGAATTTGTCAGAGTGATTGGGAAACCATAGTTCAATGGTGGTCAACTGAGTAAGAAAACACAATCAGAACCCTCTCTAACCGGCAAACCTAAAAGAGGAAGAAGGTTAAGGATGAAGTTTGATAAGGATCTTGAATCCAACAAGGTGGAAGGTAAATATACCTTTATTCCTCCATTAACTGCAAAAGAATTGATTGATGAAATAGTTAAGGATGGTAATCTCAAGAATATCAGTGCATACTATGATAATTTTAATGAAAAAGATCAAAGGGAAGTTGAGGAAGTTGTTGTACTACATTTGCATAACTTCAGCAAATCATTAATCGAGTTAGAACGCAATATTTCAAAATATTTGTATAATATTATTGATGCTATAAGGCTAACTGCAAGAAGATTAGATAAAGAAATGAAAGAACGTGAATTGATAAATATCAGTGCTTACATTTCTCAAGAAGAAGTTGACAGACTCATGGAGCCAGCCAATAAGAAAGAATTTAGAAGCAAAAATAGAGTAAACAGGCTCATGGTTGGCAGGGTAGAGGAAATAAGAAAAGAAACTAAAAAATATGGAAAAGGTTCCCCAAGAAAAATCGGGTGCCATCAAATGATGATGAATCAAAAAAAGAAAATACTTCTGATCCGGTAGACAAGGCCAATACAACCCTTGATGCAGGAGGTAGTCAAAATCCTTTGGTTGTCCACCCAGAGATGGTGAATAAGGTTGAAGAGGCCAAAGAGACACCTAAAGATGCTACTGCATCAAGTGGTGACATCGGTGCACAAGAAAAGGATAAAGAAGAAGTTCTTACTGAGCGGGAACATGATGCAAGAAAAAGAGAAGCAGAGAAGGACAAAGCATAGGATAAGGAAGAAGAGGTCGATAGGGGAAAGCAGAAAACTGACAATGTCCTAGTAATCATGGTAATTGACACTCCAGAGGACAAAGGGAAAAGAGTTATCCCGCAAATCTCTATTAATTTTGATAAACCACTTGACATTGGACAAATGTCTCTGACCAAAAGGTTGATGGTTGTTGCAAGAGTCTAGGCTCAAGCTAGTCAAGACTTGGTCAAATATGAGAGTAAGGATAAGAAGCCGATTGAGATGTCTATGAGTCTTTTGCAAAATGTGGTACTAGAACTACAACTAGATCCAAATTCCAAACCCTCTAACAAGCTCTTACAGTTAATCAATAACATCAATACCAATTTTGAATCATTGGAAAATGCAACCAACAAGAAAGTATTGGACATATTTAAGGAGGTGCGTATACAGACATTCTAGAGGATGATTGAAGATGACAAAGTTAGGTTGAAAAAAGGACTGCATACTATCTATGAGGCATTGAGTGAAGGAGGGAAGATATACAAGTCATGCCTTATACTTCCCAAATTCACCTCAGATATAGATAAGAAGATCAGTACTTTCCAAGGCAAGCTTGTCAGTATATCTCAGTCGTTTGGTTCCAATGTTGCCCTTGCCAGTAGTATAGAATGTCAGGTGATGGCTCTAAATGATCAAATATCGAGCCTAAACTCAAAAAAGGATAGGATTCTGAGGTGGGTCAATGAGCTCCATAACCTTATTGCTCCCTGGATGGACACCATGCTGAGCAATAAAATTGATTGCTTGAAGACAATGGCTCAACCAGTTATGTTCGAATTTTAAGATGTAGAGATTTATGCCTATGTTTTCAATGCCTTCATTACAATTTTGGACAACTTGAAGAATGGGTGGGATTCCCACTTAGGATTTTTTAATACCATTTTTGTAGATATCTTCAAGTGTGTACAGAGTATCCGGTATATACCCCTGTATATAAGTTTTTGTTCAACACCCCAATTTTGGCATTGTTGTCAAAGGGGGAGAGTAGAGTGAAAAATGTACATAATGATACAAGTTTTTGAGTTTTTGATCTAAGAGGGAGCCTTATAAATTTTGATTCGGCGTACAGGTTTCAACACTTAGTCATTTTTCACGAGTGTTGCCATCAATGCCAAAGGGGGAGATTGTTGGTAATTGATACTCATTTGGTGGATTCTAAAGCATGGATAATGGATTATGGTTGTCATTGATGGAAACTCTCATTGGAAATCCTATCCAGTAGTCATGGTTCTTGGTAACCGGTAGAGGAAGTGTTCTGGTAATCTATCTTCGATATATCAGGATAAGCAGAGCAGTTTTGGTCCAAAATATTTGTGGTGATTGTGGGGATTAGATTCGTGCATGGGATGATAGGGCCGACATATAGAAATCATTTGGATATTATTTGGTTAATCCGCATATGTTTTTTTGTGATCCGGTCTAAGACGACACTCGATTACATGCTACATTGCACATTGTGCTTGGCTAACTTAATGAATGACTTATTTTGTGATTGTGGATATATATGACTGATATAGAAGATCTTTTTGGATGATGGTATGAGCGAGTTGTGATTGAGAAACCTTTTTGGCATGGTTTCACGTGCGCATTCTTGATCCAGTAGCTGACTGAGAAACCAGAACGGAGCAGAGTAGAAAAGGTGTTACAGTCAGACTTTCTGTACCTAACTGGAACTCATCCAGGCATTGTTTGATGCTATTTTGGAGTTCACCAATTGTAGTTAACATTTTAATTGATTTGTAAGTCAGTGAGACTTACATATTGTAATTGAACCTTTGGTTCTAGGCAGTGTGCCCGAATGCATGTGCATTCCCCTTTTGTAATATTTATGTACTCCTGATCATAGTATATAAATATTGTGGGTTCCAATCCCATCGTGGTTTTTCCCTTTCCGGGTTTCCACATAAAAAATCTTCGTATTATGATTTTGTGGCTGATTATCTTGTGTTTCTGCATTTTAATTTCTTGCATTTTCTTTTGGTGGTCTGAGAATAAGTTTAAAAGTTTATTTTCCGGTATAACACTGATTCACCCCCCCTCTTAGTGTTCCTTGATTCCAACAAACTCTTTGGGGTAGGGGAGCATTTAGGATACAAATAACAAGAAGGTTGCAACAAGAATATGGAGCAAGCAAGGATTGAGTGATATCATTGGTGAGATTAGTGAGCTATGATTGCAATTGCCCCATATTTGCAATATGATGTTTAGGAGAGTCCAAGGGGTTGAGCTTAACTGGTTAAAACACTGAGTTCTCACTATGGAGACCCAAGTTCAATTCCCAATAGGGACATCTAAAGTGGAATTGTAAGTTGTGACTCTTGGCCTTCCATAATGGGGAAGGTCATGGGTCAATCTGATCAAACATAATAACAATAATAATAATAATAATAATTCAAAAAATAGTGGCTTCAGCCTATTACCTAACAAAAAAAATAATAAAAATATGATGTTTAGGATTGTATTATTAGGTGGAGAAGTTGGAGGTAGATTACCTAGGCCAACAAAAAATTACATCAAGCAAAATAAACATTATCCATAGCAATATTAATTGAAACAACATGAACAATGGAGGTAGCAACAACAAAATTGAGAGGTGGAGGAATGTTATACCCCAAGGAATTTTGTGAAACATTGATACTAGGGGTGATGGGACTCATAGATACATTAGGTCCATAATATAGAATATTTGCAATGGGATTACTATCAACCATGTGTGTCAACACCCCAGGAATTTTGACACCTAATTAGGGACCAATGATGTCTGAATGTGTATCCTGAGGAGGGCAGAACAAGTTTGAATAATATGACATGTGCACTTCCACTATACTTGTTAAAGTTTTGAGAAACTCCAACCCTTTACTATATGAGATAAGCATCTCTCCCAGATTATAAACAATAGAAGCTAAATTAGGAATAATATTTTCTCAATTAAGAAACCCCTTAAAGTCCCTCAAGTTATCCTCAAGGGATTGAATATGATCGAAGTTGACTCTAAGAGCTTTCTCGTGACCAGGTGTGGGAAGAGATCTAGGAGGAATTTTGTTTTGAGAGCCAGGTTGAGAGTTTGATGTAAAAGAATTCCCTAAGTTTGAAGGAAATTTTTGAGGGGAAAAGGGGTTCAAATTACTATATAACATAGGGCCAGGTCTAGTTGGACTATAATGATTAGGAGGAATGCTTGGTCTTGAACTTCTTCTCACCACATATCCAGACATGGTAAGGATCATAAAGCTCATAGAAGAACCTTACAACACTCAAAAAACCTCAAAGAACAAGCAAAGAAAAAAAAAGTCTACAAGTTTTAGCTCAAAAAGTTTACAATATTTAAGAGTTAGGAGGTGATTTCATGTTGGGTTCACTAGATTGTAGAGGAGGAAAATGGACCATTGTGAAGGGTGGTCAGACCCCTCGAGGACTCAAGTCCAACTTTCCACTCACAACAAATCATTGGAACATTATGACCTCTGAGTTAGTTCACTATTAAAGGATTAGTGTGTTCAATTAATCCACACTAACTGATAAAAATGGTTAGTTCATAGAAGGTGAAAGTAAATGTCATAAAGACCTTCTGGACACTCTGTTAACTCTTTTCCTAGGACACACATGTGGGTCAAGGATGACAACATGACACACAAGCATATTGTACAAACAAAAAATAAAGAGTCACATGAAAAAGAACACAATAACATGCATTTCATTCTATGAAGGAAACACAATAGAAATACAAGAATGCAAAGTATTGAATAAAAATAAAATAATGGAAACACTAGGAGGAAGTGAAGGAATACTTACAATAGCCCATGAAATGAAGCTTCAACTCAAGCAATGTCCTCCTTCGTTGGATTCTACACAATAAGGAACAATGATGAAATGGTTGGGTGGCCATGTTTAGAGGTTTGCCTTAGTCAAACCTGCTTTGGTGTTTCTACCTCCATGGACAACCTATAGATGGGATTGTGATAAAATAAATAGATAAAATTAATATAAACAAAATGAGATTATTATGTTGTGAATCAAGACAATGAAATGCAAAACTTGAAGTGTTACTTTCCTTCAAAACCATAAGATATGGAACTTGTTGGAGTGAAGATTAGCAACAAGCTTCAAGCTTGTGAAGCTTTGTTGTGTATAACAATGGTGGGTGATAGAGTGTTATGAACGAAATATCCAATAATAGAGCACAAGTATATTGTGAGTGTTCAATAAGTCTAGAAAATGCAAGAGAGAACTAAAGAACAATTCAAGAATATCAAAATGGAGTGAAATAGGCAAATTTAGGGCACTTCCAATCATTCCCAATGTCGGTGCAGTCCAAAAGGAGCATTACACTACTAACTACAAGAAGTGTAACACTCAATAACCAATTGAGTCATAAATTTTTGTGGGATGTTAGTGTGATGCACAAACATCTTTGTAGTGTGCACATGTCTGGAAGCGTAATCGAAACTTAATAGTCAGAAAGCTAGGCATGGAAGGTGGAAAAGATGGTCAACAAGGTAGGATACAAGTCTAAGATTCACAATTGTCTTGATTCATGGCTAAAGGGAAGGCTCATGTAACGTGAATTGCCTAAGATGTAATTTACGACATTATAATGACTTCAACGGTCCAATCCAAAATAATAGGTCGAGGAAATGCCTCCAATCAGTTATAGGATCATTTTTATTATGGGATGGGTGGAATGGACTAGCCTTATAATGATCTGATATATGATAGGTGACACTAAATATTGACAAACATCGGGCTTTGATAGGTGTGAATAAGTTTTATTATGGATAGATGAATGTAGATGAGATTTATTATGGATGGACATGGATAATTAGATGAAAATATGATAGATTGAAGAGCATTACTTACTACACATGGCACTCATAAACAAGTTTTCACCATGGTACTTTCCCAAGGTGCCACTGAAGTGGTTTTCACCATAGGACAAATTATTTTTGTTTACTTTTCATGATTTTTTAATTTTTTTTGGCATCACACAAGACACGTGTTTGTAAGGTTTTCATCAAGGTGACTATTCTAAGGCACTATTGGAATGATTTTCACCAAAGAGCAATTTTTTCATTTTATTGCATTTTTTTGATGGGATATTCCAAAGATCAACTGTAGAACTTGCAAAGGTGCATGCTATAAGTTAGCTTCTCCAAAATTTCACCTTTAAGTGTAGTGAGTTGATATATGTTGGATCCATATTTTGTTGTGATTATGTAAGGAACCAACTAGTTAGGCTCAAACTTTCTTGGGTTTTCTCTATCAAGTCGATTCTTCATATTTTCCTTCAAAACTAGATCACCAATCTCAAAATTGCGAACCTTGACTCTTTTGTTTTAGCTATGAAAAAGATGATTTTGATATGCTTGAAAGTGATTTAATGTGTTCTATCATCTCCCATCTAGCAACTCTAAATCATGTAGTCTAGACACTCTGTACTCTTTGTCATCAATGAAACGTTGCATAGAAATCCTCAAGGATGGTAACTCAACCTATATAGGCAAGATAACTTCAAATTCAAATATTGAGTATGGAGTAGCACCTATGGGAGTGAAAATTTTGGTATGGTCAGTCCATGTGGTAATGTTTAGTTGGATGTGCCAATCACAACCAACTTCACTAACAACCTTTTTGAGGATTTTTAGCATGGTTTTGTTAGACGTCTCAACTTAACCATTACTCTGAGGGTAATATGGTGTGAAAAAATGATGTTGAATATGGAAATTGTCACAAAGTTCGTGGACATATTGATTCTTAAAAGGATGATTTTTATTAGTGACAATGGATAGGGGTGCACCATATTGGCAAATGATGTAGTTCAAGATGAGCTTTGCATTTTATTTACTGATAATATAGGTAAGTGGGTTGGCTTCTGTCCACTTCATAAAGTACTTAATGGCAACAATAATTAACTTGTGTCCATTAGATGAAGGGGTGAATCTTTCCTATGAGGTTGAGTCCCCACTAGGAGAAGGGCCATGAAGTAGTAACTAGTTGAAGTTCTTTTGTTGGTGAATGCATGTGTTTGACATTAATGACACTTTTTGATGAAGTAGTAATCATATCGTTCCATGGTAGGCCAAAAGTATCCAATTCTCATCAATTTATTAGCTAAGAATATATAATTGGAATGTGCTACACATATACCATCATGTATCTCATGTAAGGTGGTTTGTGCTTTAGTTGAGTTTATACATCTAAGAAGGGTACTACCTAGACTCCTTTAGTATAGGGTATCATTGATGATATTTTAGTGAGAAGTTTAGTGGATAATTTTTTTGTGTTGGTTAGTGGATAGGATAGGTGGAAGATTTGATCATGAAGGCAATTACATATATCCTTACACCAGGGTGAATTAGGACAAAAAATTTCACACACAAGTTCATAATTAATTATATCGAATGTAGGGATTAGAAGTTATTCCACTCAGGACTCACATTGTTGCACATTATGTTGTATATCAAGAACATATCTAATGGAAGACATTGTTAGGTCCTAGAGATAACTGAGAGGGGGGGGGTGTGAATAAGTTGTCAAATAAATTCAAACCAAAAACAACTTAACCAACTTAATGCTTAATACCGGTAAACTAGTTTAATATGTTGGTAGACAGTTTTAACAGTTAATTGCTATACCGGTAAGGATTAGTGCATGAAACATAAACACAAAGTTATCCACAACACATAACACCAATATTTGTACGTGGAAACCCTATAAGGGGAAAAACCACAGTGGGAAACCTTACCCACAATCAGATGATACTATTGCAGATAGTAAGTGTACATAAATGGGGTCTGCACATGCAGAAAGACCAACCGCCTAGAGCTCACTGCTCAATCACAAAGTGGGAGTCACACTGACTATAGTTGGATGGTTAAATCCAATAAGAATGTACTACACAAAATAGCATCTTCATATGTTGGATTCAGTACTGGTGTAGTTCTGATTGTCTTCACAAAAACCCTCCTTCAATCTTCAAATGATGTTTGCGTGTATAGCTCTGCTTATTCTCGCTTATACCTTCACATAATCCTTTTTCGCATTCTACATCTGATCTTACAAATAAGATCTTACATTTATACCATAACCTAAGACCAATTTTAGTAGGTCGACTCTACAAGATATTACAATAAAAACATTTTACAAACAATACAATATCCGATGCAATAATGGATTGAACATGTCGGCTTAATGCATTTACAACAATAATTAATCATCTCCATAGCGTGCCATGCTGATCTGGAAAAGATAAACCTGCCGGTGTAACGCTGGACCTATTTTCCGGTAACAACAAATATGAAAATATGAATATACCAATGAACAAAACTCCAGGACAAGATGTCCAAACGATGTCTTCGACATAACCATGTGTTTTCCATATCATTCCAAGTGCCAATGATCATTATATCTTGCTAGTGTACCAGATACCGGTGACTGTGCATGAGTCATTTGCTTGTCGGTGAATGTTGTTGATTCTCCAAAGTGCCAGAGTTGATAAGTGTTTAGTAGGTGTTGACATCAATGATAAAACCATACCAAAATACCAACAATATCCCCCTTTGACATTGATGGCAACACAAGATGGAAAAACCATCAAAGTGCCAAAACAGAAATGCCAAATACCAAAAACCAACAATCTCCAAAAAGATCATAACCAGAAATCAAAATGCAAATACAGAGAGTAATAATCTCTCCTAAACAACAATTTCTCCCGCTGGGAGCAACAGTGTTTTTCAAAGTTTTTCCATACCAATCTCTCCCTCTTTGACATCAAATGCCAAAGTTACAACAAAACCAAGTTCATATACAAAATACCAATCAATTTAGTATATCAACTACTCCCCTTGACAAGTAGCTTCCCATCAAAGACCGAAATAAAAAATTTCTCTGTTAATTCTGTCGGTTGATGACAATCATCAACTGTCTAAGTCTCTACTGGTGGTGGTATGACTCCAAGCTGATCTCTGAGATATTCAAAAGTCTCCTTAGGCAAAGGTTTAGTGAAAATATCTGCAATCTGTTCTTTAGTGTTCACATAAACTAGTTTTATCTCCTTTGCTTCAACATTTTCCCTTAGAAAATTTAGTTTGATAGAAACATGTTTGGTTTTAGAATGTAATACCGGATTCTTAGATATATCAATTGCTCAGTGTTATCACAATAGATAGTAATAGGTTCCTTGCATTTTACCTTTATGTCTTTCAACATTTGCTTAAGCCATAGTACCTGTGTACAGTTAGTTGTTGTTGCAACATATTTTGATTCTGCTGTTGATAAAGATGTACAACTTGTTTCTTACTCAACCAAGAGACTAATTTGTTTCCAAGAAAGAATGCTCTGCCGGTGGTGTTTTTTCTATCATCCACATCTCCTGCCCAATTTGCATCTGTGTATGCACATAGTTCAAAGTTTTCATCTCTGGGGTACCATAATCCAAGATTTATAGTGCCTTGTAAGTACCAGAAAATCCTTTTTATTGCTGATTCATGATTTTCTCTAGGATTAATTTGAAATCTTGAAATAATACATACTGCATTCATAATATCAGGTTTGGTTTGTGTTAAATACAGTAAACCTCCTATCATAGATTTGTATCTAGTCGGATTAACAGGTGTAGATTCATCCCTTTGTGATAATTTGTCATTTGTTGTCATAGGTGTGCTTACCGGTTTAGAGTTCTCCATCCCAAATTTCTTTAGTAACTCTTTTAAGTATTTGGATTGACTCAAGAATATACCTTTATCAGTCTGTGAGATCTGCAATCCTAAAAAGAATTTTATTTCTCCAATCATAGACATTTCAAATTCTTGTTGCATTTTAATAGAAAATTCTTTACATAATCCATCTTCTCCTCCAAAGATTATATCATCAACAAATACTTCTATAATCAAGATGTCATCATTAGTTACTTTATAATATAAATTGTTGTATGCATTTCCTTTAGTAAAACCAATCTTTAAAAGATACTTATCCAATCTTGCATACCAAGCTCTTGGAGCTTGTTTTAATCCATACAAAGCTTTTCTTAACCTACAAACCATATCATTGTCATCTATCAAAGAAAATCCATTAGGTTGTTCAATGTATACTTCTTCTTCAAGATCTCCATTCAAAAATGCACATTTAATATCCATTTGATAAACTTTGTAGTTCTTGTGTGCTGCAAAAGCCAAAAATAATCTGACTACCTCAATTCTAGCTACCGGTGCAAAGGTTTCATTGTAATCAACTCCTTCCTTCTGAAAATATCCCTTACACACTAGTCTTGCTTTATTTTTGACAACCTTACCATCTTCATTAAGTTTGTTTCTAAATACCCATTCGGTTCCAATTACATTTTTATCTTTAGGTCGGGGAACTAATGTCCAAGTGTTGTTTTTCTCAATTTGTTCTAATTCTTCTTCCATAGCTTTAATCCAAAATTTATCTTCACATGCCTCATTAACAGATGATGGTTCAATTTGAGAAATAGGACATACCTCTTCATTTGCCAATCTTCCTCTTGTCATAACACCTTTAAACTTGTTTCCAATTATCTAATCTTCAGAATGATTCAGTCTTACATACCTGGGTGTCTTTGTTTGTTGTTGTTCCTCAATTACTACGGAATCCTCAAATGATACCGGGTTAACTGGATCTTCATTCTGTACCGGTGGATTTAGAGTAGGTTCATTTGCCAAAATTTTTGTTGCCAGTTCAGAGTCTATATACCTTGAAGTTCCTCTGAATTGTTCATCAATTTTGACATTTGTACTTTCAACAATTTTCTACAATCTTTTGTTAAAACATCTATATGCCTTGCTCTTAGATGAATAACCAAGAAATATTCCTTCATCACTTCTAGGATCAAATTTGCCAATGTACTCATCTCTTCTGATATAATATTTACTTCCAAAAATTCTGAAATACTTAAGAGTAGGAGTATTACCAAACCATAGTTCATGAGGGGTCTTATCGGTTTCACCTTTGATATGAACTTTTTTGAATGTATAGACCGCTGTACTGACTGCTTCTCTCCAATATACATGTGGTAGGTTTGCTTCTGATAACATACTTCTTGCTGCATCCAAGATAGTTTTGTTTTTCCTTTCAACAACTCCATTCTGTTGTGGTGTCCGAGGTGCTGATAGTTGTCTTTTGATTCCATTCACTTCACAGAATGTATTAAATTCCTTAGATGTAAATTCACCTCCTTGATCTGATCTTAAACATTTGATTTTCTTACCGGTTTCATTTTCTACCATTGCTTTGAACAGTTTGAACTTTCCAAGTGCTTCTAATTTTTCTCCGAGAAAAGTAACCCAACACATTCTAGAATAGTCATCAATGATTAGCATGAAATATCTATCACCTTTTAAGCTTTTATTTCTAGCTGGACCACATAAATTAGTGTGAATCAAATCAAGAGCATTATTTGATTTTTCTGGAATACTTTTGAAACTAGCTCTAACTTGTTTTCCAAATTGACATTCCTTACATACTGTATTCTGAGGTTTGACAATTTTAGGTAAATCTCTAACTGCCTTAGTAGTACTGATCTTCACATTGCAATCAAAGTTTACATGACATAGTCTCTTATGCCATAACCAACTTTCATCTATATGTGCAATTAAGCATGTCTTTTCATTGTTATTCAAATGAAAGATATTACCTCTAGTCTGATTACCGGTTGCAATTTCCAAACCAGTTCTATTCATGATTTTGCATTTTCCATTTTTGAATTGTAATTGAAATCCTTTCTCAACTAATTGACCAACACTCAAAAGATTATGCTTCAATCCTTCAACATAGTAAACATTGTCAGTGTTATGCTTACCATCAAGAGATATTGTACCCTTACCTTCGATTGAACAAGCTTTGTCATCTCCAAATCTCACTAAGCCTCCATTGTATTCTTGAAAGTTCAAGAATTTACCTTTGTCTCCTGTCATATGATGTGAGCATCCTAAATCAATGATCCATTCATCCTTTACTTCAACTTTAGCTGCCAAGGCCTGTACTACCGGTTGAGCAGTAGGTGCCGGTTGATCTTCTGTTATAGCAACAAAAACCCATCCATTGTTTGTTGGATCCTCATCAGAATCATCAGTCACACCTTCATCAACAATGTAACAAGATTTGTCTTTATTCTTCTTAAATCTGTATCTCTGATATTTAGGGTTAGGCTTGTATGTTCTTCTAACTTCTTCTCTTAGTCTAGCATGTCTATCAGGGCATCTTGAATCCATTTGACCAATCTTATTGCAGTTAAAACATTTAAAGGGTGCTTTACCTTCATACTTACTTCCAACTGGACCTTTAGGCATTTTCCTTGCAAATAGTGCTTCAAGTTCTTCAAGTTCTTCATTTTCTTTCTTGCTTTCTTCAAGTTCTCTTGCATAAAAGGCTTTCCAATTAGATTTGTCAAATGATGGAGCAGATGATGTTGATGCTTTAAAGGCCAAATTTGTCTTTATAGTAGCAACAAGACCAAATTCTTCAATTTCAAAAGCTGAAAGTTTCCCAATTAATGTATCCCTAGTAACTGATGTATTAGGCATTGTTCTTAACTCATTTATAGCAGTGACTTTCATTTTATATGCTAGTGGCAATCCTCTTAAAACTTTTGAAATAATTTCATCTTCACTTAAGGTTCCTCCACAACATTTAATACCCAAAACAATTTCATTTACTCTTTCCATAAAAGCAGAAATCCTTTCATCTTCTTCCATTTTCAGATGTTCATACCTGACCCGAAAGCTTTCAAGTTTTGCAATTTTTACTGTGGAATCTCCTTCATTCAATGTTTCCAAATGATCCCAAATAGCTTTAGCAGTAGACCTATATGATAGTCCCATGATTGGTTGATCTGATAATACGCTCAAAAGTGCTTCTCTTGCTTTGCAATCATTTTCCTCATCTTTAGTCAAGTTAGCTGGACTAGGCTGACCTTGTACAATAGCATTATAACCATTCTTTATAACATCCCAAATGTCTTTTCCAATGCAATTTAAATGTGTCTCCATTCTGATCTTCCATATGCCATAGTTGGTTCCATCAAGTTTAGGACTGTCCTTCCTGAAA
Source organism: Cryptomeria japonica (assembly GCF_030272615.1). NCBI lineage: Eukaryota > Viridiplantae > Streptophyta > Pinopsida > Cupressales > Cupressaceae > Cryptomeria > Cryptomeria japonica. Next base: position 281,298,463 of record NC_081406.1, on the reverse strand, counting down.
TAATTAGTAGACATTGGATCTCCTCAAGCTGTTAAACTTCTGCAAAAGAGGACTAGGCTCTGATACCAATTGTTAGGTCCCAGAGACAACTAAGAGGGGGTGGGGTGAATCAGTTGTCAAATGAATTCAAACCAAAAACAACTTAACCAATTTAATGCTTAATACCGGTAAACCAGTTTAATATGCTGGTAGACAATTTTAACAATTAATTGCTATACCGGTAAGGATTAGTGCATGAAACATAAACACCAAGTTATCCACGACACATAACACCAATATTTGTACGTGGAAACCCTGTAAGGGGAAAAACCATGGTGGGAAACCTTACCCACAATCAGATGATACTACTGCAGATAGTAAGTGTACATAAATGGGGTTTGCACATGCAGAAAGGCCAACCGCCTAGAGCTCACTGCTCAATCACAAAATGGAAGTCACACTGACTACAGTTGGATGGTTAAATCCAATAAGAATGTACTGCACAAAATAGCATCTTCATATGCTGGATTCAGTACCGGTGTAGTTCTGATTGTCTTCACAAAAAACCCTCCTTCAATCTTCAAATGATGTTTGCGTGTATAGCTCTGCTTATTCTCGCATATATCTTCACACAATCCTTTTTCACATTCCACATCTGATCTTACAAGTAAGATCTTATATTTATACCATAACCTAAGACCAATTTTAGTAGGTCAACTCTACAAGATATTACAATAAAAACATTTTACAAACAATACAATATTCGATGCAATAACTGATTGAACATGTCGGCTTAATGCATTTACAACAATAATTAATCATCTCCATAGCATGCCATGCTGATCTGGAAAAGATAAACCTGCTGGTGTAACCCTGGACCTATTTGCTTGTAGTAACAAATATGCAAATATGAATATACCAATGAACAAAACTCCGGGACAAGATGTCCAAATGATGTCTTCGACATAACCATGTGTTTTCCATATCATTCCAAGTGCCGATGATCATTATATCTTGCTGGTGTACTAGATATCGGTGACTGTGCATGAGTCACTTGCTTGCCGGTGAATGTTGCTGATTCTCCAAAGTGCCAGAGTTGATAAGTGTTTAGTAGGTGTTGACATCAATGACAAAACCATACCAAAATACCAACAGACATGACATTTATTTCTTTATTATTGACCCTAGTAATTTACTCAAATATGATGGACATGAAGTATTGCTTCAAGTTGTCAATCATTCACTTATAAGGCCGAAGTTTTTCATCTTTAGTAAGATATTCATCATTGACTTGCCAAACTACTAGCTATGTGTCACCATAAATATGCATATTCTCGATTTTCCATTTCACAACCATTCTAAGTCCAATTATAAGAGCCTCATATTTGACAATGTTGTTAGTGCAAGGGAAAGTCAATTTGTAGGATTGATAAATATAACCCCCTTTTGATGTAACGAAGAGACCTTCCACTCCAAAACCATCTTGAGGGAATGATCCATCAAAGTATAGTTTCTCCTAATTAAAGATGCTACAGTGAATATTTCTAATTAGGGAAGTCTTCTATCAAGGGATGATCTAATATAGTAAGTGAATTTGCTAACTGATTAGCTATGATTTTTCCTTGTATTACCTTTTTGTCTTCATACTCAATGTTGAACTCACTAAGGATCATAACCCATTTAGCCAGTCTCTTAGTGAGTGTTGCTTTATTTTTAGAAGATCAATCTTAGAAATGAGCTTTGTTTGGTGACTTAACATGTAATTCTAAATCTTTTAAAAAATAAAAATAATAGCAAGACACATATGCTCAATAAATGTATAGTTGAGTTCATACCCCACTAAAGTATGACTAATATCATAGATAGCTCTATTTACATGAATAATCGTATTGTGCTAGGAGAGATCTTATTTTTGATGATGTAGTTGAGATGTATAACAATAAAAGGTTTTCCTTCAATAGGTGGCATACACACTAGTAGTGATAGAAAATTAATCCTCCAGTTGTTGAAAAGATTCTTGACACTTAGTATCCCATTTTCAGAATGTGACACCTTTGTGAAGTAGATGTTGAAATGGATGACACTTATCAGCTAATCGAGTGGTGAATCTATAGATAGACTACAACTTTTCTTGTAGACTATGTATCTATGCCAAATTGGTAGGAGGAGGCATATCTATTATTGCTTTAAGTTTTGCTAGGTCTACCTCAATGCCCTTGCAATAAATAATGTAGCCAAGGATTTTTCCTTAAGTGACTGTAAAAAGCATACATTTTCAGGTTCAATTCGACATTATATTTTTGTAGTCTTGTAAATAGTTTTGTAAGGCATCAAGATTGGTTTCTCATGTGAGTGATTTCCCTAACAAATCATCAACATAGTCTTCCATTAGATTATGCATCACATGTCATGAAAGATAACAATCCTGATCATCTAATATGTTGCTCCTACATTCTTAAGACCTAAGGGCACAAAATTTATTTCCAGCAGTAGGTTCCCCAAGGATAAGTGAAAGTAGTCTTTTGTTGATCCTCAGGTGCAATTTTGATATGATTATATCCTGAAAAGCCATCCATTAATGATAACATCTCATGTCTAGCTATATGATCCCATATCATGTCAATGTTTGGTGGAGGGAAGTCATCCTTAGGGAAAGACTTGTTTAGATCCTTGAAATCCATACAAATACGAATGTTCTGAGTCATCTTGGTGATTAGAACTAAGTTCTAAATACATTCTACATAGTTAATGGGTCAAACAGAATTGACATATAACAACTTCTAGAGCTCAACTTTGACTAATATGCAATTTGAGATGCTTTTTCCTTAGTTTTTGTTTGACAGGTTTGACAGGTTTGACACCTAGAAAGACTATGAGATGATGTAAGATTAGTTCCTGATCAAGTCTGGCATATGGGCATATGACCCAAAATTGAACAATATGAATCTTCAACATATCAACCACTAAACCCTAATACTCACATACTATTCTAATCTAAACAATAGAGCTTGTAAGATGAATGCTTGAAATCAATGAATAACACTAATGAAATTACCTTTCACTCATAATCCTTGCTTATCTCTATTGCTCTTTGAGGGTTTCTTTCAATGGTGTTGCTCTCATATTTTGTAAAGTATTATTTACAACGTGATTACATGAAAGCTCAAATATTGTTGTTAGGTAAAATATGAATGAGGGTCGATTAAATAGATTGTCCAAATATCGATCAATGATGGAGGGTGAATGTGAAAAATCTAAAAATCAATGGATGAGAATGAATGAGAGGAATTGATAGCTATAATTAGGAATTAACTAATTTGCATTGATTGGGTGAACTTGTTGCATGATTTTAGTGAAATGGAATTGATTGATCAAAGAACTAAAATTGGTTGATTAGAAGACTTGAAGTGAGTGATAGGTAAGTTGTGAGGTGGAGATATTAAGGGAATTAAATAATTAAAAATCATCTAGTCAGGTGTACGAGAAATTAATTAAAAAAAGAACTAAATAAACCAATTATTTAATTCACGAGCATGTGAGGAAATAAATTAAGTATTATTTTTATTTATCGTTATAAGAAATATGTTTAGAGAATGAATAATTAAATAAATCAAATAATTTATTTAATTATAGAATATAAAGTTAGCTAATTAAACAATTTAAATTATTATTTGATTATAATAAACTAGTAGAATAAATGAAATCGAATTAATTAAATATTAAAAATTATATAATTAATCTGCAAGGATAAATTAATTAAATAATTGTTAATTAAATAATTTTGATTATTTAATTATTGCACAATGGAGGGATATTCACATTTTGAATTATGAAATGGAAGAATAATGTTAGCTTAATTAAATAATAAAATTATTTAATTGATTTAGGAAGAATCCATGGTGAATATGCATATAGTGTAGGTCATTTTTTAGTGTCTATACTTTAAACACATTGACAATATTAAAATGGATGATTGATTTTATAAAAATAATAAATTATGCCCCCCTTTAATTTTTAGCTTACACTATAGAAACTCATTGACAACACTTTAGCACAACCTAAAATGACATCTAAATATTAAAAACTTACATAGGCATATGGAATCCAAATTCATAAGAGCAAATGAGAGAACAAAGATTTTGTTTTCAAGAAGTGTGCCTCCACGCACATCATGGTAGGGAACAACATTGTCTTGAGTTGATTGTGGGGACTTCAAATCATCCACACTTTATTAGTTATCCCAAGTATAAAATTTGGATTTGTGGTAGTTAATGCATGCACTTTTGATAAGGAAAAATATGGACGTGAAAGGGCAAAATGTTCTTGTAGAGGACAATAAATACCACTCCACTATGGAAGACTTCTATGAAAAAGATGTGGAAACTATGGTGATAAAAAATGATGTACAACTACTTGAGAAATCATAATCAAGCCCATCAAAAGTATCAAACTACGTCTCTAGCCTGACTTAGTGTCCAACACTACATTTGTGAAACTACAATTGCACCAACTTCTATGGATTTTATGTATTTATATTGCTTCTAACAAATACAAACTCTCATGATCTTTCTAGTCATAAATCTTCACATATACAAAAGTATTGAAATAATTTTGAATAGAAGCATTGAAGAGCAAAAAATTGATCAATAATCATTCAACATGATCAAAATCTTTGGTGTTTTCGTTTGTGCCACATTTTACTCTAATAATTCTCCAAAAGTTCAATAATTGACCAACTAGACAAAAGAGGAGGATAATTTCATGACAGATTTGAAAAAGGAGGATGGGTGTACAAAACATGGCCTGAGATAAGATGAGTAAGGTGGCTAAGACATTGAGAAAAAGAAGATTTAAATCCCTTTACAAATAGACATTTGACAAGCACAAAATTGAAATTTCTTTGATAACTTGAAATAACTAGAGGAATTTTACACATAAATAATATTCCATATCTTTTTACACTTTCCATTCAGTAAACTAAATTGCATATTTATTGGATTCTCATGTCTTATTTATAGGAAACTTCCTAAAACTATTCCCTTACTTGGGAAAACAAATAATTTATGGGTATAACCAAACTATAACAAATATTCAAAAGAAAGTGCAAAATCTAAACACACTTAAACAAACTAACAAGCTGTACCAAGACTCCTAATGATGTAATATTCCTAACACATGATGCATGCCATGTTGATAGACTGGAGAATATGGTGGTGGCCACAATTGCACAACTGAATAACTTGTTTTTGATCAGTTTGATGGCTCCACCAACAAGAAAGGTGACTCCTTTTGCATATTATTTGATCAGTTTGATGGCTCCACCAACAAGAAAGGTGACTCCTTTTGCATATTACCATCTCACCGCTATCAATAGAGGTGTGTCCAACAATACCAAATGAATTTATTTCATAAACTGCATTCAAACAAATTCTATTGCAATTGATTTATTCTTTGTGCATGTTTCTTTATCAAATTTCCATGAACATTCTTGTACCTAACATTTTAGTGGAAAAATAATTATTCTACATATTTGACTATAGCTCACAATTGTTCACATATAAATAAATTTGGGGTTGTGGGAATCATAGGTCATGAGTGAGATTAAATTTTATGATCACCACCACCTACCAAACAAAAATTAGAGTACATGTATAATCATATTTCATTTTTATAAAAAGAAATACCTGATTTGACTCAAAATTTCCTTCAATTCTTGTGTATGAGACGATGTACATACATTCCAAACTCTCTATAACGCATTCTAAACTACTCAAAATAATTTTTCGCTTAGAAATTTGAGAACAATACAGATTGTTAAGGGTTCAAATTCTTTGTCATATCAACAATTAATTATCTCACTTATCTTTGTATAACCCCATCCCATACACCAATGGTATGTAAGAGTTAATTATACTTAAATAAAAAAACCTTTCTATTGTTCTTGAAATTAAATACTACCAAGGTGCAGTTGCTTGTGTACGTACCCGCTTAGGTGTATTGCGTTACGTTTCCATCTTGATCGAGTTAAAACTTGTATTAATGAGAATGAGAAAAATAATTAATCTAGAAATTGGAAAGAAAATACATAAAACCACACCAAAGCCCTAATGGAGACTTCTAGACGCTTTGCCTGCTTAATTATACAAGATCCAGAGTCTAGTTAATCTTCGCCTAGGGTGTGTAGTATATGCTGTTTTCTGTGCTTATAGAGGAGTAGCTGATTTCATATTGAAATCTTTTATTTCTCTGCAGTATTATTGCTGTATATCATAATGTATAGAGCAGCTGCTGCACTCGCTTCAAAAGTTGGGTAAGTAGCAGCAATCTTCAAAAAGCCTTTTTTTTAAATTTTCTTCAATGGTCAGTGGTTTTGTTAGGTTGGAGCTTTTATCATCTTTTTAGTTGTATACCGTCTCTGTATTTTTCCAGTAGGGTTTAGGGTTTAACGAGGTTTATGGTTAGTATGTTGGAGACCTACACTTGTTGAGCTGATTTTTGATGTCTATCATAGGTGATATATCGGTGGGCATTTCAGATTTGGATTCACAGACATAAATACAATAAGGTTTAGGCATTTGAACGAAGTTTTAAACTTGCTCTATCTATAATAGTTGTTATGAAACTGATTTTGATTCATACGAATCCTTTGGTTCTGAATTGCGTGGGTAAATTTGGGAATGCATCGTGTTCTATGGTATCAATGCATAATGAATTATACTTTGACGATATACGTCAGGGGAACATTAACCTTAAGACTCCGCATGCTTAAGGGGAACACCGATCTTAAGCTTTATAACAAAGACGAAACTTTCAACGAGGGGCATTTAGTACCGAAAACAGACAAAAGTAGTAGTTTATGAGGACACCGTGTTCAAGGGCACACGGATGATGTATCTCGAGAAAAGTCATTTAGGTGTAGGCTAACATATGGTAAAACAAACTTTCTAAATGATCATGGTGGGTGCTGTAAGCATTCCGCTCAAAGCCTGTTTCTAATTTAATTAGAAGATTTGAATTTTTTTTTCTTCTTCTTTTGATTCTTAAGAGGTTTCATGAAAGCTTCCTCAGTACCTTATTTTCTCAATTTTAAATGACTATTGATTAGTAAGGCAAATTTACCTAATCAGTTGCCCAGTTTTAAATCCAACGTTGTGCTAATCCTTTCCTGTCTGTCTGTGTATATTGGCTTGAGCTAATTGATGAAGTGCTTCTCCTTACAAGAATGTGTCTGCATTTAGTAGTTCTTAATTACTTTCTTAGCTTGAAATGTAATGTTTGAATTGCCTTATAAGTTGCATTCTTCTTTGCTTGGTTAAGAAAAATCAATTACACAGTTTGAAAATGTTTTGAATTAATCGTCTGTTAGATTGCATTTTACTTGTGATAAAGTAAATTTTAATTTCAATGTATCAAAATGTAATGTTTGACAATTTGAAAGTCAATTTAGGTTGGCCGTTACTACCTTGGGAAGATTGAGTTTTCCTATGTGCTGAATACGTGAGAGCTGTTTACATGAAAATTGGAGCATACAAGAACAAGCTAAAACTACATTAACCTATTTTACCATGATCTAATGGAACACTCAGATTTAAGTGTACAGATCACATAAAATTATCTCCCTAAGAGCAACCCTTGTTGCACCAAGGTATGGTGGTTGTGCTCAAGGATGATGGATTTGGTTGTATGTGAGTGCCTTTAACAGGAGCATAACGATACATGTGAAAATGGCTTGGGTTGAGGCCAATTTATAGATTTTTGGCCCAAGGATTGGATGACTAGGATCCAAAGTAGAGATCAGGGGCTCAAATTGGTTGAGACCCTTGGAAGGATGAGAGATTACAAGTATTGTCACATGGTTTGTGGATGGAGAGAAGGAGAATATATGGTGGAGATTCCCATTGGGAGGATTGGATGGTGAGGATGAAAGGGGCACTTGGGACTTTGGGAGTACCCTTGAGGGACGGGCAAGTCCTTTGCCCCATGTTACACGGTACCAAGGCCATGTTACATTTACGAAGGGGTGCCTTGTGGACAAAGGCCATGCCTATGTACATATTTGGGGATTGTGCATGATTTGAGGGGGCTTGACTAGGATTAGGAATGTTCAAGTGGGGGGTTAGTGATTTAAGTAATTTTAATTGACTAATGAAAAATGAATGAAAAAGGGGATATAAATAAATAGATATATATTTATTTAATTTTTGGAAAGGGGATGGGGAATTTAAATATATAAATAGCTTTAGATTTATTTACCTAAGCTGAACCATAGAAGAAGGATGAAAATGGGATAGTTAATCAAATAAATAGGGATTTATTCAATCAATTTTAGACAACATGGTCTGTTAATTAGGCTAATTTATGATGTGCCCATTTTAGGTGTCTAAAAGAGCTATTCCAAGGGAACTTGCTAATAGATTGTTCTGTATTCCTAGCATAAGCTGTGTCATGAAAGGAACTTCTAGATGCAAATTTTTTTTTCTTTTTTTTTTTTTAAGAATTATACACATTTATCGTCTTTGTTCACTTACGTTTAATTTTCATTCATGTTTCTGCAGAAGGAGGAGTAACTACAGACAGGTTAGTGATCCTTAATTTCAATGTAGTCTTTATATTTGGACTTAAGCTATGTAAGGAACAGAAAAAGGCATATTTTAAAACAGGAAGACTGCCAATATCTACTGTGTGGAAAAGGAATAAATGCATGTTTCTCAAAGGCTTTAACATTTTGTGAGGTGCACTTCAAATTTCAGTTCTCATTCTAATTGTATTTATGATCTTCATGATTAGGGTGCCAGCGGGCTCAGCTGGAGCAGAAATTATGCTGCAAAAGAGATTAAATTTGGGGTTGAAGCCCGGTCTACAATGTTGCAGGGAGTGGAACTTCTTGCAGATGCTGTGAAAGTGACCATGGGACCTAAGGTAACATGTGGTTGAAAGTACTAGTGCTTTCATGTTAGTGGTGTTGTTTAGCAGGATTGGGTTGCAAGTATCCATGCTAGGTTATGTGTTGAGTATTTCTTATGTAGTTTGTTGATTTATGAAGGGCCGAACTGTGGTTATTGAACAAAGCTATGGAGCTCCAAAGGTTACAAAGGATGGAGTTACTGTGGCAAAAAGTATTGAGTTCAGTGACAAATTAAAGAATGTTGGTGCAAGCCTCGTGAAGCAAGTTGCAAGTGCAACAAACGATGCTGCAGGAGATGGTAAATTTGTGTTTTGGGATTCTTATTTATTTAGTAAAGAAGCTCTTGTGATTTGTAAACATGTTGATGCTATTGTCGACTATTGTTTTTGAGTCTGAGAGAAACATTTTTAGTCCTTGTATTTATAAACAATAAATGAGAGTGAGGTACAACTGGCTAAAAATGCCAATACATTCCAGCATTTAGACATAGCCTAAAAAGCTCCAAGGACTTTCAACCTATAAGCACAAAAGAACATGTCCTCTTTTTCCAAATAGCTATTTTGGAATGCCCTGCCATTTTGGGGGTGTGGGGATAGAGATGAGAGGCTCCTCTGCTGTCTCGAATGACCAGGGAGTGTTCTCTAGCTGTCTTGGAGGTCTTTGGCTCCCCTGAGGATTTCAGATGCTTCCTCCATTTTAATACTCAGTAGGGGACTCCTACAAGAGCCTGGAACATCCAAGGTACTTCTACAAGGCTTTAAATTGTCAGAGGTAACCATAGAAACCCTGGACCAATGGAACAAGGTTTAAAAACAGAGAAAAATACAAAACCAAAAGAAAAAGGTGACTGGCGAATCTGATAATGAGTTTGTATAATGATGGAGCTTTCTGCCCCTTGCTTTATACTTTTTCATCTTTTGGATATGATTTTTTTTTTGGATATTTTGAGATCTAAGACTCTCATTACAGTTACATTGGTCATTATATTTTATCATGTCTGATATTCATATTATATGTTAACATGTATCAATAGTAATGAAATAGTTTTATTTATGGGGTTTCAAATTTGCAATGAATATATTATGGATGTTAATTATCTTTAAATTATTTAACAATGCTTACTTTTATTATTTAATATAAGTAAAGCATTACACTTCTTATATTTATTAGTTATTCTACCTTGCCATTATCAAAATCTGGTCAAAGTTTTAGTTTTGCTGGATACTTATATTGCCATCAGTGATTGTATCTGCCTGAGGAACTACATGTAACGTAGAATATATAGAGCAAGTGTGTTTTTGCAAATATAGCAACTATTGCTTCCCTTTACCACAATAAAGTATGAAATTTATTTAGTCCTTTTATCAAATAGGTTGCGTGCCCTTGTGCATCACCATTTGCAAACATTTATTTTGGTCATCAAGAATCCATATTTCTGGGAATTGTGTAGAAATCACATTTATGCGGCCATCCTATGCCATATCGTGTAGTGATCACAGTCCTAAAACAATACCTCATCGAAGCATTTAGTAAAATAATCTGTGTGCTATCTGTGAACTGCTAAATTTTACATTCTTGTCTTTTCTTGAAACTGTCTTTGAACAAAGTTTCAATTTTGAAAAAATCAGTACCAAATCTCCAAACCCGGAACCAAAGCCTGAAAGGCATTGACAAGACTGATAATCATCTGTCAATTACATTGGATCGAACAATTCCACAGGGTTACTTAAAAAATAATGCATACACACATGAAGTATTGGAAATTTTAGAAAAGTTAAAATAAGTTTATGGGTTAACTGTGGTTATTTTGTGCTTAAGTTCATTCTATTTTTTTCAGGTACAACATGTGCTACCATTCTTACTCGAGCAATATTCGCAGAGGGTTGTAAGTCAGTTGCAGCTGGTATGAATGCAATGGACTTGAGACGCGGTATCAGCATGGCCGTTGACGCTGTTGTGACACACTTGAGAAGCAGAGCAAGGATGATTAGCACATCTGAGGAAATTGCACAGGCATGCAAAATAGTCTGACTGCTATTAGATACACTTTGTTCTGACTAAAAGTTTGAAGTATTATAATTATAGAACTGTTTTTGAAGTTTGTTAAGCAAAGTCAAGTCATTTCTGCATTTATTCTTTACGATATACTTGTTTTTTTTCTGGCTATGATTACATGTCAATCAATTCATGTTTCTGAAGCCTTGCATGTTTGAGAGCAGGTTGGTACCATCTCATCAAATGGGGAAAGAGAAATTGGCGAATTAATTGCGAAAGCAATGGAAAAAGTTGGCAAGGAAGGAGTCATAACTATAGCGGTAAGTCAAATGACCTTTATTGCTCAATGATGGTAATCTATCAAAACTAAATATGTATCTATGTGACAGTCCATTCAAGTTTGGTAAGTAAAATTGTTCAAGCTCTCTTGTTTTTGTTACACAAAGTGGAATCACCTTTCCACAGGATGGGAAGACACTGTACAATGAATTAGAGGTTGTTGAAGGAATGAAGCTGGACAGGGGTTATATATCTCCATATTTTACCACAAATGAGAAGACCCAGAAATGTGTGAGTATTAATTTGGCATTCATTCTTGATAATATATTTGTAGAAATACGGGAGTAACACTTAAACATTGGTTATGTTTGAGGGCATTTGCATTAGTTCAGTGCCTTGTTGCAATGTCTATTCTGTTTGGAGTCTCATGTATACTGAATCTCTGGGAACTTTCCTGTTGTGGCTATATTGTAATGATTTTAGAGTTCCTTATTGTCTAGATGTATTCACTTTATCTTTAATGTTTACAGGAACTGGAGAACCCTTTGATTTTAATACATGAAAAAAAAATATCAAGCTTAAATGCGGTTGTCCGTGTAATGGAACTAGCATTGAAGGTGAGAAATGTTTGTTTTTATTTGCTTGACATGAATTCTCCCCCATGTTTCACTTCAAGAATGCTCGCTGAATTTTATCTTCTTTGTTCAGAAGCAAAGATCACTTTTGATTGTGTCCGAGGATGTGGAGAGTGAAGCATTAGCAACTCTAATTCTAAATAAGATTCGTGCTGGAGTAAAGGTATGCCTTCCTAACACTTTTGTACCATCTTCCATGCTTTTCCATGTTTAATACTCATCACCCTTGGAGAATGTTAAAATTATTTTGTGTTTTCTGTTGTACTTAATAGGTTTGTGCTATTAAAGCTCCTGGCTTTGGAGAAAACAGGAAAGCAAACTTGCAGGACCTTGCCACACTTACTGGTGGCCAAGTTAGTTCTTTCATCCTTAAACCTCGTTTCTTAGGGTTTGATTTGGTGACAAAGTATCTTTTTTTCTAAAGCCTTCTAATTAGTATTGATGTTGAGCTTTGTGTATTTCACAAAAAATAATTCAGTGTTTATTTATAATAATATTTAGTTGTAAACTTGTAATTGTTATTATTCTATCAGCTTTTTTAGAAATTAAAGTACATAGATAATGTTTTTCTTGTTGTATCTCAAGGCTGATAGCTGTTTACCAATTATAGGGATTTCTCTCGGTATCTCTATATTTTGACTGTTGAATCGAATAAACCTATTTTTTATGTTATTGATTTGATTAACTGAAATTAGTTAAAAAATGATGATTTGGGTTTCCTTCTGCAGATGATTACAGAAGAACTTGGTATGAAGCTTGAAAAGGTTGAATATGAAATTTTTGGTACAGCAAAGAAGGTTGGTAGTGAGTTCTTCAACTGATCATAGGATTTTTGAGAGGTTATGTGTTATGGAATCAAAGCTTTTTCAATTATTACAGTCTGGGTGGATCCAGCAAGACAAATGCTTTGCCGGCATTGTAATGTTTAAGTTTCATCTGGTTATTGTGGTGATAGGTAACTGTATCCAAGGATGATACAATAATTCTTGATGGAGGTGGTGACAAAAAGAGCATAGAGGAAAGATGTGAACAGGTCTGTGTTGACAAGAGTGTAATTTGTATGTTGCTCTTTAAATGCTATAATATTACCTTTTGTGCGTGTTATAATTTGTTTTTCATTTGCAAATCTGAAAGTGGCCAATTTATTCATATCCTTTATTAACTGTCTAATCATCATGACAAGCAGATTCGGGCTGCTATTGAAACAAGCACATCAGATTATGACAAAGAGAAATATCAGGAGAGGTTGGCGAAATTGTCGGGAGGAGTTGCTGTTCTTAAGGTTTTTGAGTTAACTTGATTCTTTTATTTTGTTATTCTTATTGAGTTAACTTGAATTCCTAAAATTTGCAACCCTTGAGCTTTTCAATTAATTTGATTTCTTAAATTAACTGTTCAAGTACAGTTATTTATACAAGAATAACAAGAAGTTAATGTTATTTTTAGTCTATCATTACTGCTTTTGTTTTGTAGATTGGTGGAGCCAGTGAGGCAGAAGTTGGGGAGAAAAAAGATAGAGTTACAGATGCTTTAAATGCCACTAAGGCAGCGGTGGAAGAGGGTATTCTGCCAGGTAAAACAACATGCCCATATGGGTATTCTTCAAGGCACAAATGTGGTCACTTACAAATTTCGATAGAAAACAGCTTTTAAATGAAGATATGATTGCTTATTTCAAGCATTTCTGCAGGTGGTGGTGTTGCTCTTCTCTATGCATCAAAGGAGCTAGATAAACTTCAAACTGCTAATTTTGACCAGAAGATTGGAGTGCAGATAATTCAGAATGCTGTAAAGGTGTGAGATGCGATGCCCATTTGAAGTTTCTAATTTTATAATGTTTTATATTGCATCTGCCTTTAGAATTCTGATTCTGGATGTTTTATATTCTCGCAGACTTGTGCATATACTATTGCAGCAAATGCTGGTGTAGAGGGTGCCGTAGTGGTAGGGAAGTTACTGGAACAAGATAATATGGATCTTGGTTATGACGCTGCCAAAGGTGAGTAGAATATATAATTTGGATAAAATTCTGAAGAAAAATGATCATTTTTTTGGGCAAAATTTCAATTCATTTTTGAAGTGATCATTTGGGCTTATGTGTAGCTGATGTTCATTATGAGCTCATTAACAGCAAGTTTTCTGCAGATATAAGATTTGACTTGATTTTTTGACCTATTTATGTTTGTTATCCAAAAAATTAGAATAACCTGCCCTTCATCTGCTTTTGGACCAGGTGAATATGTTGACATGGTTAAGGCAGGAATTATTGATCCCTTGAAAGTAATTAGAACTGCATTGGTTGACGCTGCAAGGTAAGAATACTTTTCTATTATGCTGTCATTAGAATGTGGACATCTTACTTAGTGATGATATCTGACATCATTCTGGAGTGTTTATGTACTATTTGCATACAAATTGGCAATCTAAGGGTGTCTTTGGTTCTATGGTTTCTGGTATTTGCAGTGTCTCCTCACTGTTGACGACGACAGAGGCAGTTGTTGTTGAAATCCCTAAGGACGAGAAAGATGTTCCAGCTATGGGTGGTGGTGGCATGGGTGGTATGGACTATTAATAAGATAGTTTGTGCACAGTGCCTCCAACATACTGTGCTGGAAACTACAGTTAGATTTACTGCTCTAACATACTCTCCTGGAAACTAGGGTTAGATTCACTGTAGGTTATATAGGTCTGTTGCAGCTTTTTAACCTTTTTATTTATACCTAGAGCATTATTATCCCCTCATTGGGAATTGATTGAAAAGATTGTGAGTGAGTGCCCTGCAGCTGCTCCATTGCAACTTTCTGCAGAGAAAGAAATGTAATCAAAGAGGAAAATTTTGTTAATTTATCCGAAGATATGCAGTGCAATGTTTGTTTGGTTCTTATTATGTCCTTTTTATCGCTTGATTGGGTTTATCATCAACAACAGGAATGACGGGAATCATTGAAGCGATGTGAAACGCTAATATAGTGCTTCACATTTTAAATATAATTTCTGTTTGCTAACACATATGAATTATACTCATTAGATGCATTATACTAATAAAACTGTGTATTAATAGTGGCATTACTACTGATGATAATTATCGTGGAATTTACAAAAGCTGTAGAGTAATGATGAAAATGGTAATAAAATACATATTCTGAAGAAGATGGTCACGAAGTTCATGGAAGTTTGTGGAGCAGTGATGAAAAGTGAAGAAACAAAATGCAAGATAAAATTCTTAGAAACTTAAATTGGGAAAGCAGTAGCATTCTCTAATAGTATAACAGTTGTTCTTTAGCGTAGACCTCATTCCGCTCATGACATCAAGGATAGATATAAAATGCTTTTTGAAGTTCCCATTTGGTTTAATTAGAAGCTGGCAAATGCTGGGTTCGTGGTACAGGATGTTGTGTATTTTGGGGTAAAATTGCAAGGGCATTGGGATGAGATGTTCTTTTGGTAGTGCATTGGTTATGCAACTAAATACATCGTTTTGGGCATTTTTTTCACTCATCCATGGCTGTATCGTTGGTGTGTTTTGATTCTGCATGGGGATAATTTATCTTAAAGGAATCTGTGATGCACCCTAGCAAGTGTGAGAAAGGTACTACCAGGCAATGAACTTTCTTATTGAGTTCACTGCAGATCTCATAATGATGTTTAGCGATGGGAAAGCGACAAGGCGTGTGGTTTGTTGATATTGAATTTCTGAAAACTGTGTTGATTTATTGGGATGATATCAGTAATAGTGGTTCCCAAGAACCCATCTGGGTTGTTGAGCACTCATTTGAATGGTTTGCAAGACGGTGCTTGTCTAAACTTTTTGTTAAGGGGGTAGCAGGCTAAGTGGGCTTGATTATGTGGCTAGTACTGGATGCGTGACCTGTTACAAAGTTTTGGTACTTCATCAGTGTGAGAATTATCCAGATGTAATGAATGTTAGGTGGATCGGTTTAAGTTGCAATAGATGAGTTATTTGGAACTATATATCTCATGAAATATGGATCATTGCAATTTTTTTTAATGAAAATTTGTTAAAAACTACCTTGAATAGTTCTCAAGGCACACCACTTGTTATAGGTTGCAAATGGGTGGCAAGCTAAGTAGGCTAGATTGTTGGAGAAATGTTACAAAATTAATTACTCAAGCTATAGTATTAAGATGGGTCAGGTTCAAAGAATTATTTTGAGATCAAGTCTTTTGACCTTGCAAGCATCGTGAAGATAGGGTTAACTGGACCATTTAAAGGTATAAGAGGGGATTCTTGGAAGACATTATCATGGGATGAGTCAGTGAAGATTCGCTTGAAATTATAGAATGTAATAAAAAAAAATTATTATAAAATTTAATATATAAGATAGATTAGAAATTATGCAATTAAATTGGGTCAAATGTATCACATAATTTGAAACTTGCCAAACACATCATATATCAAAAGGAATGAGCTAGGAAGCTCTATAATGTTTGGTTTAGAAGGGACAAACCTACCAAAGGTTTTGCAAATAGAGTAGCATTGGTTAACGAATTCATCTCTTTAAAATTTATAAACTAAAGCTCCATTTAGCCCAATAGTGAGACCAAACTCTAAATTTTAATAAAGGCACAACACTCTTATGAAGATTTATGTGATCAGATTTTTAGGAAAATAAAACGTGGTATACTTTTTGCCAAAAAGTAGAAAGGCAACTATTTGCACATCAGTATGCAACATTCGTGGATAACAAAACTAAAAGATAAAGCTCCAAATAAAAAATTGAATCTAGAGGTTCAAAGACCATTTGTTTTCCCAAATAAACCACATTTGATATTAACACATTAATATGCAATACCAATGTGAGCAGATATTTAACTCAGAAATGAATCGCTTTCACTGAAATTCTAGAAAGAGAGTGAACATTGCCTTAGATTAGCATTTTACCCACAAAGAAGGAATCGCATTCATAAGTTTATGTAAATTCATAGATCTAGTATAAACATCAAAGGCAATTTCACATTTAATGCACAAAGACAATAAATTTTTCCATAAACAATTCGAGCCCTCCAAATTCCTTCAAACATATATTTATAATGTTCATATGTGTGACTGTCAAACGTTTCTTGAAATTGATTCTTTTAAAGAATCATTTTAAGAGTCTTGTTAAACGAGAGATAAAATAACATTAACACAAATAAAACAAGGAAGCAATGTCATGGCTGAGGTGGCGCCATCGACTCGGCCACATTGGACTCACCTTCCCGAGTATGTGCTTTCTTGGCCTTATATCCTTCCAATGCCTTCAGAATGGCCGGGGTCTCTTGCTCTCTTGAAACACAAACATTTTGCGTTCTCAATCTAAGCTCCTTGTTGGATTGATTCACTTCATTCTTGGTGGTAAAGGTCTGGGCATGGTTTGCACACCAAGTTAACATGGTATTGATCTTAGCCAACTTGTTTAGGTTGTCTTTGTTGAAGGCCTCGGGGTTGGACAAACTGTCAATGTTCTTCTCAAATTCAGCATTCAACTCATTTGTTGAAGTGTCTCTAGACTTATGACATGATCCCGATCATGTCATGTGGAATATCATTACCACATTCATTGATTGCCTTAAATGCTAGAAAGGCATTACAATTCCAGTGATTAGTAATACCATGCCACAAAGGACAAGGATACAACAATCATTAACCAACAAGTCTTTAGCCAACGATCATCATGAAGGAATAACAATTAATTATTCATTAAGGACCAAAGATCTTAATTAAGGAAGAAGTTACCATAATAAGATGAGGGGGTGCGAATAAGAAAATCATTCTTTGGTTAGCAATTAACATGTCAAGTAGCCATAACCCCTCACAAAGATCACCTCTCCTCCAAGATGTCATAGGATATAAGAAGGGAAAAAGGCTTTGATAGGAAGGGCAATAAAGAGAAAGAGATTTCAGAGTATTGAGCACTCAAGCAAATAAGAGTACCATTTCAACTTGCACACATATTAGACAACAACCTACGTGTTTACCCAATTCTGGGGTATGATATGTGTATATATATGGCATAATAATTAGCATTGATAGTTATTAATATTACAAATGTTAGATATAATTGAAGAGGGAAAAGACTAGTGAGGTGGATTAGATAACAAATATGCAAATCAAACATATAATCACATAAAATCCAAAGACATAATTTGAAATGCTCAAAATAAGAATGAAATGCATATACCTCGCAAACTAATACCTTCTCCTTCGGATGGAGCTTGATGAAGTGAAGGCGCCCTTGGATGATGCTTCACTTGATGTGCTCCTCTTGCTTGCTTGATGTGGATGGCTCTCCAATGTTGTGCACAATATGAAAGGGATTTTAGAAGGATGATATGGACAAAATGGTTAAGTGTGGATGAGATATGATTTGGACATGATAAGATTGCTTAAGATGATTTCCTAGGCTCAAAAGGGCAACATAAGATTACTGAACTTGGAGATGATCAATGAAGGGATGGAGTTCTCAATTTATAGGAAGAGGAGAGGAAGAATGGATTGTTGGGATGGATCTAAGATGGAGGGCTAGGATAGCTTGTGAGCTCACACAAGGTCCAAGAGAGGGTGTGGAGATCAAGATATATGTCTTAAAGGCATTTCTTGTCTCCACACTCCTCAAGGTGCATTGGGAAGACTTCTCAAGGTACCTTGAGAAGAGCAAGGTGCATTGGGAAGACATCCCAATGTGCCTTGAGAGGAGCAAGGGATGTGACATTCCTTGAAAAATGGAGAGGAGAAATTAAAAATTCTCCAAAAAGGTATGATCATGGGGATTAAAGGAATAAGAAGGAATTAAAAATTCCTTGGGAGAGGAGATGCCTAGAGGATTGTGAGATTTTGAAAATCTCACATTCACCTAGGAAAAGAGCATTAAAAACTAGTGGTTGGATGGAAGGGACAAGGGGTTGACTTTGTGGCTAATCATGATGATTAGCCACTAGCAACTCATTAGGAGGGGATTAGAGGAAGATTTGGGTGGGATAGGATTTGTAGGAGGATTTGACTAGGAGAGAGAATGAGTGGGAAAATTAAAAATTAGAAGAATAATGTTAAGTGGGTTTAGGGGGATTCTAGAAGACTTTATTAGGTTAATGATAAATTAGAAAGGTGATTTAGAGGAGTTATGTGGGATAACTAATTAATTGGAATTAATTAGCTAAGAGGAAGATTTGTGAGGATTCAACCTTTAGAAGAATAAAGAAAGGGATTGATTTATTAAATAAATCAGTCACATACTATAGTGACAATATTAATTTTAATGAATTAATATTGAGGAGAATTTGAATTGACATAATTAATTAATTATGTGAGGGAATAAAAAATAATTAAAACAATTATTTTTAAGTGTCTACAATAATATTCTACCTTGTTGATATATATGTATAAATTATATGTTGATAATTTTACTATAACTTTGCATGTATATAATGTGACACATAGGACAATTCCTTTAAGGATTCTCATCCATTAGGTCATCTCATTTTGGAGGGTAGACATAGTACATATGAAGGATGCAAGTAGCTAGGAAGCCATGTCAGTAGAGACACCCCAAGTGGGGTTGGGAGGCCAAATGAAGGTTATCATTCTGTGCTCCTGGGATGAGATAGCTCGAGGCGCCTTGTATGGTCTCCCAAATGGTGCTCCATAATGAGGATGAGTTGGTTGGATAGAACTTCAAAGGAATCCCATATGCATATCTTGAAAATTACAATAGTGCATATGAATTCTATTTGTACAATAATGGTTTATATGTTTATTTATCTTGTGATACCAACTTGGTTGTAGGCCCTACATCAAGATTTTAAAGTAAAAATTCCCACTTCCAAGCACTATTCAAATCCCACTAGGGAAATTTTAGGGCAGATTAAGTAAAGTTCTAGTAGGGGGCATTACTGCTTATCTTTTTTCTTGATTTGGCAACCAATATTAGTGAAATCTTGCACAATTTGATCCTACATCTTGTTTGCTTCCTTAAGTAGTTTATTTTGCCCTTTGATATTCTATCCCAGAAAACTGTGTTTCCACTTCAGACTCTCCATCTAAACTATACATTGGTTATCTTGGGCATTGGTTATAATCTTATCTACAACAACAATATTTGTGCCTAGAGCCACTATCTCTTTAAGCTCTTCTATTATGTTCATGCATGTGACTACTTTTGTTTAGCGTTTTTCACCTCAAAGATGTTGAAGTTCCTTGTTATAATAAATTCACCATGCACTTTCTTCAGGTTATCAATAAAGGGGGCTCCTTTAACTTTGACCTTTTTGATCCATTCTTGGGTGACCCGGCCAAAATAGCTACCAGTTTGTACTTTAGCCACTAATTCTTTATTAGCATATGATTTAGGATCCTATATAAACTTTGAGGAGTTAGATGACTACGAGGATGGGGCCAATAATGATCTTAGACAATCTAAAAGTATGTTTACCATCATTTTCAACTCTTCTTTGTCAAACTTATCCTTTTCAGTCCATCAGTTTGGTAGCCATCACCTATTAATTATGTGAGCTTGCAGCTCTATTAGTTGGCCCCATGTCTATATGAGTCATATTAAAATCTATAGTTGTAGCTTGAGTTGGGTCCTTCTATATGGTGGGATGAGCAATTTCTAGAAATAGATGATTTGAGGCCTCATCCTCTACTATCCTTGAAGTGACCTTAAGATTCTTAGATCTAGGAGAGGAAGTAGATTGAAGCGATTGTTCAAAGACATCCTTAGGTGGCTTCTTAATAGATTCAATTTTCCTCTTCTTAGATAAAGATGTCTCTAGCCATGATGTGGAGGACAATGTTTGCATAAGACTTTTCATAGAGTTAGGAGTAAATAACAAAGCTCTTTTCATCAATGGGGTCTTCTCTACATTTTGCAAAATAAAAAGAAAGCATGGCTTTGAATTACCACCTCTAGGACTTTCATCGGGATTGGAGTTTGTTGCTCCCTTCATTTGTTCTAGGTCTCCTACTATTTCTTTTCCTTTCCCCTTGTTTCCTTCTTGTCCCTTAGCTTTGTATTTTCCTTCTTTATCTTTCTCTTTGGTTCCTCACTTGGTAATGAGCCTTCTCCACAAGTCTTCTCAGGATATTTCCTCTTTTCTGGTGGCTCATCATCACCTCCATTTCCAGTTGGAGTGGCTATTGACTTGGTTTGAGGGAACCAAAGAAGATACATTCACAATACTTGGATTACCTTGTCTTATGACCTTTTGTGACTTTTTAGTTCGAAGTCTCAACTTTATTCTTTGCTAGCCAGATTTGTGTCCTCTTTAGGACTATGTTTTATTCCTCATTTGCAAGTGTCTATGTTCAAGTAAGCTCCAATCAATAGGGACTAATGGTTGTGTTTGAATATTATCTGTATAAATAGGATCCACCAAATCAAATTCATCATTTTCGACACCTTTCACATCCCATCCCAATTGTTACTCAATTATTTGTTTTAGACTTAGTCTCATCCAATTGTGCTTTTGGACTTCATAATCATCTATAGTCTGCCCAATAATCCTCCAGATGTGGTACATGGTTGTATGCAAGGCCTAAATGTAGGTTATTCTTTGCAAAGTTTTTGCTATCAAAATGTAGCTTGAGATGATCATAAGTTGAGGCGGTGTATTTAACCAAATCCCTCTCAATATTCAATGCATCCGATTGATTTTTGCAAACATAATATTGTTTCAGATATGACTATGAATTCATGCAAAATTGGTGCCTTCTCTAATGGGCAATTTGTTCCTCATGTTACCGATATTGTGTCCTTGACAATTGCTTTGAAGAGCGATCCAATTTGAATTAAATAAGAAATACAAAACTCCACGATGATGTTTGAATGATGGAGAATGCCTTCTTATATCTTGTTGTTGGGCAGATAAGCCACGTTGCCAAGGGATGTGTCTTATGTTCATTCATTATCACCTCCCTTACTAATTGCACCACTTCATTACCATTTGATTATCAATTAGACATAATCGTTGTTTTGGGCTTCTTCACGAAATATTGATTAGTAGATGATTAACATTCTATGTTTGCATTAGTTTGGGGATCGATCATTGATATGCTGACTTCTACTGCTATCTATTTGTGCCTTAGCTCATTATTCATATGATCATATTCAATTCTTAGAATATTATTTTTCACTGATGACCAATATTAGCCACTGCCCTTTGATTCATAATGATATTCACCATTAATGGATATCACCATCGACTATGTAATATTATATTCTTCCCATTGATGCCCGGTGATTATATTTATCCCTAGTCTTCATCGATTTCCATGCAATGTATAGGCTTTGACCCGGTATCTCACCTGCACATGATGATCTATATCTTAAGACAACCTTTTGCAGACTTAGTTGATTTGTGCTTTCCACTATCACCGTATCAATAAATCCTTGATAGGATCGCTGTGCTTTATCAATAGTCGGTTATCACTTCTAATATTCTCCCACGATGATGACAATTATGTTAGGAGTCGATACTTATTATCATTATTGACTAATTCTGGTCCTCTCTTTTTTCATCGATACATTTGTATCAAACGCTGCCTTCTATGCTTAATATCGACAACAATTCCCTTCATACTATCAATGTAGATCAAGTAAGAGTCATAGCGTTGCTCGGTACTGCTTGTGTCCATCGAAATTCTTATAGGAATTCATAGTGATCAATTATTGGTGTGTTTCATTCATAATTCAATTATGTCATAGAC
Source organism: Cryptomeria japonica (assembly GCF_030272615.1). Lineage (NCBI taxonomy): Eukaryota > Viridiplantae > Streptophyta > Pinopsida > Cupressales > Cupressaceae > Cryptomeria > Cryptomeria japonica. The sequence goes on along the minus strand of NC_081406.1, from coordinate 281,275,965 downwards.
TGCCTTCATGATGTATTGCTGACCGTATGATTATCCTGTCTGTTTTCTTCATCCTTTCATTATTGTAATGATGATATCGATATGGATTGCTGCCCCTCGCCCCCTACGCCACCCGCACCCCGCACCCCGCACCCCCCACACACATATATATATGTATGAGAATGACTAATAAGTTGAAATCTTTAATTAAAACTTATTTAATCATTTATCAATTCTAGTTATCTTCAGGTGTAGAATGGGGACATTACAAAAACCATCATAGCCACCTACTTTGATGTTCTGTAAAAATCTGAAATTGTATGAATAACTTCCATACTAAGTGACCAACTTGATTGCTTTTGGTGAAATTCTTTGGCTTAAATCCCCTTCAATTCTCTTACAAGTTTCATTGTCAACACATTATTCACTCTTATAAAGTTAGAGTAACTTTTCTACAATTGAAGGTTTGGATATAAATCATCAATCTAAATATTATCATCAAACTCTTCAGATGATTCACTTCGAACCAATATCTCGTGCGAGTGAGGGAATAAAACAAGTAAGATGACTTATAGAAAAACTTGTTGAAGGGGAAGAAAGTGATCATTGCATGTAGTCTATCACTAATGAGACTTGCCCAGTCTAAGTATTGTTCATCGACACATATAGCTTCTACAAAGAAACACATCTACTCATCCAAGTTGAAGGCATTAACATCCCCACATAGCTTGTGCAATAAAATGATTATATCTGTTATTTCTCCTTTGAGGTACAATTTATGAATCGTCTTTGGTAATTGAGATTACCCTCTTCTTTGCACAACAAACCACTCCTTGGTGATGACATTTCTATAAATTCCATTTTTTTCATTGAATTGTGTCTGTGATGGTGAAATCCCAATGTGAATAAACTTCTTTCATTGGGAGTCGAAAGCAATTATGGATTGTGGTGTGGTCTAGGGTTATTAGAACCCTATTGTCATTTTTTTGATATCCCGGGTGTTTGGGTTGTACTTATTAATTCCCTCCATGACCAAACCTGTTGATTGTATTGCTACTGGAAATGCTATTGCATCGAACAACCCACTTTCTACCAATCTTTGTGTAATTGGGTGCCTAGGGTTCTTCACCCATTCCTAGAATTCTTTCAAATCAACATGCCCTAACCCGGTGTCCCCGACCTCCGCAATATGCTTTCTAATCAATTCAAATGCTCGTATCCTAGGTATTTGTATTTCATTTTGAGTTTATATCTTGAAAATCCTATAATTTTTTTGGTAGATTTTCCTCCTAATTTGGCGGCTTTGTTAATAAAACTAAAACCTTAGCATTGTAAATAGACAAGTTCTTCAATGGCCACTCGAAATACTTACCTTTGGTGCAACAATGGTGTTAGTAATATTCTTTAACCAGGCCACACATCAATTTCATACAGTTTTGCCTCAACACTCTGGGAGCCCCTTTAATCTCCCGAGTAGTACTTTCAAAATGACTATTTTTAGGATAATTAATCCCATATTTGGTCTCATTAAGTGATCACCTACTTTCAACCCTCTGTAATTAATGCACAATACTTCAAGTGCAACATCAACATTTTGTCTTGGGAAACTTGTTGGTCTTAGACAAGTGTTTTAGAACTATGTCTTGCCTCTTCTTTGAATGAATGAATGAATTCTTTTGATAACATCCACAAGGCCAAAAAACCTATGGGACCCACGGGTTGCCAACAAGAAGAGTATGCAAAGGCCAAAGAGCTATTTGCTAGACCTTCTTTTCCTTTACCTTCCACATCTTGGATCTTAAACTGTGTAACTTGATCAAGAAACTTGCGACTCTTGTTATCTTTTCTTCTTCAAATAAATTGCTCAAGGTGTTTACATTTAGCGTGTCAATGTAGTGAATCTGGACATCCTTGTAAGCTGGGCATTCCATGATATAGTGCCATTCTGTCTCCACAACCCCTTGGGTGTGATATCTACATTTTTGATCTACCCACTCCTCTTTAGGTATCATCTGACTTTCAGTTTCACATCTAAGTTGATGTGAGCTGGTTCTAATCCGAGCAATTAACATTTTCTGCTTTCCATTTTATATCCTTTCCTATGTAATTCTTTTGTGTATGGTCATGTGTGGGATTGAAATGTTTGATATAATATTCCTTTTTTCTCCCAAGTTGTCATGTCCACATGATTTCTCTAAACTTTCCTTGCACGTACTTTTTAATTTCCTTTTTGTTATTAGGACAGTCTCTTATGCTAAAATCCCATTTATTCATCCATTTAATGTTTTGCTTCATCCATGTTTTCTTCCTTCTTTCTAGCTTCTCTTCCGCTACTATTTTTGGCCAACGACGTGTCTCCATATTTTCTGCTAGTTTTGCTGGCTATAAAAACTTCCCTACTTCTTCCTTCACTTTGCCTTTTTACTTTGGTTTGAAATGATATGTCATAATCAAATAAGGTTTGGTAACTTATTCAAAATCTAATACTCAACTAGAGATTGCATCAACCAAAAATATATTTGCTTTTCAATTGTTCTTGTTTTGTATTGCAATTTCTATATAACTTCCATAATTCTCCGGTAGTTGTTCATTTTTCATTGCAGATCAAATTCTTGGCTTCTAGACGTGTTCTTATTCCTTGTTCTAGATTTTCAGTTCATTTGGACTCTTTTCCGAAAAGTTATTACTTCCGGATTGGTCGTTTCTTGGTTCCGAAGTAGTTTTTGAGCTTAACGACTAGTTAGAGATTTCTTCTCTTGCAGAGCGATTTCTCGACTTGTAGATCTAATTGGCACCACATTCGGTGTTCCTTGGCCCTTGGCCGACCTTCCTTGGTGGTCCACACTTCATTATTGTCTTTGGTGGAAGTTATCTTCACACTTTGGGTCTAACCTATCTTACACATTTCATTTTCCTATCTTTGGAGAATGCGATCTTTTGTGGCCGACCGGGATGTGTTCCACATGCTATTTATATTGTTGTAATTGTTCCTTAAGAGGATAGTGAAATATGGTATGAAGATGAATTCATGCTATGTAATTTGGACACCTCTTGGGGGTCCAGATGGATTGTAATATGGAATGTAAGATGTTCGAGGCCTGTTAGCCTATATGTACACCGAATGTTGTTGGTTGGTTTATGACGAATCTATGATGTTGTGGATATCCGAATCAACATTTTCTCTATGTTTTGTTGTTGCTTCCATTTTGTTACTCTTGCTACATGATCTGGATTGTTCTCTTTGAGGACCCTTCGGATTATGACTGCATCAAGTGATATCAGAGCTTGTTGTGAACCTTGAGGCATTCCTTTGGGTGAATAGATCGTCGATTTGAGGAAGGCTGCAAGTGTGTTCAATAGATCATCGACAGAGAGGCAATTGAAACTTGTAGTCAGATCGCCGAGCTAAGGAAGTTGCACCAGAGCAAAGGAGAAGATGCCGCCAAGAAGGATGAACCCTCGAGAAGATGGAGGATTTCAAAAATGAGATTCAAAACGCGTTGGCTGGTTTGTAGAGGAATCCAAAATCAAAGGACGAGTATGAAGAAGCTAGAGAGGAACTAGAGGTCAAAGAGGCTGAAGGACTGGAAGATGAAAGGGAAGAAAGATTCCTTAGAGTGGTGGCACAAGTGAGTAAAGTTCATAAAGTGGGGTTTCTAACTTTTCAGGAACATTGAATCCGAAAGATTTAATCGACTGGATCTGTGAGTTGGAGGATTACTTTGAGTTTGAGGATATTAGAAATCTGCAGAGGGTTAGGTTAGCACAAACCAAGTTGAAAGGGCATGCTGCTTTATGGTGGAAAGAGTTGCAGAGAGATAGAGTGGAGAATAGTGAGATGAAAATCACCCAATGGAGACATATGGTTGCAAGATTGAAGATTAAATTCATTATGGGAGACTATGAGTTGGAATTGTTTAAGAAGTTGCAGAACTTGTAACAGAGGAACATGAGTGTGAAAGAGTATACTGAGGAATTCTACAAGGTGATGATCAGATATGTACATAGACAGATGGATGGAGAGAAGGTGGCTAGATACATAAATGGACTTGGATTTAACATTCAAGATGAGATGAGTATGCTGAAGATTTATAGAGTGGAGGAGGCTTACCAATATGCTTTGAAGGTTGAAGATAAAGTGAAAAGAAGACAACAAATTGACCCTAAGGGAAGAGAGAGAAATGTAGTGAATAGAGGGCAGGTGAGTGGCAGTATGGAGAAGCAGACTATTGAGGAGGAGTCAAGATCTAAATGGAGGAAAGAATTAGATTATAAGATACAAAGAAAAAGGAATGGCAGTACCAACAGGGAGTTCTTGGGTAGATGTTTAAAGTGTGGGGAAACTGGACATAGATCTTATGAGTGGTCCTTAAGGACTGATAAATGAATAACGAGGAATTTAATAGCACATGAGGAACCAGATACTGGAGCTCCAGATGAGAGCATGATAGCACCAGAGCAGGGAGGCTCCCTTATGTTTAGAAGAGTCTTGGTGGAGTAGAGAAAAGAAGAAACCGGACCTACACAAATGAAGGATATTTTTCGGACTGTATGCAAATTAGGAGGTAAGTGCTGTAAGGTTATTGTGGATACCAGAAGTACTGCAAATTTGGTATTAGAGGAGATGGTAGAGAAGCTTGGTTTAAAGAGGTTTGAGCATCCTTGTCCTTACAATGTGAGTTGGTTAAAAGATGATCATGTGGTAGAGGTGAGAGAGAAGTGCTTGGTGAATTTTAATATTAATCCCTTCAAAGATGAGTCTTGTGTGATGTTGTGTCTATAAGTGCTTGTCATGTTTTGTTTGGTAGACCTTGGCAGTATGTTAGAGGAGCTATCTATGATTGTAGAAGAAACCTGATCACTATTGAGAAGGATGGACAAAAGTTTACTTTGGCTTCTTGGATGGAGAAAGAGAAGGAAGTGAATAACTTGAGTCTTGTGAAGAGTTCCGGTGTTGAGAAGAAGGATGCAAAAGTTATATCGGATGATGACATGGATTTGAAGAAGGATCTTGTGGATGGGTCTGTTAGCAAGATGGTACTAGATGGTAATGAAATTAGAGTTGTGAAGGCAGATAAGAAGAGTTCTGGAGGAAGGAATAGATTAGATTTCGAAAGAAACAAAGTGGTAATAAGAGACAGTGTGCAGGTATGAAGCAGGGAAGGAGAGGAGAAGAGCAAAAGAAGTTGGAGAATTCAGTTGATTCACCAAAAGAGGTAAGGAGGAAGAACTTTGTAGGCAGAGAAGATATTTGGATAAGAAATGAGCATGGGGGCTATATTTCGAATCCTTTTCGATGTTCATGAGCTGCCTCTCATGGAACATCTTTTTCCACTTGGGGTGTTTGATGTAGGAGCATCCTCGGTCGTTGAGAAATCTTGCATCAACCAAAAATATATTTGCTTTACAATTGTTCTTGTTCTTTGTTGTAGTTTCTGTATTACTTTTGGAATTCTTCGGTAGTTGTTCATTTTCCATTGTGGATCAGATTCTTGGCTTCTAGACGTGTTCTTATTCTTTCTTCTAGATTTTTCAGTTCATTTGGACTCTTTTCTGGCAAGTTATTACTTCCGGATTGGCTATTTCTTGGTTCTAGAGCAGTTTTTTGAGTTTAACGGCTAGTTGGAGATTTCTTCTCTTGCAGAGCAATTTCTCGACTTGAGGATCTAGTTGGCACCATATTCGATGTTCCTTGGCCCTTGGACGACCTTTCCTTGGTGGTTTTCACTTTGTTATTGTCTTTTGCTGCAACAATCTTCACGCTTTGGGTCCGACCTATCTTACACGTTTTATTTTCCCATCTTTGGAGAATGCGATCTTTTGTGGCCGACCCATATGTGTTCCAGATGCTATTTATATTGTTGTAATTGATCCTTTGGAGGATAGTGAAATATGGTATGAAGATGAATTCATGTTATGTAATTAGGACATCTCTTGGGTGTCTGGATGGATTGTAATCTGGAATGTAAGTTGTTCTAGGCCTATTAGCCTGTATGTACACCGAATGTTGCCAGTTGGTTTATGGTGAATCTATAATGTTGCGGATATCTGAATCAAAATTTTCTCTATGTTTTGTTGTTGCTTCCATTGTGTTACTCTTATTGCATGATCTGGACTATTCTCTTTGAGGACCCTCTGGATTATGACTGCATCAAATGTGCTTTAAAAAAAGTTTGGGTATGGGAATCCAAACAATATTTGCCTTTGAAAAGTTTCTTAGAAAGATGAATAGTTGGGCTTTGACTTGGTTAGAAAATCACGTCGAAGTATGATGCTTTCTTTAGAACTTAAAACAAGGCTGGAAAGGACTTAAGACTTAGTGAAGTTTTGGACATGACCAAGACCAAATAGTGAGTTCAACATGAAGCATCAGGCCTTGAAAAAGCCCTTAGAACTGAAAGGATAAATACATAAAAACAAATTTCGTGTCAAATACCTACCAAAGCTCAACACTAAGTTTGAAATGAGATGTCAAGGTTCAACATGAATTTTGAAATGGTGGACAAAGTCTGACAAACTTCTTAAGTATTCAAAACTACACCATGAAGGCTCAATTAAGTTTGAGACAACTTGTTAGGGTTTGACAATGGTTTGTAACCATGAATAAAACTCGATAAGCTTACACAAATGACTTAAGTATCAAAAATTTCATTTATAAAGTATTGAATATTTACACATCAAAGTATGAATTGTTGGCCTTGAGCCTGAACAAAAAGAACCAATTGAATTTTAGTGGTGGAGAAAATTCAAGGCAACACGAAAATTACCTAAATGCACTGAGAATTGAGTAGAACATTAAGAATTATAAAATGAAGTTTTTAACATTAATATTTATAAATCTACATAAAAATAAAAAAATAGTATGTTGTAGAAACACTTGATTAAAAAAAATCTAACATTAAGGAGAATGGATTGTCATTAGGGATACACAACATACCATATAGTCTAGAATTATAGTGTAGCGGAAAAGAAATATTTTTCGTTTATATCATTAGTAGATTAAGACCTAGATGCGACAACTTAAATAAATTCAAGACGCTTATAATCAAAGAGAACTAGAAATGATAACCCGACATCAATACAATAATGGAAACATTTGAAGATCTCTTTTATGTGTGTCTTACCAAAAGCTAGTTGGTTTATTTTGATTTATCATCTTATTTTTGAAGGCAAGTTATTGAGGACAATTAATTAGTATAGATATTTTATATACATTTATTTAAAAGACATAAGTTAGATATCTTGAGATTTTTTAGATAGATGTGTTAAGATTCAAAATATATTATTTATTTTATATGTTAATTTATCAAGGAATAATTATTTTCAAAATAAACAAACTATTGTTAAATGTGTAAAGATTAAAAAAAAGGAAATTAAATGACAAATTTTTAATTTAATAAAAATGAATTACTATTTTAATAAGTAGTTTTGTTTTTTTATACAAAACATTAACTATTAATATTTATTTAATTTACTACAAACATATAAATAGACAAATAAATAGATGAACACAAATATTTTATTTAATGTCGACGTTGAATTGTGAAATATGGAAATAGGTAATAATAACAAAGCATCAAAACCATGAAATTGATGGAATGAGTAATCAAAACCAATTATATCTTACATGGCTCTATCTTATTTCATTGTAAATGTGTGTGTGTGGGGTGATATATGAATTGCTCTACAATCATAATAATTTTATGATAACACAATTATTCCAAGTTCATAATGATAATACGAAAGATCAATAGTTGCAAATGATCAAATGAGATGGTAGATGGTAGATTTATAATTGATATTTGATATAGTTGACTCAAATAATCAATCATTAAATAGGAGGTAAAATTGCATGAAGCTAATTGGTTGTAGGAGATGTCGGATTGGTTGCATGGATGGGGTAAGTGGAATTGATTGATAAGTGGATTGAGAGTGGTGAGAATTAATTGATGAGGTGGAGATGCACAAGAAATAATTAATAAAATTAAGTAATGATTTAATTCATGTGTATGAGTGAAAAATAAAAAAAATGTTATTTATTTATTTATTATTAGAGGTATAAAGTTAGAAAAAGAAATTAAATAAATTATAATAATTTGTTAAATTTGGAGGAACAATTCACTAATTTTATTTAATTATTGTGAATTAGAATAACATGATAAATTAAATAAATAATCAAAATTATTTAGTTAATATGGAAGAAAATAATAGTTGAAGAAATTAATTAAATAATTAAAATAATTTTATTAAAGTGGAGGGAAATTTTAAATTAATTAATTAAATAATTTAAAATTATTTAATTAATGTGAATAAAGAAAAATGATTGAGTAATTATTATTTTTTAATTATTATCGATGAAAAGAGAAAGTGTTAGCTTGATTGATTAATGTTAATTATATGCAATGGTGAGAAATGACAAGGTGATATGAAAGAAATGTGTTGTCATTTTTAGGTATCTACATTGTGTCCCTCTTTGAGACAATGCGTTTTATGGTTTTGTTTCAAAGAAATAATGATGGTATAAAAAAAATTGTTGGTGATGTGCCTTAGCAAGCTCCAATTAGGTATGGCAATGGGATGCTCCCTTGAGAGATTGAATTAAAAAAAATGAGATTTTTTATTTAACTCTTGATAGGAAGGATAGGCAAGGTGAAGTGGATTGGTTAGTAGAAAATGAGGTGTATATGAAGGAAATGAGCAAGATAGGTGATGAAAAGTGTAAGAGGAGCAAACCATGATGCATATGGGGTGGTATAAATGGTGGTAAGGGAGGTCATTTGTCCTCATTTACACTGTCTTAATTCATAAGATTCAGAGCCTCCAAAGTCTTTAGATTTTAGAGTAGTCAACAAGATGGCAAGACTTTCAAGGGTGATTTATTGATTAAAGTGCGTGTGGGTCTATAAATGGCTATCTAGATTAGGTAGAGAATTATTTCTTGAGTCCTTCGGTCATTTGTTAGGTGTCAAAGTAAGAAATTGTGAATGCACGAAATTAGACAAAATTTGATGTTAAGTTGCACAAATGATGCACGTCGTCACACTTTTGTTGTATAAATGCACATCTAACAAAAAAATTGTGTTATTGAAAACCTACACAAATGATGTGCAACACTACACAAATGATATGTAGGACTACACAATTGATATCTAGTATTGTGCATTTGGTAAATTGTAGCACAAGTGTGAGAATTTGCCAAGATCTAGAGGCAATGGAAAGAACAAATAAGAGAGACAAAATAGATGATAGAAATAAATTGTATTCTATCAAGATGCAAAATGTGATTAACTGGATCATTACAAGATGTTGATTGATTGCCCGTGCAAACAATGTAGACGAGCCTGCTTATATAGGTAAGGCTATATGGATATGTGAGCACACAAACATGACATGTGGCTCAATAAGAAACAAGGGTAGGTAGGAAATAGGTGTGGTAGGTAGGAGAAACAATAAAATATTTCACATGAGATGGATCACCCACCGAAGGTGGAATGATCACTCCACAATAAGTGGATATGATAGAGTAGTAACAAGATCAACACCATAAAAGGTGGAAATTCTCCTACACACACTATCCCAATGGGGCTCAAACACCCAAGTGTCTCATACCCACACTACTATGAAATGCATGTACCTAAGTAAACTTAAGTAAAGTGTAATAATATCCATGATGAATAATTATTTACACCAACACCCCCCCTTAAGTTCAACTTAGGGGAATGCACTAAAGTCTACAATGCAACTATGCAATGCAAGATGGGTTTCGACAACCTGCTTTGAGCATCATTTGGATACTCGTAAATGACATAAATACTGGTACAATCCAAGTCTCATGGGAGCCATGCACAAATGTGTACAATCTAAGTCTCAACTGGAGCCATGCACCAAGTCTCACAAGATGTTCCTAATCTACGTGTACAAGAGGATTACATCAAATAGTCAACAATGACAAGATACAAAGAGGTGTGACACTTTATGATAGTGCGAGTACAACATTGCTCATGCAAGAGCATACAACATGATAGTGCAAATCTGGAAACATGAAAATGATGCCACCAAGAAGCCCTGTAAAATACTGCAGAAAAAGATGCATCCAATTGGGATGTGGCCAAGAGATATAAAGGAGCAAATCGACCCCCCCTTGACTGTCGGTTAGAAGCACTGCAAGACAGGTACAAAGTGATAAGAAAAAAAGTGTTCCCGATTTGACTTAATCCATGATATTTTTGTTTTTAAAAGATTTTAAAAATCTAAGAAAAACAATATTATGCCCATAAAAAAACTTTATTAAAAAATAAAGAAAAATAAAATAAAAAAGGCGATAGTCATTTTTTTTTTGAAAAAGAAAAAAAAAATTTAATAAAATTATTAAAGACAAAAAACTTTTTTTTTTTTTAATTAAAAAAATCTTATTTTAAAAAATAAGGAAAAAAATGATTTTTTTAAATTATTAAAAAATGTTTAATAAAAACAAAAAAACAAAATTTATTGAACCCCCCCCCACACAGGGAGGGGCCTGCAGGTACATTGCTGGATCGCAACAGGTACACTGTGGGGTCGTAGGGCCTGCGGTGGTGCATGCGGGGCCGCAGGTACCTTGCAGGCCAATAAGGACCCCCCCCCCCCCCCCCCCCCCCCTTTTTTTTAAAGTTCACTTTCTTAAAAAAATAAAACCAAAAAAATGCCCCCCCCTTTGAATTATTTTATTTTTCGAAAATTAACAAAAACGGAAAAAATAAATTAAAAAATTTCAGACCTGTACCTACAAGACCGTACGAATTAATAGTTGATCTTGGGGTTTTTGGGCCTTTTGAGTGCAATGGCAATGACAGATTTGGCCAAAAATGCTCCAAAATTGCAGATTGCTGTCGGGACAAGTCACCACCCTCCACCTTCGAACGACTCTAGATTTGGCCTCCGATGCCAGATTTGGACAAAACAAAAGGCGATTCTTAATTGCTCAAACCTCCTTAATCCAATGGTGACCTCATATCTGACCCAACAGGCTCCAATAATAACCTGCAATAGAAAGCTCCAAAATGCAAACCCAAATTTCTCTCAATTGGCAAACCAATTATACTCTGATGGCTTTGATACCATGTGAGAATTTGCCAAGATCTAGAGGCAATGGAAAACACAAATAAGAGAGACAAAATAGATGATAGAAATAAACTGTGTTCTATCAAGATACAAAATGTGATCAACTGGATCATTACAAGATGTTGATTGATTGCCCGTGCAAACAATGTAGATGAGCCTGCTTATATAGGCAAGGCTATATGGATATGTGAGCACACAAACATGACATGTGGCTCAATAAGAAACAAGGATAGATAGGAAATAGGTGTGGTAGGTAGGAGAAACAATAAAATATTCTACATGAGGTGGATCACCCACCGAAGGTGGAATGATCACTCCACAATAAGTGGATATGATAGAGTAGTAACAAGATCAACACCATAAAAGGTGGAAATTCTCTACACACACTATCCCAATTTGGCACAAATACTCAAGTGTCTCATACCCAAACTACGATGAAATGCATGTACCTAAGTCAACTTAAGTAAAGTGTAATAATATCCATGATGAATAATTATTTACACCATCAACAAGTAATGGCCAGGGTTGCACAATTGATATATTGCAACACAAATAATGGTTAGGGTTGCACAATTGATAAATTGTAGTGCAAATGATTAACTCCACAATATTTTTGATTTTTAAGTATGTTTTCAATGTGATTTTGAAACAGCTAATGATTTAGCATGATATTGTTGTAGGAGAAGTGTGATTGCCTATAGTCTAGGGAGCATCATCCTATGACCCAAAATTTATTACTCAAGCTAAAAGAGGAGTGTATGTTCCTAGGTGTAGTTGGCTTATGGCCCATCACTTTTATGCTTGATATTAGGGAAAATCTAGCCATGGTGACAACATTGGTTGAGTGATGATACAATTGTAATATAAAAAAATTCACCCCTAGCGATTATAAAAACAAATGATGCCTTCCTCCATGTCATTAGAGTTTGAGTTTCACCACCTTTGTCCTTTTGTCCACTTGGATCATCATTTTTAGCTTCAAGTGAATGCATTAACAATTCTACCAACCTGTCACCTTCGGGGACTAGGATGTGGCACAAAGACATCCGTGCGACGTGCTAGCGTCCCACAAATCTAATAGTCTGCAGGTGGCCACTTGAGTGTTATGCCTACGCTCGAAAGGAATTGTAATGCCTTTGCATGCGCCCACCGACGTCCGGTTTCCTTCCAGGGTCTTTATCTTCCATTTTCAAAAGCATTTGGGGGGATTCCTTTGACAAATTGGTTATCTTTTGTAGGTTGAAGCTCTTTGAGATTTCTTGGATAGCATTTACAACTTCTTGTGTGAACATCACCATTGTTGTATCTTTTCATATAGCTCATGCCATCATCTCAACAAGCATTGTGAAAGGGGAGTTCTACTTACTCGCTTTTCCTTTCGTTTACTAAGCTATCATTTAGAATTTTACATTGTTTCCAATTTTCTCTTTATCATATTATTATTCTCATGGCTTCTTGGGTTGTCTGTGGAGGTGGAAACACCAAAAATGAGGGTCTAACTTAGACAGGCTTCAAAACACAACCCACAACATTTTCTCTCTTGCATGTGTGTAGGTACGTCATCATGAGGAAGAGACTCTCTCGCGTGAGGCTTCATAGCATGGTCATTTTGGAACATTTCCTTACTTTCCTTTATTTTCTTATTCTGTTTCATAATTTGTACTTTTCATCCATTTCACTATTATTTGGTCATTTTGCAACTTCTGTCAGTTCGCCTAGAGCTTTCTAGTTGGACTCTGTGCTTTGTCTGTACAGGATGACAACGCACCGCATTGGTGCCGCAGATGTGCGCGCTTGTCCTGAGGACAGAGGCTTAGCAGAGCCATCTAAAGAGTCCTCTTGTCTTTCTGTCACCTTAGCATAATACTGTTATCCCCTGGCTCACCTTAGTGCCAATTCTAGGAGGTATCAGAGGGAGAGTTTGTTCTTGAGGATTCATCATCCTTGAGGTAAAAAATTTCCTCTTTGACATTTTCTTGAACCTGACATGAAACTTTTTCCGCTTGCATCTTTCATTTTATTCAGTTTATTGCATAATATTTTAAGTTAAAAAAAAAATCTAAAAATCCAAACACACACAAAAAAAAAAACCCAAAACAAAACCAAACATTTGCATTTAGTTTAAATTACTGCATTTCCTTTTAGCATTTGCATTTAAATTAAACTCTATCATTCCAAACTTTTTTGTCTCCTTGTAGTGTGGTCCCGAACATTGTATATCCTGTCTATGAGCTTTACGACTTAGACTGCAATAGGAGATATAGTTAGGAGGTCTTCGAGGAGGAGTTTTCCTTTGACCGTTACAATCCTCCTCTACTCGACACAATGTAGGGCAATCAACTCCCTGATCCTAATGAGTTATTGGCCTCTCATTATCTTAAGTCCATTCTCATAGGAGGCCCTTCTCCACTTGATTCACAACCTAGTTCTTTGAGGAACTCTACCCCATCTTCCCCTCCTATTGTCGATCATGATTCTGCTATCACTGTCGATTTTGAGAAAATCGACATGTTGGAGTAGAATCTGAGAGACTTTTAGGTTTCCTAAAATGAGAAAATATCCTCCCCCAGGCCAGGAATTTTGTGAGTACTACAAGAGAGGCCTACAGACGTTGAGGGAATTATCCATGATTTTCAAGAGCCAGGTGTCCTTGGTAGATGCACCCCTTTAGGATAGTCAATATGACACCTCTAGTTCTCAAATTGGCGTTGGTATTTCGGGGTTTAATGTGCATATGGTTGATTCTACCATACCTAGTGTTAATGCCTCATCCACTCCATTGGATTATACAGGTATGGATAGTAGTTCAATCTCTCCTTTTACTACTGCTTAGGTGTCCTTGATCAACATCAACACTACATCTGTGGGTATCTCGGTTTCTCTTGGAGGCATCATTGTTGCACCTCACCTCCTCCACCTCCTAATCCTGTCCTGAACACTATTTGTAGAACATGGGTCAGTTGTAGTTGCATCTCACTAACCTAGTGTCTACTTCCAGTCATTCATCTCTATGCACATATTACAGGAAGAGCCCCTTGGATATCACCATTCTGAACACTATCCTTTCTATCGTTGCCGAGTCTTTGAAGTGCAATAAGTCCAATGGTGATGGGGACCCAAATGTCCATATAGATTCCTTCATGATTATGTGTAGTGATTACCATAGTTTGGATTTTGTTTTGCTCAAGTTGTTCTCGCATTCCCTCAAGGGGAAAATGTTAGAATGGTATAGCTCTCTACCTAATCATTCCATTCACACCTTCAATCGGCTTATGGATTTGTTCCTCAAGCAGTTTCAGGCGAACATTGGTAGCAGGGTCACTATTTCCTACCTTGTTCATTGTAAACATAAGCCTAATGAGAAGGTCACAGATTTCATCTCGAGGTACTAGGCAATCTCCACTAGGATCCCCTTTTCCTTGCTAGATAGCGACCTGCAAAGAATGCTCATCGACAATATACAACTGACATTGAGGGAGAAATTGTCCCTTAATCAATATTAAAACTTTGCAAACATATGCCTTGCCCTTATGGGTTACCAACACATTGTGTCACAGTTCGGAGATGCCACTTCAAACCCTCGTGATTGGTCCTTTGCAGGCATGACAATAGAAGGGTCCCAAAAGAATAAAGCCATCACTAATATTGTGACAATTCCTCTGATGGCTACTGCACAAGTCCCACAACAAAATAAAGTCTTTACTAAGTTGAATGACTCTTACCTAAGCATAATGCAGTTGTTGTTGAAAGACAACCTTATCACCCTTCCAAAGATTAAACCCTTGTTTGATAGTCAACCCTACCCTTGTTGTTATGATGGATCAAAGTTCTTCCATTATCACTGTGTGCCTAGTCATGACATTGAGCAGTGGTATCATCTTCAACATGTTGTCCAATACCACATCAATAGTGGTGCAACCAAGGTGGATGTGCAGAAGCACAAATCAAACAAGTCCGTTGATAAAACAAATGACTTGAAGATTTACATTGATCCTTTCCCTTCACATTCAAAAAAATTTATCTCTGCATTAGATCCTTTTTTGAATGATGGTCCATATTTGAACATGGTCACCATCACCCCCATTAGCTCACCTCCAACCCAGAAGTGGAGGGTATCTGACCTGTCCTTTTCATTTACTGTTCTAGATGCCCCGTATTATGGAGAGCATTGTCCTCTTTACGTCCCTACCAAGCTGAATAGTTAGACTGTCAGGGGTGTGATGGTTGACCCATTGAGTAGAGTCGACATTATCATAGAGGAAACTCTCTTTTTGAATGGTTGGCATAGGCTGAAATATGATGAGTGTCACACAACCTTGAAGATACATGACAAGTTTTATGTTCGCCCCTTATGTAGTATCACCCTGATAGTCCTCGTAGGGCCTAAGGTGATACCCTTCATGTTTGTAATCATTCCTAAGTCAGACCTCTTCTAGGATAGGCTCAACATTCCTTGGCTGATTGTTATGGAGGCGGTTCCTTCGGTTGTCCACAAATGTCTTAAGTTCCCCCATGAGGGCATGGTGCATGCCATCCAGGATACCAGATATCAACCCCTGATTGCTCGTGGGGATTTTTTGTTGGACCACTTTTGGTCTTCTTTGGTGGGGCCCATGCTTCCCCATGGTGATTTGATGTACCATGTTTACTATCAATATAAGACGGGGGAGTCAACCCCTGAATCTATGCAACCTAGTGTTTCATTTTTGCCTCTTGCATCGAACTCTCCTCCATTAATTCCGGTCTTGGAGCGAGAAGTGCCTTATGTCCCCTCATCATCAAGGGCTGAGGCTAAGCATGCTCCCTTGAATAGACCTTCAAATCTGCCTAGGGCCACACAATCTCTAATGGTGTCCGCTATTCCTATGGCTGTGCCTAA
The DNA here is from genome assembly GCF_030272615.1 of Cryptomeria japonica. Classification (NCBI taxonomy): domain Eukaryota; kingdom Viridiplantae; phylum Streptophyta; class Pinopsida; order Cupressales; family Cupressaceae; genus Cryptomeria; species Cryptomeria japonica. The sequence continues at coordinate 281,260,007 of NC_081406.1, read as the reverse complement.
CGTAGCCAAGGGAAAGGCACCCATGCTGTCGAAGTCTACAACCAACCCTCCTTTCGAGATCTCGATCGTGGCCAATACTCCTCAATCCTATTGTTACGAGAGATGGAAGTTCTTTTCTCGTATTCCTTCATCCTCACTTGCTCCTTCATCACAGCCTATGTTGACACCCTCTATCCCTCTGAGCGCTCCTTTAGTGAATCGGGGTCGGGCGCCTGTTGTTGTGAATGTGGTACCTCTCTAGGATGCACCTCCTGTTTCATCAGTTGGAATTTCTCCTGTCACTGACATGGTTTTAGAGGCCTCTTTTATGGAGCACGATGCTCTTGAATCCTCTCATGCTTTAGTCGGTGGTCCTCACCTCCATCAAAATCAGCGTGTACGTGAGCATAAACACTTTCGATGGGCCAAAGCTCGAGAGTGTGATGCTGCTTTGCAGTCCATCATGCATCCTCGACACCCAATTCTGTTGTCTGGAAGCCTATCTCTACGGCTTCTCCTGTCTCTACATTTGCTTTAGTTTTTTTCTTCTTGCCGCTTCAGGGCCTGTCAATGAACGTCCCCCTAAGCGGGTGTAGGTTTTCATTGCTCCTTCTTTGGAGCCGCCTCTTATCACTTCTTTACTAGACATAGCTCCCTTGTCCTGACCTCTTAATATGTTGCACATGTAGGTGGTGCCTAGTGCAACTTTGTCTACCCTACTTGTTTCACCACCACTCCAACATCCAAGTTTTCCTGGGGTCCTTCAGCTTGCTATGGTCGATAGGAGGCCCGACACTCTTGTGTCGTATAAACGCAAGTTCAAGAATGGCCCCATCTCAGAGTTTCGCCAATGCAAGTGTTCACAGGTATGCACCTCATCCCTTCCTTTGTCTGTCTCAATGCTTGCTGGTCTTCCTGTTTCTGTATGTGTGATCGAAAAGGCCCCACCTTCTCTTGAGTTTTTCATTGACCCTCTTCCAAATGCCGACAGTCCTATTTTTGTTTCATCCTCTCCGAGTGAGTCCCCTGCTTCCTCCATGGAGGCCTGCATGTTCAACTCCTTGGAGGATATGTCGACTTTGTCTACAATCTTTTCATGATCGTTGACCCTCAACTCCTCCGAGCTTGCGGATGTTGACGTTGATGTGTCCTTGTCCCTTTCTCTTGCTGTGGGTGAGGCACCTAGTGCTGCTCTTGACGTTGTCCCTCTCCGAGCTCTTCCACATTCTCCCTATGAGATAGATGGAGAGGAGGATGATCTCTTATGGGATGACCTTTAGATTTATATATTTTTATCTTCATCTGGTTGCATATGCGTGTGATTGTGTTCCCCCATTCTTTCTTTATCTATTTGTTCCCTCCCGCAGGACCCAGGTCACTCCGTAGGTACTTGGATATGGGAGGTTGACTGTCTTTATCCGTTTTACTCTCCTGAAGGACCCAAGTTACTCCATAGGTTCTCAAATACAGGGAATTTTTTGTCATACACATTCATCTATTTGTCTATCTACTTCTATCAGTCGTATCATGCTTTTCGATATTCAAGAATGATGTAAAAGCATTGGGGGCATCCTGTACCTTCTTCCATGTTGACCCAAATTTTATTTTATCTTTGTCTTCATATGCTTTTCTTCAGATCCAAGACCTTTGGCACTATGACGGTACACACATCTCGCCATGATCCTATATGTCTTTTTACACCGCTATGGGTTATAATGCCAAATTATCGAATCCCCCTATCCTCTTGAATTTCATCTTTGATGTTGTGGACATCTATGTGCCACCTTCTCTTGGTGACATTCCACAAAAAACATCTTGCTATGTTGACGTGCCACAACGTCTCTTCTCCTTAGAATAACATGCCTTCCATGCACATCATTCTAAGGGGGGGCCATCATATTTGCATTTATCTTTGTAGCTTTTGCATTGGTATCTTTTATCAACTTTTTTTTTCATGTTTGCCTAGGTGTGGGCCAAACCACTTGATCTTTTTCTTTTCCAAGATCGCCTAGGTGGGGGCCAAGCTACTTGACCTTTTTCTTTTTTAAGAGCGCCTACATGGGGGCCAAAACATTCTTGATCTATCTCTCTTGTTTACCTTTGTAGGGGCCAATCTACTACTTACCAAATTTATTTGCCCTATCGCATGGCTATCTAGTGTGTCGCTACCCATGCCAACAAATCTATATTTTATCTTCCCTATCGCATGACTATCTAGCATACCACTACCCATGCTGGAAATTTTCTCCCCCTATCGTATGATTATCAGTATCGGAATATCATGCCCTATCGTATGGCTATCTAGCATAACACATCTTTATACCAATACCGATGTATCTTATATCTCTTCGACTTCTTATCTCATATCTTTCTGTAACCGAGGGATTTCCTCCAAAGCGAGGTTCCTTTCTATTACGCTATCTTATCCACTTCTTTATCTTATCATACATCATGCTAGTTTGCAACTAGCATGTTTGTGATGTTCCAAATAGAAATATCTATTCCAAAACCTCAACATCATCTCGCTAGGGGCAACCTCGTCTGATCAATGAAAATATGCCTCCCTATCATGACTTTCTTTTTCTTTATCTTCCTCTACTTTAGCTTCACATCTCTCAACAAAGACATGCTCACTAAAGTGGGGGCAAAATATAATATCAAAAATCTCACCCCTAGCGATTATCAGAACAAATGGCGCATTCCTCCATGTCATCGGAGGTTGGGTTTCTCCACCTTTGTCCTTTTGTCCACTCAGATCATCCTTGTCAGCTTCAAGCGAATGCATTACTAACTCTGCCAACCTGTCACCTTCAGGGACTAGGGCGTGACGCAAAGACTTCTGTGCGATACACTAGCGTTCAACGAATCTAATAGTTTACAGGTGGCCATTTGAGCATTATGCCTATGCCTGAAAGGAATTGTAATGCCTCTGCCCACCCATCGACATCTTGTTTCCTTCTAGGGCATTTATATTCCATTTTCAAAGGCATTTGTGGGGATTCCTTTGGTAATTTAGTTATCTTTTGTAGGTTGAAGCTCTTGGAGATTTCTTGGACAAGATTTACAACTTCTTGTGTACAACACCATTGTTGCAGCTTTCCAGATAGCTCGTGCCATCATCTCAATAAGAAATGTGAAAGGGGAGTTCTACTTACTCACTTTTCCTTTTGTTTACCAAGCTATCATTTATCATTTTACATTGTTTCCAAATTTCTCTTTATCATATTATTATTCTTGTGGCTTCTTGGGTTGTTCGTGGAGGTGGAAACACCAAAAATGGGGGTTCAACTTAGGTAGGCTCCAAAACACAACTCACAACATTTTCTCTCTTGCATGTGTGTAGGTACGTCATCGTGAGGAAGAGACTATCTCGCAAAAGGCTTCATAGCATGGTCACTTTGTAACGTTTCCTTACTTTCCATTATTTTCTTATTTTTTTTTGTAATCTGCACTTTTCATTCATTTCAGTATTGTTTGGTCGTTTTGTAACTTCTGTCAGTTCACCTAGAGCTTTCTACTCGGACTTTGCGCTCCTTTCGTATAGGATGACAATGCGCCGTACTAGTGTCCCATCTCTACACGCTGTTCCCGAGGACATAGGCTTAGCAGAGCTGTCCAGAGAGGCCTCTTGGCTTTCTGTCACCTTATCATAAGTCTATTATCACCTGGCTCACCTTACCGCTAGTTCAAGGAGGTATAAGAGGGAGAGTTTGTTCTCGAGGATTCATCATCCTTGAGGTAGCAAATTTCCTCCATTAAAACAATGGATACTCATTCCACCTACCTATTGGAGAGATTTCTATTACTTTGGTGGATGTCTAGAGGATCCTTAAGATTCCTATTCAGGAAGAGTAGATTCAAGAGAGTGCTCTTAGTAGGGTGTTTAAGATAGAGGATTTGGGTATTAAGGATGTGGAGATGAATCTGTGATGGAAGACTAGATTTTGTGCACTTCTAGTGGTATTAACAAGGGTGATTGGCAGTGTGTTGGTGCTAGACAAGAGATCAAGAGAATTATCGATTGGGTGAAGAAGGGTTTTGGGTTGCGTATGCTTGGGGATCATGTTTAATCGCACACTTATACCATGATGTGCACTAGGTTGTGTATAGGTATGGGGCCAATATGACTTGTGGGATTATATTATTACATGAGTCTGGGAGCACATTGTAGTTATTCGACCAATATCTCATAGGTTCAAGGGGCTTGGATTGCCTCATGTATTTCAATGTATGGTGGTATGATTACACATTGTCGCCTGGGGGGTATACCATTTTGGAGATGAGCTATTGATGTTCTATATGCAATTATATGGAATTCATGACAAGTGTGAAGTCTGGGTTGATGATGATGAGTATTTTCCCTATTGCAAAAACCTTGATTTTTGATTAGTTAGACAACAAATATTATGGAGAGGTACATGCTAGAGTGTGTGCTATAATACTTTTTATAAGTATGAAGCACACCTATTGGAGAAGTAATATTTGCACACACAAAGAGGGAGACCACATATTATGGGTTAATAGTTTATCTTGAATCAACTATAGAAGATTTTGAGGCCCTTCCGCCATTTTAGTGGACTTTGATAGTGGATGCATTTGATTCTATTTCCACTATTAGGTATGACACATGGTCGACCACACATAGGCCTCTGTGGTTGACTGGGCCTATAGAGGTTAGTGTGAGACTACTCAAGGGAGTATCAAGTAGAGGATGGATAATCCAATAAAGAGTGGAGAAGGTGGTTGCAAAGAGTGATTTTTATGGAAAGGAGAAGGATGTCGAGGTAGATATGTTGGGGGAGGAGGATGTAGTGAAACTAGAGGGAGAAGATGGGGTATGAGAAGGGAGGGGAGGGAGAGAAACATGTTGGGGATGATGGTGGAGGACATAAGGAGGCTAGGGTGGATGGTTATCAAGCGGGTGGAGTTGAGATGGAGAGGCTATAAGTGGATCTTTCTACAACACTCTTAGAGTGAGATGAGTCTCGCAAGGAGATAGATGAAGCTTGTGTAGAGCGGGATATCTGGCAACTATAATTGACACAAAGGATTGCAAAGAGGGATAGATTACATGTGCATCTAGTTTTGATGATAGCTTAGAGGGATTTGGAGTTGTTTGGGTGGAAAAGGCTAGATACAAAGTTGAGGAGGATTAGGGAGACATTATAGGGGTTGATTGGGTAGATGATTGCAGAGGTTACCTAGTTTGGATTGGAGGCTAGTTACTATAGGACTTTGTATGACGGTGCAGTTCTTATGAATTATTAGGTACCCAATTTTTTCAGTTGGATCCTTTTAAGTGCCCCTATATCACAGTGGTTAGTCAGTTAGGGAGTTATGGGGCCACCATCGACATTACCACCAACATGTCCCTCAAATGGATATGTATGATCTTCACATGGACCACCACAATCATCACTTGCATCTTCAAAGGGTGGGAGCTCATCATAGGATTTTTTGATACGTATCATTTTTTGTAGATTATACATCATTTTTTTTTCTATGAGATGACATGTATATGTATATTTATGGCTTGTGTAGCCCTTGTATAGACATGAAGATGATTTAGCATGACACATTTTTTATGTTTATGAGATGAGATCCCATTTTTGGTAGTGTATATGCATGTTATGTGATGATTTATATGTATGCACTTTATATGATGTAAGATGATGGTTTATGGTTATGACTTTATGATGATGTCATGGATGATGAAAATATACTTAATGATGATTATATGTGTTGTGAATAATGGAGTAATGATGATTTGATGTTATGAATCACGTTGTGCCTATGATGATGAACTTTTGATGTGATGGATTAGATATAATGATTTTATTGTGATGCTTATGTGATGATCATGGTGTTGATATACATGTATGCTATGCATGATGACCTATACTCCCATATCTAGGATATACATAGATGGAGCAAGATGCATTGGTGATGCAGTTTTTTGTTTGTTTGTTTGTCATGATACATGGACAAAATAACTATTATGATAGGATGGGGGATTAGTGAATGTTAGGATAGTGAGAAAGAAGTTTGGATTGTTGATTGATATCATGTAGAAAATTTTAAATGGGTAACGAGATGTGTGACATGTGGTGTATGGAAATATATGAAATGGAATGACATTGTGCTTTTTTGTTATGCTAAAAATGTAAAGAACAATAATTATTCTTATATAGCAAAATGATATTATTCACCAATGTATGAGGAACCAAATTTTGTATCCTTTGCATAGATTTTGACTCTACAAACATAAGGGTTGTCCTTATTCATAACAAATAGAATAGAACCTCATTGGAATATGTGAGGAAGTTGGTCATAGAGCATGATAATCCTAATGCACAAAATGTATAAATGACCTTATATGCAAAGGATTATTCCAATTCTAGAAGCCATTCTAACACACATAGGGAATGCATTTTCATGAAAATGTTACAAGAACATCCCACATACATGGCATAATAAAACACTTAACATTCCCCATTCTTTTCCCTTCTAAACACATTAAGATATATAAAGATTTAGGTGGAATTGAGCTAGTACTGATAGAATAAGACAAAAAGATAAATTAAAAAAAGCATTGATTGACCAAACACATCAATGACCACCAAATTTATTTCCAAAGGATATATGCTCATGATGATATAATGCCTATTATAGAAAGGATGTATCTGTTAAGGCATGATACTTTGGCCAAATATGGATATAGCTTACTAGCCAATCAATATATAAGCAATAGGCTAGCTTAGCAGTAGTCTTTTTCTTATTATTTTTTCATGAAAGCTCAATATTTTTGGGTGATACGTAGTTTTCCTTCTTTCTTGAATGTTAGGTCTAGGTGATGGTAGTTTATTATGGATGATGGTATTGTTGTTTGTGAAGGTTGAAAAGTTTATTATGGATGACAGGTGAGCGTGATGTTGTGAAAGTGGAAACCTTTTCTCTCAAGATGACAAAAAGGATCGAATCCTAATAACAGGTTGAGGAAATGCCCTCAATTAGCTACAAGACCATTTATTATGGATAATTGGAATTTTTTTTTATTATGGTATAAGGTGAGATGGATAACAATAAATATTTATAATAGTCAATCCATAGGTAGGTAGGTGAGATGAGATAATAGTGTATTTTGGAAGATGGATTGAATTTATTATGGATGAAATGGATAATAATATAAGATATAGTGAATATTTATCACTACACATGACACCTATAAATAGGTTTTTACCATGATACTTGCCCAAGGTGCCACCAAAGTGGGTTTCACCATAAGATAGATTATTTCTCTTTACTTTTGTATTTATCAATTTTTTTTTGGATGTCAAGCATGACACCTATTTTCTAGGTTTTTATCATGATAAATTCCCCAAGGCACCAACAAAATGATTTTCATTAGAGGGTGATTTTTTTTGTTTACTATTTTTTTGAATTTATGATTGTTTTTTTGTATTTTTGAGTTAATATACTATGATGGTTAGAAAAAGAAATTTTATACATGAATGATGTTGATGGAATCATCCAACAATTCACCCTCAAATGTGTCAAGTTGGTAGGCTCCTAATCCATGGGTAGCTATAATAAAAAATGACCCTAACCAATTAGGTTCAAACTTTACTTTCTTTTCTTGATTTTATTGTTTCTTTTGGTTCTCATTCACAACTAAATTACCTAAAATTTTCAAGTTTTGATTTTCTTGTTGTATCTATAATGAAGGTGATTTTGGATTGGTTTGTAGGTGATTCAATGTATTAAGACACTTTTTCCTAACAACTCTAGCTCATGTAGTCTAGAAACTTGGTATCCCTCGTCATCAATCAAATGCTATAGAAAGATCCCTAAAGAAGGAATTTAAACCTCAATAGGTAAAATAGTTCCAAAGACAACTTAATATGGTGTAGTTACCTAAGTGTGAATACTAGTGCGATAAACCTATAATGAGGGATTTAGTTGGAGGTGTTAGCCATGATGAGTTTCATTGACTATCTTCTTAAGGGTTTTGAATATGGTTTTCTTAGAAACCTTATCTTGACTATTTGGTAATTGTATAAAGTGGAAAAGCGATGCTAGATGCCAAATTGGTGAAAAGGTCATAAACATCTTGTTTCATCAAGGGTTTATCATTATCAATGATAATGACTATGGTATACCATACTGATAAATGTTGTAATGTAGGATAAAATTATCTATTTATTTATTGGTGATATATGTTAGTAGGATGAATTTGATATGCTTTATAAAATACTTAATGGTAGTGATTAACGACACAACACTTTTGAAAACAACTGATGATTTTACATGATATTGTTGCAAGAGGAGTGTGATTGCCTATAGTCTATGAAGCACCATCCTATGACCCAAACCTTATCACTTGAGCTAACATAGGAGTGTATATTCCCAAGTGCAATTGGCTTATGGTGCATCACTTTTATGCCTGATATTAGGGAAAATATATCCATGATAACAACATTGGTTGAGTGATGATATAATGAATACTTGTTCCACCTATCCACTGGAGAGATTGCTATTACTTGGGCAGATGTCTAGAGGATCCTTTAGATTTCTATTCACGAAGAGAAGATTCAAGAGAGTTCTCTTAGTAGGGTATTTATGATAGAGGATTTGGGTATTAAGGATGTGGAGATAGATCTGTGATGGAAGACAACTAGATTTGATGCACTTCCAGTGGTATTAACAGGGGTGATTGGCGGTATGTTGGTGCTAGACAAGAGATTGAGAGAATTATTGATTGGGTGAAGGGGGATTTTGGAGAAAATGCTTGATGATGGGGTTGTGTATGCATGGGGATCATGTGTAATCACACACTTACACCATGATGTGCACTAGGTTGTGTATAGGTATGGGGCTAAAGTGATTTGTGGGATTACATTATTACATGAGTTTGGGAGAAAATTGCAATTACTCCACTAGTATCTCATAGGTTCAAAGAGCTTGGATTGCCTCATGTGTTTACATGTATGATGGTATGATTACACATTCTCGCATGGGGGGTATTTCCATTTTGGAGATTAGATATTAATGATCTATATACAATTATTTTTAAGTCATGACAAGTGTGAAGTCTAAGTCGATGATGATGAGCATTTTCCCTACTGTAAAAAGCTTGATTTTTGATTGGTTAGACAACACATATTATGGAGAGGTACATGCCAAAGTGTGTTCTATAATAGTTTTGCTAGGTATGGGGTGCACCTATTGGAGAAAAAATATTTACACAAACATAGAGGGGGACCACAAATTATGGGCTAATAGTTTATCTTGAGTCATCTATAGAAGATTTTGAGGCCCTTATGCCATTTTAATGGGCTTTGATAGTGGATTCTATTGATGCTGGTACTACTATTAGGTATGACACAAGGTCGACTGCATTAAGGCCTTTTTGGTTGATTGGGATTAGAGGGGTTAGTGTGAGACTACTCAGGGGAGTAACAAGTAGAGGATGGAGAATCCAATGAAGAGTACAAGAGGTGGTTGCAAAGACTGATTGTGGTGGAAATGAGGAGGATGTAGAGGTAGATGTGTTGGGGGAGGAGGATGGAGTGAAAATAGAGGGAGGAGATGGGGCATGAGAAGGGAGGGGAGGGAGAGAAAGAGGTTGGGGATGATGGTAGAGGACATAAGAAGGTTAGGGTGGGAGGTTATCAAGGGGGTTGAGATGAGATGAAGATGCTATATGTGGATATTTCTACAACACTCTCAAAGTGAGATGAGTCCGTAAGGAGATAGATGAAGCTTGTGTAAAGTAGGATATCTGACAACTATAATTGACACAAAGGATTGCGAAGAGGGATAGAGTACAGGTGCAACTAGTTCAGATGATAGCTCATAGGGATATGGAGTTGTTTGGGTGGAAAAGGCTAGAGATAGAGCCGAGGAGGATTAGGGAGACAACATAGGGGCCAATTGGGTAGATGATTGTGGAGGTTACCTAGTTTGCATAGGAGGCTAGTTACTATAGGACATTATATGAGGGTGTAGTTCTTATGAATTATTAGGTACCCAATTTTGTTAGTTGGAGCCTTTTAAGTGCCTCTATATAATAGTGGTCAGTTAGTTAAGGGGTTATGGGGCCACCACCGACATTACCACCAACATATCCCTAGAATGAACATGTAGGACATTCACATGGACCACCACAATCATCACCTATATCTATAGAGGGCGGGAGCTCATCATAGGGTATTTTGATATGTATAATTTTTTGTAGATTATTCACAATTTTTTTCTATGGGATGACATGTATATGCATATTTATGGCTTGTGTAGCCCTTGTATAGACATTAAGATGAATTTAATTACACATTTTTAATATTTATGAGATGGGATCCTATTTTTAGCAGTGTATATGCATGTTATGTGATGATTTATATTTATGTACTTTATATGATGTAAGATGATGGTTTATGATTATGTGATCTATATGATGATTTGTTATATGACTTTATACTGATGTTATGGATGATACAAATGTATTTAATGATGATTATATGAAGGATATGCATACATGGAGTGATATGCATTAGTGATACAATTTTTTGTGTCATGATACATGAACAAAATAGCTATTACAATAGGATGGGGGATTAGTGAATGTTAGGATAGTGAGAAATGAGATAGGGTTGTTGATTGATATCATGTAGAAAATTGTAAATGGCTAATAGGATGTGACATGTGTTTTATGGAAAGATCTGAAATGGAATGACATTGTGCTTTTTTGTTATGGTAAAAATGTAAAGAACAATAATTATTCTTATATAGAAAAATGATATTATGCACCAATGTATGAGAAAACAAGAGGACATTTGTATCTTTTGTATAAATTGCGACTCTACAAACAAAAGGGTTGTCCTTATTCATACCAAATAGAATATAACCTCATTTGAATATGTGAGGAAGTTGGTCATAGAGCATGACAATCCTAATGCACAAAATGTATGAATGAACTTATATGCAAAGGATTATTGCAATTCTAGAAGCCATTCCAACACACATAAGGAATGCATTTTTATTAAAATGTTACAAGAACTTCCCACAAATATGGCATAATAAAACACTGACCATGCCACATTCTTATTCTTTCTAAACACATCGAGATATATAAAGAACTAGGTGTAATTCAGTTAGTGATAGAATGAGAAAAAAAGATAAATAAATAAAAACATTGACTGGCCAAACACATCAATGACCACCAGATCTCTTGCCAAATGATATATGCTCATGATTGTATAATGCCTATTATAGAAAAGATGCATTCGTTAGTGTATGATAATTTGGAAAAATATGGATATAGCTTATTAGTTGATCAATATATAGGCAATATGATAGGTTAGAAGTAGTCGTTTTCTTATTATTTTTTCATGAAAGCTCGATATTTTTGGGTAATGTGTAGTTTGTCTTCTTTACTAAATGTCAAGTCTAGGTGATGGTAGTTTATTATGGATGTTGGGTGATACACTTAATATTGTTTGTTAAGGTGGAAAAGTTTATTATGGATGATGGGTGAGTGTGGTGTTGTGAAAGTGAAAACCTTTTCTCTCAAGATGACAACAAGGATCCAATCCCAATAATAGGTTGAGGAAATTCCCTCAATTAGCTACAAGACCATTTATTATGGGATAATTGGATTAAATTTTATTATGGTATAAGGTGAGATGGATAACAATAAATATTGATAATTGTCAAGCCATAGGTAGGTAGATGAGATGGGATAATAGTGTATTTTGGTTGATGGCTTGAGTTTATTATGGATGAAATGGATAAGAATATAAGAGATAGTGGATATTTCTCATTACACAGGATACCTATAAATAGGTTTTTACCATGATACTTTCCCAAGGTGCCACTAAAGTGGGTTTCACCATAGATAGATTACTGCTCTTTACTTTTGTATTTTTAATTTTTTTGGATGTCAAGCATGACACCTATTTGCTAGGTTTTCATAATGATAAAATCCCCAAGGCACCATCAAAATGATTTTAATTAGAGGGTGATTTTTTTCTTTTTACTATTTTTTTTGAATTGTTGATTTTTCTTTTTGTATTTTTGAGTTAAGATACTCTAATGGTTAGAAAAAGAACCTTTCTAGATGAATGATGTTGATGGGATCATTTAATTATTCACCCTTAGATGTGATAATTTAGTAGGCTCCTAATACATAGGTAGTTGTAATAAAAAAATTACCCCAACCAATTAGGTTCAAACTTTACTTTATTTTCTCCATTTTATTATTTATTTTGGTTCTCCTTCACAACTAGATTACCTATCTCAAATCTAGAATTTTTGACTTTCTTGTTGTAGCAATGATGAACGTGATTTTGGATTGGCTTGCAGATGATTCAATGTATTAAGACACCTTTTGCATAACAACTCTAGCTCATGTAGTCTAGAAATTTGGTATCCCTTGTCATCAATCAAATGCTATAGAAAGACCCCTAGAGAAGGAATTTCAACCTCAATAGGTAAAATAGTTCCAAAGACAACTGAATATGGGGTAGTTTCCTAAGTGTGAATGATAGTGTGGTAAGCCTACAATGCAATATTTAGTTGGAGGTGTTAGTCATGATGAGCTTCATTGACAATCTTCTTAAGGATTTTCAATATGTTTTTTTAGAAGCCTTAGCTTGACTATTACTCTAGCGATAGTATGAAGTGGAAAAGCGATGCCAGATGCCAAATTGGTGAAAAAGGTCATAAACATCTTGTTTTTTCAAGGGTTTACCATTATTAATGATAATGGCTAGGAGATACCAAACCGATAAATGATGTAATGTAGGATAAAATTGGCTATTTATTTACTGGTGATCTATGTTAGTAGGATTACTTTGATTTGCAAGTTATAAAATACATAGTCATACTGATGATGAATTTATGAACATTGGATAAGAGGGGATGGAATTTACCTATAAGATTGAGTCCTCATTTTGAGAAGGGTTGTTGAATGTAGTGATTGGTTGTAGCTCATGTGTTGGTGTGTGAATCAAGTCTCCATGCTATTGCAACTTCAACATTTCTTGGAAAACTAATGTGCATTTTGATATATAGTAGGCTAGGATTATCATAATCATAACAAATTTTTAGCAAGGGTATGTCTATTAGAGTGTGCCCCATATATACCTTTGTGCACCTCATGTAACACAGTTTGGGATTCTTTTATGTTAAGACAATTAAGGAGGGTACCATCAAGATCCCTTCGATAACAATACCATTGAGGATAATGAAGTAAGATGAGCATCAGATAAATGTTTTCTTTTGGGTACTTGATAGGTCAGGTGGGGGGATGTTATCATGAAGGTACGAATAAATGTCATGGAAGTTCATACATGAGTTTATATTCTAGGATACAGAAAATGGGAATTAAGAGTCGTTTAACCAAAAACTAACAAAAACGAGTATTAGGCATTATGTCTAAAATAGATGTAATCATAGCCATAACATTGACAGGTTTGTTATTAAATTTGGGTATTTTCTCCAACGAGAGCTTAGTGGAGTATTATTTAAAGTTGTCAACCTTTATTTTGTAGGATATTTTCTCATCTTTGGTCTGATAATCATCATTCATGTTGGGACTTCAAAATTTTTGCATAATTTTGAAGAACTTGGCTCAAAATTTTGTAGATTGCATTAAGAATTGCCTTTCAACGTAGGCCTGAGTAGCTCATTTTGTGAGCTCATATCTTTGCAACAAAGAATTGTCATGCAAAATCCCATTGGGGAATGGTTGTAAACCTTTTAAAGATGCCACATGTCTGTTTGCAGATTCCTTAGATCAATTTTGATGCGTTTATGAAGTCTCCTTTGGAGGTCCTGAGGTATCTTTGTGCTTATTGATTGTCAAGCTAAATAAAGAGTAACCTGTTTGAGCAGTTGTATCTTTATGCTTATTGATTGTCAAGTAAAAAAGAGAGTAACCTGTGTTTCCCAACAATTTTTTGAAGCCCCTTGGCAAGTGGCTTAGTCCCATCAATCCGTTTGACAAGTTTTCAAAGCCAATTCCATTTGCAAAAAGTTCAGTTCTGCAACTGAACATTGTCAAACAACAGTCAGAAGCCTTGTTTGGAAATTTATATCTTAAGCCCAGTTGACCTGAAACTCAAAATGGTAGTACCCCATGATTCTCTGTAAGATTATCTACCAGATCCCTAGTTTGTGGCCTCCCAGCTCATCATTTGATCACTTTTTGAAGCCCATTCCAAATGAACTTTTTCAGGGTTTCAACATCAACACTTTGCAGATTTTCAGAGAAGCCAACTTTGAGGGTGAATTATTTTCACATGTGACCTGATCAGGTCAAACCCTCTTGGAAACTCATTCAGGGTATATTCATCTACCAATGTGCCAAGTGGCAACTCCCTAAGTGGTTATTTGATAATTTTTGAAATCAGGTTTTAAGTGCTACTCAAGTGCAGATTCACAGAAGCTCGAGTAGGAAACTTTGACAGTTAATAAATTAGGAAACTTTGACAGTTAATAAATTTTGTCTCAAATGTTGTAACAATGATACGTCAAATGCCCTAGGCTCTCAATATTGCAATCTTTCAATGTGCCAAGTTTTAGGCCCTAATTAGATGTTTTAATCAGTTTTTAAAGCTCATTTTTGGAGCTACTCAGGGGTTTTGAGAAAAATTCAAAGTTGCAGAAAACATCAAATTTGGTGATCCCAAAGTCAATTTCCCGCTCCCAGGGCACATTGAGTCAACATATCAGAGCGTGTTGAGCAGTTCAATTGTTTGAAAACGATTTTTTTTAGTTGGGCCCACTTTGGGGCCCGACTAAGGCTGACACACAATGTGACTAATGGAGCTTAAATGATTAAATATTTATTATTTTTAATCATTTTAATTAAATAATATTATATTTGGATATGAAAGGGGGTGAGTGTTCTTGATCGTTTATTTGATTTAAAGGGAAATTTACTTGATGGAAAAGGTCAAAGTTTATTAAATCATTGCAAATGATTTAATAACGTAGTGGTCATTAAATTTTCCTAATGAATTCAAAGATGGGAAAATAAAATCAAAATTTAACCACTTCAATAAGTGATTCATGTATTCGCCCAAAAGGCCATTAGTGGGCCCAAGGGAGTTTGAAATAAAATGGGGTAGCAGGTTTCTTAATAAAATTTCTTTCATCATATTTTCACCCGTGCGGGACAAGCCATCACAAGCAAATATGACATCTTTCATCATCCCACAGGGACAGAAGCTGCCAAAGCTAAACGCGTGGGATAATATTGAATAACGAGTAGACTGAAGTGTTATCCCGCGCATCTTCAGGGACAATAGTGAGACATCGTGGGGCAAGGCATGACCGGGTGGTGGGCTCCATTCTTGGCACTCCCCAAGCGGGGAAAATTATTGTGCGCAATAAGGAATAAGGTTGGGGAGGATTTTTATTATCCCGCGTGGGGAAGAGATGGTCCGAAATACACAGAAGGATAAGATATGAACGCTGGAAAGGAGAAATAGAAGTGAAGCCCGTGGAGAGAACTCAAGGCAAAATAAGCATAGGGTGGAAACAAACTTTAGGGTTCATGAGTGCTTGTTTTTCTCTTTTAAACTGTTCAACAGTGTCCGTGAGGAAGCTTTGGAGCATGGTATCGACATCCTGCTAGGCGTTTCAGAATTCTTGTCAGATTCTGTGGTTGTAATTGCAAAGAGAGGGATGTTCCGAGCGAATGGATTAGGGCGAAAGGGAAAGAAATTTGTATTTCTCAGGCAGTGATGATTCTACAGCTTTCACAAGTTGTGGATTTGAGATGCACACTCCTTCCACTCAGGCACAATGTGGAGGCATAGGCGTCGCACGTAAGGGTGATCTATTTTGTCACGAGAAACACATCAAGCATTAAGGAAAGAGTGCGCTGGAGCATTCGTGAAGGAATATACACTGCCAAAGTAAGGGTTGAAGCAGAAATCATGGATGTGGAGAAGAAATTATCGCACTATTCAAATTTCATAGATTAAGAATCATGTATTATTACAATGGCCGTTTATGGAATGTGACTCGACCAAGGCTTTGTATTGTTGCAAAACTGTTGCTAAAGT
Organism: Cryptomeria japonica; assembly: GCF_030272615.1. Lineage (NCBI taxonomy): Eukaryota > Viridiplantae > Streptophyta > Pinopsida > Cupressales > Cupressaceae > Cryptomeria > Cryptomeria japonica. The sequence goes on along the minus strand of NC_081406.1, from coordinate 281,243,955 downwards.
GATTGAAAGAAATATTCAATAAGCCGTATGTGCTCTGGATGTGAATGTGCAAGCAAGACTTGCAATATTTTTGATGCCTTAGGGATATCAACGCACCAAGTATGCAAGGCAAGTGAAATAATTAGGGCACAAGAGTATTTCATAGGGTAAACAATGTAGTCTGTGAATTCTGCAAATTATGCACATGGCAATGGCTGAAAGGGCTTTTGAAACCTTAAGCAGAGAGATTCGGTATAGGCTTCGCCAAATTCTACAATTGAAGCTGACACCCCTATACCTGTGTTGACATGTGATGAGAATGATAGTAGTTTGGTATATGATTTCCCAACGATGACGTGGAAACGAATGCAACCAACAAATATAGATAACATCCTTCATAGTAATGAAATTGTACCGATGTGGGGTTAGTCATGAAACACCAGAGACACGAGATATGATGTGAGAATATTTCGATGCAATTGTCTGTGGCATGAAGTCTATATTCTTATGGGTGTGTTGCCAATTGCAAGTGATAGATTTTCTATGGTTATTGTGTGAGTGTTCTTCCTCACATCTTGTGGATTTGGGTTTGAAGATTGTCTGATTAGTACTTCAATGAAGCATATCCCATCAAATGCCATGATTTCTGAAGATATGCACAAAGTGGGGTGCAAAGTTATTTTTTCGAGTAAGATACAATGTTGAAATTTTCTCATTGGGGGGAATAATTTTATTTTTGAGTATACGCAAAATGGTGGCAGAGGAAGATATTTGAAAATTACTTTTCATTTGAAAGGGTAAAATGCAAGTAATGGGGTTGTTTTATTTATCACTCAAAAATAAATGTGTAGAATTTGAAAATTTCAAAGATATTTTCAATCAAATGGAAATTTTCTCTTTTTGTCAAAAGGAAAAGATGCAGGATAAAGTTAGAGATCTCTTTCACTAAAATGGGATGTTTTTTCAGTTTTCTGATCAGAAGGAAAGGTGAGCTTTTTTAGTAAGAGGAATACAGTGAACTAAAATTGGCAAATATTAGTGAAAGTGCAGAGTTAAGTGACAAGTGCACCAAAGGGACAATTTTTTTAGATTTTTAACTTTGTCCAGCAAGGTGTGCAAGGTGCAATTTTTAGCAAATTTTGAAGGAAGAGGAGCTAATTTGAAATGTGCAGATTTCAAAGTTGAAGACAAGTCATTTTCAAAGATGCTTTTAGGGTTTGGATTAGGTTTTCTTCTTTGGATATTTTTCTTTCTTCTTCTTCTTAGTTAGAGAATTCTGAAGGTAATTTTCATTCTGGAAGCAGGGCTTCCATGAAGTAGAGTGGAAAATTTTCATGACAGTTTGTAGTTGCTTTATGGTCTGAGTAGTTGTAACCAGACAAGAATATATTGAATATTGGTCTTTCTTATTGTTGTCTCCAATATGTAATGACTGTTAAGGAATTTAAATCATAGATAGAGAATACAGTAGTCTGGTATTATACAATGAGGACAAAATTTAATACAATTACTGTAGTTAATATGTGTTAATTCTGATGAGCATATAAATATAATAATTAACCTTCAATGTGGTATCGACATTGTTGCTGGTCTTTGAATTGCCGCGATTATTGGTTTTTTCCCAACAAGTGTCGATGGTCATATATGTAGACTGACCGAGAGTCATGTCCATGTAGGGGCGTGACTTCTACGTGGCTTATGCCACATAGAGTCATGTCCCTACAGGGACATGACCCTTCGTTCCAATGATTACAAGCTTGATTCTATTGACAATTGTAACATTTATCATAATCATAGGTGAAATAATTTTAGTATCATTATATCCGACACATTCCGGGACAACAATTTAATGTAGTTAATCATGACATGATTGTTATCATAATTTAAGACATATTTTGAAATAATCATTTAATGATAACAATTCAATAACTCATCACAACAAATTTAGTATCAAGATTTCTAGCACATTCTGGGACAACAATTTAATGTAGTCAATCTTGATAACAGATCAGGCTATTGTGAAAGTCATCACCTTACAATAGTGATCTTTACATCACATGGAAGATTGTCACCTTCCATAACACATACATGCAATATTGCATTCAAGATATTCATGAATATATCAATTACATATGATTTAAAATTAATGTTAGAAATTTCCTTTATAATTTAGTCATACCAAGTTTACCTCTAAAGTACTCTACTTTCAACTTTGCGAGAGGTTTGGTGAATATGTCGACACTTTGCTTTTCAGTGCTGATGTAGGTCAATTTGATGACATCTCTGTCTACCATATCTCTTATGTAATGATATGGGATTTCTATATGCTTTGATCGATTGTGAAAAACTAGATTTACAGAAAGTTTGATGCAGCTTTGATTATCATAGTGAATCACAGTGGGTTTTAGGGGCTTCCCAAATAGTCCAACTAGTAATTTCCTTAACCATACTGCCTCACGTGCTCCCATGGAGGTAGCTATATATTCAGCTTCAGTGGAACTCTGAGCAACTGTTGACTGTTTTCTGCTAAACTAGGATATCATAGCTGATCCAAGACTAAAGCAACACCCTGTTGTACTTTTATGATCAATGGAACTTCTTGCCCAGTCGAAATTAGAATACCCTTGGAGTTGTAGCTCAACATTTTTATACTTCAGGCCAAGTCCAATAGTGCCACACAAGTATCTCAGAATATGTTTAACAACCATTAGGTGAATTTTCTTAGGTTCACACATCAATTGACTCAACACATTGGTAGCGTAACAAATATCAGGGCAAGTATTTACCAAGTACATAAGAGATCCCAATAATTTTCCTATAGTATGCAGGATCTGTAGGTTCTGAGTCTAGTGTTTCACTTTTGAGCTTATGAAGATTTGTTTCCATTGGGATAGATAGAGGCTTACAATCTATCATACCAAATCTGGTCAGAATACCAGTGGTGTATTTTCCTTGATTTAGGAAAATGTAGTTCTCTTTTTGCCATACTTCTAGGCCCAAAAAATAGTGTATTAGACCTAGATCCTTTATATCGAATTCAGCCACAAGATCTTGTTTGCAATTTGCAATGAGGTGATCTTCTCTTGTTATCAATAAGTCATCAACATAAAGAACAAGTATTAACATGTCACCATTTGATATTTTGAAGTATATGTTGGAGTCCGCTTCATTTTTGGAATATCCTAGTTTGGATAGATAACTATCTATCCTTCCGTACCATGCCCTGGGAGCTTGCTTAAGGCCGTAGAGAGCCTTTTTTAGTCTATACACATAGAGATTTCTATCATGTGTAGAAAAGCCTTCAGGTTGTTCTATACGAACTTCTTCCTCAAGAACTCCATTCAAAAAAGTGGTCTTCACGTCCATTTGGTGTATCTTCCACCCTTTGGAACCTACAATAGCAATGGTGGTTCTTACAAAAGTATATCGAGCAACTGGAGCAAAAGTCTCTTCGTAATCAATTCCAGCTTTTTGAGAGAACCCCCTGGCAATGAATCTGGCTTTGTGTTTTTCAATACTACCATCTGGTGCATATTTGATTTTGAATAACCACCTTGATGAGACAATTGATTTGTCTCTTGGTCTAGGTACAATGTCCCATACATCATTTTTTAAGATAGATTAGTATTCTTCAATCATTGCATCTTTCCAAGCTTGACAGGTTAAGGCTTCTTCAACATTTGATGGTTCAAATTTTGTGAGTTCAGTCATGAGTGCAACATAGCATGATTGACTTCTTGTTTTCTTATTCTCTTTGAAGATTTCATCGGGTTCCATAGTATTTTCTTAAATCATCTTCCTTGTCCATAGTGGTCATTTCTTGTTAGGATTTCCAACATTCTTGAAATTAGGTGATTGAAGTTTATGATTTTCTATGCTATTCTCCCTCTAATTTTCAATTGTAGAATTTTCATTTGATTCTGCGATTAGATCATCATCTGTACTTAGAGATAGTTTATAAGCAACATCTTCTTCAAATTTGACATCTCTACTAATTTCAATAGATCTTCGTCTCGAAATATAAACTCTCTATCCTTTAGTGGTTTCACTGTAGCCAACAAATATGCCTTTCTTCCTGAAGGGTTCTAGTTTGGTTCTCTTTTCTTTAGGAATGTGAATATACACGTGACAACCAAAGATTCTTAGATGACTTAAATCTGGTTTATTTCCTATAAAGGCTTCTTCAGGTGTTATATTCTCTAGGATTGAATGAGGGCATCTATTTTGATTATATACAACAGTATTTGAGGCTTCGGCCCAAAATGAGATATGCAGATTTTGATCATGCATCACTGTTTTAGCGGCTTCGATGATGGTTCTATTTTTTCTTTCTACGACTCCATTCTGTTGAGGATTATAAGGTACATTACACTCCCTCTTAATCCCAACAGAAATGCATAATTCCTTAAATTTTTTAGAGATGTATTCACCCCCATTATCTGATCTTAGAGTCTTTATTTTCTTCCTAGTTTGATTTTCCACTAAGGCTTTAAATTCTTTGAATTTTGATAATACTTCATTTGATTCCTTGAGTTTTATGAAATAGATCCAAGTTTTTCTAGAGTAGTCATCAACAAATATCACATAATACAAGAAACCCTCTAGTGATGGTAATGACATTAGACCACACAAATTAGTGTGGACAAGTTATAGTACAAATTTTGATTTGTGCTCACTTGAGGGAAATGACCCTTTTGAGTTCTTCCCTAGAGCACATCCTTTACAAGTTCCAACATGATCAGATTTTAGATTTGGTAATCCTATGATAATATTTCCTATGGAAGGTAGGGCACTAAATCGAAGATGTCCTAATCTTCTTTGCCAAATTTCATTAGAGTTTGATACTTCAAGATTTAGTGGTTGTTTTTGAATATTACATAATTTGTATAAATTACCATCTCTAGATCCTATAGGAATAACATTGTTTATATTAGAATTTTTAGGCCAGAGTAGGACTTTATCTTCATGGAAGGTAACACGATATCCTTGATCAGCTAGTCCTGAAATGGAGACCAAATTTCTTTTGATACCTGGTACAAAAAGAACATCTTTCAATTGTAGGGTAACTCCTGTTCTTAATTGAATTGAGTAGGTCCCAATTCCTTTCATTGGATAGGTAGAATTGTCTCCTATTGTAACTTTTTCAGTTGAGTGGCCTTCAAAGGTTGTGAATTGATCTTGAAATCCGGTTATGTGTCGAGAGGCTCCAATGTCGATTATCCACATATGCTTGTTTGAGTTTAGTTCACTTGATAAGGCTAGGAAAAATAGAGGATTCTCTACTTCCTTGATTTCAACTATGGTTGCTTGAGCTTTCTTTCTTTCTGGACAGAATCTGTGAGTGTGTCCAAATTTATCACACTTGTAGCATTGAATCTTGGAGAAGTCTCTGCTTTTGTGGTTATTTCCTCTCTTCTATTTGAACTTCCTTTTCTTCCCTTTGTTGCTTGTGTTAGCATGTAGTGCTTGAATTTCTCCCTCTTTGTTTGGACCCAATCCTCTTGTGATTAGTCGAGATTCTTCTTGAGTGCAATCATTCTTGAGCTGATCAAATTTTGGTAGTGTCAGACGAGCACTAATGCCTTGAATAAAAGATTCCCAACTGGATGGTAATCCCTTAAGTGATATTAGAGATAGCTCCAAGTCATCTACATTATTTCCAATAGTTGATAATTGGTCTTTTAACTCTAACATCCTCATGAAATAGGATGTAATTGATTCTCCTTTGTTCATGTAGATATGCATTAATTGCTGCTTTAAGGTGAGCAATCTGCTTGCATTATCTATTTCATATGAGTTTGAAATTGTCTTGAACATATCATAAGTTTTAGTAAGTTTTGAGATGGTGGGAAGAATGTGATATTTAACAACATCAATTATGATTTTCTAATCCTTGTTGTTGTGTCTTTTCCAGTTTGTTTTCTCTGGCTCATCTTCAGGCATCTTAGTGTCTTCTTCTATGTATGCATCTAATTTGAGTTCTTGAAGAATTGCTATTATTCAAATTCTCCAAGAGACAAAGTTGATGCGCCTTCAAGTCTATCCTCCACTTTAACGCTGTTCACCATGATTGCTTTCCTCTGATTCTGAATGCAAGTCAGAAAAGAGTTGTCTTTTATTGTTTTTATTTTATTTTATTATTTCTCTACCAACTTGGCTCTGATACCATGTTAAGGAATTTAAATCATAGATAGAGAATACACTAGTCTGGTAGTATGCAATGAGGACATAATTTAATAAAAATTATTGCAGTGAATATGTGTTAATTCTGATGAGCATATAAATATAATGATTAACCTTCAATGTGATATCGACAGTGTTGCTAGTCTTTGAACTGCCGCGATTATTGGTTCTTTCCCAACAAGTGTCGATGGTCATATATGTAGACTGACAGAGAGTCATGTCCACGTAGGGGCATGAATTCTACGTGGCTTATGCGACATAGAGTCATGTCCCTACGGGGACATGACCCTTTGTTCTAATGATCACCGTTTTGTTAATAACGATGATGTTTCAGCTTGCCAACAACCTCGATAAGTATCAAGATTATCCCGCTTTATTATTCTTTGAATCATGTCAATTTAATAATGATTATATATATATATATATATATATATATATATATATATATATATATATATATATATATATATATATATATATATATATATATATATATATATATATATATATATATATATATATATATATATATATATAGTATTTGCTTCAATCTGAATGAAGCTATATCCTTAACAATGACATCTTTTATGAAGTAAATAATCAAGGATTACTTACTTTGTCCCAACAAGTCTGGTGTGTGTTTTACTTTTGCTTCTCTTCAAGGAAGAGACTAAGATGCTTGAGTAAAATGATAAAATATATTTTTACATATAGGATCTTTAAGTATGATTGCAGGAAAAACCAAGCTGATGGGTGTTAATGTTATGCATTAATGTTGAGATTTCTGTGTTTACATTTCAAGATACTAAGGTGTAAGGTTGCATACTGATAGTAGACTTTTCTACTCATACAAGGCACTGATCATGGTTATTGCTTCCTCTTTTTAGAATGATTCCTTAAATCGAAATCTGTTTTACTTTTTGCATTTCTTTCTGCATTAGGATTAGGATTAGTGTAGAAACCCCCTCCTCAATGAAGTGCATAGATGCTTAGAAACTAAGGTCAAAGACAAAACTAGGAGTTCATCCATCTTCCTTAGTATATTTTCATTGAGATGATCTATTGTAAGTTGTAGTATCCTAAGTGTCATGAAGGTGAGAGTTATTAGACACTGCATAGGTTCACCCACCTTGGTCTTGTAGAGCCCAAAGTGCAGGAGATCTCATTTCTTGTGACTGAATCTCATTCGTTGTTCAAATCCTTTCCCAAGTTTGTCGATGAGTTAGTGGCAATTCCTCTAGGACTCGGGGACTATTGGTTTGGGAACCAACAAATTGGCAACTCTATTAGGGAGAAAGGTATAAATCCATTTGGAAAGAGTTAGCAAAGTGAAGACTCTGAACTTTGTTTCAGATGTTAAGTGTGGTTTTCATCTTGGAAGGTGTCCTTTTGCAGCAACGAGAAAGTCAAGTGACTTTGCTGATAGAGAAGACCCAGAATGATAAAATACTTTGAATAAATTTCTGTTGTTCAAAATTTGTTCTTCTGCAAGGAAGTGGCGACTTTGTCCTAAAAAGAACTTGACAATGAAGCAAGGAGAGTTCTAGCTATGAAGGAGTTCTCAGTCAAAAACAAAAGAGAAGTTGCTGCATTTTTTCTAGGTATTCTTCTTTTGAGAAGTCTTGTGAAAACCATAAAGTTTTTAGTTTTGAAAGAAGTTCCTTATCAAGTGTTGAAGCACTAGTTAGAAGGGAAAGATTTGTACTCTCAGTTGTTATACTTATTTGTTATAATTTTCATTTATTGCTTTGTGTCAAAGAAGTGTGTTATGCAACAATGCGGTATGCTCTCAAGAGGTACATTCAAAGGGTCTTAAGTCTGATTTTTAGTCTTTATGTAATACTTTTGCTTATGATCTTATTGTAAAAATGTTATCAAGTCATGTGTGACTGCAAAGTTTGTATGAGGAGATTGTAAAGTCAAACAAGATGTATGGTCATTATGTTTCCCCAGATATACTGAATAATCAACAACTTGAAGAAGGTCAACCTAGAAGGCTGTTCATCCCTGAGAGGTATAGACCTTTGAGTCTCAACAACATTGAAGGGTACCCACATCCCTTACCCATTGAATTTAAGGATCAAGTGCCTTTGTTCCATGCACATGAATCTAAATCAACATTCCACCATGTTCAGTCATTCAATGAGTTTGTTGAAGACTTTCAGTTTTGTAATGAAGACATAGTCATGAAGTTCTTTGTAAGATCATTGAAAGATGGTGCAAAGGAATGGTATGAAAGTTTAGCAACACAAAGTATGCCCTAATGGGATTGCTTCAAGAGGTTGTTTTTAGAAATATCCAATGATGATACAGTTAGTTATGAAAAACCTCCTAGTCCTCTGAATATTTCAGCATGAGAGGATACAATGTATGCAAAAGAGAAACTTGTGTCAAGTGTCAAATATGGATTTCAAGACATAAGTGTCCCTGTTGTCCCAAAATATACTTTTCAGTAGTATGCATAATCATATCAACCCCAAATAGTGCAAGAATGTAACTCTTATGTTCTGAGCCTAATGGTGTATGTCAGTGCTTAGCTGGACATGAAGAAACAAGTGGGTGAGCAACCTTATGCACTGCTGTCCAGATTTTTGAAGACATTACATAGTATTCCTATGCATTTTATGCTTCAAGATTCTGAGTGGATAGACTTATTTTTACAAGTCTATGAAACCGGCTAATATGGATTGAATCATTGCATGGATTGACATGTTTGAAGATTTTAAATCTAAGATGCATCTTGATGGTAAAAGATTGCATGTTGATAATGACAAGGTTGAGCAAGAGTGTGATGACAATGCACAAGTTAATAACAATTCTCCCTGCATTGTTGAAGATCAGTCACATGATCAACAAGAAGAAGACAATGTGTGTGAAAAACAAATGGTTGAAGAGAATGAACCTAAAAATGAATGCCATGACAGCTTAAATGAAGTTGAAGATGAACATCTAGAGGGTCAAAACGTTCTTGCGGATGATGACTGTGATTCTGAGAAGGTTGTTAGAGATTCAATCTCCCATATTGAGCCAAACACATGTTCATGTGAATCAATTGAGTTTTCAGGTTGCATAAATGACATTGAAGTTGATAATTGCAGCAGAGTACATGCTAATGAGCAAGATGACACTTGTTCGATCAGTAGTGAAGGCATCTCAGATTTTCTAGTAGTAGAGTACCTAAGGTATGCACATGGAAAAAGTGAAGAATCTATGCACCCTACTGATTTGATTTTTGACAATGAGGTTGTCTCTTATAATGCATTAAAGTGCACCTAATGTTAAGCTCCATTCCATGTTTGAACCAACTGATTTGCGAGAGGACAAGGAGCTTGAGGGTATTGGATTCTTTGAATTCAACTATGAAATATGTGCTGATAATGAGAGTATGCATATTAATAAAAACTCAGATTTTTCTTTTGATGGCTATGATCAAAGTGGCGATGGGCTGGGAGAGTGTGATGATGAATCCAATTTAATAAATATGTACAATCCCCCAACCTAGTGTGTTGAACCTCACGATGATCAAATATCACGTGAGTGGGAAGACAAGGTGAATGCATATGAGGGATAATGGAATAGTCATGATAATGCGATCCAACATGCATGAAAGTTGCTGATGTGAATGATATCAAATGGGACTCCGAGTTGGAGGCTGAAGTTTCTTTTCAACTTGATGATTTGTAGTTACATGAGAGAATCATAAGTGATTCTTTCTCTTTTCTTGATGATAGTTTGTATGGTGTGCATGATCCGCAAGGGGGTTCTTTTGAAAGCAAATTTTTTTCCATGCAAACTAGTGATTTGAATGAGGCCTATGTTCTCAGCTGTATGTCGGGTAATGAGCCTTTGTTTTCTCAGTTGAGTGATATTTTCACAATGCGTGACAATGGTTTCGACCATGATATGTGTTATGGACAATGTGCTGGTATATTTTTTGATGAGCATGATGCATGTATGTCACACAGTAATTGAAGTTTTTAGTCATTGCACAAGTTTTAGATGTTTAATGATAGTGGGTGCAATGATAGTTTTCAATAAGATGGTTGGATAAGAGATGCCAACATGTTTGATCAGTGGTATGTTAGCTATATCATCAGATTGGTTTCGATGCTGTCCGAGGAAAATAATGTGTATGACAGAGGAAAGCATTGGCTGATTTTTTTTCAGGTGGCCTTGGGCCATCACATGTGGTTTGATGATCAAGCCACAATAGTTTGGGGCAAAGAAGACGTTTTTGACTCTATGCCCAATGGAGAAGGCATCCGGTCTACTCCTAGAGATCTGGGATCTTGCCATGCCTGTAAGGGGCATGCATCCCTGAGATAGAGCCAATGTTGGGACTTCAATTTTTTTGCATAATTGTGAAGACCCAGGCTCGAAATTTTGTAGATTGCATCCAAAATCTCCTTTCAGAGTAGGCCCGAGTAACTCATTTTGTGAGTTCATATCTTTGCACCGGAGAATTTTCATGCAAAATACCTTTGGGGAATAGTTATACACCTTTTACAGATGCCATGTGTTTGTTTGTAGCTTCCCCAAATCAGTTTTGATGCGTTTGTGAAGTCTCCTTTGGAGGTCCTGAGGTTAGGCCTATATTTTACACATGTTTGCGATTTTCTGAGTAGCCCTATTTGAGCAGTTGTATCTTTGTACTTATTGATTATCAAGATAAACATAAAGTTTCCCGTATTTCCTCGTATTTTTTTGAAGCCCCCTGCCAAGTGGATTAGTCCCATCAATCCGTTTGACAAGTTTTCAAAGCCAATTCCATTTGTAAAAAGTTCAGTTCTGCAACTGAACATTATCAAACATTAGTCAAGAGCCTTGTTTGTAAATTTATATCTTAATCCCAGTTGACCTAAAACTCAAAATGGTAGTACCCCATGATTCTCTGTAAGATTATCTACTAGATCCCCAGTTTGTGGCCCCTTAGCTAATCATTTGATCACTTTTTGAAGCCCATTCCAAATGAACTTTTTCAGGGTTTCAACATCAACACTTTGCAGATTTTCAGAGTCCAATATTGAGGGTGAATAATTTTCACATGTGACCTGATCAAGTCAAACCATCTTGCACACTCATCCAGGGTATATTCATCTACCAGTGTGCCAAGTGGCAGCTCCCGAAGTAGCTAGTGATTTGATAATTTTTCAAATAAGGTTTCAAGTACTACTCATGTTATTTTCACAAAGTGTAGATTCAAAGAAGCCTGCATAGGAAACTTTGATAGTTAATAATTTTTTTCTCAGATGTGGTAATGACGATCCATCATATGCCCCAGGTTCTCAATATTGCAGTCTTTCAATGTGCCAGGTTTTAGGCCCTAATCGAATGTTTTAATCAGTTTTTAAAGCTCATTTTTGGAGCTACTCAGGTGTTTTGAGATAAAGTCAAAGTTGTAGAAAATGTCAAATTTGGTGATCTCGAAGTCAATTTCTCGCTTCTAGGGCACATTGAGTCAACATATAAGAGCCTGTTGAGTAGTTCAGTTGTTTGAAAATGAATTTTTCTTAAAGCTAGGCCCACTTTGGGGCTTGACTAAGGTTGATGCACAATGTGACTAATGGGACTTAAATGATTAAATATTTATTATTTTTAATCATTTTGATTAAACTAATATTATATTTGGATACGAAAGGGGGGGGTGTGATCTTGATCGTTTATTTTATTTAAAGGGAAATTTACTTGATAGATAAGGTCAAAGTGTATTAAATCATTGCAAATGATTTAATAAAATAGTGGTTATTAAATTTTCCTAATGACTCCAAACATGGGAAAATAAAATCAAAATTTAATCACTTCAATAAGTGATTCATGTATTCGCCCAAAAGGCCATTAGTGGGCCTAAGTGAGGTTGAAATAAAATGGGATAATGGGTTTCTTAATAAAATTTCTTTCATCATATTTTTACCTATGCGAGACAAGCCATCACAAGCAAATATGATGTTTTTCATTATCCTGCGGGGAGAGAAGATGCCAAAGCTAAACGCATAGGATAGGATTGAACAATGGGTAGACTGAAGTGTTATCTCATGCATCTTTAGAGAAAGTAGTGAGACATCGTGGGACAAGGCATGACCGGGTGGTGGGCTCCGTTCTTGTTATCTCGTGCACTCCCCAAGCAGGGAAAATTATTGCGCAGGATAAGGAATAAGGTTGGGGAGAATTTTTATTATCCTATGTGGGGAAGAGATGGTCCGAAATACATCGCAGGATAAGATATGAATGCTAGAAAGGAGAAAGAAAAGTGAAGCCCGTGGAGAGAACTCAGAGAAAAATGAGCATAGGGTGGAAATGAACTTTAGGGTTCATGACTGCTTGTTTTTCTCTTTTAGACTATTCAATAGCGTTAGAGAGGAATCTTTGGAGCATGGTATCGACATCTTGCTAGGTGCTTAAGAATTATTGTCAGATTTTGTGGTTGTAACTGCAAAGAGAGGGATGTTCCAAGACAATGGATTAGGGCGAAAGGGGAATAATTTGCTTCTACAACTTTCACAAGTTGTAGTGGATTTGAGATCCAGACTACTTCCACTCGGGCATAATGTGGAGGTATAGGCGTCACACGTAAGGGTGATCTATTGTGTCACGGGCAGCGCATCAAGCAGTAAGGAAAGAGTGTGTTAGAGCATTCGTGAAGGAATATAAACACTACCAAAGTAAGGGTTGAAGCAAAAATCATGGATGTGGAGAAACAGTTCTCGCACTATTCCAAGTTCACAGATAAAGAAATGATATTATTGCAATGGCCGTCTATGGAATGTGACTCAACCAAGGCTTTGTATCGCTGCAAAACAGTTGCTAAAGTGATTGAAAGGAGTATTCAAAAAGCTATATGTGCTCTGGATGTGAATGTGCAAGTAGGGCTTGTAATCTTTTTGACGCCTCAAGGATATCAACACACCAAGTATGCAAGGCAAGGGAAAAAAATAGGGCACGAGAGTATTGCATAGGGTAAACAATGTAGTCTGTGAATTCTGCAAATTATGCACATAGAAATCTCTGAAAGGGATTTTGAAGCCTTAAGTAGAGAGATTTGGTATAGGCTTCGCCAAATTCTACAATTGAAGTTGACACCCCTATACCTGTGTTGATATGTGATGAGCATGAGAGTAGTTTGGTATATGATTTTGCAGTGATGATGTGGAAACGAATACAACCAACAAATATAGATAACATCCTTTATAGTAATGAAATTGATGACATTGTACCAATGTGGGGTTCATCATGAAACACCAGGGACACGAGATATGATGTGATGATATTTCGATGCAGCTGTCTGTGGCATGAAGTCTATATTCTTATGGGTGTGTTTCCAGTTGCAAGTGACAAATTTTCTATGGTTACTGTGTGAGTGATCTTTCTCACATTCTGTGGAGTTGGGTGTGAAGATTGTCTGATTAGTACTTCAATGAATCATATCCCATTGAATGCCATGATTTTTGAAGATATGCACAAAGGGAGGTGCAAATTTATTTTTGAGAATAAGATATAATGTTGAAATTTTCTCATTGGGGGGATTATTTTTATTTCTGAGTATATGCAAAATGGTGCAAAAAACAACCATTGGCAGAGGAAGATATTTGAAAATTAATTTTCACTTAAAAGGGTAAAATGTAGGTAAGGGGGCTATTTTATTTATCACTCGGAAATCAATGTGTAGACTTTGGAAATGACAAAGATATTTTTAGTCAAATATAAATTTTCTATTTTTGTCAAAAGGAAAAGATGCAGGATAGAGTTAGAGATGTCTTTCACTAAAAGGGGAATTTTTTCAGTTTTTTGATCAGAAGGAAAGGTGAGATTTTTTAGTCAGAGGAATACAGTGAACCAAAATTGGCAAATATTGGTGAAAGTGCAGAGTTAAGTGACATGTGTACCAAAGGGGCAAAATTTTCATACTTTTAACTTTATCCAGAATGGTGCAATTTTTAACAAATTTTGAAGGAAGAGGAGCTAATTTGAAATGTGCAGTTTCAAAGTTGAAGACAAGTCATTTTCAAAGATGCTTTTAGGGTTTGGATTAGGTTTTCTTCTTTGAATATTTTTCTTTCTTCTTCTTCTCAGTTCGAGAATTTTGAAGGTAATTTTCTTTCTGGAAGTAGGGCTTCCATGAAGTAGAGTGGAAAATTTTCATGACAGTTAGTGTCATTTTTCTGTTTTTAGTTGCTTTATGGTCTGAGTAGTTGTAACCAGACAAGCATATATTGAATATTGGTCTTTCTTATTGTTGTCTCCAATATGTAATGACATATTTTATGAAGTTGTAGCGTCGTAAATTGTACGCACTTGCTAGGGTGGTACAATTTCGCACCTAGTTTAGCACCCGCCTTGGCGCATTTTGCATTTTGCATTGCATTTCCCCTTTAGCACTTAATTAATTAAATTAATTAGGTCTAAGGTCCTATTTTATCATCTCCTATATCATAAAGTTGGGCCCTTTCATTAAAGTGTGCCCTTTTCATTTTATTCCTCCTATACATCATTTAATCAAAAACCCTAATTAGGCCCTATTTCGAACTTGGGGGCTTGATTTCGAGGGTCAAAACATCTCAAAATCACCTGTAACTTCGGGATTCTCTCTAAAATCATCATATCCGACGGCCCTGAAAATTTGGTGAAAAGTTGTCGGGACCATGGCGCCCGGAGTGCACATGGTCCCGGACATTTTTCTCGAAATTTTAGGAGCGCGATCCAATCATAAAATAAAGCTTAACCCCAAGAAATTGGCGGGATATTCAATCTCTAGGTCAGCCAAAAGTTGAAATTACAACCTAGGGTTTCATATATAAGAGCTCTCTTTCTTCATTTGAAAGGATCCGATTTTTGTTTTCAGGAACCTCATATGCAGCGAAAGAGCAGATCTTTGAAGACTTCAACAACATTCAACATCCCTCTATCAAGCATTTATCAATTTCATTCATCCATTTAGGGCTTGGAAGACATTGAAGAACAATAGGAGATTACTAACTGAAGATTGGCTTGTACTCCTCCCTTGAGGGTTGGGTATGATTTCATGTTGTTTTCATGTCTTTGCATAAGATTCAATATATCACTTATTCATGCTTTAGATCACTTTGCATCTTGATTTAGAGCATTTACATTATCATTTACAAGCAATTAGGGTTTACTTTCTAGGTTGCTCTAGTTTGCTTTCTTGCATTTTAGGACCTTGCACACACACTAGGTCTGCACACACGATACATTTTATAATACAACTTGGCTATTCGTGGAGGTGGAAATCACCGAAGCGGGGGTTTGACTAAGGCAAAACCCTATATAGCCGCCCACCACACCTTTTCAGATATAAGTGCAGGTTTCGGAATTCGGACGACGCCGCAAGTTGCAGATCCGGAAGAAGCAGACTGAGACCGACCTTCCCACCAAATTTCAGAGCAAAAGACCAGGACAGGGGCGTGGGGCGCCTTGGTCCTGCCAGGACAGGGGCACTGGGCACCCTGGTCCTCCTGACAAACAGCATTTTCAGCATTTTTGACAGCTTTTCCAGGTTGCAAAACAACAGTTTCCGGAGCAGTTTCAGGGGTAGAATCAGGACAGTGGCACCCGCGCCCCCGTCCCGAACATTTTCATTCATATTTTAACACCGGATACGCATTTACATTCTTGTCTTGTCCTTGTGTTTACAGCTTTTCATTGTTTAAGTTCAATTCTGCAATCTCGTTATTAGTTCATACTTGCACTTTGGGGTTAGGGATTGAACTTGCATCATTTTATCTTTCAATTACAACAAAGGAATAGAAATCCTAATAGGTATCCCGTGGGCTCTCTCTTCCACAAAAAGAAGTAGCCAATTGTGTGATACCTCTAGGCTCTTTCGTATTCCGCAAGTGTGTGGTTGAAAGTGAGATTAGGGCATGTTAACCTAGTCTCGCTTTTTTTCGCCCACACATTTTTGGTGAACCCGACGTGAACTCCAATCTTCTCTAATTCTGATTTATGTTTTCAAATTTGAGTGTTTATGCTATTTCAAATTCAAATTTGTATTTACAAGTCTTAATTTCCTGCAAGATTCAAAAATTTAGAGGAAATTTTTGCTAAAATCCTAAAATTGAACTTGTGGATAGCTTATTTGGGATCAATAATTTCAAATCTGATTTAGGAACTCATTTGAATCATAAATTTCATTTTCTAAATCTACATTCTAAGTGCTTGCATTGGTTAAAATTAAACATTTCCTTCTATTTTGCATGTGTTATCATTTGAAAGAGGAAAATTGTTGTCATGATGCATTCATCTCATAGATGTGATAATGGGTTAGCTTCCTTGTTTCAATTTTTCCTTCTCCTAAGGAACCTCCCCCGATATATAACAACATTTTAGTGCCTAAAAGAGTTGCTACCAATCCCTTTGAGACTCTCCCATGCTCTAAGGATGAAGACTTTAAGAGTGATCTTGACAATTCTCCTAAAATGTGCCCTTCCTATTTAGCTATCCTAGAGGAAGAGAATGATATCATAAACACCTTTCTTAATGTTACTTCACCTTCCTTCCATGATGCCTCTCTAAGTGAAAAGGTATTGATGGACATTGACTTATTTTCTCCTAAAGTTGGTCCTTCCAATGGGGGCATGTTAGTGCAACAAGAGGTTATGAACACTTCTTTCAAAGATCTCCTTCCTAAGTGTGAATCTTTGGAGAAATATGTTCATGTTCCTCCTAAAAAACACTCCCTTCATGAGGATCCTTTTGTGCAAGAAGATGACATTACCCCTACATTTCCTAGTGATGGCATTTCCTTTTCCAACAAGATTCCCACTAGAGATGATGAATTAATGCTAAGTGCTTACCCTTCTCCTAAAGTTTGTCTTACCCATAAGCATCCCTTAGAGAAAGAAGATGAAATAATAAGCAATTTCCTTAATTCTCTCTCCCCTAAAGATCATATTGAACATATTTTGAGGAAAGAGGATGAGTTTATCACATCTATTGATTCTCTCCCTCCTAAGGATGAGGAATTAATAAACAATGTTATCTCCTCTCCCGAAATTGACAATACTTCAAACATTCCTTTCAATCACTTCACTATTTGGGATGAACCATTAGAAGAAGGTGTAGATTATTCTCTCTCTCTTGATAGTTTCTCACCTTCCTTGAATCTTAATTATTCTCTCTCTAAAAATAAAGCATCTCCCTCTCCTCAACTTGGTTCTACTCATAAGGAAACCGTAGTTCAAAGCAAGATGGTTAATATCTCTTTAAAAGATCTCCCTCTCAAAAGTGAGACTTTAGAGAGTAATGTTGATCCTTCTCCTAGAGAGTTTATTCCCCACGTAGATCCTTTGATGATAAAGGATGATATGACCTTGCCTATCCCTTGTCTCTCTCCTAAAATTGATTCGATCCGTGATAAGATTTTAGTGCAAGAGAAGACTATCAATAATTCTTCCAACACTTTTGTTCATTCCTCCGAACCATCCTCAATCAATTTGATACATGTGAATGAAACACCTAACAAACCTCTCTTCACTGTCCAAGGTGCTTGTCCTTCTCAAAATTCTCAACCTTTAAATAAGCCTATCTTAGTGGTTCAAGGTGGTTATGCTAATGATTCTTTTTGCACTCCTAAGAAACCTATTATTACTGTGCAAGGAGGTTATTCTTCTAAGAGCCCTTATGAGTATGCTAAGCAACTGACTAGAGAGAGTTATCATGCGGTTGCTCATACCTATAACACAAGAAACAATAGGCAACCTAATCCTCCTCTAGTTAGCCCAACTTCACTTCCTCCTTCTCAACCAATTCTTCCGCAAGCTCCACGTATTTCACAAGTTCTCTGTAAAGAATATGATCTCATAGAACAACTTAAAGCTACCCCTGCTAAGATATCCCTTTGGGATTTGATCCAAACTTCTTCTGCTCATCATGGAATGTTACAAGATGCCTTGAAAGATTTGAATGTGCCTCCACCTAATACATCTAGTAATATAGTGTCTTTGGTTAACTATGTGATGAATCCTAAAGCTCAAATTGTGTTCACACAAGATGAGTTGCCTACTAGTGAAATTCAACATCAATATGATCCCTTGATGATTGTGGTTATCATAAATGACACTGGTATAAGACGAACACTGGTAGATAATGGCTCTGGCCTTAATGTCTGTAGCATTAATCTATTGCATAAGATGAATGTGGATACATCCCTTATTGAGCCTGACTCTTGTCCCATTCGAGGCTTTGATAATGTGGCTAAGTCTTCATTAGGTATTATCACCCTACCCATCACAGTGGGACCTGTTACTTTGCCTACTCCTATCCATGTTATGTCGGGAAATCTAACATACAACTTGCTATTAGGGAGACCTTGGATTCACAGTATGCAAGCTGTCCCCTCTACATTGCATAGACAAGTTAAATTAATTTATAACAATAAGACATATACCTTGATAGGTGATACTAAACTTCAGGCTTGTTTGCAAACATCTACTTCCAAAGGGAGTTCTTCTAAACCTTCCTCTTCTAGTGATGACTCTTTAAACAAGATACCTATGGATGAATCATTACCCTCTGATAATCAAAATTCTTTGGATGAGCCTAAAGCTCCTGAAGAAGATCCTTCTCAACTTGAGTCTACACATGAAAAGGCTTTTGATCCTGAGAAGGTTCTCGCAGAAGATGATTGGGGATCTCTTGATTTTAATCCGACCTTTGTAGGTGAGTATAGGGTTCCTCCTAGAGAGCTTAAAGTTAAAAAGAAGGAAGAAAATAGAGATCAATCAGTCTTACTTGAACCTATGAGCAATAATTTTGTGGCCGCTTCTCAAACTTCTTCTCCTCACACCTCTAATTATGAAGAGTTTGATTCTTTGTCTTATGAAAAACCACCTTCTCTTCTTGAAATGGCTGATCATTATGGTCATGGTTTTCGCATTTTTGCTAAGCATGGGTATCATGGAAATGGTTGTGGCACTCATGAACAAGGGATAAAAGTTCCTCTAGAGACTAATTTTCACAATTATGCCTTTGGACTCGGCTATAATCCCTGCAAACGTACCAAAGCATCTAAAAGACCATCTCTCAATGTGAATGCTATATTTAGTAGTGATGATGATCTCACTTCAACTAAATCATCTTCTACTTCTATCAACTCTCATTCCCCTCATAAGGAAATCTTGGCGATGAACAAATCCCTTTATGACTCCCCTCAAATTTCTAAATCCACTTATGAATCTTTATCCCCTATTCATCATAAAGTCCTTTCCTCCAGGGATAAGCCTCTAATAAATTACACTCATCCCTCTTCTAAGATTTATTGTGACTTTTCTTCTTCAATTTTTATCATTTTATACATGTTTTTGATCTCACTTATAGTTGAGCATTTAGCATGTCATATTCAAATTCCTCATTCAATCTATCATGTCTTTAAATAACATTAATGGCTATTATGTTGCTCATCATTATGTGACATTGGTAGCTCATTTATTGGGGGCTCATTGTCATTCATGATGGTACAATTTCAAGTGCAATCATATTTTTGAAGCAACATAATAGCCTAATTTTCTATGTTATCTCTTGTTCCTATGGAGACAAGAGTGATTTCATATATCTCTTCTTTTTCTTATGTCCAAATCTCTCCCTAGAAGATTGTGTAAGTCCTTCTTATTATCCTTATCCTTGGGAGGCAATGATCTTTCCTTATTTTTATCTAAGGATCCACTTTTTCCTATTTCGTGGATGGTGTGAACTTTATTACTTGATGCTATTCCTTGTATGCATTGGTTGTTGTTTGTTCAAGAATTCTCTCTTACAAGAGGTGTAAGTCCTTGACTACAACCTCTTTTGCACTTGGTAAAATACATCCATAATGAATTCACTCTCCCAATTGGGTTAAAAAGAGCGTCATCCTTCATTAAGAATCACTTTCACCTCGCAAAAGAAGGAAGTATTGCATTCTTATTCTCTTCTTTGTCTTATTCTAGAAGATGTTATATTTGTCTAAGACAATTCCTCTTGGGGATAGGTGTCTTTTGTACAAAGATCTCTTCTCCTCTAAGGATCTCCTTTACACATACTACAGGATATCCCTTTTCAACTATCTTATCCTTGCTTAAAGAGTGCAAAACTCTCTTGCTTGGATCTATGACATTGTTGCATTTTTGGGGTATCTTCTTTTGTGATGAAGGTAGGTATCCTTGTTCTACTCTGCTTATGACATAAATATTACACTTTTTGAGCAATGGGTCATTCTCGGAACCAGAGCACAAACTCTTAGAGCGAGATGTCATGCTTTTGTACTATACATATACAGGTTGTAGCATACTCAGGCATAGACTCCTATGAGGTTCTTCTAACCTCCCTTACACACACATGCACGAGGTTGAGTGGAACTAGCGGCATAAGGCTAGACTTTCTCACTCTCCTCCCTTACATGGATCACCTAGACAGGTTCTAGGGGCTAGTTTTCCATGTCCTTTTCCCATGGATCACCTGGACAAGATCTAGGGGTGAGAAGTCCATGTTTTCTCTCTCACTATTCTTCTCATGGATCACCAATGTGTGTATTCATGCTTTTTTCCTTTCTTTTCTTCTCTTTGCATTTTTCCATTTACATCCTTCATCTTCTGTTAGAGAACTCTCAAATCCTCACACTCTTTGTTGTGTTGGAATTGAGATTTAGTCCTCTTTCTTACCAAATGATTCTCCATTAGTTTTGATCTCATATCAAATCTTCTTGTGAGCATTTGTCATCAATTTTCTTTAACAATTCGAAGTGGTAAACATGATACCCTGTTTCAACTCACTAAAATTAGCAAGCCGAAACAGGGGGGGGCATATAGCTACCCTCAAATTTTCATCACCTTCCTTAGTAAGCATTAGGTGATTTTGTGATCTAACATATGTGTTTTGTAGGGTGCGGTTCCTAACTGTGTACTGCAGATACCGCTGGGGGCTTCGTTCGACAGACTTATGGATATATCCTTTTTCAAATAATGTTTACTTTTCTGTACTTTAGCTTGCATATGCACGTAGTGTTCATATGACCGCTAAAGTGGGGGCTAAATGTAGCGTCGTAAATTGTACGCACTTGCTAGGATGGTACAATTTCACACCTAGTTTAGCACCCGCCTTGGCGCATTTTGCATTTTGCATTGCATTTCCCCTTTAGCACTTAATTAATTAAATTAATTAGGTCTAAGGTCCTATTTTATCATCTCCTATATCATAAAGTTGGGCCCTTTCATTAAAGTGTGCCCTTTTCATTTTATTCCTCCTATACATCATTTAATCAAAAACCCTAATTAGGCCCTATTTCGAACTTGGGGGCTTGATTTCGAGGGTCAAAGCATCTCAAAATCACCTGTAACTTCGGGATTCTCTCTAAAATCATCATATCTGATGGCCCTGAAAATTTGGTGAAAAGTTGTCAGGACCATGGCGCCCGGAGTGCACATGGTCCCGGACATTTTTCCCGAAATTTTAGGAGCGCAATCCAATCATAAAATAAAGCTTAACCCCAAGAAATTGGCGGGATATTCAATCTCTAGGTCGGCCAAAAGTTGAAATTACGACCTAGGGTTTCATATATAAGAGCTCTCTTTCTTCATTTGAAAGGATCCGATTTTTGTTTTCAGGAACCTCATATGCAGCGAAAGAGCAGATCTTTGAAGACTTCAACAACATTCAACATCCCTCTATCAAGAATTTATCAATTTCATTCATCCATTTAGGGCTTGGAAGACATTGAAGAACAATAGGAGATTACCGACTGAAGATTGGCTTGTACTCCTCCCTTGAGGGTTGGGTATGATTTCATGTTGTTTTCATGTCTTTGCATAAGCTTCAATATATCACTTATTCATGCTTTAGATCACTTTGCATCTTGATTTAGAGCATTTACATTATCATTTACAAGCAATTAGGGTTTACTTTCTAGGTTGCTCTAGTTTGCTTTCTTGCATTTTAGGACCTTGCACACACACTAGGTCTGCACACACGATACATTTTACAATACAACTTGGCTATTCGTGGAGGTGGAAATCACCGAAGCGGGGGTTTGACTAAGGCAAAACCCTATATAGCCGCCCACCACACCTTTTCAGATATAAGTGCAGGTTTCAGAATTCAGACGACGCCGCAAGTTGCAGATCCGGAAGAAGCAGACTGAGACCGACCTTCCCACCAAATTTCAGAGCAAAAGACCAGGACAGGGGCATGGGGCGCCCTGGTCCTTGGGACAAGGGCACTGGGCGCCCTGGTCCTTGGGACAGGGGCGCTGGGCGCCCTGGTCCTCCTGACAAACAACATTTTCAGCATTTTTGACAGCTTTTCCAGGTTGCAAAACAGCAGTTTTCGGAGCAGTTTCAGGGGCAGAATCAGGATAGTGGCGCTCGCGCCCCCGTCCCGAACATTTTCATTCATATTTTAACATCGGGTACGCATTTACATTCTTGTCTTGTCCTTGTGTTTACAGCTTTCCATCATTTAAGTTCAATTCTGTAATCTTGTTATTAGTTCATACTTGCACTTTGGGGTTAGGGATTGAACTTGCATCATTTTATATTTCAATTACAACAAGGGAATAGAAATCCTAATAGGTATCCCGTTGCTCTCTCTTTCACAAAAAGAAGTAGCCAATTGTGTGATACCTCTAGGCTCTTTCGTATTCCACAAGTGTGTGGTTGAAAGTGAGATTTGGACATGTTTGCTTAGTGTCACTTTTTCTCCTACACAGAAGTAAATAATCAAGGATTACTTACTTTGTTCTAGCAAGTCTGGTGTGTGTTTTAGTTTTGCTTCTCTTCAAGGAAGAGACTAAGATGCTTGAGTAAAATGATGAAATATGTTTTTGCATATAGGATCTTTAAGTATGATTGTAGGAATAACCAAGTTGATGGGTGTTAATGTTATGCATTAATGTTGAGATTTCCATGTTTACATTTCAAGCTACTAAGGTGTAAGGTTGCATACTAATAGTACACTTTGTTGCTCATACAAGGCACTGATCATGGTTATTGCTTCCAATTTTTAGAATGATTCCTTAAATCAAAATCTGTTTTACTTTTTGCATTTCTTTCTGCATTAGGAGTAGGATTAGTGTAGAAACCCCCTCCTCAATTAAGTGCATAGATGTGTTGTCACGGGGATTTGCACCCGATGCAAGTGTGAAAAAATTATAATCCATGAAACATGGGACTACTCTCAGGCTATGGGTATCCTATTGTGAGAGTAGACCTTCAGATTATAGGACTACTTCCTATTTGATCACCTAAAACTAATTGAAAAATGATTGGAAAAGGGATAGGAGGATATGCAAAAAACTAAAAATTAAACTACTAAGGTGATCCACCAATGATTGAAAATGACTTGTTTTGAAAATGAACTCATAAAAATCCAATAATGAAACTAAATGCTCACAACTCAACACTACATACTTTGCATAAATGCCTCATGTGAAAGGTTCCAGACTCTCTAATATATTTATGAAGGAAAAGAAGATAGTTTTCACAACTTCATCTACCAGATAGCATAACACAATCACTGATTTGCACTATAGCATGCTAACTATGAACTGAACATTGAAGGAAAAAAGATAAAATGAAGGATTATTGAATAACAATAACAACTATTTCATCCAAAACATTTACAACAATATTTAGAGCACATAAATAAGAGAAGGAAATAGTTGTTTATTGAAAAGAATATCTTTTTCATTACAAAATCTGAATACTGCTCATGAAAATCTGAAAATGCTCATAAGTAATGAGTTACAAAAAAATGAACAAACTTTTGCTACACAAGTTTCCAAAAATCAGAACTAGAGAATATAGAGTGAAAAACAAACACTTAAACAAACAACCTCCCAAAATTCATATTTGAATTTTGGCTCCAAAATAATGAGTTGTCATCAACTCCAAGCCCCTCCTGAAATCAAGGACCTAACTGAAAATAGACTCCTCCAAAACTGCAAAAAGAGTCGCCAAACTGAACACAACTCCTTGGGGTCGAATGCAACAAGAAATCCCCCAAAACCAGGGATGTAATTGCATGAATCAGGTAGTTGACTCCCTCAAAACTCTCCTTGACTAAACCTCAACCCCCTAGGACTCTCTAACTGAAGTGAAACTCACAATTAGGTAGCCAAATCACCTATTTTAACTCCATGTGTTTCAAAGAACACCAAAGATGACTAAACCTTCTCCCTAATTATCTCACA
This sequence comes from Cryptomeria japonica, assembly GCF_030272615.1. Lineage (NCBI taxonomy): Eukaryota > Viridiplantae > Streptophyta > Pinopsida > Cupressales > Cupressaceae > Cryptomeria > Cryptomeria japonica. The sequence goes on along the minus strand of NC_081406.1, from coordinate 281,219,621 downwards.
CAACCCAAATGCAACTTCACTTTTGTATTAAAATATCTTTTATTCAAAAGTGATTTATCACCATCACTTTTAATAAAAGATTTACAATTGAATAAAATGCAAAATTTACAAGAGCTTTGACAATACCTAAAAGACCTAGTGACTATTTCTTACACAAGTGTTTAATAAACACTTAAAAATTCTAAAAAGATTTAAAAGCTATGACATATTTTATGAAAGAAGCTTTTTGCAAAAAAGTAAAAGAAAAAACCTTTTACCCTATCGGGTGTTTTTTAGGGTTTGAAAATCCTAGAACAAAGGCAAAAAGATGAAAAGATATTCTCATTCCCATTTTTTGAGATTCTTTGGGTGCTGACATGCTGCTAGGGTTAAGATTAGAAGATCTGGAGCCGCCATGGTTCTCTAGTTTTTTGAAGGTTTTCTCTTTTTCAGAGGTCACAACTAAGTTAAGCTTGGTTTGATTGCAGATTTTAGAAGCTCTCTCCTTTCTTAAAGCTTATAAAAGATTTTAGAAGTGACTTTTACCATTTTTTTTAATATCTTTCTCCGTCTGTCGGTGCCTCTACTCTAGCCACCATTGAAAAACCCTAGCCGAGCTCTTGTGCATCTATTTACTGTCATTATTGGTGATTTATTGGAGATCTTTATAGGGAAATTCAAGCTCAGGTAAGAGCAATCCAGACCCGTTCTTACTATCTTGTCTTTGGATTGCATCTACATGCTGCTTGTGCTGAGACTCATCTTTGTGCTGACAGTGAGAAAATCACTGTTTTTGGAAGACTTCTATTGATTGGGCCTGAGAATATTGTCCCTTATGTAGATAGTTTCTGAATGAATGCCCTGTCTTTTCGTAATGAAAGATTGTTATTTGACAGTGAGAAAAGAACACTATATCCTTCTTTGTATCTTTGCATTTTCCATTGTTTTTTAGTATAGTAAATGCAGGTTTTGAAGGGACCCCGAAACCCTTTACAAAAGATCCTTAAGAAAAAAAATCATTAAGAAACAAGAAGGAACAAACATCTAAAAAACCAGCATAAAAACGAGCAATATCTAGCAAAAAAGCCCCACAGAACCATCAATGTCCAGCTAAAACAAACAAAAGATAGAAAACAAACTACTTAATGTTTTTCAGGACATTAGCCAGAATTCCACTAATCCCATGTTATTCTTTAACATTATCCCTAAGTTTAGGGATCTCCTTAGAAGAGGCCACAACAACTTTCTTCATGCTCGCCCTTGTTCTCTTGGCCGCACCACCAGAAGCACTTTCCCTAGTTCCTGTCTCAATAGCATCATCATCAATTTTAAGGTCCACAATGGGTTTGGGAATGCTGGAGCCCTCAAGGACTTTAGAGATTTCCTCTAGGTTCTTAGTAACAGTAGTAAGGATATCTAGAATCATTACCGAAAGGTTTTTCATAGTAGTTTTTCCTTCCTCCAGATTACCAATCTTAGCTTCCATCTTCTTTGCTTTTTCCTCCATATCCTTCATCGACTGCTTCTGGTCCCTATCATCTTTCTTCCTTTTCTCTTCCCCCTGCTTCCCATTTTTTTCTAGATTCTTGATTCCTTCATAAGCCCACCTGTCAAAACCCATTCTAGCCTCAGATAGGTTTTTGAGATTATCTAGAATTAATCCTTTTCCAGCATACTCCTTATCCTTGTCCATCTCCTGCTTGAATTCCTTATTCTTCTCCTGCTCAATATCCATTTCTTTATCCTCATTAATATTATTATCCTTCTCCTCCATTGGTTGGATTTTGACAGAACTAACACTATGGGTAGGACTATCTTGATCGAAAACATCCTCATCTCCTTCTTCCTCTTCCCCCACTTCCTCTTCTTTCCAGCTTTCCTCTCCTCCAGATTCATTTGTTTCCATCTCACTACCATCTTTTCCAATATCCTCTGAGTCATTCTCTGTCTCCTTTTGTTTATCCTTTTCCTCTTGAATTTTCAACCCAATAGTTTTTTTACTCTTTTTGCTCTGAGTCGACTCTTCCTTGCTAGGCCCGCCTTCCTCCATCTTTCTCTTACCTTTCCCCGGAGACACAGACAATCTCTTATTTTCCTGGATAGCAAGGATTTTTTCAATGGTCATAAATGAGAAAAATGAGGCCACAATGAAGCACCAGAGTCGAAGGGTTCTTGATATGCTTATTAAGAGACCTCGACAATGACTTGAAGAGGTAGTAGGGCAGGGAAATCCTCTTCTCATGCCTGAAATGATTTAACAACACAAAATGGTATTTGTGGACCCTATTAAAATGAAACTTCATGATAATGTATTCCATAATAGAATTCAACACACAACCCCAAATTTTCTTAATGTTGGAAGCATCATAATACCCCCTCGTAGCTTTACCAAGTTTTTCCCTCTCCTTCTCTTTGCACGGAAAAAGCTTAACCGCATTATTAGAAACTTTCAAGTCTCTAAAAAAATTAAGACTTGATTCAGGCATACCTATTACCGTCGCTATGAGGTCTACATCTAGCTTAAACCTCACACCATGAATTTTGAATGAGCCGTTAATCCAGTTTTCAATGACTTTGGTTACAGCTAGGTTAACTCTGCCTTTATCATAATCGACCAACTTCTCCATGAAATTTTTCATAAACCCTTTTTCTAGCTTAGTCCATACCTTTGGCATTTCCTTCCATCTGGATATGTTATCTAGTTCCTCTCTCCTTAGATCCCCCCCATTTTCAAGTTCACTATACTAAGTCTGTTCTTCTGCAATTTCAGAGCTTCCTTCCAATTGACTCTCAAAATTTTGAAAATGCTAACCCACAAAGTGTGCAGAAGATTAATAGCTTTGATTAGGATTCCACCAATCTGTCATGTTATCATTACCTTTCTATAAATGTGATGATTACTCATCAAAACTTTCATAATTAATTATGCGTTCCATCTTTCCCCATGAATCTGTCCTTTCTTAAAAGATCTTTAATATTACAATTAATATTACCTTCCCCATACCAAATACTTTGAGCTTCAGAAATTATGCCTAGGTTTGCTAGACCATCCACAACCAAATTTTTTTCTCTAAAGGCATGTTCAGTTATAATAAATTTAAAGCTAGCTATAATTTCTCTAGCTTTAAAAATAATATTTTCTATAGACCACGATGGCTTAGTTTCTCCCTTCAGGCACTTAATAATGTTTAGAGAGTCTCCCTCCAGCCATAAGTTATCATGATTAAGGTTTTTTGCTAGAATCAAAGTATTCAAAGCTACAGAGGCTTCAACATAATGACTAGTTTGATTACCCAGAGGGCTAGCAACTGCCACAAGGCAACTTCCAACAAAATTCCTGACAATGCCCCCATAACCAGCTTTACCTGGGTTCCCCTTAGACGCCCCATCAAAGTTGGCCTTATTCCATCCTTGAGATAGAAATCTCCAAACAAGACCATCCCTACCCTTATCCTTACTAGATTTGATATTAGAGAGGTTCCATCTGTCACTAAAGTCCTCTTTAGTAGCTAAACCATGATCAGTTCCATTTAAACATTCAAATATCCCTGTATAGATTTTATCCACCACTACTTCAGGGTTAGCACTTTTATCCCTAAAAATCTTATTGTTATGCTCCTTCCAGATATTCCATATAACATTAGGGAGAGTAAGTTCCCACAACTCAACGTTCTTAGAGTTGGAATTAGGACAATACCATTGCTACCAGAACTCCCCTAGAGAGTTCGGGAAAACCCAGCTCAACTTCCACCTACTAAAAATAATATTCCAGATTTCCTAACTGAAAGTGCACTAGTAGAGGATGTGACAAGGAAACTCCTCTTCCTTGCAAGAAAGAGAACACCTGTTAGGAAAAAAAATCCACGCTTTTGGAGGTTATCAAGAGTCAACACCTTGTTTTGGATAAAAATCCAAAAAAAGCTATTAACTTTGGGTATCAACTTCTTTATCCACACTTTAGCCCACAAAGGAATCTCTTTCAAAACTTTGTTATGGATAGCCACTATCAAAGACACAGAATAATTCCCATCCGAAGTCTCCCTCCAAATCAAACTATCCTCCTTATTGTCCCTAAATTTATAGAAGAAAGCAAAATCTCAAGAAACTTCAATCCCGGACATTGCTGGCTGAACTCAACCCACTTCCCATTTCTCCAATAGTCTCTAACAAAGCCACCATACCTAGTTTTGAACCAATCTTTCCATTCCTTAAGGATAGGAATATCCTCAAAAGGTTTATCCAAGAGCCATCTGTCTTCCCAAAATCTAATAATTCTTCCATTCCCCAATTTCCACATTCTTCCAGTAGAAGCCCATCTTTTAGCCGTTTGAACTGCATTCCAAATTGCAGATCCTTCAATAGAGAAAGAGTTATCCATAAATTCTTCCTCAGATGGTTGCATATAAAGATATTTATTTTTCCAAATTAAATTCCATTCTCTTTCCTCACCTTTCATTCTCCAGATTTGTTTAGCTAACAAGGCATTATTCATAGAAATAATATTCCTTAAACCCAACCCCCCAAAAGCCTTAGGAGTATAGATTTTGTTCCAAGCAATAAGGGGTATTATATTTTTGTCTTCCACTCCCGACCAAAGGAACATTTTTTGAATTCTTTCAATTGCCTCTGCAAACTTTCTGGGGATTTTAAATAGACTAAGGGCATAAATAGGCAAATTTTGAAGAGTAGCTTTAAGCAACGTTACCTTGCCCTCTTGACTAAGGATAGCTCCTTTCCAACCAGACAATTTAGAATTAAATCTACCAACCAACTTCATTCTGAAATTCTTTGAAGGCTTTATACTGTAAAGCGGAAAATCGCGATCGAACCCTAGTTGTTTTCCACTCCCCGACTCCAAGGAGAAAGGAAGGAGGTCACTACGATTGACGGTTTTCACTTAGGAGAGACTTTACATTCAAAAGAGGAGTTGAAACCCACAAGATCCAATCCCACACAATGCAAGACTGGATTCTAAATGAGTTTCAAGGGTTGTGACAACAAGGCTACAAAGAGCTCTTATCCCAATTAATTTTTTGGCTAGAAGCAGTTTCATAGGTGTCCATAACATTCTTCATATTTCTTGCCTCCCTAATAGTAGCTTCCCCCATAGTAATCAAATCATCAACAAACTGTTCATGAGTACAGGTTATGTTGGAAGATGAAGGTTTAAGGCCTTTGAGATTTCCATCTTCCACATTTTTTATAGTATATCTGCCTAAACTTTCAAAAAAATAGTGAACAAGATAGGGGAGATGGGATCCCCCTATCTTAGACCTCTAGAACTTTTGAAGAAATTGGAAGGGGATACATTAACAATAACTGTAGAGGAGGAAGTTTTAGTCAGTTGGGAACAAAGTTGAATCACTTTATCACCAAACCCAAAAGATTTCATAATTCTGAAAAGGAATTGCCAATTCACTCTATCATAGACTTTAGACATATCCAACTTAAGAAAAAAGCCCTGATTTTTTGCAGCAGTTAAAGAGTGAATATTTTCATGAATTGAAATAATAGAATCCATAATCTGTCTACCAGGGACAACCATTCTGCTGAGCTGAAATAATTCTGGGAAGAATATCCAGCATTCTAGAGGTAAGAACCTTAGAGATAATCTTGTAAACAAAATTACAAAGACTAATAGGTCTGAACTTATTAAGAGAGTCAACTCTGAAAACCATCGGAATAAGAACGATAAAGGTCGCATTCAGGTCTTTTAAAAGCGTCCTTGAACCAGAGAATTCTTTGACTCCATTACAGATATCAATCTCCACAATATGCTAGAAGATTTGGAAGAAGAATATTGGAATCCATCTGGACCAGGAGACTTATCTCCCTAAAAAGAAAACACAACCTTTTTGATTTCCTGATTAGAAGGGATCTGAGAGAGATTTTTGTTGTCATCCTCATTTAAAATGGGAGGGATAGCCTGTACAAGAAGGTCTTGATTTCTGAAATCCAGATCATCCATCCCTCCCAAAAGATTGCTAAAAGAATCCAAAGCTTCCTTTCTTATATCATTTTCATCTGATAAAATCCCCCTATTGCAAGATAACCTGGAAATCCTGTTAACCACCCTATGCTTTAGAGCTATCAAGTGGAAAAATCGGGTGTTTTTATCACCTTCCTTCAAATACAAGGCTCTTGATCTTTGTCTCCAAAAACTCTCTTCATTAGAAATAATTGTGTGGTATTTAGACAACAACGCATTTTCAACAGATCTCAAGTCCTCTGGAAGCCCTTCTTCTTGGATTTTATCTTGAACTTCCTTAATTTCAGTCTTAATTTGGGACTTGCTTGTAAAGATGTCACCAAATATCTCTTTGTTCCAAAATTTGATTTTGGCCTTTATAATGTTAAGCTTTTTGGCTATTCTAAATAATGTCATTCCCTCAACCTCAGAATTCCAACAATCAGAAAAATAGACTTCCTAAGACGGGTGGGATAACCACACTTTTTCAAATCTAAAAGGGAAATTTCTCTTAGTAGAAAAAAATTAGCAGTAAAAGAAATAGGGTAATGATCAAATCCAATCTTAATAATTGACGCCAAAGAGCAACTATACTTAGAAAGCCACTCAGGAGAAATCAAGGATCTATCCAACCTTACTTGAATAAGATCAGTTCCAGTTCTACGATTGGTCCAAGTGTAATTAATCCCTTGGAGATCCACATCCGTAAGAGCTTGATCATTAATAAAATACATAAGATCTTGTCTTCCCTCTAGCTACAAAGGAAGGCCTCCCATCTTTTCATCCTCTTTAAGAGGTGTATTGAAATCTCCCATTATTATCCAACTTTTATAAGCAAAATTTAGTCTGTCTTCAACAAGGCTCCTCCAATATTTAGATCTCCCAGCTTTTGAGTTAGGCGCATAGACATTAGGGATAACCCAAACAAAGTTATCCTTAATATGCTCAAGCAGAACTGAGGTCCTATTAACTTCTGAAATTATTTCCTTCCCTATAATAGTATTTTGATTCGAAAAAATTGTTGTTCCTCCAGAGGCACCCTCCGAACTGTTTCCAATAACTCCATTATTTTTTAATATTCTAATCCTTTCCACTTTATCCTTACACATATTAACTTCTTGAACAAGGACAACATCCGATTTACGATCTCTTATAATATTACATAACACATCCTTCTTATGGGGGGCATGCATCCCTCTTATATTCCATGAAATTATCTTCATACTTTAACTGGGGATAAGCCTGACTTGATGGAACTCTGTATTCCATCAACATGGTTCTTCCAACTTTCCTATTCCCTTTGGTTTTTTAAAGAAGGTCTCCACAGCTTTTGGCTGTGACTTCCAACATCTGCCACTTTCTTATTCTTTCTTCTAGTTGAAATACCTCCATTGGGTCCTCCATTATTTGATTTGCCTTCTTTAGTACTGATAATCCTAAGATTTCCCTCAAGAGCTAGCATTTCCAAACTTTTAGGTGGAGTTTTTATTGGATCGACTTAGGACTTCCATTGGTTAATAATAGGAAAGGCTCAAAATACGAAATGTTATAGTCCTATGCTTCATTAAAGTCTCGCCCATTTTCTTTTGTATTAGATGAGGCAGAAGCATCATAATTGGAACTCTCATCAGCTTTATCCTGGATGATAGGCCCTTCCTTCTGGTCCTCTGATTCAAATTTTTGAGAATTTACATCCATCCTTTTCTCTTCCTCCTTGTTTCTCTCTATTTGATTGTTAGAACAAGCATAAACCAATTTTTCATTATTACTATTCATATCCTTCTTTTCCCCATTTTCCAACTCAACCATTTCCTTATCAGGAACACACTCTGCATTTGGGTCTTCTCTCTTCCCTTTTGTTTGCCATTTTTGCTTCGAACTGCTATCAGTCTTACCACCTTACTCTTCTTGAGCAGGCAAGATTTTTCCCAATTACCTTACTTTTTACAATGAAAACAAACAAACGGGAGAGATTCATACTCAATCACTTGGGTCCATTTCCCCAATTTAGATATAATCTCAATAGATTGAGGCATATCCGTCATTTGATTAACATTAACACAGATACGAGAAAATACCAACCTTGATTTAGCTGCAGTAATCGGGTCGATCGACAGAAGTTCTCCAAATGAACCCACAATCCCTTTAAAGACCACATTCTAGAACTCTAGCGGAAGGCCAGGGAGATGCGTCCACATAGGCGCTGCCACAAAAAATGACTCATCAAGAGAAAGGTTAGAAGCCCATTTCTGTAAAGCCAAGGTTGACTTGTCAGACATCCATGGCCCTTCATATAGAGCTTTATTCATATCTTCTTTGGTATTAAAAGCAAAGGAAAAAAACCCCTAGGCAAAACTGCCACATCCACTTGACCTTTGAGAACCCATTTCCTCATAAAATTCCTAACAACATCAATGTTAGGCCTAAAACCAGCAAAATATTCCAACTAAGGTCATAGCTAATCTAGAAACAGTGAGATCAACTAGCTTATCCGGAACAAAGATAGCAACAACCCCTATCACAGGATCAGATATATTTTTAACTTCTGGAAGCCCAGATTTCACCAGTGGCCTCACTCCAAAAAGTGCTGACCATTTTTTTTCCTTACCTCTATCATGTGGGTCCCCATTTTTGGAATCTTTGTCTTTCGCCAATTTGATTGTCACCTTGTCCCCTTCAGTACCCTAAGAAGCCTAGAAACTAGCGTGATTACCAGCTCCACTCGCAGAAAGACTGCCATCCCCAAGAAATCCGCCATTCCCAGGTTTGAAATTTGAATTTCCCACTCGTTGCTCCCCTCCAGCCATAGGTTTGTTTTTAAATGTATGTTGTGATTTCTCATTTTCCATTGTTATAAGGACTGCCATTAAATATTTTAAAGATATCTATTACCCTACGAACAATATCTGTGCTAGATACATTATTTGCCTAAATTTACCTCCACAGGGTCACTGCTATTTATTCCTTCCAAAGTATAAAGGTCTGAAAGTGTGATTTTGACAGTGAGATAAAATTAATATATTTTATGACCTTGACTGTTGTAGATGCTTTCTTAGATGCATATTGTCCTTTGTTGTGATGACTACAAACTAAAACCCATTCACTATCTTTTTTTGACTAAGATTGAAGCTTTCAAGACAATGATTTCTTCTTTTGACTGCTATAATGTCAATGTCTTCATGCTTTATTGAAGCTCTGCCTTTATCTTGCGAATAGCAACAATCTCATGAATGCACTTCCACTTGTTATTGCTTGTGATTGTGATTTGTCTAAGTTGTTAGAATACATTGTGGCAACCTTTAGTCATTTGATTCTCAAATTCTTATGACCGTCCGATTAAAATGAAGTTGTTATTTCTTTTGTAATCCTTAGCTGGGAATTCACTCTTGATTGCAAGCCTCTGTCACTGTCATTTTTGGCTTGAAGACTATGAATACCATCAATATGATGGAAAATCTTCTCTTTGAGGCTTCTTCATCACTGTCTTACATGAATGCAGTTGATTCTTACTCTGTACCTTGTCTTAGAACAACATGCTTTACCCATAAGACTACAAACTGTCATCTTTGATTAGAACAATGATTTTTCTTTGTTGAATATGCATTGAACAAAGGTCACTAAGCTCCATCAGGCCTGTACTTTGTCACTACTTTCATTTTGATCATGAACCATCTAAAGTTATTTGTTCCTTTCTCTATCATATGACATCATAATTCATTTTAACAGTGGTACACATTTTGAAAACTCTGAATGCTACAGTATGAGCCTCCTTGAATCTATTGTGTGTGTTTATATGCTTGAGAAGATGCTGACTATAAATAGACTGCCCTATAATGATGTTCTTATGATTTAATCATTGTATGGCACCTTTTATCAAACATCTTGGTTGTTCATAATCTTTGTTATTTGTAGCATCTCTATATACGACTCCTTCTTTGTCCATCATTGTTTCATGTCTGGAGAAGCAAGGGAAAACCAATGCAAGGTTAGATAAACATAGAAAACTAAATAAAGTATAAAACAAGATTCTTATACCTTGCACAAGAGAGTTCTCTCTTGTTCCTCCGATTGAGCTATTGGTGAAGCCAATAATGTGCCCCTCCTAAACTTGTTTGGATTAGCTCCTTGATTGGGATGTGGATCACTCTCCACACACAACAAGATTGGTTGGATTTGGATTGGATTTGAATGAAGATGGATATGGATTAGATGAGAGAAGATTTGGGCATCATGATGGCATGATGGATGATTTTGGATTCCAAATTAACAACATAAGATTCGATGAGAAGTGAATCAAGGGATGAAATGGACAACATAAGAATGTATGAGAAGTGGATGATATGTGAGGAGAGGAGACTCCAATTTATAGATTGGAGGAGACCAAAATTAAGGGCCAAGATTGATTTTGAGATAAAGGGTTGAGATCGATTTGAGAGGGAGCACATGGATTGAGAGGAAAAGGTGTGGAATTCAAGAGATATGCCATAAAAGCATTTCTTATCTCCACACCTCTCAAGGTTCATGGGGAAGATCTTCCAAGAACATTAGGAAGATAAGAAGGAATATAAAATTCCTTGGGGGGAGGGAGGAGGAATTAAAAATTCCAAAATAAGAGGATGTGTGGGAAGACTAAATCGATAAAGGAATTAAAAATTTCTTGGGAAGCTCGGATGCATGGGGAGATTCAAAGAACTTGAATTTTTTTAAAAAGATCAAGGTGACTAGGGATGTGCAAATGATTAAGGGGATTGATTAGGTGGCTTAATCAGTGATTAGAGTGCAAGTGGAAAAGTTAGGAGGATGTGACATAGTGAGAGAGAATGAGTGGAGGAATATAAAATTGAGGAATGATGATAATCATGCTTCTAGAAGAATTAATTAGGCTAAGTGATGATTATAAGAAGTGATTTGTAGGAATCACTTTAGTTAGGTTAATTGATTAAAATTAATTAACTAAGTGGGTTTTAGAAGAAATAATGGTTGAGGTAACTTTAGAAGAATGGAGAAATAATTAATTTATTGATAAATTAATTATTGGACTATAGTGATAAGATTGATTTAATTTAATTTAATTATCCTTAAGAAGGGAATTAACACAATTAAATTGGTTAATTATGTTGACAAAATTAAATTAATTAAATATTAATTTAATTAATTTTAGGTGTCTACACCTGGGACTTTCATTGTTAAACATTTCAAAAGGTTTCAAGACTGCATCTCCTTTCTTAGTCCTTTTGGCAAGGTATTTCTCTATACACTATTAAAATTGAAACATCATTGTATTCATGTACTAATGATTGTCAAAACCTTTTCTTTTATTTTTATGATAGTCCCTTTTAAACTATAACTCCTTGGTGGCATTGTGGATGCATCCCTATGATTTGGACCTCTATAACCATTGTTATTGTGACTCTCACTGTAAACTAGCTGACTTCTTGTGTTATACTTGCAACCTTTCACTATGATTGATAGTGCTATAAGCTATGTACTATGAATGAGTTTCTATTCTCTTGAATCCAAACGTGGGTTGCTATTAACTATGATCTACTCCTGAATATGACTGTTTGACATGTTGATCTTTACTGTTGTCTGTAAGTACTTAATTGGAATCTTTTGATATTGGTACTATTATGAGATTGATCATAACATAACATTCTTAACACTTTTAGACCTTCCACTGTCATGAAGACCTCCTCCAGTCATTATCATGATAGTGATTTTAATAAGACATTGTATTTTTCAATAATGTGTCTTTGTGCATTTACATCTGTGACTGTTCTAGACCACTGTGTCACTGTAAACTATGATGGCTCCTACTACTCTAATGGCTTCTCAATCTATAAGCTCTTATTATTCTTCCTTCTCTGTGACTAGTGGGACCTTCAATATTATACTTGACCTTTGAATATTTACAAAATATGACTGCTCCTATACTGGTTTTCTTCCGATCCTCGCTCATTTGGTGGTTAGGTTGACCAATACATACTTTTGGGCTGCTACATAGGCTTGGAACAATGCATGAGCACTGTCATTCTTGACAGTGAATAAATTCATTGTGTTATGCTGAAATTGCAACATTGCTCTATGTTGTGACATATGAACTGAAGTTGTTGATATCTTTTTTGTTTTAGTTCTACCACTTAATGAGTTTGGTGAGCTCATTACTAGACTGAGAAGATTGCTCTGATTTGAATTGGAAATGTTTGAAAAGGAAAAGGTTTTCCTTATTATAAGATCACTATCTTTGAATTGATTTAATTCTTACACTACTGCAATCACTGAGGCCTCTATACACTATCTTTTAATGCCTTTGTATGATCTTTAGTTTAGGTAGAATGAAATATCACTTCTTTTTCAGAGTTGTGACTACAAGTTTGGTATAGATTGATCTCCTCCATATTTTGAACAAGATTTGCACATACTGATCTGGGACTGCAGAGACAATAAACTATGAATTCCGTATTATTTTTATGATTGTTCATACATACTGCTATTGGAGCTCTCTATGGTATTGTATCTCCATAGCTACTACAAGTATAATATTTCTTATGATCTAATATTTGTAGGGACCCTGAATGGGTGTGTCTTCTTTTATGCATGAAACTATTTATACTTATGCACTATCTTTTCTTTAACTGTAGCTTGAATGGCCTTGACTTATTGAATGCTCACCATGAAACTTGTATGACTGATTGAGTCATTGTTTTGATGAATAGCCATGCTCACTGGTTTGGACTGTCAGAAACCTCTTTTACTATTAATGACTGTATTCTTGATCCTTTCTCATGTCGGACCTCCTTTACCATAATTATGGATTCTCCTCATGAATTGGATTAGACCTTTGTCATGAAGCATTTTTTCTTTGATTAATGCTCTGTGACATAATGAACATACCATAACCATTGCGTTAATCCCTATATAGGTATTGGAAGATTGCCTCTTTATGAATCACTACTGTATACTATTTGCTCATTTATTGCTATTGGCTATTGGAGCACACAAGACTTATTCACTGTATTGCATGAAATGATGTTGCTTATGTTGCAATATGGATGCGCTAAGAAATAATTTTCTCTGATTGAGGTATCGAGGTTTTTCTTTAGGACACGATGATAATCAAAGCATTATAATTGCTTTGGATAACTATTTGTCTCAAAACAAAATCTCAACACCTCTTTGGGACATTACTGATTAGAAACCTTTATGAGCTGGGCTAAACCCTTATGGGAGCCACATTTTACACCACTCATAATTAGATGATAAACAACCATGTTACTTTCTTGTATCTGTACATGAAGCAAACAAGTTAGACAAAACAATGTGTCTTATATTTCTTGTTGATGATTTGATCTGATATTTGTCTTATGAATTTATATGTTGGGCTAACTGCTGTGATACACATGAGGGTTAGATTATGTATTTGTAGGTGCATATGCATGACCCTTGATTTATCTAACAATACTTTCTCAAATGCATGTTCAGAACAACAAGGAGGCACAACTAGTTGTAGGATAGGCGAAAGACTACAAATGCTTCAGGGCAACTCAAAGAAGGCACGCCATTCAAGCAATGACGAGTCACCCTTTCTTATCCTAAATTTTACATTATGCTTTACATCTGCAAATAAATAGTTTATTCCTCATTTGCACCACCAGTTAGTCTCATGGCTTGTGTGAGACATTGTACATTCATGTTAATAAAGATTACTTTTCTCAAAAAATTATCTTCTCTCTCTATTTCCTATGCATATGCATACTGAAATATAATGGTGTAATATTATGTTTTCTTTCTTTTAAATGTTCATGAATGCAATTCAGTAGAATAAAATGTACCTTTGTCTATAAAACACAAAAGCTATACCCGATTGAGCTTGTGGCGAAAATAGGTAACAAGATGCTTAGAAACTAAGGTTGAAGCCAAAACCAGGAGTTCATCCATCTTCCTTTGTACATTTTCATTGAGATGATCTACTGTAAGTTGTAGTGTTCTGAGTGTCATGAAGCTGAAAGTTATTAGACACTTCATAGGTTCACCCGCCTTGGTCTCACAGAGCCAAAAGTGTAGGAGATCTCAATCCTTGTGACTGAATCTCGTTCATTGGACAAATCCTTCCCTGAGTTTGTTGATGAGTTAGTGGCAATTCCTCTAGGAATCAAGGATTATTGGTTTGGGAACCAACAATTCACTTGTCTAGAAACAAGCTAGGAGTCTCTATAAACTTGAAGCTCTTTAGTATGTCACTGTATCACCATTCTAAGTCTTATGATTAATTCTTCATACTCAACTCTATTATTTGTGCATGGTAATGCAAACTGATATGCTTTTAGGATATAGTCTTGGTGCAGGGCACCTAACTCTCCAAGCATGCAATTTTGGTTTTTCCTAAGTTATTGTGTTATTTTTCATGATGTAATAATGGACCAACCATTTGGGACTTAGTAGAGCCATGGTTGAGTTGCCAAGCTTTTGGTTGTGTCATTTGTATTCAAGATGCTATTAGCCTAGGAAGTTGTAATGATTATGTTGATCACAGGAGTAGTAATATAAATCATTGCCATCATGTAATAGGGGTCTATTGTATGGTGTTTATGTATTATAGTATGTTTGAGGGCCTTTTGAGCCTTGGAATGTACTTGAGTGCAAAGTTGCAACCAAGGAGTCAAAAAGATGTAAAAGTTGTTGAGCAACATTTTGCAATTTTTTTCAAAAGTTGCATTTTTGATGATTGGTGTTGCAAAGTTAGTTCAACCAACTAAATCATATGCATACAAAATAAAATAAGATTCATTGTATGGGTTGGATAATTTGGAATGCAAGAACAAGTTTTTGAGTTGTAAACAAATCTTGTTTTCTTCACTGTTTAACAGTTTTCTTGGTTTTTGTTGCATTGTACAGTCTAGTATGGACTTGTCAATAGAATCTCATTGTAGGGAATGAGATTTTGTTGAAACATATTTCTAGCAAGGTATATTAGTAGTTCTAAGTGTGCTTGGTTGCAGAGATCTCATTCATTCTCTGTAACTAGGTGTAAAACCCTTACAAGTAGGGTTTAAGAGAAAAAAAGGCTCTAACCTGAGCATCCATTGATGGCACAAGTTAAAATAATATGGAATGATAGGTTAGGGTCAGTAAATATGATTAGAGTAGGTTTTTTTAATTTTGCAGGCTATTGTGGTGTTTGTGCAATGAAGCCCTAGACTCACATCTTGGAGTTGGTGAGTTAGGACAACGGGAGATGTGCGGTTTCAAAGCACAAATGGTTTAGTAGAAGACAAGATGTCACATGGTTGGAAAGCCCTATGAGTTCCCTTGAAGAATCCCCAATTAGATTTGGTAGATGATTTGACTAGTGAACCTTTTCAAGCACAAATTTGTGAGTCACCTGGGTAGGCTTAAACCCTTGAAAATAGTGTAGTATTGGAAACCCCATGTGTATGGATAACCCAGATGCAATTTTCAAATATTGTTTGTAACTCAGAAAAGGGTACTCGAATCTTCAATTTTTTTGTGGCCTTGTGCGGAAATTTTTTAAACTAAGCCCTGAAAATCGCCAATGGAGGGCTAATTGAATTAGGCCTATTTGAGCTCGATGGAGCCAAAGAGAGGTTAGGAAACCTTAGCGATGAGTTTTAAGGTGAAAAAACCCCTAAAAAATTCAAAGACACTATGAAAATGTACTTTTCGCACCTAGAACAAGTTGGTGTGTTGTGATCCTTTGCAGAGGTTGTTGGAGCCTAAGGAGGGGTGTTGGGGATTGAGGTGGAAGCCTCAACAAGAGGTGTTAGTTGTCAAAGATCAGTGGCTATACCTTGGAGGAAAGCCAAAGTGGATCAGACCTTGGAGGTCTAGATATAAAAAACCCCCTAACAAGTGCCATTGGATTGGCTTGAGGAGTTAGAGGGTTGAGTAAGACAAGAAACCAGGAAGGTGAATAGAACAAGGTCCAAGACTCTCTGCATCAAGTCTCCTCATGGAGTGACAAATGAGATTATTTCTTCTAATACTTATTATGTGAATGACCCATCAAAGTATAATTTTTATACTAAAGTTGGAACTACTATGAATTCTATTTCATCTAGAAAGTTTGATATGAGGGGATGATATGTGTTTGTAGTTGTACTTTCTAGTTGATAAGGAATGAATCATCCCTTGATAGCTTTATGGTATACATAGTCAATGCCAAATTCATTTAGTATTAGAACCCATTTCTCTAGTCTTCTGGTGAGTGCTACCTTGGATAGTAGGCACTTGAGTGGGTTTACCTTTGAGATGAGCTTCATCTAATGGTTGAGCATGTAGTTTCACAATTTTTGTGAAATGAAGACATGAGCTATAAATTATTGTTTAGTTGGAGTGTACTTAAGTTCATATCCAACTAATTTGCAACTAATATAATAAATGGCTCTCTCTTTCCTAGTGTCATTATATTGTGCAATAACTCTTAGTGCAATTGTAGTGGAGAAATGTATAGTATGAATGGTTTACCTTGAATAGGTGGCATCAATACCAGTGGTGGGGCAAGGTAGTCCTTCAATTGTTGAAACACTTTTTATAACTTTTCATCCCATTTGAATGTAACATTCTTATGTAAGATATGTGTGAATGGGTGACACTCATCTACTAGTTGAGAAATGAAAAATATAAATGATTGTATCTTACCAAAGAGGCTATTTAAGTGTTTCAGATTATTTGGTGTAAGAATTTTTACTATAAATTTCACTTTGGAAGGATCAACCCCAATACCTCTATGAGAGACAATGTATCCTAATATTCTCCTTGAAGTGATACCAAAGATATTTTTTTTGGATTTAGTCTCGCATTTTATTTTTCCAATATGTCAAAAAAAATCTCAAGTACTTCTAGATGACCCTCTTTTGTGATTGATTTTACCAATAGATCATCAACATAGTCTTCCATAGTAGTATACAATAGGTCATGGAATATAGTAGTCCTTCAATTGCTGCAACATATTTTGATTCTGCTGTTGATAAAGATGTGCAACTTGGTTTCTTGCTCAACCAAAAAATTAATCTACTGCCAAGAAAAAATGCTCCACCGGTGGTTCTTTCTCTGTCATCTACATCTCCTACCCAATTTGCATCTATGTATGCCCATAAATAAAAAATTTCATCTCTATGATACCATAAACCAAGATTTGTAGTGCCTTGTAGATATAGGAATTTTTTTTTCACTTCTGATTCAAGATTTTCATTAGGATTACTCTAAATTCTTGAAACAATACATACTGTATTCATAATATCAGGTCTTGTTTGTGTCAAATACAGTAAATCTCCCATCATAGACTTGTACCTAGTCAGATTAACAGGTGTTGATTCATCCTTCAAAGATAATTTATCAGTTGTAGTCATAGGTGTGCTTACCGGTTTAGAGTTTTCCATGCCAAATTTCTTTAGTAATTCCTTCAAGTACTTAGATTGATTTAAGAAATATACCTTTATCAGTCTGTGAGATCTGCAATCCTAAAAAGAATTTTATCTCCCCAATCATAGACATTTCAAATTCTTCCTCCATCTTTTTAGAAAATTCTTTACACAATCCATCTTCTCCACCAAAGATTATATTATCAACAAAAACTTCAATAATCAAGATATCATCATTAATCACTTTGTAATATAGATTGTTGTCAACATTACCTTTAGTAAAACCAATATTCAAAAGATATTTGTCCAATCTAGCATACCAAGCTCTAGGAGCTTGCTTCAATCAATATAAAGCTTTCCTACCCTGCAAACCATATCTTTGTCATCTGTTAATGAAAATCCATCAGGTTGTTCAATGTAAACTTCTTCTTCAAGATCACCATTAAAAAATGCACATTTAACATCTATTTGATATACTTTATAGTTCTTGTGTGCTGCAAAAGCTAAGAATAATCTGACTGCCTCAATTCAAGCTACTGGTGCAAAGGTTTCATTATAATCAACTCGTTTCTATGAATATCCCTTACACACTAATCTTGCTTTATTTTTGATTACCTTACCATCTTCATTAAGTTTATTTCTGAGTACCCATTTAGTTCCAATTACATTTTTGTCTTTAGGCCAGGGAACTAATGTCCATGTGCTATTCTTCTCAATTTGTTCCAATTCATCTTCCATAGCTTTAATACAATGTTTATCTTCACATGCCTCATTAATTGATGCTGGTTCAATTTGAGAAATAAGACACACCTCTTGATTTGCCAGTCTTCCTCTAGTCATAACTCCTTGATACTTGTTCCCAATTATCTGATTTTCAGAGTGATTCAATCTTACATACCAGGGTGTTTTCATTTGTTATTGTTCTTTACTTACTGTTGAATCCTCAGATGATGCCGGTGTGACTAGATCAACATTATGTACCGGTGTGCTTATAGTAGGTTCATTAGATATTATCTCTATTGTTAGTTCAAAGTCTATAGACCTTCTAAACTATTCATCAACCTTCACATTTGCACTCTCAATGATTTTCTGCAATCTCTTATTAAACCATCTATATGCTTACTCTTAGATGAATAACCAAAAAAAATTCCTTCATCACTTCTAGGATCAAATTTGCCAATATACTCATCTCTTCTAATATAGCATTTACTTCCAAATATTCTGAAATATTTAAGAGTAGGAGTATTACCAAACCATAGTTCATGAGGGGTCTTACCAGTTTCACCTTTGATGTGAACTCTGTTGAATGTGTAAACTGCTGTATTCATTGCTTCTCTCCAATATACATGAGGTAGGTTTTCTTCTGATATCATGCTTCTAGCTGCATCCAAAATAGTTATGTTCTTTCTTTCCACAACTCCATTCTGCTGGGGTGTCTGAGGTGCTGATAACTATTTTTTAATTCCATTCACTTCATAGAATCTATTAAATTCCTTAGATGTGAATTAAACTCCTTGATCTAATCTCAAACATTTGATTTTCTTACTGGTTTCATCCTCTACCATCACCTGTAATAGTTTGAATTTCCCAAAAGCTTC
Organism: Cryptomeria japonica; assembly: GCF_030272615.1. Lineage (NCBI taxonomy): Eukaryota > Viridiplantae > Streptophyta > Pinopsida > Cupressales > Cupressaceae > Cryptomeria > Cryptomeria japonica. Next base: position 281,200,695 of record NC_081406.1, on the reverse strand, counting down.
CGATTTCTCCCTGAGAAAAGTAACCCAACACATTCTAGAATAGTCATCAATGATTAGCATTACATATTTATCTCCTTGTAAACTTCTAGTTCTTGCTAGACCACATAAATTAGTGTGAATTAAGTCAAGAACATTATTGGATTTCTCTGGTATACTCTTAAAAGATGTTCTAACTTGCTTTCCAATTTGACATTCCTTACATACCGAATTGTGAGGCTTAACAATCTTAGGTAAATCTCTTACAACCTCAATTGTACTGATTTTCACAATGCAATCAAAATTTACATGACAAAGTCTCTTATGCCATAACCAACTTTCATCAATATGTGCAATCAAGAATGTGTTTTCATTGTTATTCAAATGAAAGATATTACCTCTAGTCTGATTACGGGTTGTAATTTCCAAACCAGTTCTATTCATGATTTTGCATTTACCATTCTTGAATTGTAACTGAAATCACTTTTCAACTAATTGACCAACACTCAAAAGATTATGCTTCAAACCTTCAACATAGTAAACTTTATCTATATTGTGCTTACCATCAAAAGACATAGTCCCTTTTTCTTTGATCAAACAAGCTTTATCATCTCCAAATCTTACTAGACCTCCATTGTATTCTTGAAAGGTTAAGAATTTTCTTTTATCACTAGTCATATGATGTGAGCATCCTGAATCAATGATCTATTCATCCTTATCTTCAATTTTAGTTGCCAAGGCATACTCTACCGGTTGAACAATAGGTTCCAGTTGATCTTCTGTTATAGCAACAAAATCCCATCCATTGTTTGACAGTTCCTCATCAGAATCATCAGTAACTCCTTTATCAACATAGTAACATGATTTGTCTCTATTCTTCTTAAATCTATACCTTTGATATTCAGGGATAGGCTTATATGTTCTTTTAGCTTCTTCTTTCAATCTTACATGTCTATCAGGTCACCTAGAAGCCATATGACCAATCTTATTACAGTTAAAACATTTAAAGGGTGCTTTACCTTCATACTTACTTCCAACTGGACCTTTAGGCATTTTCCTTGCGAATAGTGCTTCCAGTTCTTCATTCTCTCTCATGCTTTCTTCAAGTTCTTTTGCATAAAAGGCTTTCCAATCAGATTTATGAAATGATGATGATGATGTTGCAGATGATGTTGATGCCTTGAAAGCTAAATCTTTCTTTATAGTAGCAACAGGACCAAATTCCTCAAGTTCAAAGGCTGATAGTTTTCCAACCAAAGTGTCTCTAGATACTGATGTATTAGAGATTGTTCTCAATTCATTTATAACAGTAACTTTCATTTTATATGTTGGTGGCAATGCTCTTAAAACTTAAGAAATAATTTCATCTTCACTTAAGGTTCCTCCACAACATTGCATACCCAAAACAATTTCATTTACTCTTTCGATAAAAGCATAAATTCTTTCATCTTCTTCCATTTTCAGATTTTCATACCTGACCCAGAAGCATTCCAGTTTTGCAATTTTGACTATGGTATCACCTTCATTCAATGTTTCCAATTTATCATAAATAGCTTTAGTAGTAGATCTATCTGATAATCCCATGATTTGCTGATCTAATAATGCACTCAAAAGTGCTTCTCTTGCGTTGCAATCATTTTCCTCATCTTTATCCAAGGTTGGTGGAATAGGTTGACCTTGAGTAGGAGCAACATAGCCATTCTTTGTAACATCCCATATGTCCTTTCCAATGAAATTCAAATGTGTCTCAATCTTGATCTTCCATATGCCATAGTTGGTTCTATCAAGCTTCTGACTGTCCTTCCTGAAATTGTTAGAAGACATTGGATCTCCTCAAGCTATTAAACTTTTGCAAAAAGAGAACTAGGCTTTGATACCAATTGTTAGGTCTTGGAGGCAACTGAGGGGGGGAGGGGGGTGAATCAGTTGTCTAATAAATACATACCAAAACTAACTTAACCAAACTTAATGCTTAATGCTGGTAAACCAAACTTTAATGCCGGTAGACAATTTAACGGTTAGTTGCAATACCGGTAAAGTTTAATTCATGAAAGAAAAAAACAAATAACATACACAACACATAACATAGTTATTTGTACGTGGAAACCCTGTAACGGGAAAAACCACAGTGGGAAACCTTACCCACAATCAGATTATACTACTGCAGATAGTATGTGTGTACAATATGGAGTCTGTACATGTAGAAAGGCCAACTGCCTAGAGCTCACTGCTCAATCACAAAATGGGAGTCACATTGACTACAATTGGATGGTTAAATCTAATGATAATGTACTGCTTTGAATAACATCTTCATATGCTGGATTTAGTACCTGTTAAGCTCTGATATGCCTTCTTCAAACCTTCCTTCAATCTTGAATGATGTCTGCATGTATAGCTCTGCTTATATTTGCATATACCTTATTACAATCCTTTTCCACACTCTACCACACAATCTCATAAATGAGATCTTACTGTAGACATCTAAAAATGGTCAATGCTTGCGGAGTCATACTTTCACATTTGTGCATTGCCTTATATTAGGGTTTTTGCATCGCATTAACATTTCTTCTATGTCGCGCACTTGGTCTTTATCATTTGTGAGCATAGAGTCCTTCTTCTACATTCCTCATTTTTATTGCTTTTGAATTAGGGTTTTGTCCTCTTGTCAATCTTGTCATTTTGTGATCAATTTGTCATCGATCCTCGTCCTTTTCAATCTTGTCAATTTTGCGATCAATTTGTCATCGATCCTCATCCTTGTTAATCTTGTCATTTTGCGGTCGATTTGTCATCAATCCTTGTCCTCTTGTCAATCTCATCAATTTTGCGATCAATTTGTTGTTGATCGTTGTTCTTTTTAATCGTGTCAATTTGGATCAATTATTTTTCCTCGTCAATTAGTGCCTTTCAATTTGGTCTCTTTATCAATCTTGGTCAATTCGTCAACCAATCTCAATCGTTGGTCTCTTTATCAATCTTGGTCAATTCATCAACCAATCTCAATCGTTTATCAGCATTGATCCTCTATCAATTAAAATCATGATTGAATCGACATCAATTATCTTTTTTCAAGACCTAATTGTCATCCTTGCATTTCTAATTCATCTTCTAGGGTTTTATGATTTATTCATTTAATCTTGTTTGTCATTTTCCCTCTAGGTTAAATAATTTATTTATTTATCCTAAGTCTTCTTGTCACAATTAAATTTTTATTTAATTGGCTAATTAATTCCTTCTCTTTTTGTGAATTAATTAATGAATGAAAAAGTATTAATTAATTCACCTAATTTTCTAATTTCTCCTAAATTCCTAAATTTCTATTTCTATTTCAAATTCTTGTCATAAATTCTTGCACAGTAATTTGTCATAAATTGTCATAACACCTTGCATAGCAATTTGTCATACACTTGTCATAATTTTTCTATTCTTGATTTGAATTTCCTTTTCAAATCTCTTCATGCTAATCTTGTCTTTTCTCCAATTTATCTATAAATTGGATGAATTTCTTCAATTAGGGAGTCGAATCAATCACGCTTCTAGTATCCTTATGTTGTCTTGTCAATCTTGCTTTCATATTATGCTTATGCACTTGTAGGTGAGATCCTCAAACACACTAATTTGAAGGAGAAAGAAGGACAATGGAAAATTCTAGAGGAGATATTCGCATTTTTAATGGTTTGCATTTGATTTGAATGTCTTGTTTTCAGTATCTCCATTGAATGTTATTAGGATTTGTCATTGCAATCTAGCTTTTGGTGATTGAGCTAGGCTAATGTTTATATTGCTTTGATGGTTTTCAAATTCCTATCTACATTAATTGGTGAACCCGATGTGAATCTAACCCCTTAACTATGTTTTTGAGTGCTTTTGAGCTGATTTGTAGGTGAAAACCCAAGAAACAAGGTAACTAGTGTAGGAGGGATCTGCGCCTGTGTCAAAGGGATCTGCGCCTATGTCAAGGCATTATGTGCCTATGTCAAAGGGATCTGTGCTTGTGTCAAGGCATTCTGCACCTATGTTGAGACATTCTGTGCCTATGTAAGGCCAGAAACAGAGGTGAAACCAATGTGTTTACTTGAAAATTACTTTGTTTTTCATTTTGTTCTTATATTCTGGTTTTTTTTTGGTACTGATTCTCTGTGCAGCACCTTGGCATTACGTGTGACGAAGACTAAGAATGAAACTACTAACAAATCTTATGGAGGACGTGGTCAAAGACTTCTATTAAGACATCTTGCATGTGATTTTTTAAAGTAGTTGCACATTTAGTTTCCTAAAGGTTAATGAACACCATGCATGCTTTGATTGCTTTTAGTTTGATTGCATGTTTTAACCCTTAGAATTGGCCCTGCCTCCTGATTTGCCTGGCACTTTGCACAGGCATTGGTGAGAGGGAACGACCCTAAGTGGTGATGGGCTAAAACCAAGCTCTTCTGAACCACTCTAAATAACTGTGGATGGAACGAAAGTTGTAGACAACGGGTGCTGGAATGGTATTGCGACGATTTATTCACCGGATCAATACCCACCCGATCGGATGTCCTTACTAGAAGCTCTTGTTTAGATGCCAAAAACCTTCTATCTGTTCGCTCAGGCATTGTGATACGCGCATGCTGAAGAGACCTCTCATGTACTCCTTAGTTAGAGATAGCAAGTTCTTGGGAAGTGATTCCCCTTGAACTCGAAGCTTGGTATGCCCGAGAAGTGAGTGCACTGTAAGGGGGAGCCAGTGCTACCAAGCATCTAGCTATCCGGCTAAGTGTTGTATTTTATGGTTAGATGATTCAATAGATATTGCCCTTGCCATCCATAGGATTTGTTGTAAATGTGCTTGATTGTTTTGAGTCAAAGTCAAACAAACATTTTGTCTTTCGTGATTGTCAAAGGTTAAATTAAAAACAAACTTTCAAAAGTGCTCATAATCAACTTGGATTTTTGAAATCAACAACATTCAACTCAAAACACAATCCAAAGAAAGGTCCAAGTTTGTCCAAGTATTCATCCAACATTTGAACATGGTCGTCAACACATTAAATGTCTTTGTTTCAAAATTCATGTCACTTTAGGTTAGGTTTTGCATAGTCTCACTTAGGTCCTAAGGCATATTGTCATCTCCTTTCATTTTAGTCCTTTTCATTGCAAGCGTCCTCATTTTTCACTTAGGTCCAAGATCATTTTCCCTAAGTTTGCATTTCATTGTCATATCCAAGACATATTTCCATTTAGGTTGCATAGGTTGCATTTCGCATATTCCAAGTCATTGGTCTTCACATTTCCTTATCATTGCATTGTCGTATCATATCCTTAGATCATTTTCATATCATATCCTAAGTCATTGTCATAATCATTGCTTTCTTGTGTGTAGTCTCAAAAACTAGGTTTTGTCATACTTGAGTAATCCAAATCTTTGAATAAACCCTAAGTCATTGTTAGGAAGTCTAGACCTTATCAAACTTTTGTCTTTTTCTCATCAATGTCATTTGGTCAAACCTAGCTTAGTATGCAAGCATATAGGGGAGACATTGTCATTTTGTACTTTTGTCACTTGGTCCTTTTGTCCTTTGAGGTCTAGACATCATTTCAATTTCCTAAGGGTCTCTTTTTAGATTTGCATTCCAAAAAGTTTGTCAAAATCTTGAAAAACAACCAAAAACATAGGTTGCATTCTTGCCATAGATTGCATTTTCGTCCATTTAAGTTGCATTTAGTTGCATATCATACATCATCCTTTTAAAATCAAAAAATCCCAAAAAATATTGCATTTGCATAGTGACATGCCTGTTGAAACAAGGTCAAAATCTAAGAAGATGGGCAAACCAACATATCAACCCATTGACAATGTATCAAACTCATAGTTGCAACCTAGTCAATCATTACAAATTGAAGGTTCGTCAAACACATCATTACCACCATATGGAATGGTTCAACTTGGACCACCTCCATTATATGAGCTAGTGTTTGTACCCATGAAACCAGGATATGGGAGTGTTCCACCAACACCAAGAGAAAATGCACCTTTCGATTGGAATCAACCGAACCTGCAACATGAAATTCAAACATTACATGAGGAACAAACTCTTTCACAAGGATTTGGTTCAGATCAAGGCATTCAACAAGAAATAAAGTCAAATGTTTTACCAGATTCTTCATCAGATTCTGATGCTTTCGATGATGTTGATATGTTCATTAAAGATCTGAAGTTGACAAAAAAGATGGATAAATTATTGAACAAGGTCTTTAAGATGTTCCCACAAAAATATCTTGACATGATGAGTAATGTGACCTCCTCAAGTGAGCAAATTAATATGCAAAAACAACAAGGCACTGAGCTGTTAAGTTTCTCTCCACATCCAAATGAAGAAAATGTGCAACAAGAAACTCAACACACCTTGATGAGTAAACGTGCTTCAAAAATGTTGACAGTGACTATTCCTCAAAAGTCATCATTTGAAACAATAAACAATCCATTATTTAATACAACACCTTTAACACAAGATCAAATGAGGGCCACACAAATATTGACAGTTGTCCCTCAACAAGAAATGATTCCTCGAATAATTACAAGTGGATCAAAATCTAAGATGCAAGAAAGCTTTATGACTGGAATGCCTGATCTTACAAATGTTCAAAACAATCCTACAATGCAACAAAGTTTATATGTCCCATCAAGTTCAATATGTTTGGCAAATACTCAAGTACCCGTTATGCACAATATTGTGACAGATCCTTCGATAGTGGCAACACAAAGAGCCACAAATAGTGGTGGACACCAACAACAAGTGTTGCAACAATTGAGAAATATACAAAAGGCACAATCGAATGCGCAAACAAGCAATGCACAACAACAACATTATCGTATCCGACAACAAGTGGCAGTGCCTTTTGCACCATTACAAGTCAATTCAAACTTACAACCACCACAATGGATTGGACAAACAACACAACAAGTAAATGTGAGTGCCATACCCCATCTCAAGAAGAAACAACAAAAACCTCCCAAACAAAGTTTTTTGCAAATGATGGGATTTACATCAAGACAACAACAGTTGGCACAAATTCAGCAAATTCCAGTTCGTTAGCATCAACAACAACATGTGCCTCAATATGTGCCAAGACAAACAAATTATCATACTTCACAACCACAATTGATGTCCATGCAATATCAACAACACCCTCAATTGCAATATCAACCAAGGCTACCAATCATGATTCCACCACAAGAAGCACAGCAATAGGGTCAATGTCAAGGCACATCACAACCACAACAACAAGAGCTGTATCAAGAACTTTATACAAATCCCTTGTACTATTTGGAAATGCAATATTTAATGCCATCAAATGCTTCTCTTTTAGAGAGTCCCATTCAAATTCCATCCCCTTCATGCCAAAGCATTAATCCCTTGCCAAAATCCCCCATGCATATCCAAAGTCCAACCCCATGTCAAGAGGATAATTTAGAGCACAAAGAAACGTGTCTTGAAACAGATCAAGATCAAGATCCCAAAACCTTATCATCCCATCCAATTGTTGACCAGGACCCCATGTTCCCAAGCACTCACGATGATTCCCCTATTCTTGTCCATCCTATCCATAGTCCTATTGACACTCCATTCCCCGAGAAAGATCAAGATATCCCAGTCCATCCAATCCCAAATGATCCCATTCCATTTCATGAAAAAAATGTCCTTTCAAATCCCATTGACATTCCAGATATTCCTTCCATCCTTTCCGATGATCCCATGAAAAGTCCACAGGAAAGCACCTTTAAAGAGGACTCCAATGATCTTCCTCCTTGTCAAGATCAAATTATTCCTTTAAATCCTCCACACAATCCTTTTGTTCCTCCATCTCCTTGTCTTAATGCTCCATATACACTCCAAGATCGCATTTCTTTTGATGATCCCATTATTTCTCCCATTCCATCTCTTGAAGAGCCTGTCATTGAACCATGTCCACTACACAATCCTAGTCCCCCTCATGATCCTAATCACCCTCATGATTCTAACGTGTCAGTGCACAATGGGTTCTTCCTCTTTGGTGCAATCTGATCCACTTCAAGATCTCATTATTTCTCTCATATCATATCCACCTCATAATGGACTTGCGTCTTCTTACCAAAGAAAAGAGTATCCTACAAGTCAAGATATTCATAAAGGAAAAGGAGTAGATCTCTATAAGCAAGAATCCCTTCATGTTAAAGAAAATATTAAGGGTCATGGCCTCAGTGAAATTCCTCAAGATGTGGGTATCCCTACTAAATCCAACATCCCTTCAAAATCCAAACATATCCCTTCCCCTTTATCCCTTCCATCCATCTTAGGTCCTTATATCCCTTCATCCTTTATGCAAGGTCAGCAAAGGCACACATCCTTGAGTAAATTTCATCCATCCAAAAGAACTCCATTTCATTCATATCCATCCATGCATTCCTTTCCCCCTCCAAGCAATTTGGATGCCATGTATAAAAGTCATAAGTCTAAAAATCCACATGTATTCAAGGATCAACATGTCCAATCTAATCAACATGTCAAAGCAAAGAAAAAAATGATCTATAAAGCAAAGGAAAAATCCAAAAGGTCACAAAGGCCCATTGCTCAAAAATAAAATTTAAAATCTATATGGGTTCCTAAATCCCTTGTGTTGGCAATGCACTCCAAGGGACCACAAAAGCATGAAAAATCAAAAACCATGTGGATCCCTAAGCGGCTCCTTGAAGCACAAAAGCCTAAAGAAACATCAAAATTGGCATCTAAAATTTCTATTCTTCCATCCAAACCTTCCAAGTCTATTTCTCCATCACCTTCTTCATCCGTTTTGGGCCCTTATGTCCCAAAATCCATAGCCTTTCCTTCCTCAAAATCTCAATATCCAAAATACATTTTTCCTCCATCAGTCCATCACCCCTCAAGGTGTGTGCCAATGTCAATCTTGCCTTCATTTCCATCCACTCGAGCCCAATTCTTCCAATACCCTATTCATTATCCAATGCATATTTTTCATCCTTCGATCCCTTTGATCCAATCCTTTGCATAAATCCTCGCCTTAGTTTCATCTTATTTTCCATGTCCTTATCCTACCAACATCTTTGAGCATACTTTTAAAGGTCATGGTCCATTTTTTTCAAGGCTACTATCCAAAAAAAAAAAGACGCTTGAGTCCTTCTTCCATCCCCTATCATGTGTCCATTTTCGACTAAAGTGTCAAAATCAAAAAAAAAAAGTGAAAAAAAAAGACAAAAGAAAAAAGTAAGGCAAAAATAATTTGTCCACTGGTGAAAACCTGGCAAATAGGCACCTTGGGCAAGTACCGTGATGAAAACCTAGCAAACAGGCGTCATGTGTAATCTATGAACTTCTTGCACACCACACTTGGGGGCAGGTTTTCTCCTTCATATCCTATTGCCCTTCATTATCCTATCATACCATGTCATTACCCCTTCATATCCTATTGTCCCTCATGTCCAATTTCCCTTTGCACCTTTGATCTTGACAAGGCTGAGGATCTTCATGAGCATCATGCATCTTGTTTGCAGCTTTTAGTCCATCATAGCTTTTGGTCTTTATCCATTTGATTATTACAACCTTTCATCCATATTCCCTAGCTTATTGCAACTTTCTGCCACTATCCCTTAGCCAATCCCAACCTTCAGTCCATGTCCCTTATCCATTCTTGGTCTTCCTTATCCTATCCATATCTTATCACTATCCATACACTCTTTTTCATTCCTTGATCTTGATCTGACATAAGGATGCAAAATTTAAACATGGTTTAAAAAACCTCTTGACATGTCCCCCATGCCATGTCACTGCTTTATATTGTCATATCTAGTCTCTTGTCCCATCACGCAATAGCCCTTGAAAATTGCATCTATGTTGTCTCCATAATAAAAGGCCTTTGTCTTCCATCTATCCACCATCATTTCAGCAAGCCTATTTATTCACCTGTCATATTCCTTGCCTTGCTAGACACTAGAAAAAAAATTCCAAAAAATCAAATAATGTCATGAAATAATCCAAAAAAAACCAAATAATGTCCTGAACAAATCCCTAAAAATCAAATAATGTCCTGAGAAAAAAATCCAAAAAAAAATCATATAATGTCCTGAACAAATCCCTAAAAATCAAATAATGTCCTAAGAAAAAAATCCAAAAAAAAAAATCATATAATGTCCTGAAAAAATCCCTAAAAAGTCAAATAATGCCCTGAAGAAGCTCCAAATCCAAAAACAAACATTTTGCATTTTGTCAATAAATGGTACCCTCTGTGCATAGATAGATCGTTGAGCATACATCCAACAACAATCGATCAAACATTTGTGTAGACAACAAACAGATAACATGTTACAACACTGCGCTTTACTGAAATCACGCATTCACAGATGAACTTTTCAATCAAACCAGACATTCAAACTGATCAAAATTGTCATGTCAATCCATCAACATCAATATCATTTGTCCTTGTCATTACTATCATGGGTCTTATACAGGGTGTGGTATGCTCGAAACTAGATTGTGTCTTGTCTTAGACGGGGTACCGCATTCCCTAAAACCAGATAGCATGATCATTCTTGTTTTCCACTTTTGACAATGATGATCAGACTGTTTATTTGACTTGGTTGAATTTGTGCGTCTTATCTTTTTACTGATTTATCTTTGGATTCGATCATGTTCCTATGTTGCTCAATGATGTCACTGAGTGATTTAGAGTGACCAGGATGGTTCATGGTCCCTTTCTTTTTTTTGTTGTGTTTTCTATTTGTGGAATGTTTGTCACAAACTAGGGCAACTATATCATTGGGTGTCTGTGATAAGTACGTTCACTTTGTGAACGCCACACATACCTCGACCCTTGATGTATGCACCCTAGGATGATTCACTCATTCCTTGTGTGCAATGTGTCTGTCTTTTGCAAAAAGGGTTGCATTTCAGCTCTGGCCTTCAATGCCATGATGCTCTGTATCCGTTTTGCTACATTAAATAAAGGTTCTCACCTACTTTTGTGCATTAGTGAAAGCAAGTTTTTCTTCATCTCTAACTGTCCTCTATCTAATTTCTTCTTACTAACATTTCTTCCATCAGTCTTGGCAGTCCATTCGAACCTATTGTCTTCTGTCATTCTTATCGATTACTTGGCCCCTTTTCTGGATTTTTCTGGCCAATTCCTCGAGGGGCATGCATATGTCATTGTTATTGTCTGGGGCATTTTCATTATTGTTCTTTGAAACAATGCTTAAAATCGCATTGTCTCAAAGAGGGGCAAAATGTAGACATCTAAAAATGGTCAACGCTTGCAGAGTCATACTTTAACATTTGCGCATTGCCTTATTCTAGGGTTTTTGTGTCACATTAACATTTCTTCTATTTTGCACACTTGGTCTTTATCATTTGCGAGCATCGAGTCCTTCTTCTGCATTCCTCATTTTTATCGCTTTCGAATTAGGGTTTTGTCCTCTTGTCAATCTTTTCATTTTGCAATCGATTTGTCATCAATCCTCGTCCTTGTCAATCTCATCAATTTTGCGATCAATTTGTCATCGATCCTCATCCTTGTCAATCTTGTCATTTTACGATCGATTTGTCATCAATCCTTGTCCTCTTGTCAATCTCGTCTATTTTGTGATCAATTTGTCGTCGATCGTTGTTCTTTTTAATCGTGTCAATTGGCGCCTTTCAATTTGGTCTCTTTATCAATCTTGGTCAATTCGTCAACCAATCTCAATCATTGGTCTCTTTATCAATCTTGGTCAATTCATCAACCAATCTCAATTATTTATCAGCATTGATCCTCTGTCAATTAAAATCATGATTGAATCGACATCAATTATCTTTTGTCAAGACCTAATTGTCGTCCTTGCATTTCTAATTCATCTTCTAGGGTTTTATGATTTATTCATTTAATCTTGTTTGTCATTTTCCCTCTAGGTTAAATAATTTATTTATTTATCCTAAATCTTCTTGTCACAATTAAATTTTTATTTAATTGGCTAATTAATTCCTTCTCTTTTTGTGAATTAATTAATGAATGAAAAAGTATTAATTAATTCACCTAATTTTCTAATTTCTCCTAAATTCCTAAATTTCTATTTCTATTTCAAATTCTTGTCATAACTTCTTGCATAGCAATTTGTCATAAATTGTCATAACACCTTGCATAGCAATTTGTCATACACTTGTCATAATTTTTCTATTCTTGATTTGAATTTCCTTTTCAAATCTCTTCAAGCTAATCTTGTCTTTTCTCCAATTTATCTATAAATTGGATGAATTTCTTCAATCAGGGAGCCAAATCAATCATGCTTCTAGTATCCTTATGCTATCTTGTCAATATTGCTTTCATATTATGCTTATGCACTTGTAGTTGAGATCCACAAACACACTAATTTGAAGGAGAAAGAAGGACAATGGAGAATTTTGGAGGAGATATTCGCGTTTGTAATGGTTTGCATTTGATTTGAATGTCTTGTTTTCAGTATCTCCATTGAATGTTATTAGGATTTTTCATTGCAATCTAGCTTTTGGTGATTGAGCTAGGCTAATGTTTATATTGCTTTGATGGTTTCCAAATTCCTATCTACACTTACATATATACCAAAACCTAAGACCAAATGAGTAGGCCGGCTCACTAAGATATTACAATAAAAGCAATTACAAATGAATCAATATTCGATGCATCATGTCGGCTCAATGCATTTACAATAATAACAAATCATCTTCATGATGTGCTGTACTGATTTGGAATAGATATGCTTGCCGGTGCATAACCTGGACCTATTTGCTGATAACAACAAATATGCAAACCCAAATAAACCAACGAACAAATCAGCAAAACCAAGTGTTCAAACAATGTCTTCTACATAACCAAGTAATCTCCAAGTCATTCCAAGTGCCAGTGAACAATATATCCTTCCAGTGAACCAGATACTGGTGACTGTGCATAAGTCACTTATCATGCTAGTGAACATAAACAAGAATCTCCAAGTGCTGATAAGTGTTGACAAGTGTTGACATCAATGACAAAACCATATCAACATATCCAAAATACCAACAATCTCCCCCTTTGGAATTGATGGCAACACAAGATGGAAAACCATCAAAGTGCCAAAATAGAAATGTGAAAAATGAAAAACCAACAATCTCCAAAAGAGATCATTAACCAAAAATCAAATTATAGATACAAAGAGTAATAATCTCTCCCAAAAATGACAATCTATCCCTCAAAGGATAATGTTATTTTCCATAACAATCTCTCCCCCTTTGACATCAAATGCCAAGTAATACAAAAATCAGATTTATAGAGCTCATACAAAATACCAATTGATTACAAAATACCAACTACTTCCCCTCAGAAGTAGCTCTCCTCATCAAAGTTGGAAAAAAGATTTCTCTGTTAATTCTGCTGGTTGATGACAATCATCAACTATCTAAGTCTCTATCGGTGAAGGTATAACTCCAAGGTGCTCTCTTAGATATTCGAAAGTTTCCCTAGGCAAAGGCTTAGTAAAGATATCTGTAATCTGCTCTTTAGTATTCACATAAACCAATTCCACTTCTTTTGCTTCAGCATTCTCTTTTAGAAAATTGAATTTGATAGAAACATGTTTAGTTTTAGAGTGAAATACCGTATTCTTTAATATATCGATTGCTGCCATATTATCACAGTAAATTGTTATAGGTTCCTTGCATTTTACCTTTATGTCCTTCAACATTTGTTTAATCCATAATACCTATGTACAATTAGTTGCTGCTGCAACATATTCTAATTCTGTTGTTGATAAAGATGTGCAACCTTGTTTCTTGCTTAACCAAGAAATTAATTTGCTGCCAAGAAAAAATGCTCCACCAGTGGTACTTTTTCTGTCATCTACACCTCCTTTCCAATTTGCATCTGTGTATGCACATAAATCAAAGTTTTCATCTCTATGATACCATAAACCAAGATTTGTAGTGCCTTGTAGATATCGGGAAATCCTTTTCACTGCTGATTCATGATTTTCATTAGGATTAGTCTGAAATCTTGAAACAATACATACTACATTCATAATATCAAGTCTTGTTTGTGTCAAATATAGTAAATCTCCCATCATAGACTTGTACCTAGTCGGATTAACAGGTGTTGATTCATCCTTCAAAGATAATTTATCAGTTGTAGTCATAGGTGTGCTTACCGGTTTAGAGTTTTCCATGCCAAATTTCTTTAGTAATTCCTTCAAGTACTTAGATTGATTTAAGAAATATACCTTTATCAGTCTGTGAGATCTTCAATCCTAAAAAGAATTTTATCTCCCCAATCATAGACATTTCAAATTCTTCCTCCATCTTTTTAGAAAATTCTTTACACAATCCATCTTCTCCACCAAAGATTATATTATCAACAAAAACTTCAATAATCAAGATATCATCATTAGTCACTTTGTAATATACATTGATGTCAACATTACCTTTAGTAAAACCAATCTTCAAAAGATATTTGTCCAATCTAGCATACCAATCTCTAGGAGCTTGCTTCAATCCATATAAATCTTTCCTCAACCTGCAAACCATATCTTTGTCATCTGTTAATGAAAATCCATCAAGTTGTTCAATGTAAACTTCTTCTTCAAGATAAACATTTAGAAATGCACATTTAACATCCATTTGATATACTTTATAGTTCTTGTGTGCTGCAAAAGCTAAGAATAATCTGACTACCTCAATTCTAGCTACCGGTGCAAAGGTTTCATTATAATCAACTCCTTTCTATGAATATCCCTTACACACTAATCTTGCTTTATTTCTGATTACCTTACCATCTTCATTAAGTTTATTTCTGAGTACCCATTTAGTTCCAATTACATTTTTGTCTTTAGGCCAGGGAACTAATGTCCATGTGTTATTCTTTTCAATTTGTTCTAATTCATCTTCCATAGCTTTAATACAATGTTTATCTTCACATGCCTCATTAATTGATACTCTTTCAATTTGAGAAATAAGACACACCTCTTCATTTTCCAGTCTTCCTCTAGTCATAACTCCTTGATACTTGTTCCCAATTATCTAATTTTCAGAGTGATTCAATCTTACATACCAGGGTGTTTTCACTTGTTGTTGTTCTTTAGTTACTGTTGAATCCTTAGATGATGCCGGTGTGACTAGATCAACATTATGTACCAGTGTTCTTATAGTAGGTTCATTAGATATTATCTCTATTGTCAGTTCAAAGTCTATAGACCTTCTAAACTGTTCATCAACCTTCACATTTGCACTCTCAATGATTTTCTACAATCTCTTATTAAAACATCTATATGCCTTGCTCTTAGATGAATAACCAAGAAATATTCCTTCATCACTTGTAGGATCAAATTTGCCAATATACTCATCTCTTCTAATATAACATTTACTTCCAAATATTTTGAAATATTTAAGAGTAGGAGTATTGCCAAACCATAGTTCATGAGGGGTCTTACTGGTTTCACCTTTGATGTGAATTTTGTTGAATATGTAAACTACTGTATTCACTACTTCTCTCCAATATACATGAGGTAGGTTTGCTTCTGATATCATGCTTCTAGCTGCATCTAAAATAGTTATGTTCTTTCTTTCCACAACTCCATTCTGCTGGGGTGTCCAAGGTGCTAATAACTGTCTTTTAATTCCATTCACTTCATAGAATGTATTAAATTCCTTAGATGTGAATTAAACTCCTTGATCTGATCTCAAACATTTGATTTTCTTACCAGTTTCATTCTCTACCATCACCTTGAATAGTTTGAATTTCCCAAAAGCTTCTGATTTCTCCATGAGAAAAGTAACCCAACACATTTTAGAATAGTCATCAATGATTAGAATTAAATATCTACCTCCTTGTAAACTTCTAGTTCTTGCTGGACCACATAAATTAGTGTGAATTAAGTCAAGAACATTATTGGATTTCTCTGGTATACTCTTAAAAGATGTTCTAACTTGCTTTCCAATTTGACATTCATTACATATCGAATTGTGAGGCTTAACAATCTTAGGTAAATCTCTTACAACCTTAATTGTACTGATTTTCACAATGCAGTCAAAATTTACATGACAAAGTCTCTTATGCCATAACCAACTTTCATCAATATGTGCAATCAAGAATGTCTTTTCATTGTTATTCAAATGAAAGATATTACCTCTAGTCTGATTACGGGTTGTAATTTCCAAACCAGTTCTATTCATGATTTTGCATTTACCATTCTTGAATTGTGACTGAAATCACTTTTCAACTAATTGACCAACACTCAAAAGATTATGCTTCAAACCTTCAACATAGTAAACATTATCAGTATTGTGCTTACCATCAAAAGATATAGTCCCTTTTTCTTTGATCAAACAAGCTTTATCTTCTCCAAATCTTACTAGACCTCCATTGTATTCTTGAAAGGTTAAGAATTTTCTTTTATCACCAGTCATATGATGTGAGCATCCTGAATCAATGATCTATTCATCCTTATCTTCAATTTTAGTTGCCAAGGCCTACTCTACCGGTTGAATAGTAGGTTCTGGTTGATCTTCTGTTATAGCAACAAAATCCCATCCATTGTCTGCCTGCTCCTCGTTAGAATCATCAGTAACTCCTTCATCAACATAGTAACATGATTTGTCTCTATTCTTCTTAAATCTATACCTTTGATATTTAGGGTTAGGCTTATATGTTCTTTTAGCTTCTTCTTTCAATCTTGCATGTCTATCAGGATGCCTAGAAGCCATATGACCAATCTTATTGTAGTTAAAACATTTAAAGGGTGCTTTACCTTCATACTTACTTCCAATTGGATCTTTAGGCATTTTCCTTGCAAATAGTGCTTCAAGTTCTTCTAGTTCTTCATTCTCTCTCCCAGTTTCTTCAAGTTCTCTTACATAAATGGCTTTCCAATCAGATTTATCAAATGATGATGATGATGATGCAGATGATGTTGATTCCTTGAAAGCTAAATCTATCATTATAGTAGCAACAAGACCAAATTCGTCAAGTTCAAAGGCTGATAGTTTTCCAACCAAAGTGTCTCTATATACTAATGTATTAGGCATTGGTCTCAATTCATTTATAGTAGTAACTTTCATTTTATATGTTGGTGGTAATTCTCTTAAAACTTTAGAAACAATTTCATCTTCACTTAAGGTTCCTCGACAACATTGTATACCCAAAACAATTTCATTTACTCTTTCTATAAAAGCAAAAATTCTTTCATCTTCTTCCATTTTCAGATTTTCATACCTGACCCGGAAGCATTCCAGTTTTGCAATTTTGACTATGGTATCACATTCATTCAATGTTTCCAATTTATCCCAAATAGCTTTAGCAGTAGATCTATCTGATAATCCCATGATTTGCTGATCTGACAATGCGCTCAAAAGTGCTTCTCTTGTTTTGCAATCATTTTCCTCATCTTTAGCCAAGGTTGGTGGAATAGGTTGACCTTGAGTAGGAACAACATAACCATTCTTTGTAACATCCCATATGTCCTTTCCAATGCAATTCAAATGTGTCTCAATCTTGATCTTCCATATGCCATAGTTGTTTCCATCAAGCTTCAGACTGTCCTTACTAAAATAATTAGAAGACATTGGATCTCCTCAAGCTGTTAAACTTCTGCAAAAAGAGAACTAGGCTCTGATAACAATTGTTAGGTCCCAGAGGTAGCTGAGGGGGGGGGGGAGTGGGGGGGCATGAATCAGTTGTCTAATAAATACACACCAAAACTAACTTAACCAAACTTTAATGCCGATAGACATTTTAACGGTTAATTGCAGTACCATTAAAGTTTAATGCATGAAACATAAAGATAAATAACATACACAACACATAACATAATTATTTGTACATGGAAACTCTGTAAGGGGAAAAATCATGGTGGGAAACCTTACTCACAATCAGATGATACTATTGCACATAGTATGTGTGTACAATATGGAGTCTGGACATGCAAAAAGGCCAACTTCCTGGAGCTCACTACTCAATCACAAAATGGGAGTCACACCGACTACAATTGGATGGTTAAATCCAATGATAATGTATTGCTTAGAATAACATCTTCATATGCTGGATTCAGTACTGATTAAGCTCTGATATGCCTTCTTCAAACCTTCCTTCAATCTTGAATGATGTCTGCATGTATAGCTCTGCTTATATCTACATATACCTTATTACAATCCTTTTCCACACTCTACCACACAATCTCATAAATGAGATCTTACATATATACCAAAACCTAAGACCAAATGAGTAGGTCGGCTCATTAAGATATTACAATAAAATCAATTACAAATGAGTCAATATCCGATGCATCATGTCAACTCAATACATTTACAATAATAACAAATCATGTTCATGACATGTCGTGCTGATATGGAATAGATATGTTTGTCGATACATAACCTGGACCTATTTGCCGATAACAACAAATATGCAAACCCAAATAAACCAATAAACAAATCATAAAAACCAAGTGTTCAAACAATATGTTTGAGATAACCAAGTAATCTCCCAGTCATTCCAAGTGCCGGTGAACAATATATCCTGTTAGTGAACCAAATACCAGTGACTATGCATAAGTCACTGATCATGCTGGTGAACATAAACAAGAATCTCCAAGTGCTGATAAGTGTTGACAAGTGTTGACAATTGTTGACATCAATGACAAAATCATATCAGCATATCCAAAATACCAACATGGATACCCACTTTGGATAATCAATTGGTAAAATGAATCCTACATCTAACAATTTTTTTAGTTCAACTTTGACTAACAATGCTATCTAAGATTGCATTTTACATAACATCTATTTCATTGATTTTACCTCTAGATATACCATCATGTGAAATTAGAGAATGATCAAGACCTAACATATTTGGATATGACCATATAAAGCTCACCATTTATTATTATTTTTATTAAATATAATGGAGTCACAATACAAAATAGATCAATCGACGAGTTTAGATAAAGCTGAGCATATACAAAATTAGGCTACATATCATTGCTTGTCAGCATAACCAGAAAAATATATCTTCTAAATAGTGCAAAGTGTATACAAAGTAATTGATAATTCAAGGAAAATAGGTCTGTCAAATGCTATCTCTCCATCTGGGGAGCTAGAGTCTCCTATCAGCTACATGGTCCATCATTCCACAACAATATTTTTCCCCACATTATGGGATCCAAATAGGGATGTATCACTAGTTCCACCACAAGTAGGTCCTACCATTGTACTACATTCTTTCTATTTTCATTCATCTCCCTCATAAATTTGGACAACCCCTCCTCAAACACTGTTCTCTCTTTGGATTGCTTGGTCTAGGAAAAGCCATGGGATATTTCCCATGTGAATACCTTAGTGACGCCATCTTGCAACCACTTTTCAAATTTCCTCTCTTCAAGCTTCATATTCATAGTGACCTACATAACAATATTCTAAAAAATGAGTCTCCTCAGATAATCACTGAGAATTCTACTCCTACCACTAAACAAGTTATCATTTCTAAACTTCCATATAAGCCAAAGTATTTCAACAGATAAAATAGACCAAAAAATATTGCAGATTTTCTTAAGGCTTTGAACATGAAGAGTAATAACATCTTGCACAGTAACATTATTGCCCAAATTGAAACCAAATAAGCCCCACACCCCCTTGGCAAAGAAATATTCAAAGAAAATATGAGGAATAGTCTCAGGAAGATGACATAAAGAACATATATTAGGTTCTCCATTAGGCTTATTGGAGGACAATGACTGGATAATAAGATGCTAGACAAAAAAATTCTTTGGTTCAGTAGGTATGCACCATAGGGATTCAAAATTTCCATGCCATTGGGAGGAGGTGTAGTTCAGATTCTAGCAGGAGTTAACATGGGAGAACACCTCCTCATTTTCAGTGATGAGCTTATAGATATCCTTCTCTTTGGCTTTATAGAGTAGGGATCCATTGGCCCACTTAAAGGAATCAAATATGGAGTTATCAACAATACAATCTTTGGGGAGGCCAAGGCAATCACAGGTAAGTTTGATCACATAGTAGGTTCTAAAGTGGGAGGGAGGGATATCAAACTTATTCATGATATTAGTCTAGCTCAGAAAAACCCCATCTTTAATGATATATAAGAATTTTACAACCCTTTACGGGCCCAATATTTGACTGAGCACCCTTGAAAAAGAGCCAGAGGTTTCCCGTTGTGTTGCAAATTCCACCACATGGACCATTCTCCACACACCTCTATGGTATTCCAAATAATATCACTATTCAAAATAAATTTTCTCACAGAGTCCCAAGATTTCCAGAGGGATTTAAAAATAATAGATCTAGTAGGTTTGACTTCAAAGGAACTAGCAATAATATCACTGATAGATAATCCTTTCCAGTTAGAATTCCTCTTACGAACAGATTGGGAAAGGTTGTGTCTTATCAATATTTTCCAAGGTTCTCCCCCTTGCGAAGCCTTAATTATCCATTTTGTAGCTAAGGAAATTTCATGCCACCTCAGGTCCTTCAACCCTAATCCACCACTTCTCTTACTCAAACTACACCACTGCCATTTAACTACATGTCACTTCTTCCCCCCTTTTCCATCTGACCATAGGAAATCCCTGATTTGCTTTTGGATATGTCCAAATTGGTAATTACTGAATAGTCATAACTATGTAAAATATATATTACATATGGGGAGAATCTTCTAACAAATCTAGAATCTCCCAACTATAGAAAGGAAGTGTTTATTCCATACATCGATATTTTAAAAATCTTGTATTTTAAACCATTCCTACATCTCCATTAGATTAGGGCAAGTGGAAAATGGTAAACCTAGTTACCTAACCAGGTGGTTAGGTTCCCCCCACATCAAAGAGTGTTTTTGAGCCCAATTAGGGGGTTTTGCATTCCATCCCAACATGATGGATTTGGCAAGTGAGATCTTGCTACCTGAGGCCAAGAAGAATGTGTTCAATTTACCTATAAGAATATCTAAATTAGTTTCACTTAGCTCTGCTAAGATGGTCGTGTCATTAGGAAATTGGATGTTCGATAGGTCCTCCCCATTCGGAAAAGTTATGCCTCTATAAGAGGGCAAGAGGGAGGAGTCTCTTAAAAGGTAGTATAGGGCATCAACAACAAGTACAAATATAGCTAGTGCTAGGGGACACCCTTGCCTAATGGATCTTGAGAGTAAATCTTTTTGACTACACCCCATTAGCTTCCACACATGAACTAGAATCTGTCATCAACGTGTTAACCATTTTGTAAAAGTGATCAAGGAAGCCTAAGCTCTTAAGCATTGTATTAACAAAAGTTCATTCTATCCTATCATATGCTTTTTAAAAGTCCAACAACAACATAGTAACATTTTGATTAGATTTATGAGCCCAATCCATTGCTTTCCAGCATGTGAGCAGGTTTTCTAAGATGTATTTGCCTTTAGCAAAGCCTGCCGGTGTGGGGTTTATAACTTTAGGGAGTATATTCTCCTATCAAATAGCCAATACTACAGCAAAATTTTTATATGATACATTGAGAAACGTAATAGGGTGCTAATTTTTGATATGAGACCTATCCCCCTCCTTAGGGATTAGTTTGATGAGGCCTCTATTGATGTCCCTGCCCAATAAACCCTTATCCACTTCTTCCTCACAAAGTTGCAAAAGATCATCTGCAATCCAGTCAATAAATTCTTTATAGAATTCAATTGGTAACCCATCCGGTTTGGGTGCTTTATCATTACTGAGAGCCATAATGGCATTCTTGATTTCACCAAGTGTCAAGTTCCTATCAATACTTTCTGCCTCCTCATCACCAATCTTTCTAGGGACCATATGCTTGATGTTCTCTCTAGCAATTTCTTTGTCTGGACTATCACCTTCAGAGGTGAATAGGTTCTAAAAGTACTATGCAAAATCTTTAAGGATATCATCCTGATTAGTGATATTGACTCAGTTATCCCATATGGTATCAATGTTATCCCTGGCCTCTTTATGATTTAATAGATTGAAGAAGTATTTTGATCCCTTATCACCTTGACTCTAATATAAGCTCCCCAAATCCATTTATTTTGTATCTTCCTAAGATTATTCTTAGCTCTTTGCAGGTTATTTGCCTCCATTGATCATGAAGGTTTATGTTGTATGTCTTTCTCAACTTCCAATAGTTTAAGATGTGCCTCCATTTATCCTTTCCTAGAGTCTTTAGTGCTCTTCTTCCCAACAATTTAGAATAGTTCTCTCCGACTAGATACATTTTTTGGTTCCATCTTACAATAGGACTTTTATGTTTGGTGATCACAAAGTTGAACTATCTAATAATAGCCACTGTCTGTTTCATCTGATCCTCCAATAATAGTCTTGTGTTAAGGGAAAAGACATATTTTTTAATAAAAGGCAATCTATGGGATCCACCATGTGTAATTACAATTTTGATGGGGTGGTGATCTAAAAATGTATAGGGGATTACCCTAACATTGTTGCTCTTATCATCATTTTTAGCCTTAAAGAAGAAATTGTTGAAGTAGATTCTATCTAATTTGCTATAGATTATTTTATGCCCTTACTGATAGTTACACCCTGTAAACCATATAATGTTAGCTTCTGTCTATCTGTTAACCATAGGGTCCACAAACCTAAATTTACTGATCATTCTTGACCAAAAGAATCTTTCATCCCCCTTCCATTCAAATCTGTTCTCACCATGTTTATCTGAAGGAGACTCAATCATGTAAAAATCTTCACCCACAATCCATAGAATCTCATCCAGTTCACACATCCATTTCCACAAGTCAGTCCTTTCCCTAACATCATTTGAGACATAAATGGAGCAAATCCCAAATTGAAAATCTTTATATTTCAGCTCCACCCAAACCAGTCTATTGCAGGGAGAATGTCCCCACTTGGTAACAAATTTTATCCATTTATTACTCAAAAGGATGGCAGTCCCTCCCCTACCTTTATTATGTTTAGTAGTGTAATACTTAGCATCTCTCCATATGCATTTCAGGCTAATATCTAACTAATAGTCCGTAAGTTTGAGCTCTTGTAGCAGTAAAATGTCAATTCATTTGTTCATATTCAAAAATCTCTTTAACAACATAATTCCTGTCAGGGGATTCAAGAGCCCTAATATTCCAAGAGGTGAGATTTACTTCCATATAAAAGTTTAGGGGGAAGTATCCATAGGCGACCTAAAGCTATTATAGCATTTGGGTAGAGATTTATTACTATCCATCCCCTCATAAGTAGAGGCAATATATTTTCCATGTCTCCCTCTTTTCCTTTTGAACTCAAAGCTTTGTTCCGAGCCAAGCAGGGGAGTACTATTTTTAGGCTTCTTCTTAGGGGTTCTGAAAGGTTTTTTCCTATGTGCCTTTTCTTTACCAAATTCATTCATGGCCTTATCTACAATATCTTCATTAAGAGTACCTTCGAAGGGTATAATGGACCAAGAAATAACCTTATCCATATCCTCATTTTGGGAGGATCCAACCTCCACATCCATACTCATTCTAACAACACCATTAGAGGGAGGGGCACTACATTCGAAAGAATGTTCTTGGGTTCTGAGGAGATTCTTCCCTAGCTTGAAAAGGGGGGTACATGAAGGCTTCTCATGAGCCTGGCAATCCTGATAGATATCTAAGATAGATTTACATTCACTATCCCTCCCCATCTTAGAAGAAGGGAGAGGTTTATCATTACTACTAGAACATTCCTTATCCATCTTCCGTATCCCAAGCTCTGACAAAATATCATCAAGAACATGGGGGTTCTTTTAGCTGCATTGCCCCTTTCACTGAAACTACTATCAAGGGGATTAATCACTCTTGGATCATCAGGAATTTTCGTATGGTCATATTTATTCTCACAATTCATTGCCTTCTGAACCCTAAGTCGAGTGGCATTAAACCTTTTAAATTTCTCCAAGATCAATTATTGGGCATTCAAGGTTCTATATTTAGGCCTCGAGTCACATACAAGAGAACATTCAATATCCCCCTTAGAAATGGAGGAAGGATGGGGGATGTTCAAGGATTGATTCACCTTCATGATCTCACTACAAATAACATTGAGCTTCTTTCTTGAAGGCAAGATTTATCATTGGTTGCATAGTTTGGGCCAATTTTACATTTACAACTCGATCATTGACAATGTTTTTGTGTTTTTCTTGAAGGCAAGATTTATCATTGGATCAAGTGCCATTGTCTTTTTTATATTTGTATATTTTAACAAGACCTTTGAAAAAGAGATCTCTTTCAATGGTTATCCCTCTTTCTATGATTTTGTCAAATGTGTTAGAACATTGGACATGGAAATGGAATCCCATTTTTTTATTTAAGTTCTAGATGAATATTTGGACTAGTTATTTTTTGAGAATATGGCTGTTACTACTTATCAAGTTGCCATTAGTTTTATGTTCAAAGTTATTCTATATACTCTAGTCGGTATGTACAGTCCAGTCGGTTATAGAAGAAAGTAGTCTCAGAGCGTAGTATGAACCGAGCTGTCTACCGAGTATCATTCCATGTCTACTGAGCAACAAAGATGACACACCGAGTTGATATACACTGAGTGAAACGTGTTACCAGATTCATTGAACCTAGGCATACATATGGAAACGTGTTACAAGATCAAGGAACATCTAACCATTATCACATTAGAAATTGCACTTAAAGATTGTGTATGATTTTGAGGTCATCTAACAAATGAAATATTTTGCATGGTTATTCATTCGATAAAACATGTTTGTAAGATCAAAGCAATGAATGGATCACCGACATAAGAGATCTATTTATACAACATGGATTAAGATCAGATATATACATGTAGCATGCCAAAAAGGGAGATATAGAAATATATGAAGCAAGACATGTGAAAGCACTAAGTGTTATGACTATTACAGAGACACAGAGGTCACCTAGAAGGATTTCAAAGAACAATCAAAGAATAGAGTAAACAGAAGGGTTTACCAAGTTACTATATGGGTTACTGAGGTATGCTATAAGCAAGGTAATCTTATTCTGAGCACATAGAATCTGCTATAACATTCCAGATGTAAAGTTGTAGATATTTGTAATGATTTTATTGTAATATTTTGAAGTTGTAAGAGAAACCTTTAACAGGGTAAAAGACTCTAATCAAGTCTATAAATTGTAAAGCCTCTAACTAGGTGCAACATTTAGTTTAAGTGTTGTAAAATCCTTTAGCAAGGTAGATCTAACAGATCCTGATACTCCTAACAGGGTAAGCTATCAGAAATAGCTAAACATGTATCTCTAACCAAGCAACCTTTATTATTGTAGTAGTGAAGCTATGGGTGCCATCCCCACCGCATTTTTTCTCTCTAACCAAGAGTTTTTATGTAACCAAAATATATGTGTTATGGAGTGAATCATGTATGATTGTTATCTATTTGTTTTAGCTTTATATTATGCTACTGCACTACTCGGTTTATGCATAACAATAAAGTTATTGTTGAAGAAAAGTTTTGAAGTACTGATTCACCCCTCCCATCTCAGTACATTAGCTTTCCATATTGGGCCTAACAATTGGTATTAGAGCTTCAATCTTGGAAAAGGGTTTGACTACCTAAAGAGAAAGATCTTATCAATGGAAGGCTATAAAAAATATTGAAGGATTGTGCATCTGCAAGAAGAGCTGGATCATGGTAATCAAGTGATTGTAGACATGCAAAGGCAAATGCAAAAATATTTGAAAGTGAGAAGAAGATTATCTGATGATTTGCAGGACTCTCAAGAGTTCATGGAACAAATTGAGACATCATCTGAGAACAATATATCTGAAGAGACTGAAGAAATGATTGGAGTATTGAAAGAAAAGAAAAAAGCACTGGCTGATCAACTAAAAGCAATGAAAAGAGAACATGAACATTTCAGCACACAGATGATTGAAAATCTTGATGCATTGAGGACAATCGAGGATAAATTAAGAGATCTAGAAAGAGAGAAACAACAACTTGAAGTCTTAGTATCTGATAAGGATGATGAAATCACAAGGATGACTGGAATTCAACAAAACCTGTCAGATCAACTAGGTTATGCACATCATGAAGAAAATCTGAAAGATTATGAGAATCAAGCATTTAAACTTGAAGTATCAAGGTTGACCAATGAACTTGAAACAGAGAAGAAATCCAAAGAAACACGAAAGAAGAGTTATGAAGCATCAAAGATGTTGGATGAGAAACTGAATACAAGAAGACCCAACAAAGATGCAGGACTCGGTTACAAAGGAAAAGACTCTACCAAGAAGGGAAACCATACTACCAAGAGAGGAGAATCATCAAAGCAAGCTGAAATAACAAGAAGAACATCAAAAGAAATAAACCTATTTGCAACTACTATGGAAATCAAGGTCACACTACCAACATGTGCCAAATCAGAAAAGGTAAGCAACCGAATGTCACTAAGTTTAATGGTTATTGTTACAATTGTAATAAATATGGTCACACATCTAATCAATCTAGGACAAAGTCTATTAACAATTATCAGAAGGCAAAATTCAAAGGGTTTTGTAAAAACTGTAATAGATATGGACACAGTACTGAGAAGTGTTGGCTTAAGCAAAAGAACTATATGTGGTCTGCACACCAAGCAAATGCTAGAGGTTACTGAGCTCACACAGATCCTTACCGACAATATTCTGCAGTACCATGGGGTTAGAATACAAGGATATGGTGTGAATGTTGTGGAAGATATGGACATATAAGTGCCAACTACTTTATAATGTTTGGGATGAACAACCGAAGATCATGGAGAAATCCTGGTATGGCATGTTTTCATTGTCACAGAGTTGGACACTTGGCTGGAGATTGCAAAGATCAACCTAGAAAAGACACCGAAGAAATAAAAGACAAATTAAAGATGATTTGGAAAAAGAAGGAAATCATGTCAAACGAAGAAAGCACCTTACCTACCGAGTTAGGTGCTCCTATTCCAAATTAATCAGTAAAGGCATGAAGGGACTACATTCTCTCAAGGTTAAATCTTAATAGTTCCTATTTTATTATGTACTTAGTTCAAAATCTGCATAGTTAAAGACGTATTAGTAAGTTTGAAATTCTATCAAAATCTTTTGGAGCACTATACAGGAAATCTGTCAAGTTAGTGAATACAGGAAACCTGTCAGGTCTGTAAATCAAGGAAGTTTGGTTACTCGGTTAAAGCACAAAAGGAAAGAAAGTTTAGTGGAACCGAGTGAATTTAATGTTTTTGACCTAACCCGCACAAAGCCTGATAAGGTATATTGTGTACTTAAAGCATTTACGTGGTCATTTTCACTTACCATGTTTTTGAGAGAGCAGAGAAAAGCGAATCTAAGGCGATCAAACCTCCTACAAAGCAAAATTCAAGGTATTTACATCAATCTCAACACATTGTTAAGATGGTTTACTGATCTTATCAAGTTATTATTATCTACTAAGTGTGAAGTGTCTACCATTTGAAAATCCTCAAACCCTAAGGATCTTTTGTTAGTTTTATCTGAAATCTACTAATGGCACCTAAGATCCAAGATCCCATCGTTGTTAAGAATGTTGAAAATCCCTCACCAAAATACTCGTTAACTCCCAAAGTTGCATCTGAACTAGATGACAAAACCACATTTTTACTCATCCTGGATAGAGTGTTATTAGTCGAGGATGTGAGATTCTTCACCAAATATCATGTTGAAGAACTCGGTCATGTTGAAATCAAAGACACCTATAATGAATTGTGCACTGATGGTAAATTGAATAGCAAGTATGAACACATTAAGATCAAGGGATTAACTGAAGCCCTAACCTATCCCTGTGTGTTCAAACCCCAGTGGGTCAAGTTTGTTCTGAGCAGAGTTCACGATGATTTCATGTGGCTAGAAGAGAAACCGTTTAAGATTACCAAGGAAATCATTCATTTGATCAATGATTGCCCTATTTATGATCATGCTTGAGCTCAAAAGATGATATCACTGAATGAATTGATCAGTTTAACCATAGAAGAATCAGATTGCAGAGGATTAAAATTGAATAATGTCACTGATGCAGAACTAAAATTTTCCATTAGAGTATTAGGTTATTGTTTCTTCCAATTGGCAAGGGAAAATGGTGTACCCTATGCAGCAGTAGACCTAGCATACAAAATTGTGAAAAAGGGAATGAAAATTGATCTATGTGAGGTGTTGCTGAAAAACCTGTTTGAGAATATGAACACCATCAGGAAGCCGAAGAAGAACAACTCGGCTAATACACTAAAGTTTGGATCACTACTTGTATGCATGTTTTTCCATTTTGAAAGATTCTTTCCATCAGTTGGTAAATTTGTTTCGGAATTGCACCGACCAATCACCCATAAGATCAATGACTTCATTAAGAAGCTAGGAGATAACTTTAATGATATTGTGGATGATTACTTCAGTAAATTTCAAGAGAAAATGCATAATAGGTACCGGATTCCACCCAAGCTAGTGGAAAAATACAAAGATGACATATGTTTTGAAGTAGACACTGATTACTATTATGTGAATGTTGTGGAACCAAGAACTCAATCTTTGTCACCTATGGGTTACGAGATTGATTTTGATATCACACAACAACAAATTGATGCATTTCTCACATTGCCAAGGTATGCTACCGAGTTGAGGTATGGAACCTATGAAGAAGTGAAGGAAAAGGTAAAAATGAGCATTGTAGTACCCAAAGCTACAAGAAAGGCAACAAAGATGATAAAGGCATTATCAGAGAAATTCAGAGAAGATTCTTCCTCCACACTTGTCAAAGGCACTATAGCCATTACCAAAGAGGAATCTGAAGCCCAAGAGGTAGCTATAACACTGACCACTGAATTGCCTAAGGGAAAAGTGTTGAAAAGAAAGAAACAGGACACATCAAAGGCCTCACTGACTCCTCCAACAAAGCGACCTAACACTAGAGCATCTACAGCTTCACCGAGTAAGAAAACAAAGAGTGTTACTATTCCCAAGGTAACAAAAACTTACAAGAAATCTACTCAGAGACTCATTTTGGCAAAAGAGTCTAGTGACACCAAATCTGAGGATGCAAGCAAATTTCAGATTGTCAAGAGAAAGAAGGTAAATGTACATAGTGTTGAAAATTTCTCTGCTAATCTGAAAGAATATGGTGGATTTGGAGGATTCAGATATGTTAAGTATGAATCCAGAAATGAAGATGAAAAGAGACAAATTGAAGAAGTTGTCATCTTCACACTTCTGAAATTTCAATTAGTCCCATTAGAAGTCTCTAATTCTCTCCCAAAAGAATTATATGCACATATTGATAATAGGTGGCAATATGCCCTGGACTTGGAGAAACAGATCAGAGAAAGAAGTCTAGTACATCTCTTTCCTGACATGTCGGTAGCCGAAATAAAAGAACATCTGACAACCTACCACACAAAGTTCCTCGTCAAACAAAAAGCCTTGAAACCGATGAATGGGCTATATATTGAAGTGGAAAATGAGACAAAAGAAAAGTGGCAGGAAATCTTTAGAAACAAGGATGCTGGTAAGCAAGTTGAAGTTGAAATAGTTGATGTCACTGAGTAAGATCCTGATGTTACTGAGCAAGATCCTGCTGACACCATTCAAATAGATGAAGATATCATGGATACAGAGGCACCAGAACAAGAAATGATAGAAGGCAATGCATATGCAAAACTTGTATCCAGTGAATTAGTCTTGGAACAAGTTCAGCTTTATCCACTGGTCCATCAAACTGTCTCAACCGAAACCCCTCATAATACGGATACAGACACCGAAGGTCACAAGTCTACAATAGGAGAAGGTACTACTCAAGAACAAACATCTCAGGCACCTTTTAGCACTGAAAATGTTGCAACTAAGACACCGAGTACCGAGACACCAAAGGACACTACAAAGGCTAAAGAAACCGACCAAAGTGTTGCCTCTACCGAGCAACCTACCGAGGGTCATCAAGCCTCACAAGCCCTTGTCTTAGTTCAATCAGTGAAAGTAAAAGAAAAGAAGATGAAAAAGCATAGTTTCAAAGTAGATTTGTCAAAACCAATAGTGTTGCCCAATGTTGACATATCCAAATTAAAGGGGCAAGCACTCATTGATTTTGGTGAACTACGCAAAGAAAAGGCCGAACAAGAGAAGCAAATGGCTATTCAAAAGAAAAATAAAGTACTTCAGAAGGTAAAAGTACTCTTAACAAATATGTTACATGAAGCTACAATAACTAAAGATGCAGCCATCCACATTCAACTAGATGAACTCCTAACCAAGATAGAGACATCTGGAGTAGATGCATCCGAATATTTGAGCAAGCTAAAAGACAAGGAGCTCACTGCAAAAATGATAGAAGAGGTACAAAAAGCTATAGCTATTGGCAAAGTTAAACTTGTCAAATTTATTGCTGAGTTGTCCCGTCAACTCAAGTACATTCTTTATTTATTTCAGAAACTCTGTACATTTTCTTTATTCATTAAAGACATCAAAAATAAAATAGAAGCAATTGATAAAGAGATCACTGATCTCTCAAATAAGTTAACCACAGAGCCTAATTCTATTCAGAATTTTTATACAAAGCTACAACAGCTCATGGCTCAACAATTGGACCTAGGAAATGAAGAACACAAGATCAAGATGGACATAATGACACTTCGGACATTATTTCTTCCTCATCTTTCATCTATCCAAGAATAGATCAACTGAGCCACATACTTATCTACTACACAAGAGGGAAGCACTCTAGATGGCTTAATATCATTATTGGCTGATATTCAAGCGCATAATTCTTTAATGGACAGTGTAAAGGATGCCCTCTCTGTCGCTCTCACCAAAGCACGAACAAAGTACAAATCCATTTTTGACCAGTTGCCTCCACCAAATGATAACTAAGTCTTGATGTTTGTCAAAAAGGGGGAGTGATATAGTATTCAAAGCATCAAAATATAATATCAAACAAAAGGAGTGTAGTATACAGGGGGAGTATACTAAGCAGAGTAAGCAGAGTATCCAAGAGCAGTGAACAAAATAGTAAGCAAAGAACAAGTGCACACAAAACATTGATCACCGAGCATGCAAAATCAAAGTTTTGTATAGTATATCGATAAGGGGAGTATATCTGGACATATTATTGACTATTGTATATACTGTCAGTATAGTCAAATTTTGCAAGTATATAGATTATTGAGTTATAACTTTGAAAGTAGTTTTTGTCAAACATCTCAACTAATGTCAAAAGGGGAGATTGTTACTACTTATCAAGTTGCCATTAGTTTTATGTTCAAAGTTATTCTATATACTCTACTCGGTTATCTCTACCGAAATATTCAGTCGGTATGCATAGTCCAGTTGGTTATAGAAGAAAGTAGTCTCAGAGCATAGTATGAATCAAGCTGTCTACCGAGTATCATTCCATGTCTACCAAGCAGCAAAGATGACACACTGAGTTGATATACACCGAGTGAAATGTGTTACCAGATTCATTGAACCTGGACATACATATGGAAAAGTGTTACAAGATCAAGGAACATCTAACCGTTATCACATTGGAAATTGCACTTAAAGATTGTGTATTATTTTGAGGTCATATAACCAATGAAATATTTTGCATGGTTATTCATTCGATAAAACATGTTTGTAAGATCGAAGAAATGAATGGATCACCAACATAAGAGATCTATTTATACAACATGGATTAAGATCAGATATATACATGTAGCATGACCGAAAGGAAGATATAGAAATATATGAAGCAAGACATGTGAAAGCACTAAGTGTTATGACTGTTACAAAGCCACAAAGGTCATCGAGAAAGATTTCAAAGAATAGTCAAAGAACATAGTAAACAGTAGGGTTTACTGAGTTACTATATGGGTTACTGAGGTATCCTATAAGCAAGGTAATCCTATTCTGAGCACATATAATCTACTATAACATTCCAGATGTAAAGTTGTAGATATTTGTAATGATTTTATTGTAATATTTTGAAGTTGTAAGAGAAACCTTTAACAAGGTAAAAGACTCTAAACAAGTCTATAAATTGTAAAGCCTCTAACCAGGTGCAACATTTAGTTTAAGTATTTTAAAATCCTTTAGCAAGGTAGATCTAACAGATCTTGATAGTCCTAACAGGGTAAGCTATCAAAAATAGCTAAACATGTAGCTCTAACCGAGCAACCTTTATTATTGCAGTAGTGAAGTTGTGGGTGCCATCCCAACCACATTTTTTCTCTCTAACCAAGAGTTTCTGCATAACCAAAATATATGTGTTATGGAGTAAATCATGTATGATTGTTATCTATTTGTTTTAGCTTTATATTATGTTACTGCACTATTCAGTTTATGCATAATAGTAAAGTTATTGTTGAAGAAAAGTTTTGAAGTACTGATTCACCCCTCCCCTCTCAGTACATTAGCTTTCCATATTGGGCCTAACAATAGCATGGTCATTTTATTGCTGAATTTTTCCACTTTAAGAATGTAGCAAATGATTCTCCACTTTTATTTGATGTTACATAAGTCAGTCATCGATATTTCATGTGCTCACTGTTGTATGAAAAGTGTGCAATATATTTCTCTATCAACTCATGAAAGTATTTGATAGCATGTGGGAGAACCATTAAATGGAATGTCCTCATAGACTTCAATGAAGAGGCACATCAAATATGTGTCATTATGCTACCTCTAAGTAATCTATGTAGAAATTTTTAATGTGTTCTTGTAGGTCATGATCCTCTAATGTCATAAACTATATCCCTTTACAATTTCACACTCTATGTGACATCTAATTTAGTTTACTTTTTCTTGGATCATTTTAAGACCCAGATCACTTTAAGCCCATTTATGTCTTATGCTACCCTATAATTTAATTGTTAAACTTTCAATTTAACTATCGCCAGTTGTTAATTACGAGACTAAATCCTATAGTTTAGATCTTGACACACCATTACCCCTTTTGTTGCTCCCATTTTTAGTGGAATTCGGTGCCCAACACCCTAGTACCTCCAAAAGGGACCCAAATTTAAATATTTATGATCCAATATCTATCTTTGTATTTAATTCTTATTTTTCAGGTTACATTCAAAAATACCTTATGTTCCCTATATATAACAATTCTATCATTCATAGGTTCTACTTGAATTTCTAAAGGCATTCAAATTATCAACCAAGAACTATAATTATGAGCTATCAACCTATGAAGCAATAGAATACAAGAATTATACATTCAAGTATAATTTCATGTTTATCTTTGTTGTTATCATGTTGTTGCGTTAAAATTTACATGATTTGTCTAAAGAGAATTGCATCACCACCTTTATGGAACTCCATGTAAGCATTTCATACTTAAGGTAATCTTATCAATTTAATATTTTAGCATTCTCCATTTGATTTCCTATGTCCTCCCTAGGACACACACTCTTTCAATCATCCTAGCTATTGTGTAGGAGGGAACACCAACATGGGATTTGACTTGGGCAAGCCCCTATGCAACACAACCATTATGCCCTCTTCTCTATGTTTACAAGTTTAGATATGACAATGAAATTGGTAAAAGAGCATAGAGAAGACTATTATAGGCTATGAAAGATTTCAAATAAGTGAAAAATCCTAGAGTAGTTCATTGGGCACCCTTGTCCTACTATTATTAAACTTTTAGAAGCTATAATTTCAAAGCCTCCTAACTGTATTCCAACTCCTCTCTATCAATTTCAAAGACCTTCATACTAGAGCACCTAATACCCATTTCTAGCACTTTTTGCTGTAGTTTTTAGATCTAGGTTCCTTTTTTGTATCTCTCTTCTAGATCTAGACTATTGTGTCTAATATTATTTTTATAATATATTGTTATTACTGAGAGATCTATCATTTTTGTATTATTAACCCTAGATCTCATACATACACATACTTCACAATATCAATTCCATTACAACAAAGGAATAAAATCCTAATGTTTAGCTCTCCTATTAGGACTATCTAAAACTATTCATGCTTATAAGAATTGGCTATGAAGATAGCCACCAAAGAAATAGAGGCCTAATAGAAAGCACATAAACAAGAGAGAAAGAATGTGACAAGAATAAATTACATTCCTATAAATAATGTAATACAATATGATAAATTGGATTATTATTACATAGGAGACCCCTTGGTTATATGACCAAGGTTAGAACATAGGAGCATATAAGATTATGACAAGTGTCATACTCTTATTACATGAGACAAAAAATGAAAACCTATCATCCCACCTAAAGATGAAAGTGATAGTGTGATTACACTACTAAAGGTGGATCACCCACCAAAGGTGGAAAAGTGAAACTATGAAAGGTGGATATGATAATGTGATAAAGACACTAAAGGTGGAGACACCACATAAAGTGGAAATTATAACACGATAAGTTCACCTAAAGTGGATATTCTCCAAAAACTCCTATGTGGTTCCCTAAGTTTAAGTGATGTCTAATTATGACCTAGGTGGAAAATAATCAAGGTAAAACACCTTAATTACACCAACACCCACCCTTAAGTGAAAATTAAGGAGAATGTACACAAAACTAACAATGTAAGATGTGTCTCAAATACTAGACCATGTTAGGTACCCATGTACAAATAAATGCAATCTCTCATAAATAATAAAAAAAAAACCTAGTGGGACAAAAGTCCTCCCCAAAAGAGAGATGAAAACACAAAAGAACTCTCAAAGAAGAATGAAAAGGAAAAAACCCCATGCGAGGAAAAAGTTACCCCACAAGAGAGAAGAAGAAAGACCAAGTGACCCCCCTTCAATGCAAAATAGGCATCAATGGCAGATTCTCCAAGCTGTATGTAGAAGATGCTTCATGATCTTTGAACAACATTCCTACCCTTGGGAAGAAACAAAACCAAAGGGGTATGTATGAACTCTCCCCAATCTTGAAAGGAACATGTAGGAAGAAATCTCAAAATGTATGGAGTCTTTGAAAGCTGCTCAAGTGTCCCCATATCAATGCTGAAAGTTGCCCCTTCCAAACCAAGTGTACTAGGCCACATTGTTGAAAAAGACAATCTAGGATCTAGTGAAGATGAATGTAGAACATGATCCAAAGACTCAAGTGTCTCCTCTAAAAATAGAGAGACCTCATCCAAATGATGCACATAAGTATCCACAATCACAACAAACTTTAAAGAATGACCATGTAGAGAATGAATAAGAGAGTCAGAGTTCTCCCTCACAACAACTGAAGAAGGATCATATCCATCAAAGAGGATGAATATCATCAATTATGTCTCCAAAATAACAAGAATCCAAAATTTAATATGGAAGACTAAGTATATCCTACCACATTGAATCACAAGAAGCCACAACTAGCAACACAAACATCATCAAGAGCAATAGTAGATGTGATATCAATAGGAGGAGATGAAATGCAAGATTCAAGAACCAGATCACATGTGAGAACACCCAAGTTCAAGTAACCAAAGTTCTCCTCAATATTGGAATCCACACTAGAAGTGTGATCATCATCAAAAGAATCAAAATCATCTATGGAAAAAAGTCTTAAAAGGAATAAAACTGAGATGCATGATCCACCACCCCAGTAGAAATGATATATCTACTCTCCAAGTCTCTAATGATAACTAAATTAGGATTAAAGTCCAGAGTCTTTCTTGCTACACCATCAGTGATTTTATAGATGGAAAGAAGATTGTTTATCAAGTGAAGTATACATAACACATCATTGAAGGTGTCATCTCCAATATCAATAGGTCCCTTCCCAATTACATTCATATATATATGATTGCCCATCAAAATAGGTGGCATATTGCAAGGCTTAAATGGAGAGGATATAGACTGCGAAGATGCCATATGATGAGAATCTCCCAAATATAGAAACCATCTCCCTAAATCATGACCTGCAGTAGCACAAATCTCTCATCCTTTACTTGTCCCAAAAGTGTGTCTCGATGAGCATTTAAAAATGACATTTTTATCATGATTTATGCTTAAAAACTTTGTGTACTTTGTTAATCAATGTGCATGGCAAAAGACTATATGCATGCATGTTTATTTATTTTGCTTTTATTCTTTGGTAAATAGAGAACTTATATTAGAAACAATATTTTGTGCTAATGTATTACTTTTGTGACTAATCAATGAAGAAACAACTGAAATTATGGATTTTGCTAATATATCTTGTCCTATCTTTCCTAGATATGTTTTTAGATGTGTTTGGAAGTTATTTCAAGACGTGGAGTTATAAATTTCTTTTCCAGCAATGTGGAACAGTTGGTCACTCCTTTGATCACTCTAGTTGGATAATACATATAATGTCTCCAAGTATACTTTCATTAGTTGTCTATGAAACATCTAGTTTCATTTTGTTGCAATAAATTCATTGTTGTAAAGTCATTGATTCTTCTATAGTTAAGTTTTTATTTGTTACTCATCTTGTTGAATAGTTGAATGGACTAGAATATTGAGAGGGGGATGAATCAATATTACCACACTTGTAATACTTTAACTGACATGCTAACCTCATCAATTAATCTCATCAACATGAAATAGAAAATGCAGAATAAACAAATAACACAACCACAAAATGAACACTGAATTTTATACATGAAAAACCCAAATGGGAAAAACCATGGTGAGGGTTAACTCTCAAGATAATATAACTAGTTATATGATGTTTAAAAAATGAGTGGCTTACTGTTGGATGACTCACTGCTAGAATAAAAAGCGGCTCACAACCGGAATGCTCACTACAATAGAAAATAAATGAACTTAGAAAATTGTATCTCCTAATGAGTTAGGTTAGGTCCAAGATAAGCTCAGATATCAACTCATAGAAACTCATAGTAGATCTGGTAAAGGATCTCTCTAACCTGTCCACAACTGCTTGCAATAGATATAGTAAAGGATTACTGCACCACTATGACTGCAATCTGCTAAACCAAATAATTGCAGCAAATATGGTAAAGGATTAATACAACACTTTCTACACTTTGACTCTTCTTAACACACACCTTCACTCATATATCAAATTCCACTTCTCACACTATGTACCGCTCTCTTACTATAGCTTCTTTTTTTTCCACAACTGTGTCACTCACACACACTTCTTACTTTTCTATACAACACAAACACAAATACTCTTTCTATTCCACACTCATACTCCACAATATACCACACACACACACTTACTCTATATATACATATTGGTGAGAACATACACCAAGATACTATGTCAACCAAGCAAAAATGATTTACACAATAATGCTCTGCTCGAATCAACACATTATCCAATATATGCCTCAACCAAAAATAGGGTAACCAAGTCAGCCTCCACCAATCTTCTGCACACTTCCTTCACACATTTCATTTATTGAAACACACAACTTAATTACTGGGATAAAATAGGGGTCTACTTGACCCATAGATATGGATCCATAAGCATAAACTCCAAGCACAACAAATCCTAACTTGAAGATATAGATACCACAGATTTCATAATGTAAAACCATAAACCATAATGCAATATAATCATTCAGATAGTGATACAATTGATATTGAAACTTGATACAAACCATGATAAGAAAAACACAAGATTTCAAAGAAAGGGATCTTCCAAAAATAACTACAGTAGATCATATATGCCTAATTGCTTCATATGACATACATACTTATCTTCCATTGTTAATCAACCTCACATACATACCTATCTTTCATTGTTCCTCAACATGCCACATCTGATACTAACCAGATTACTGGGTTTGACATCAATGACAACAATCACACAAATCTAACAATCTCCCCCTTTGTCATTGATGGTAAAACATCTCAAAGACATATCTGCATATAATCCCCCTTGCTCATATATCTCCATTGTTATACCTTTCTCCCTATTTATCCATTTTCCTTTCTCCCCCTTTTACATCAAGGACAAATGGTGTATTTGATGAAAAAAAACATGTGAATGCATTCATCAACAAAAAAAATGTCAAAATTGTATGTCAACCAAAAAGATTCTTGACCACTTTTCCTCTAAAATATCTAGTTGTATTTATCAAGGAGAACTTTCCATGAATGAACAACTAATTTAATGCTAATAGATAAACTTTTGCACTCCGCCAACACATCAATAGCTTGAGAAAAATTGTCCAGACTAGACAAATTTTGCTCATACTCAATTGCATCACCAAGCAATACTGAAAAGTGTTCTAGCTTAGCTTCAATAAACTCCTTGAATTTCCAGAAAACACTCACATAAAATTCCTTATGCCTCTACAAAAATAGCAGCTCAACTTGTAGGGAATTTACCTTTTTCCTTTTCTCACCATCTTTGTCGCTTAGAAAATCAAATGACTTGCCTAGAGAATTCAATTCTTCTTCAACATATTCAATTTTTTTGTTTGTGCTTCACCATAGTAGCTGACCATTATAAATAATATCTATAAAATTTGTTGGCACTATTGATACAATCTCTCATCTCATTTATGCATACTGTTAGAGTCCTTTTAGCATCTTCACATTTCTCCAACAAATCCTACATATTACCATCTTTGACTTCTGAATCTTTTTTCTCTTTCTCATAAATATTTAATTATTCCTTAATCATAGGGGATTCCGGATCATCCAACATAATTACTTCTTCTTGTTTCAATTCCTTTTGCTTCTTCTTAGGTTCTTGAGAACCAGAAGACTCAATCTCTTTTAGCTTCCTCTTTTCAGAGGTTAGACCCTCATTAACCAAAGTAGTAGTAGGAGATACCAGACCAATACTCCACATATCATGAAATGATTTAAAGTAATCATCACATGCTTATTCTCTCTTTTCTAATCCATTAAGACACCGAAAGATTTGTCTAGCAACTGGGACTCTAGATTCCCATATCATATTTTCCTTTGCCGATAAATATCCCAGACAATATATTGCCAAACATACAAGCAACAATCCAAACTAGAAGGGGTAACCTTGATATTTTATCATTTTGATATTCTCTAATAACTGATTCTTTAACAATTCACACAAATCGAATACATCTTCCATAGCAATTATATGTGCAACATACACAACTATAGTCGATGTAGAACCTTCCCTATTATTGAAATAAATATTGTAAGTGTATACAGTGAAAAACGAAGATGATTAACTATTATAAAACCATAAAAGATCCAACCACAACAAAACCCTAGTTCTACAATAAAGCATTCACCATACACCAATGAAGAAACCTAAGAATATGAAAATCAATAAATGAAACAATAATACAATTCACATTCCAAGTAGGGTTTGATCTTCATTGTGTCCTATCTCTATTGATCTTGCTTGATATATTCTCTTAGAATTTGCATTGTGCACAAGAGCTCAACAAAGAACGGATTGTGATTGTGAAGTCACTTGACTGCAAGAAGGCTTGATTGCATAAAGTGTTAACTAGATGATTAGGATTTACAAGATAAAATAATTCTCTAATATAGAAGACACTTTAGAAAATGGAGGGATAAGATTAAGAGTAAAAAAGATAAATAGTTGGCTAGGATTAAAGAGTAGGTAGGGAAAATAATAAAATATGAAGGGGGGTAGGAAAAATAATTAAGAGATAAATGAAATGTGTCATGGAGGGAAAAAGCTAATGAATTAATTAAATATTTAAATATTATTTAATTAATAGAAGAAGTGGGACCAATTAAATAAATAAAAATATTTATTTAAATAGAGAAAGGGCTAGAAGAGGATTAATTAATTAATTAAATAAGTAAAAATCTATTTAATTATTAGAAGGATAAGAATAATATAATGAAATATATAAAAATATTTATTTAATTAGCACAAGACAATTTTAGGTCTCTATAGTAAGATATATCATATGCAACATACCTCACAACAGGATTAATGATTTTGTTGATCAATAATGCTCTCTCATCTCCCATCACACTAGTCAGGGTTTCAACTTCCTTGTTCTTTACCGTCTTCTTAACTAGTACACTCCCTTTATCACACAAACTAGTAACAGTTGAAATGATGTCCTTGGAAATCGGATAGGACTCATTGTTGAACCATGAGAATTCACTCCACAAATATATTCCTTTATAACCTAACTCCTCAACCTTCTGCAAATCTGCTTCACTTAAACTTCTTTCCATCTTTTTGATATTTTCCATGTCAAACTCATCTAATCGTGGCCTTTTTCAAACATTGAAAACCTCTGCTGCTCGATTCTTCGACAATCATCTTCGATTCCATGATTTGATCTTTTTCTCTGCTTCTCTACTCTCCACTCTTTAATTTTTTCTCCTTCTCTTCAAACAATTCTTTTTTGCATAATGATGAAAATGAGCTCAAATTCCCAAATTTATCTTGCCAATTTCTCCAAGGGTTTTGCCGCCAAAAAATGTCTTTTCAATGATGTCAACACATATATTGAATTACTAGATTATATCTCAAACACAATCATGCTAGACCCACAACATGAACTAACTTAGAAGAGCGGACCAAAAGATTTTCTTTGAGAAACTCCTCCTAAGCCAAAGCAATAAGCTCAGTTATCAGAGGAAGAGATGCCTGCACCAGATTCCAGTACACCAGGATTGTTGTCACTATTCACCTCTTTATTTCTCCATACCATGACTTGCTTTTTATTTGATTCATTAGCCTTCATCACATTCTTCTCTAAAGACTTCTCTATACCAACTTCATTTCTGCACTGATTAGCATAATGTCCAAATTATTTGCACTTGTAACAATTGATGTTTCTCTGCACTAGATTTGTTGAATGTGTTCTAGATTTGTACTAATTAGCTTTATGACCACAACCATTTCATATATGACAATATGCATGAAAGTTCATATTCATCCTACTCATTCCAACCGGATTATGATTTTGACTCATAACATGATTTTTATAGTAACTTTCTTTGTGACCAAACTTCTTGCAATTGTAACATTGAATGCTTCTACAATCTACAACCTTATGACCACATTTATTGCATTAAAAATAATAACCACTAAACGATGGGAACCTTTCTACATTCAATTGACGAACTGGTAGTCTTCTTGTAGTAGATCTCTGATTTTGGGTTTTGCTTGCATCTTATGATTTCTTCTTTGTTTCTACTTTGACTTTCTTGCCTTTGTCTTTATCATTTTGATTTGAACATTCATTGATCTAAAATCCTAGTCCAGTCTTGTCTAAATGAGCTTTCTACACGTTAATCAAATCTTCCAATAATTTGCTACTTTCAAGAACTTAACTATATAGCTTTAGCTTCTTCACTTCTTGTTCCAGCTTCTAGATGATCCCATATATTGGGTTACACTTTTTGGCCAAACTTTACACTGAAATCAATGTTTCACTTCAAAATTTTATTTTTTAACACTTATGGTAGTTGAACCATTAAGAATTTGAAGATGAAGTAAACTACTGATTTGTGAGATTTTTCATATAGATCCTAAATATATATATTTTAAAAATAATTAGAAATGAATTGTCCATATTGTTATTTAACTTTTAATACCTTAATATTTACAATAACCAACATTTTTTAGAAGTGACATTTATTTGGTAATGCATAACATTTATTATAGAAAGAAGGAAACTCTAATTTTTAAAATATAGAAATTGTCACACCAATATATAGTGGATGGATATTTTTCCATATATTTTTTTTTACATATATATTTTTAGTTAATTTTTGAAGTTAGAGTAATTGTAATTTGGACAGAGGTGTATTCCATAATGCATAACTTTTTTGTGTATGGTTTTGAATTAATTTCTTCTTTTTGTGTTGAAATGAGGATATCATTACCTAGGGAAAACATTTTTTTACAATTTTTTATACTCTATTTTCACATGTGTGAAACACAATCCTTAATGTTTGATGAAAAGCCTACATTCATAAGAAATAAAACATAAATATATTAAAAATTATACTATTTGGAAAGATTATAATAAGGACTTACATACTTAAACAACAAAACTTTTAAATGAATTCGTTTGACCTCTCAAAAGCTAATGTAAATGTAGGATTTTGCCAAGATCAAGGGCACAATGAAAAGCATAAAAGAGACAATAGAATGACAAGAACAAACTGTATTCTTATCAATATGCAAATGATCAACTGGATTCACCAATACAATGAAAATAGGCCTGCTTATATAGGCAAGGCCATATGGATGTATAAGCACACAAATATGACATGTGGCTCAATGAGAAACAAGGGTAGGTAAGAAATACTAAGGGTAGGTAGGAGAAATAATATAATATTCCACAAGAGGTGGATGACCCACCGAATGTGGAGTGTAACAGCAAAATAAGACCACAAAAGGTGGAATTTCTCCTACAAGCTCTATCCCTATGTGCACACTTCCCTAAGTGTCTCAAATCCAAACTACGAAGAGATGCATTATCCTAAGTTAACTTAAGTAAGTGTAATAATATCCAAAATGAATATTTATTTACACCAACACCCCCCCTTAAGTGCAACTTAGGGGAATGAAGACTCAAGTCAACAATGCAAGATGGGTCCTGGCTACTAGGCCATGATAGGTACCCATGTACAATATGCAAATGCAAGCAAAACTATGCAATGCAATCTCTCACAAACGGAGAAAGAGAGAAAACCCAGTGGGAAAAAACTCCCCCCCAAAAGAGAGATGAATGTACAAAAGACTCTTAAAGAAGAAGGACAAAACCTCAAAGAGGAAAAAGTCCCCCCCATAAGAGAGGAAGGAGAAGTCAGCTGACCCCCCCTAATGACACATCCCGCACCCCCAAGAGAGCTCGCAATTGCTGGAACTTACTCTCGGTGAAAGGTTTGGTGAATATGTCAGCAACCTGCTCTGCTGTAGGACAATACTGCAAATCAATGACCCGCTCTTGGATGAGCTCTTGGATGAGCTCTCGGATATAGTGCATATGAATCTCGATGTGTTTGGTCCACTAGTGCTGGACCGGGTTCTTCGAGATTGCAATAGCACTCTGATTGTCGCAATGTAGAACTGTCGGCCGTGGAGTGGTGAAGCCAAACTCGATGAGAATCTGCTGGAGCCAAATGGTCTCGGTCACTGCGTTAACAACACCGTGATACTCAGCCTCAATCAAAGAGAGAGGGATAACATGTTGCTTCTTGCTCTGCCAACAAATGGGGCTCGAACCAAGGTGAGAACTGTAACCAGAAGTAGACTTACGATCATCAAGATCACCAGCCCAATCAGAATCTGTGTAACCAACCAAGCGAAGTCCTGTGCCTGCTGCATAGTGAATCCCATAGTGATGTGTACCCTGGATGTAATGAAGGATGCATTTGGTGGCTTTCCAATGAAGCTCATGTGGTTCCTGCATGAAGCGGGAAACCATGCCAACTGTAAATGAAATATCAGGGCGTGTATGAGTCAAGTAGATGAGACTACCCACAAGCTGACGATACAAAGTGGCATCAACTGGTGGAGAAGAACACTGAGCCTCAAGCTTGACTCCTAAAAGAAAGGGAGTCGGAGGAGGCTTACAATTAGCCATATGAAAGCGTGCAAGTAGATCAAGAGCATACTTGGGTTGCGATAGTGTAATCCTAGAAGGTGACTGTGAAATCTCTATCTTGATAAAGTAGTGCAAAAGACCCAAGTCAGTCATAGAAAATCTATCATGCAAAGCAGATTTGACCCTGCTAATGATGGATGAAGTACTCCCTATAATGATCAAGTCATCAACATAGAACACAAGTATCAAGTGAGAGTCATCCTGTCGCAAAATGTAGACATTTTGATCTGAATGACACCTGGTGAACCCTGCGGAGAGAAGAAAGGAATCCATCTTGGCGTACCAAGCCCCGAGGGCTTGCTTAAGGCCATAGAGAGATTTCCTTAGTCTGCAAACCAAGGAAGTATCCTGGATGAAACCCTGTGGCTGCTCCATATAAATCTACTCATCAAGATCACCATGAAGAAAGACACTCTTCACATCCATCTGATGTACAACCCAACCATGAGCTACAACAATAACAAGTGTCAAACTAATGGAGTTCATCTTGGCTATGGGTGCAAAGGTCTTAGTATAGTCAACACCTACAACCTGAGAGAAACCTTTCGCAACAAGCCAAGCCTTATACTTATCCACACTACCATCTGCTGCAAACTTGGTTCGATAGATCCACTTACATCGAACCATCTTTCTCCCCTTAGGGAGATGGACTAAATCCCATGTGTTGTTCCTCATCAAGGAACTATACTCTTCCTCCATAGCTTGGTCCCATTCAGGAACCCCTGATTCTTCCCTAAATGTCTGTGTATCGGAAGTGGTAGCAATGAATGCATGTGGAAGATCCTGATGTTGTGATCGAGTTCTCCGTGTATCTAAAGGATCCCCAACTAGAGAACCCGCAGACTCAAGTGTCTGTCGAGCCCAACGAGGTCTAGGTGGAGGTGGAGAACGAGGCTCCTCAACTGCAAGTGGACCCTGCGGAGGTGTAACCTTGCGAGTCAGAGTTGTAGGAGTCTCATCATCTGAATCACTAACATCACTATCCATAATGAAGGAAGGTGGAGGAGGTAGAGAGGCTAAGCTAGGAGAGCTTTCCTCAAAGTGAACACTCCTCTCAATGAATACCTCATGTGTCTCTGGATCCATCAATCTGTATGCCTTAACACCCTTAGGATATCCAACAAATATGCAAGGCCGACTCTGTGGTCCCAATGCCTTGCATTTCTGAGGAGGTATGCGAGCCCATGCTGGACACCCAAAGACTCTGAAATGCCTCACAATCGGTTTCCTACCAGCGCAAGCTTCAAAAGGAGTAATACCTTGCAAAGCTTTGTGAGGAACCCAATTCTAGATGTGTGTGGCACAACTGATAGCCTCTGCCCAAAAGGCGGGATCAAGAGAATGTGCATGTATCATACAACTAGCCATTTCTTTGAGAGTTCTATTCTTGCGTTCTGCAACCCTGTTCTGC
The DNA here is from genome assembly GCF_030272615.1 of Cryptomeria japonica. NCBI lineage: Eukaryota > Viridiplantae > Streptophyta > Pinopsida > Cupressales > Cupressaceae > Cryptomeria > Cryptomeria japonica. The sequence continues at coordinate 281,155,828 of NC_081406.1, read as the reverse complement.
TGTGGAGTGTATGCGATAGAATGCTAAAGATAAATCCCCTCAAATGTACAAAAATCCTCAAGTCTTTTGTTCACATATTCCCTTCCATTATCTATGCAAAGAATCTTGACCACTTTCCCTAATTGCTTCTCCACACGAGTCTTGAAGTCCTGAAATCTGTCAAATACTTCACTCTTATGAATGAGAAAATAGACCCAAGTGAAGCGGGAGTAGTCATCAATGAAGGTGAGAACATAGTGGGCCTTACTAAATGAAGGTGCTGGAAATGGACCTGCTACATCGCTATGAACAAGTTGAAGAACTTCCAAAGCTCTCCAAGTTTTCCCTTTATCAAACTTCTCTTTGGGATGCTTGCCCATGGAACAACCTGAACACACACCCTCTAAAAAACTAATTCGAGGTAGACCTGTGACCATGTCTTTAGTGCTGAGCTACTGAAGATAGCGGTAGTTGAGGTGACCAAACCGCTCATGCCATAGCTTACTTTCTGAATTTGAATGAGTAAGCAAGGCCCTAGAAGGTGAACTTGGCACAAAGTGGGAAAATGAATAAAGCCTTGAGTTGTCATTGACTTGTCCCACTGCTACCAAGGCATCATCATCAAATTCCTTTACCACAACTGAATCTGGTGTAAACTCAACCTTTTTCCCATTCCCATAGTGAGTGATTTGGTAGATGGAGAGAAGGTTGGTAGACAAGTTAGGAACATAGAGAACATTCTCAAATGTTCCATCATCCATGTCAACTGATCCTTTCCCTTCAACCTCTACTTGTGTATCATCACCTATGAAATGTGAGGTGCCTTAGATGGCTCCAATGAAGAAAACTGCTCCTTTGTAGAACCCATGTGATATGAGGAACTTGAGTCAAGTATCCATTGCTGTCAAAAACCTGTTGTAGCCACAAACACTTGCCCTTTTCTCTTAGACTGTGAGGAAGAGGAAGGAGATGAATCCTTCTTTGTGTAGGCGGATGGAAAGTTGATGTTGTTTTTCTTGAGAAGATTAGTTAACTCATCAACTTGCTTTGCATGGCATCGATGCTCATCATGACCATACTTCTTGCAATATGCACAAGTTGGTTTATCCTTCTTAGGTGGTGTCCCCTTCTTGGAAGAGGATGAAAAATTGCCTTGGGATGGAGAGGATGATTGTCCTTTTTCCTGGTGTGGCTTAGACTTAGAGTGCTTCTTCTTCTTGTTGGAATCTTTGCCTTAACTTCCTTGATTCCCTTGATTAGCCACCAAAGCCTTGGACTCTGAAGACTTGATAAATCCCATGTTCAACAACTTAGATTGTTCCAATATAAACATTTCTATGAAAGCATCAAATGAAGGCATAACATAGGAACTCCCCACTCTCAAACGATGAGTTTGGAAGCTAGACACAAATGCTGCATATTCTGGTGCAAGCTTGTCCAACAAGTTGAAGATCAACTGAGCATCCTTTTTGTCAATTCCACAATCCTTAAGCTTTGCTCTTAGCTCATTTTCTTTGGTGACATAATCTTGGATTTTATCAAAACTCTTGGGATCCAAGTTGGTGAGCTCATTGTCAATCTGATAGCCTCTGATTTCATCAACTTGACCATACAATTTCTGAAACATATCCCAAGCCTCTTTGATTGTTTTGCACTTCTCAATGTGAAAAATGAGGTCATCTGATACATACTTGCTTAAGGTTCCAAGAGCCATGCAATTCTTTATGAGCCATTTTAATTGAGCATTTGGATCAGCCTTAGGATCAGGTGGTGCTATTATTGTTCCATCTATGTAGTGTGTGAGACCCTTTTCCATTAATTTACTCCATACTTTAATTTTCCATGATGCATAATTATGTGGAGTTAAAGGTGGAAATTTATTAGGACTCATTGCAACAAAAATGGAAAGAGCACAAAGAGAGGCACAATCACACAAGACACCCCCCCAAATTCACTCAATCAAAGAACCCCCCCCAAAAGTGATGATTTGGCACTTTATAAGTAGTGCATATACAATGGGCCACTTGCAAAAAATGGCAAAGTGGACTTCTGATTTACAATTTTACAACTACCTAAATAAGGTCAAAAGAGTCTCAAACTGATAATGCAAGAGATCTAACTAAGATCCAAGCAATTTACAAGTACCTAATAGGCCAAATAAGACCAATATCTAAAAGTACAATTTCCACTCAAAATCTCTGAAATCTAATCATAGATTATTAAAGTAGACGAAAAAATAAGCACTTTAAAAAAAAATGGCACCTGAAAAGGAGGTTGTATGAGCTCAAACGAGGCCTTTGAAGTTGCAGAATTGAGGATTGGACAGGTACAGCTGAGAGAATCCGAAAATTCTGAAAAACCTATGCACCAAAATCAGAAAATAACCACATCACTGCAAAGATCACGAAATTTTAGCCCATTTAAAAAAAAATTACATCAAAAAAGGAGCAAGATATGGCCTTTCAAAGTTGGACTGCAAAACTGAAAAACTCAATGGAGAGGGGTTAAATTTTTTTCAAAAAACTACTGATGTGGTGCTGACGTCAGCAATTCACTGTGTTAAATTTGACGGCCATATGACCATTGCGAAAACTTTGCCTCCCTGTTGACTGGGCGTCCATACTGTATGGATTGCTGACTGGGCAAGTGACTGTGCATACGGATTGGACTGCATATGGATTCTGACGTGGCAGACAGAGTGTACGGTTTTGCCCGTAGGCCAGTGGCCACCTGCCACGTGGCAGACGTGGGTCCTCTTGTTTTAGTGATGCCGGCAGGCCGAGGTCGCCGGAGGCTGGCCGAAAGCCGAGGGAAGTCGACGGCGTAAGTGAAGCGGTCAGCGAGAGGCGACCGGCGGCAGCGTGCAGAGACCGGCAGGAACCTGCTCGGGTGGTGGCAGCGGAGACCAGCGGGAACCTGCTTGGGCGATGACGATAGCGGGTGACGTGGACCTGCGGCCGCGTAGGTACAACCTGCAGAAAGAGTACGGCCCTGCAATGCAGGGTACAACCGAATACGGGGGGGTCTGCGGGCCCCCAAAAACATTCCAAAAATTTTTATTTTTTTTTGATACTTTTTTTTTATCGCTATTATTTTTTATTTTTTTTTGAATTTTTTTTTTTGAAATTTTTTTTTTTGAATTTTTTTTTTCGAAATCCGTATGATAATAGCCAAAATAGGGAAAAAAATTTTCTTACCAAAATAGGTCGACTTTATAGTTGAAATATATGGAAACAGCCTCCCAAATTCAACGGTGATGTCCAAATTACTGTATGACGCCCCCAAAAATTGAAGATCCCCAAATCCGAAAATAGAAGCCTTCCACGATGTCTCCAAAAACCAATCAATGAAGCCCCAATAGCTCTGATACCATGTAGGATTTTGCCAAGATCAAGGGCACAATGAAAAGCATAAAAGAGACAATAGAATGACAAGAACAAACTGTATTCTTATCAATATGCAAATGATCAACTGGATTCACCAATACAATGAAAATAGGCCTGCTTATATAGGCAAGGCCATATGGATGTATGAGCACACAAATATGACATGTGACTCAATTAGAAACAAAGGTAGGTAAGAAATACTAAGGGTAGGTAGGAGAAATAATATAATATTCCATAAAAGGTGGATGACCCACCAAATGTGGAGTGTAACAGCAAAATAAGACCACAAAAGGTGGAATTTCTCCTACAAGCTCTATCCCTATGTGCACACTTCCCTAAGTGTCTCAAATCCAAACTACGAAGAGATGCATTATCCTAAGTTAACTTAAGTAAGTGTAATAATATCCAAAATGAATATTTATTTACACCAACAGTAAAAGTAGTTTTTTATCAACATTTTGATAGGTGCAAAGGAGACTCCATTGCAAGTATGATTTAAGAGTAGAGAGGTTCTATCAAACGGATTTTTATCTAAGAGGATTATCTAACTCTCTTCAATTAGTTACTTCAAATGGGACCTCTTAATGCTTATATCATTATATTTTCTAAAAATGTATGATTTCAACAAAAATCAAGATGTATCAAAAAGTGTAACCTAGTATTGTGGGATCACCCTTCTCACATTCTTCAGTCTTTAGCTTGATTGATTCTTTCAGGGTTTCTTCTATCTTTTTCTTCTCTTCAATCTTCAACATCAAATCTTTACCAGTTTCATTTGCCTGCTTCAACTAACTGTTAACTTCCTTATGTCTCAACTTGAACTTCCAGATCTGTCCTCATAGCTTCATTACATAATCATTTGCTTCTCTGATGTTTTCTTTTAATTTATCATTCTTAGATTCCACACTTTTTAAATCTTCAAGAGTTGTCTGCAATTCTTCATCTAGATGGTATTCTTCGGTCATACTCATCGGTGCCATGATTCAACCAACAACGATCTCCCTCAAGTGGTTAAGCTATCTGACAGGGGACCATGCTTTGATACCAATTTTTGAATGGTTGAATGGAATGAATTACTAAGAGGGGGGGTTGAATCAATATTCCCACACTTCTAAAACTTTTACTGATATGTTAACCTCATCAATTAATCTCATCATCATGAAATAGAAAATGTAGAATAAACAAATAACACAACCACAAAATGAACACTGAATTTATATGTGAAAAATTCTAATGGGAAAAACCATGGAGAGGGTTAACTCTCAAGATAATATAACTAGTTATATGGTGTTTACAAAATGGGTGGCTTAATGCCAGATGGATCACTGCTAGAATACAAAGTGGCTCATTGCCATAATGCTCACTGCAATAAATAATAAATGAACTGAGAAAATTGCATCTCCTAATGCATTAGGTCAGTTCCAAGAAAACCTTAGATATCAACTCACAAAAAATCAATAGATTTGGTAAAGGATTTCTACAACCTGTCCACAACTACCTACAATAGATCTGATAAAGGAGTACTAGACCACTGTGACTGCACTTTGCTAAACCAACTGCTTGTAGTAGATCCAGTAAAGGATTACTACAACATTGTCTGCACTTTAACTCTTCTTCACACACACCTTTTCTCATATATCATATTCCATTTCTCACACTGTTTACTGTTGTCTTATTGCAACTTCTCTTCTATCCACAACTTTGTCACTCGCATACTTCTTACTCTACCACACAACACATACACATACTCTTGCTATTCAACACTCATACTCCATGGAATACCACACACACTCTCTCTCTCTACACACACACGCACTGAGATACTATGTTGGCTAATCACAAATGATTTACATAATAATGCATTTCTCAAATCAACACATTATCCAAAATATGCCTCGACCAAAAATAGGGTAACCAAGTCAACCTTCACCAATATTCTACATGCTTCCTTCACACACTTGATTTACCGAAATACACCTCAATTACTAGGACAAAACATGGGTCTACCGAACCCATAGATATGGACCCATAAGCATAAAATCCAAACACAATGATTCCTAATTTCAAGATACAAATACCATAAATTCTATAACATAAAATCATACACCATAATGCAATATAATCATTGAAATAGTGATACAACATATACAACAGATATTGGAACTAGATACAAACCATGATAAACAAAACACAAGATTATGGAGAAGGGGATCTTCCAGAAACAACTCCAATAGATCATATGTGCCTTACTACTCCATATCACATACATATCTATCTTCCGTTGTTTCTCAACATAACATACATACCTATCTTCCATTGTTTCTCAGCATGCTACATACGGTCCTAACTAGGTTACCAGGTTCGAAATCAATGACAACATTCACACAAATCTAGGGTAACATTGCATTTGAATTTGAATAAGCATATGTGTATATATATCCCCGAGCTTCCATCAAGAAGCTAGTTAGTTTTTAGTCCATAAATTAGTCATCAATTTAGAGTCTCATTCTCTTGTAGTTCTAGAACCTTATTTTATTCCCTCTAGGGAGCCAATTGCAATAAAAATTTGAAGTTGATTTAAAATTTTGGTGTTCGTGGATCCCACTAGAGGAGGAACACGACCTGCTCAACCAAAGGGAGGTTGTGTTAGAGTAATCGTGTCTTTACTTGATTAATTAAACAATATTTGTATAATTCTTTAAGTTTCCTATTATCTCTTTTTACACTTAAGCTAACATTAGGTGCATAATAATTAATTATTATGTGCAGGCCTAGGTTTTTCCTTTTAAGGTTTCTTGACCTATTAGAGGTTAATTTTATTTTCCTTGTATCATTATCACATTACACATTTTATTAATATTGAGCTCTCATTCTTTTGAGCATATAGTATGTGTTTTGCTTTTCTGTTATTTGCTTCCTTGCTTCTCCTTGTAACAAATTATTCATCTTGCAAAGATCTTTAAGCTCCTATAGTGTTGTGTTTCTCAACTCTCACATGGTATCAGAGCTTCACATCTACAACTATCTATTCTTGTTTTGAGAATTTTTACATTGGAAGCAGATCTGGGGTTTCAGGAAGTTTTTTTAATGTACTTAGGGATAGACCTTCTTTCTGAGCAATTTGGGCCTAAACAGACCTCACCATTGTCCTCAGAAGGCCCAAAAACCCCTATAGTCATATAAAACTTGCCTAGTTTTGAATCCTGAGCATCTGGGGGTAATTTTTCTTCAGTACTAGGCTGAATGACCCTGACACGTAGTTCGAGAAAAAAATTTCAAAAAAACATTTTTTTGCTTTTTTACGGCATGTAGGTCAATTTTTTGATTTTTTTTAAAAAATAAAAAAATAAAAAGTTTTTTGCAAAAGTCGAAGAAGAGAATTTTTTTTTTTTGGAAAATCTTTTTGCAAGTTCGGAGGGTACTCCGTACCCTTGATAGTCTAGCCGTCGGCTATTAGTACAGTCGACCAGACCTATTAGTCTTGGCCCTCACTAGCCCCGACCTGCCAGCCCCCACCGACCCTCCAGTCATCGTTGGCCTCACACTCCAGCTCTCGCCGGCCTCGAACCCCACCGACTGCTGCCCTGCCGCTGACGTCTGCTCTCACTGCAACTATCGCTGCCGGTGACCAGAGCCCTCCTCTCCACCGCTACTGCTGCTCTCCCTACCACCGCCACTACTCACCGAAGCCCTCCTCTCCACCATCGGCCACCTTTCTTTCTCTCGCTACTACTGCTCCCTCTCCACCCCTTCGCTGCTCCTCCCCGGAGCGCCGCCCGAGTGCCACCATTGCTAGGCCCCTGCCATTGGACCTCCACCCTCTTATCTTTTTAAGGGGGGCTTCATTTTTTCAAGAAATGAATAGGCGTCGGAAAGTTGGTTTCGAGCTGGATCTTGTGGTGTTGGGTTTTTTGCTCGATTTTGCTGTTTGACTGTACTTTTTTCCAGTCAAAGTCAGGACTCTTTTTTGCACTTCCGGGGCCGTAGAATGGGAAAATGAACTCCATTTTTTGAAAATGAATAGGCATTGGAAAGCTCTTAGTATTCTCTATTTAGATATGTGATCTTGTTTCTCATAATTTTCATCAAGTACATGAGATTTAAGTTTGACACTACTTCCTTCTCATTAGTATGTACTAGGGTTTGGGCTTATCTATTGTGGGGGGGTGTTTTTCTCTCGCTTTCTATCATTTATATCAGAAATCAAGAACACAAAAACTCTCAAAACAAACAAACCCTTCTGCATCTTCTGCCTTTTCTGAAAGATCACATAATAAAAAAACCAACAAGTAGGTGCAGGTGCAGAGTTTTCATGGTAGATTGTTCAGTTGAATTGTTGAATTCACACAACTATCACACCTGGAAGCCCTACATCATGAGGCTTCTCTGGGCACAAGCATTGTGGTCTTGTTTGGATGAGGTTCAACCTCTATTGCAGCATCCTTATGAGCTTCTTCAGCACAAAAACAAGATGGATGAGGCCATGGGTTTTCTCTCTTTGCATGTCCCTGATAGCCTTTTGTTTCACCTTGATGAGTTTCTCACTCCTCATGCTATGTGGTTGAAGTTTGAGTCTCTCATCGAGAGGGTTAATGAGATTTAGACATTACAGATTGAGGCAAAGTTGGTTTCTTTGTCACTTGATTCCTTTCCCACCATTGAGGATTTTTTGAACAAGTTCAAGACTACCAGATCTGTTCTTCAGGGATGTGGCAAGATCAAGACAGACACATAGTCAATTCACTTGATTCTTTCGAAGCTTTGGGGTCATTTTCAGTTTTTTGCCTCTTCTTTCTACTCCACCATGGATGGTTTGGGTGATCATTTTACCATGCCTACCTTTGATGTCTTTTGTGAGTGTTTGTATCGTGAGCAGTCTCATCTTTCTCAGTTGGATATGCTCTCAGAGTCCAAGAACATAGCATTGGTTGATTAGTCTTCTAAGGAGAAGCAAGAATAGAAACCAAAACCCAAGAAGAATTCTGCAGGCAGTGATCATTCCTCCAAGCCTCCTCCTAAGTCTGATTCTAAACCACCATTTCCTCCGAAACATGGGAAATCTTCATAGTCTGGTGAGTCTTCCTCCAAGACTAAGAAGAAATTAGGAGACACTTGTAGTTTTTGTGGCAAGGAAGGACATCCAGTTTTCAGGTGTTGGAAACACTTAGAGGCTTTAGAGGAAGCCATGCAACAACATCACATCTCCTCACCTCATGCGTCTTCTGCTTCCATAAGGAAAGGTCATGCTCTCATTGCTCAAGCTTTGACCTATGGGTCCACATGGATATTAGATTCTGGTGTTTCTCACCATATGACTCACACTCAATAGTTGTTTACTTCTCTTGCCTCTTGTGGTACTTCACAGATTACAGTGGGTGACTCAGTTTAGCTTTCAGTCTTGGGTTTAAGTTCTATCTCTTTGGATGGGGGTATTCTATAGGATGTTCTAGTTGTCCTTGACATCTCGATGAACCTCCTATCCATTTATCAGATTTTCCATTCTGGCTTTGGTAAGACAGTTGATTTCTCACCACATGATGTGGTTATTCAGGACCTCCATGACTCTGATTTGGTTGTGGCTATTAGGAGTGTTGATACTGCATCTCGTCTGTACAGATTTGATGGATTTGAGCCCTCTATGGGTGTAGGTTTGTCTCTTATAGCACATGCAGATTCAGTGAGTAAGCTTTGGCATGAGCGCTTGGGCTATGTCAATTACATATATCTTCAACAGATGAGTACACAGGCACTTGTTCTTGGGCTCCCACATATTTCTTGCACTGATTGTGATTGTCATGGTTGTGTTCTTGGCAAGCATCACAGAGATCCCTTTCCAAAGGGAATATCCCCTTGTTCTTTGACACCCTTGGAGTTGATTCACAGTGATTTCATGTCATTTCCCACTCCTTTTTTTGGGGCCAAGTGTGTACTCACTTTTATTGATGACTTATCTAGACGCACATGGGTGTACTTTCTTAAGTACAAGTCTGATGTCTTTGATTCATTTTGAATCTTCAAAATATTTGTAGAGAAGCAGTTTGGTTGTTCTATTCTATAGATATGTACAGATAATGGGGGGAGTATGTGAATCAGACTTTCAGGGATTTTTGCACTAAGCATGGTTTGCAACATCAGTTTACTGTTCCCTACACCCCTTAGCAGAATGGTGTCACTTAGAGCAAGAACAAAAATTTATGAGAGATGGCAAATTGTTTGATTTAGTCCAGGTCCATGGATTCATCTTTTTGGGCTGAGGTCGTCAATTGTGCCAACTATATTCAGAATCAGATGCCTCACAAGGCGATTCAAAATATGACTCCTGAGGAGGCTTGGTCTCATGACAAGCCTGATGTTTCTTTTTTCTGAGTGTTTGGAAGTGAGGCATGAGCTTTTATTCCTAATGCTCAAAGGAAAGCCATGGAGTGGAAGAGCCTACTCCTCATTTTTGTTGGCTACTGTGAGGATGTTAAGGTGTATAGGTTGTTTGATCTTGATTCTAGAGAGGTCCTGTTTCAATGGGATGTTCAATTTGATGAGCGCCTTCCCACAGTGGATACCCTGACTCTAGTGTCTACTCCTCTACCTACTCCTCCCACTGCATCTCTTTAGGATTATTTTGAGGATGATTTTGATGATGGTGCTGATGATCCACCATCCCCACCTCCACCTACTCCACCTTAGATGCCCAAGTGGGCTCACTTTACTGTTGAGGTGACTAGTTCTATAGCCGGTGACCCTTCAGATACTCGTCACACCTGTTCTCATACTGTGGGTTTTAGTATTTTGAGTCATGCCATTTCAGATGATCCTCAAAAGTTTTCAGAGGCTACAGGACACCCTGAGTGGGATTGTGCTATAGAGGAGGAGTATTCTTCTTTGATGAGGAATCATACTTGGGATCTCTATCCTCTTCCTAAGGGAAGAAATATGGTTAGGTGTCGGTGGTTGTATCACACTAAGTATGATGCTGATGGTTCCACTGATAAGTACAAAGCATATCTTGTTGCGAAGGGTTTCTCACAGGTTGAGGGTATTGATTACTCTGAGACCTTTGCCCCTATCACCAAGATGAACTCTATTCGCTTTGTACTCTCTCTTGCAGCTTCTCAGGGATGGCCTATTTTTAAGATGGATGTGAAGAGTGCCTTCTTGCATGGGTACCTATAGGAGGAAATCTACATGGATCAGCCTCAGGGATTTGTGTAGGACAATTCTTTGGTTTTCAGACTTCGGCATTCATTGTATGGTCTCAAACAGGCCCCTAGACCTTGGTATGAGAAGATGGATTCTTTCTTCCTCTCCACTGGTTTCACCTGCAGTCATTCTGATCACACAGTGTATATTCAACTAATTGAGGGTGAGATCTTGATTCTTGTGTTATATGTTGACGATCTCCTCATCATAGGTAGCTCATCCTCTATGATTCAGCATATTCAACGAGCCTTGATGGACCAGTTTGAGATGACAGATCTTAGTGTTCTACACTATTTCCTTGGTCTTCAGGTGATTCAGTCTTCTGACAGGATCTACATTTACCAGCAGAAGTATGCTCTTGACATACTTTGGTGCTTTGGTATGCTTGATTGCAAGCCTACTCCCACTCCTTTTCAGTCTAGGATTGTTTTGATTACTACTTGTCCCACTCCTTCAGTAGATTCTACCCTTTACAGGCAGTTAGTTGGTTGGCAGTTTGTTGTACCTGACTCACACCCATCCTGATCTTTCCTTTGCGGTTGGCCTTGTCTGTCGATTCTCCCATGATCCTCATGAGAGTCATTGGCAAGCTGCCAAACGTATTTTGCAATACATTCAGGGCTCTATTTCTCATGGAATTCATTATACATCAGGGGAACCTCACATTGCTGGGTACACTGACTCAGATTGGGCTAGTGATGTCACTAATTAGAAGTCTACTTTTGGCTTTGTTTTTTGTCTTGGTTCTGGTCCTATCACATGGTCTTGCAAGAAGCAGAATGCTCATGCATTATCATCTACAGAGGCTGAGGACCGAGCTGTCGTGCTTGCCAGTCAGAAGATCTTATGGCTTTGACAGTTGATGACTGAGTTTGGTTTTCCTCCCGATAGTCCCACTATTCTTTGGTGTGACAATTAGAGTATTGTTCATATTTCTCGCAACCTGGTAGAGCATCAGTAGATGAAGCACATTGAGCTTCACATGCATTTTATCCGCCAATTGATTTAGGATGGTTCTCTCATTCTGGAGGACATTCCCACTGCCGAGCAGGTTGTAAACATCTCTATGAAACCTTTTGCATCACTGCACTATCTTCAGTTGTGCTCTATGCTTGGGGCGAAGGAGGTTGTCTTTGGAGGGTCTTTATGAGGCCTTCCTTCTTCTTCTTTCAACATGTTCTTTTATCTCTTTTTGGAGAGGAGTTTTTTTCCCACTGGGTTTTCTCCTTTTTCTTCATTTCATAGAGATTTCATTGTATTTGGGTACCTGATCAAGCCTTGTTACTGGGACCCTTCTTTGCTACTTTCAGTAGTTGTTCTAGGTTTTAGCTTCTCCCTAAGTTTAGCTTAAGGGGGGGTGTTAGAGTAATCAGGTCTTTACTTGAATAATTAAACAATATTTGTTTAATTCTTTAAGTTCCCTACTATCCCTTTTTACACTTAAGCTAACCTTAGGTGCATAATAATTAATTCTTTTATTAATTATTATGTTGAAGCCTAGGCTTTCCCTTTTAGGGTTTCTTGACCTATTAGAGGTTAATTTTCTTTTCCTTGTATCATTATCAGATTACACATTTTGTGAATATTGAGCTCTCATTCTTTTGAGCATATTGTTTGTGTTTTGCTTTTCTATTATTTGCTTCCTTGCTTCTCCTTGTAACAGATTGTTCAACTGGTAGAGATCTTTAGGCTCCTGTGGTGTTGTGTTTCTCAACTCTTACATGTGGTCCTAGGTTAATATTTATTTTTGTTAGAGTTTTGTATGATTTTTTTAGTCATGTACTTTTTTGTATGCTCATGTTAATTTTGAAAAATTAAAAAGAATCAATTGCAATCTATATCTTTCATTCATAAATTGAATCTATAATTTGTTGAGATAGATTAATTTTCTCCTATAGATTTAGATTTATGTTTTGATTAGCTTAGTTATAATTCATTAGTTGTTGCATTCTAATTTCCTTTGGTTTCATTAAAATAGATGACAATGGTGATTAAAGTTCTGATTAGACATAAACTTTGTTAAACCTCTTCATGGAATTTAGTTTTCTTTAAATGTTCTGTAGAATAGATTTTTTATTTTTGCAAACGTAAAATAGATTTTATTCCTCAACAAATAGAATAAGTTTGAATTTGTGTTTTAGTTTGAATATGATTTAAGTTTTAGCTACTTAATTCCATGAATTATTTCTAATCAAGTTATGTTTATATTTCACTGCAAGAACCAAAGTCATCTTTAAAATAGATTTAGTACTCTAAGTTTCAATTCTGTTAGGAAGGGATAAGTGTCATTAGCATAGGATTTGATTCTTTGAAAGTGACCTTGAGAGCTTCTGACAGAGCATGACTGAAGCATAAGTCACTATTCTCAATACAAAACCCCCCCAACATAAACTCATCCTTATCACACATAGCTCTAAGACACACCTGGTTTGATAATAAGAAATTAAATGATACGAGTTGTGACATTTATGTCCTTCCACATCATGAATCTTTCCCTTATCGAATTCTTTTTCTTTGGGAGAATAAGTTGAAGTACACATTCTAAAAGGAAAAATGATTCTATTCTTCTCAAGAAGATGTTTCAATTCATAAATATCCTTCTTGTAACAATGGTGTTCTTCATGCCCTAATTTCTTGTAATATGCATAGTAAGCTTCTCCATCCTAGATTATTTCCCCTTAGAAGAGGATGTAGAATCTCTTTGTTGAGGAGAGGGAGATTGTGCTCTATCCTTTTATGGCTTTGGCTTTGATTTCTTTTACTTATTGTTGGAACCTTTCTCATTATTAGCCACTAAATTATGTGACTTGGATCACTTAATAATACCCCTTTTTATTAATTTTTCTTGTTCAAGCATAAAATTTTTAGTGAACGAATCAAAGGATGGTGTAGTATAGGCATTCCCATTTGTCAAATGATGAGTATGGAAACTAGAAATAAAAGTTGCATATTCTAAAGGAAGATTTCCCAACAAATTAAAGTGCAATTGTGCATCGTTCTTCTCAATGCCATAATCCTTGAGTTGTGCTCTTATCTCATTTTCCTTATTGACATATTCTTGAGTTGTATCAAAATATTTGGGATCCACATTTAGGAGATCACTTTCAAGTGTTTATCCTCTAATCCCATCAACTTGACCATATAATTGACCAAATTTATCCCAAGCTTCCTTGATTGTCTTACACTTTTCAATGTGAAAGATAATATTGGGAGATATATATTTTCTCAATGTTCCAAGAGCCATACAAAATTTGATGAGCCATTCCATTTCTAGATTAGGACCAACTTCCATCAACAAAAGAACTTAGTCCTTTTTCCTTTAGTTTACTCCATACATTAAGCATAATTATGTTGAGATAAAGTGGAATTTAAGAGAATCCATAGCTAAAAGCCAAAAGAGCACAAGGAAGAGAGAGAGGCACAAGCACATAAGACACCCCCCAAATTCACTCAATCAAAGAACCCCCCTGAAAATGATAATTTGGTAACTTTTACTTTGTACACTTACAAGGGCCACTTGTAAAACAAAGGCAAAGTGGACTTTTGATTTTTGGTGATTAAAATTACCACAAATAAGCTATATTAGACTCAAATCAATATGCAAAAGACCAAATTGTGATCTATAAATTACATTTGGAAAAAATAAGCTAAATAAGGCCATGTTTTGAAAGTGAAATTTTTTTATCATAGTGACTACAAACTGATAGAACCATCATAAAATACAAAAAAATTATGCACTTCCAAAAAAATTGCACATGAAAAGTAGTCCATATGAGCCTGAATGATGCTCCAAAAGTTGCAAAAATAGGGATTTTGCAATTTACTGAAACATGTGTATGAAAATAAATAAAAATACTACACCACTATGAAGAGCATGAAATTATACCCAAAAGAAAAAAAAAATCTCGAAAAAAGGAGTCTAGATTTGGCCTTTGGAGTTGGATTTGGATGAAACAATAGGTGATCCTAACTTTCTCATATCTCTTTAACCCAATGGTGGCCTTAGATCTGACCAGACAAGCTCCAATTTTGACCTACAACAAAAAGGACACAAATATAGAACTCCAAAATTGCTCAAAATAACTATCCAATGGAAAACCAATGACACTCCATCAAATTTGATACCATGTAATAATTTTCTATGAATGTATCTCCACAAGATATAGAGGCCTAATAGAAAGAACATAAACAAGAGAGAAAGAACATGACAAGAATAAATTGTATTCCTACCAATAATGCAATACAATATGACCAACTGAAATATTATTACATAGAAGACCCCTTGGTTATATAGACAAGGTGAGAACATAGGAGTGCATAATATTATGATAACTCTCATAATATTGAAGTTGGTGAAAAGGAGAGTGAGGTGGATTAGATATCAAACATGCAAATCAAACATAAAAACACATGAGATCAAAAGACATAACTCAAATCACATAAAAACATGAATAAGATGCATATACCTCACAACCTTTTTTACCTCTCCCTCATATTGAGCTTGATGAAGTGAAGGCACCCCTTGATGGTCCTCCACTTGATGTGCTCCTTTGATTGCTTGATGTGGATGGCTCTCCAAATATTGTGCACAAATGGATAAAAATGGATCTTGAGGAATGATATGGATGAGATGATTAAGTGTGGATGAGAGATGATTTTGGCATGGTAAGGATGCTATGATAATTTTGTAGGCTCAAATTAATAGCATAAGCTTACTAAACTTGGAGATGATGAATGAAGGGATGTAGTCCTCAATCTATAGGAAAAGGAGAGGAAAAATGGATGGCTAGGATGGACCCAAGATAGAGGGCCAAGATTTCTTGTGATCTCACACAAGGACCAAGAGAGGGTGTGGAGACCAAGAGATATGCCTTAAAGGCATTTCTTGTCTCCACACTCCTCAAGGTACATTGGGAAGACTTCCCAATGTGCCTTGAGAAGACTTCCAAATGTGCCTTGAGAAGAGAAAGGGACGGGACATTCCTTGAAGAATGGGGAGGAAGAATTTAAAATTCTTCAAAAAGGGATGATCATGGGGATTGGAGGAATAAGAAGGAATAAAAAATTCTTTGGGAGATGAGATGCTTAGAGGAATGTGAGATTTTGAACCTAGGAAAAGAGCATTTAAGGATAGTAGTTGGATGGAAGGGAAAAGGAGTTGACTTTGTGGCTAATCATGATGATTAGCTACTAGCAATTCATTAGGAGGGGGATTAGAGGAAAGGTTAGGTGGGATAAGATTTGTAGGAGGATTTGACTAGGAGAGAGAATGAGTGGAGGGAATTAAAAATTAGAAGAATAAGTTTAAGTGAGTTTAGGGAGTTTCTAGAAGAATTTATTAGGTTAATGATGGATTAGGAAGATGATTTGTAGGAATCATGAAGGTTAACTAATTAATTGAAATTAATTAGCTAAGAGGAGGATTTGAGAAGATTTAATTTTTAGAAGAATAAAAAGAGGGGTTGATTTATTAAATAAATCAATCACATGCTATGGTGACAATATTAATTATAATTAATTAATATTGAGGAGAATTAGAATTTGCATAATTAATTAATAAATTAATTATGTGAACAATTAAAAATAATAAATTTTTTTTTTTTAAGTGTCTACATTTTGCCCCTCTTTTACACACCGGTAAATTTGGCGATGGGTAAAAGATAGAAGAAGAATAAGATGCCCCAGCATAAAGCATGGGAGGTGTATGCCCCCTCGAGATTTTTTCGGAAAAAAGATGAAAATTTATCAAAAATAAAGGAAGAAGAATTTGGGTGGAAGAGATAAGTGAGGAAGAAATATGAAGCAGATGTGGAAAATTTGGAAGGAAGAATACAAGATGCGAGATCGCAGAGGAAAATGGGCCCTCATAGGGGCCCATATAAGGCACAATGGGCCCAATGAGGAGTCATTGTTACACACAAGCCTTGGAGCCACTCAGAATGAAGAAGAAGAGAAGGAGAGATGGACCGCATTCGAGTTCGTGATCATCACGCTGAGAGGATCCGATGATTCGACCGACCGACTAGCTATGGACCACCGATGAGTAGGACTATCGCTCTTTTGGAATTTTTGATTTTGGGTAAAAATTTGGGCTAGAAATAGGGGTCTAGGTTAGGTGAGGCACACACGCTGATTGCTATGTCAACGTGCATGCCCCTAGGTTAGCGCAAGCATGGGCACTCGCAGTAGGGTCTAGTAGAATAGGAGTTTTTTGGGGGGAATGAGGGGGATCAATGCGATTGCTCGCGCTTCAACATGGGCATCTAAGGGGTTACACGGGCACTCACGTCAATGGGTCTGGGAAGGGGCTTGAACAAGGTAGGACTCTCTATTGGTGTGAGTACCTGCTGATTGGCGCAAGCATCACGGTTTTGGCGCGAGCGTTGGGTAGATCAGCATGTGTGCCTGGGAAGGGGGGAAATGAAGTTTTTTCTTAGAATTTTGGAATAGGGGGAGGGTATGGTTGGTTCTGGAGGCTGGGAGAGGATTTTGGGGTGTGGAAGTAATGATTTGGTCTGATGGATGTAGGTGGAGATGGGGCTATTAACTTCTAGAGAGAATTGGCCTACTACGATGAGCTTGTATCATGAGTTAGGTTGCGATGAGATGGAGGTGCTAGCTACACTGGGATTTCATTATGTAGGTAGGTGGCTGAGGATACGGGCACATACTACTATGATGACGATGCTAGTGGAGAGGTGGGATAGTCGGTATAACACCTTTCGTTTGCCGACTAGAGAGGCCACAATTACTCTGTTGGATGTTTGGAGGATCTTGAAGATCCCTATTCGTGGTGTTATCCCTGAGTATTAGTTAGATGCAATAGATTTTTATCTACGGGAGGTGTGCGAGTATGAGACACCACTAATGTTGGATAGGAGTAGGATGTATTTGGGCCGGGCGATGGGTGTTTGACGGATTCCTCGATTGGTTTTGGTTATTTGTGGATTCCTGAGTGGGTGGATCATTCTGGATTTGGGTAGACATGGATTTCCTTTGGGATGGAGCAGGTGTATATACTTCATGTTGCATGATGGTCAATAATATGTGTGGGGCACGACAATGCTAGCCCAACTATATCATGATATACATCTGGTGGTCTACAAATAGTATGCCATTTTATCTGCAGGGGTCACACTTCTACACATCTGTGTGTGGGAGCATATTGTAGTGACTCGACCATTAGGGGTGTAGGACAGGCGACCCTGACAGCCATTTGTGGACAGATACAAGGGATTGCTGCATTATACATAAACAACGTCTGTATGGTTTTGGCAGAGGATTTTGGATGAGCTAGCACAGTTTATATGGAGGCCATTTTTGGGATGTGAGAGGTGGAGGGATGACTGACAGCTGCACTGGGTGGGAGTGGAGATGTGGATTTTTTGGAGATCTATATATATCATGGAGTACTATGCTCCATTCAGGGTGGCTCGACAACTTGGACAGACGCAGGATATAGTGGGGGATATTCTAGTGTATCCCCGGATTACACAAGATGTGAGGTATTGGGGCCCTACAATGAGTCCCTTGGAGGGTTAGACCAACTTCCAAACAACATTTCACTTGGTCTGGGATGAGCAGATGGGGGCACGGGAGGATCTAGGCATGACACGTGGATATAGGAGCTGGTGGGAGTGGCACTTGCCAGTGTAGCTTACCATTCCTAGGGTGTTGGAGGATGAGGAGCTACAACCAAGGGTAGACCAGGTGGTTGGTGGGGAGGATGATGGCCCAGGAGAGAGAGTTGTGGTTGGCGCAGGGCGTGGTGTGGGCGGACAATAGAGGAGAGTCCGGGTGGTATGGAGGAGGGATCTAGAGGATGGAGAGGGAGAGGGAGAGGATTTCCCAGTGGGAGAGGCTACGGAGGCTGCAGTTGGTGAGGGAGGGGAGGCTGTACCTATAGATATCCTTGAGGCACAGGTGGAGGAGAGGGGAGGGGTGACATAGGTTGATTTTGACCATTTACAGCAAGAGCATGATACTTATCGAGCAGGGCTTCATTCTATGGAGGATGAGCTATAGGTAGAGAGGGCTAAGAGGGAGAGCATGGAGGCAAAGTTGGAGCGGTTGACAAGGGAGATATCTGATTTGAGGGAGAGACTCCATACTGTAAGGACAAAGGTGGATGCCTTGAGGGAGGAGAGGGAGGAGTCAAAGAGGATACTGGAGGAGGCTCGGACAAGGACAACCATAGTAGGACTACATCATGTCATTCATTGATAGGATGCTAAGCTATCAAGGCTTTAGGCCAGGGTACATAGGGAAGAGGTGGATATGACACAACTGCGGGGGGAGAGGGATGCAGTCCACTAGGAATTGGTTCCTGCAGGGCTAGCGTAGATGTTTACTAATAGTATACATCAATGGGACATGGGAGGGCATCCAAAGAGGTAGAGTAATATAGGGGGTTGTACCACGGAGTAGTTCCTATAGCATAGCGAGCAACCTCATACACTGGGAGTGTGCGGTCTCACAGGACCCATAGTTAGCGACTGTCTCAGAGTCAGCAAACAGGGGATCAATGGGTTTTTGGCCATTGGTAGGAGGATCAAGTGGAGGAGGTACAACAGAGGGGGGAGGAGAGATAGGAGGGGAGAGCTAGCTCCTTGTTTTGCTTGTGTATCATATTTTGACCCTTCGGGGTGATCATTGTATTATGACAGATACATTTACCTCTTTATATATATATATATATATACGTGATTTGATGATGATGGATAATGTATACTATTTATTATGATGGACTCTCTTTGTTTTTCTTGTGATGCAATATATGGATGCAATTATGGATATGTTGTGCTGAACTATTTGTGGATGCTTATACATGTATGTTTATGATGCAATCTGAATGTAATGTTACATGGATGAATAAGTATCTTTTATTTATGTGATGCAACCTATGTGATAAATATTTTGTGGAAAATGACTATCTAATTGAAATAAGTAATGCAATCTAGATGACGTGAATAAATAATAAAGAGGGAATATGCCAATAATAACACAATGATCTTAGATAAAAAAAATAGAAGAATATGGAATAAACGGGAAATGGAGGAAATTGAGGACTCCATGGGATTATTGAGTTTAGGATTTTATGGAATGATGGTGAAATTTTGTGTACAAAAAATGTGGAGAGCAGTGATTTTTTTAGTGGCTAATTTTTGCCAATTGGCTATTTTTTAAAATTTAGAAATCAAAATTTGGCTAATAGTTTAAGTTTTAAGGTGACCTAAATCGCCAAATTTTTACAAAATAATATTTTAGTCTTATATAAATTGCTAGCAAGTTTATTTTATTAAATCTTTGAGCTCAAAGATTCGCCAAAATATTCGATACATGATTGGATCAAATTCATCAAAATTTTATAAATTATTATAAAAAAATAAATTGACTCACTAATAATACAACATAATTATTAGTTACAATAGGGTTTTATCAACAATCTTTTCCACCATTGATTCAGAATATAATCTTATGACCATCATTGCATTCTATGAGGTAAATTGTACCTACAAATTGTAATGCTCTTGGGGGTTGAGTTGATTTTCAATTGTTGACCTCAATAGAAATCAATGGTATAAAAATAATTTTGGGCCCCATGAGTATTACAAATTTGAAGTACATTTTATCTGACAAAATACAAAGACTATTAGATTAATTTAAATTATTGGCAGTAACTAAATAAAGAGGTGTCTGCCCTTTAAATTCATTAATGATTTCCACCTTAGGCCTCTACTTTTCTATAAGAATATAGTTTTTTAAATGAAATTATTTGCAATAGTTATTAATGCATACTCATTTATTTTGTAAGATTTGCCAAGATTTTCCATTAAAAATTATTATTTTTATTGAAAAAAAATAAATATTCGCCATGATTTTATATATATTTTTAGGGGGGTTTCTTAAAGTTATCATTGGTGGAGAGCCAACCTAGTTTGATATTTCCTTGGGTGACTTGCACCACTGATTATAGGAATCAGGATTCCATGAGAAACCCAAGGTGTGGACTGACTCTTCAAATAAATGAGAATTCCTTACACATAGCTATGCAAGTGTTGAGAAACACTAATACAAAGTTGTGGGTATGTGCAAGGAAGCCCTCAAACACACTGATACCTCTTGTACATGAGAAGGTAAGTGTTGATAAACACTAATACCAGGTTGTCAATTTATACAAGAGAGATCCAAAACATGCCATGCTAAAAAAATATGCCCCAGTATGCCCCTATTGTAACATACCTAGATATGGTAAATCTAGGCAGTCGTAGATAGTTGCAGTCGTAGGGAAAAAGATGCAAGTCTAAATGAAAAATTAAAAAAAAATCTAACAAGTCACTCATTCGTGACCAAATGATACCTCTTGCCAAGAGTAGGATTAGGATGGAGGATTAGATTGCCAGGCGAGTGAAGGAATCATCCCTAGGGCAAATTGGACTTTTGGTTTAGGCAAGTGATCCTATGGTTTTGAAGATTGACTTGTGGACTTAGGACTGTTCTCAAGACTTCTTGAAGCTCACATAGAGGTACATAAGCTCAGTTTAATGGGACATTCCTTATTCATGACTCAGGCGAAGACTCATCATCATACGCGTGTTTTATTGGAAGAGAAGGAATGTTGTGAATTGGTGGACTAGATGGAGGGTGTTTTTGCAATGTTGATAGACAATGGATCTGGTTATTTAGCTTGGCCCCTGCATGGAGGTTTTCACCAAGGTACTTGTCCATAGCACCACAAAGTGGTTTTCATTGATGGACGAATTGTTTTTTCTTTTCTTTTTTTGATTTTTTTAATTTTTTTGTGTCACAAGGTGCCTGTTTGCCAGGTTTTCACCAAAGTGATGCTTTTTTCAAGATCTTTTTCTCATTATTTTTTTGTATTTTTCTTTATTTTTTTGATTTTTTGACAATTTAAGACTTTCTGAGGACTAGGCATAAAATCTTTTGAGGTGCATGATATTCATTGGATCATCCAAAGGATCGACTTCAGGAGTATCCAACTGATAAGCTCCTAATCAATATTTTGCTGTGATTACATATGGTCCAAGCCAATTAGGGTCGAACTTGCCTTTCTTTTCTCTTTCTTGTAGGTTTTTCTGATTCTCCATGAGGACAAGATCACCAATTTGGAATTCTTGGGTTCTGACTTTTTTGTGATAACTCATGCACAGACACTTTTGATATACCCAGAGATGATTCAAGGCCTTGAGGTACCTTTCATCTAACAATTCTAGCTCTTGTAAGTGGAAAATTCTGTATTCTTCATCTGGTAGGATATTTTGCAGTGATACCCTTAGAGAGGCGATCTCAATCTAAAGGGGAAGGAGGGATTCAGAGCCAAAGACCAGGGAATAAGGGGTGGCACCTTTGGGGGTACGGATGGAGGAGTGGTAGGCCCACAAAGCAGGATGGAGTTGGAGGTGCCAATCACGGCCAACTTTATTGATTGTCTTTTTGAGGATTTTGATTAGGGTTTTTTTAGAAGCCTCAGCTTGACCATTGCGTTGGGGGTAATATGGGGTAGAGAAGCGATGTTGGATGTTGAATTTTTGACAGATTTCTTTGACATCTTGGTTTTTAAATTTTCTGCCATTATCTATAATAATAACTTTTGGAATGCCATATCGACAGATCAGATAGTTCAGGATGAAGTTGGATATCTGCTTACCAGTGGTAAAAGTAAGAGGGATAGCCTCTACCCACTTGATGAAATACTCAGTGGTGGTGATAATGAATTAATGTCGGTTGGAGGATGAGGGGTGGATTTTCCCAATGAGATCGAGCCCCCATTGTGAGAAGGTCCATGGCGTAATGAATGGCTACAATTCTTGTAATGGTGCATGAATCTTGTTGCCATGTTGCTGACAAGGGATGCATTTCTTCACATAGTTATATACATCTACTTCCATTTTAGGCCAATAATATCCCATTCTCAGAAGATTTTTAGACAAGGTGAGCCCACTTGAGTGTGCCCCACAGATGCCCTTGTGTACTTCGCATAATTCCCATTCTGCCTCTTGTTTATCTAAACACCTTAGGAGGGAACCATCAAAATGCCTTCTGAATAGGGTGTCTCCAAGGATGGTGTAACGAGCACATCGGTGAATGAATGTTTGTTGTTGGCTTTTGGTGAGATGTGGGGGAATGGTATTGTCTTTTAGGAAAGCGAAGGTTTCTTGGTACTAAGGGGACTCGGGACCAATGAGTACACACACCATTTCAAATTCTAGTAGGTTGTATGTTAGTATAAATAGTTGCTCAACCAAGAGCTCACACTTCTGACTATGTGCTGGCATCTGAAGGAGGGAGCCAATGGTGGCCATTGCATCTACAACCCTGTTGTTTGTTTGTGGGACTTGATCAAACTTGATTGTCGTGAAGTGTTGCTTAAGATCTTCAACCATGGTACGATAGGGAAGGAGTTTATCATCTTTTGTCTGGTACTCATCATTGACTTGTTTTATGACAAGTTGGGAATCACCATAGACTTGTAATTCCTTTATTTTTCAGTGGATAGCCAAGCACAAACCTATGATGAGTGCCTCGTATTCTATGATGTTGTTGGTACATGCAAAGGCTATCTTGTATGACTTTGGATACCATCTCCTTGAGGTTTGATTAATAATATTCCTAGCCCCGATCCATTTTGGGTGCAAGAGCCATCAAAGTACAATCGCCATGTGGAGGATGTGGTAACTGTCATAATGAACTCATCTGATAATTCTGTGAGAATAGGATGGTCACCTGGGAGTGGAGAGTCCACCAACTGGTCTACAATGACTTGTCCCTTGATTGCCTTTCTGCCCACATATTCAATGTCAAAATCTCTTAAGAGCATGACCCATTTAGCAGTTCTGCCAATGAGAGCAGCTTTTGACAAGAGATATTTAAGTGGATCAATCTTTGCAATTAGTTTTGTTTTGTTGTTCAGCATATAGTGTCAGAGCTTTTGTGTGCTAAACACCAATGCCAAACATGCTCTTTCAATGGGGGAATAATTGAGTTCATACCCTACTAGTGTTCGACTGATGTAGTAAATGGCATGTTCCTTCCCTTGATCATCTATTTGTGCCAGCAATGCCCCCAATGCCACTACGGTATCACATATGTACAAAATGAAGCATTTTCTAGGAGTAGGAGGCATCAACACTGGAGGTGATGCTAGATATTCTTCTATTTTCTCAAAGGCCTTTTGACATAAGCAGTCCCATTTGAATTTTGTGTCTTTGTGCAATAGGTGTGCAAATGGATGACACTTATCTGCTAGTTGTGAAATAAAATGTCTAACCGATTGGAGTTTTCCCTAGGGACTACATAGTTGTCTAAGAGTTTTTGGTGGAGGCATTTCCATGATAGATTTTACCTTTGCAGGATCGACCTTGATGCCTCTGCGGGAAACAATGAATCCTAATAGTTTTACCGATGTGACCCCAAAAAAACACTTCATGGGATTCAAGCATAATTTATTATTTTCCAATCTTTCAAAGATCTGCTTTAGAATAGGGATGTGTTCTTGTCTTGTATTAGATTTGCCTAGTAGATCATCCACATAGTCCTCCATGATTTTGTGTGAGAGGTCATGAAAAATTGTTATCATGGTACGTTGATATGTAGCTCCAACATTTTTGAGGCCAAAAGGCATGACTCAATAACAAAAAGTCCCCCATGGTGTTGTGAATGCAGTTTTATGTCGATCCTCGTCTGCAATCCTCATTTGGTTGTGTAGTCACATAAATCTGTCCACTTAATTAAATGAATATTTAGTATTTATTTGATTATTTAACCATCAATTAATAATTAATTAAATTAATATTTAATTAATTCATTGTAACCCTCTTCTCCTATTAATTAAATAAATTATTCAATTTATTTGATTTAATTCACTTAACCAAATTCAGACCATTAATTAAATAAATAAATCATATTTATTTAATTAAATATTCTCTCACATTTAAATAAATTAATATTTATTTAAATCCCCCAAAATCCCACCTCTCACATTTAAATAAATTAACATTTATTTAAATCACCTTTATCCTCTACCCACTTGCATTTTCCTACAAATGCAAGTTGCACAATTATTTTAAATAAATAATTTATTTAAATCACCTTTATCCTCCACCCACTTGTATTTTCCTACAAAAGCAAGTTGCACAACTATTTTAAATAAATTATTTATTTAAAATCCTATTTATCCTCACCCACTTGAAACCTTTAATGGTTTCCCTTAAAGTATTCAAACTTGATGGCTTTAAAGTCTTCAAACTTGATGGCTTCCTTCTATAGTCTTCTTAAGCCTTTAATGGTTTTCCCTTAAAGTCTTCAAACTTGATGGCTTTAAAGTCTTCAAACTTAATGGCTTCCCTTAAAGTCTTCTTAAGACTTTAATGGTTTTCCTTAAAGTCTTCAAGCCTTTAATGGTTTCCCTCAAAGTCTTCAAGCATTTTAATGCTTTATCTTCCTTTTTCTCATTTAAATAAATTAATATTTATTTAAATATTTATCCAAATGCAAATTACACCATTTAATTGAAATAAATGATTTTATTTTAAATGAAAATACCAAAATTCCTCCCACTTGCATTTTCCTACAAAATCCACTTGCATGTCTAAACCCTTTCTAGATTCTTCTAAACCCTTCCTAATTAACCTAATCCATCCCCTAAATATTGTCACATTCCTAAGCAAATTGGAGTCACTTCTCAAAGACTCCAAAGTCTTTGAAAATCAATTAATGCTTTGTGTATTCAACAAATTAACCTCTAAAGTCTTCCAAACCACTTATGGCTCTTACATGACCATTAATGGTTAATTCCACTTGCACCCATGGTTAAGAACTTTGACCCCTAACTTAACCCTTATGTAACCCATGTGTCTCTTCAAAGCATTTATTTCTTTGACTAGGGTAACCATCATGTCCCCTCAAGCATTTAATGCTCCTTATCTCTCCTCTCAAGCCTCCTCATGGTGACACTTGTCAACATGGGATTGGGTTGAAAGTCTCACATGGATTGAATATCTTTCAATCCTAACCCTTGTTAGGATTACTCAATCTTAACCCTTCATTTCCCCATTTCTTCTATAAATAGAACCCTTCTCCTCAAGCAAAAAAAGGAAGCATTTAGAGTATTGTTGTTATACTGGCATTAGCATAGAGCTTTTTCATAGCATCACTATCTACTCTTGCATAGTATTTGCTTATCATATTCAACCATCTTGAATCTCCATATGGCATCCATGGCTAGTGCTAAAAGCTGAGAGCTACACTCATTTGGGACTTGGAGAGGAGAGGAACAAGGGAGGAGCAACTATGAGCATCTTGATTAGCTATTTTATTCTATGTTTATATGCTTTCTATTTCATGCTTAATATCTCTCTTGATTTGCCTGTTTAGGATAATCTTTTGTTGCTAACACTAACGTTTGTTTCTTGTGCTCTTGTGTCTGTTGCCATCAAACAGATTTTCTAATCCTTTTTGCAGAGCATCATTTGGTGAACCCGACGTGAATCCAAACACCAAAAAGACCAACTTTTTTTTTTTTTTTTAACCAATAACATGTTTGAATGTTGAAAATGTCACACAAGTTGCGTTTTTGACATTGTTTTGGCGCGTTTGACATTATTTTGGTGCTATTCACCCTGTTTCAGTGCTTTTGCCTTCTCTTGTCTTTCCCTTTCTTTTAGTGCGTTTGTGTTAAATAGCGCCTCTATTCAAATGCAGACTAGCGCTATTGTAACAGAATGTTGTACAAATCACCTTGTAACAAAAAAAAAAAAACCAAAAAAAAATAAAAATTAGGCTTGTAGAAGCCCACCAAATAGGCGGATTTTACTAACTATTTTTCTCTTTTGTGCAGATTTAAATTAGATTAAAAAGTAGATTTATATTTTTTTACTAACTTGTTTTTGAAGTTGGTTTTAAAAATGAATTCACTTTTTATTTTGGTTTAAAATTAGCTTCACATTTCAAATTTGGGCTTTTAAAAAAGAATCACACATTTGTTTGGGGCTCTTAAAAAGAATTTCATTGTTCCAAGGTAAAAAGAACCACAAACTTATACAAAACAACTTTATTTCTTGCAAGTTAGGAAACAAACTTCATTTTGGTGCTTAAAATCAACAAAACAAAATTTATTTTCTTGCATCAACTTAAAAGAAATTTACAATCAACATTTTGTTTTGGACAATCTAAAAAGAACAAGCCATTTTTTTTTTCTTCAAGCTCAAAAACAATTTTACTTCAAGCAAACGTGTTTTTCATTAAGTTGACCAGGATTTCCAAATTCTAGATTACAAAACACATTGCTTTTGAAGTTAAAAAGGACACCATGGCTGTTGGAGCAACATCTCCAAATAGTTAGATCACATTGCAATGGTGGATTAAAAAGAACAAGTGTTTTTCGTGCTTGGCACACTTGTGCAAAAAGTCGGTCGAGTGGTCCTACTTCTAACACACACTATCCTCTCCCTTGACTTTCGTGGTCCTAGGTGCAAGAGAAAAGTGTTAGTAACACTCAAATTTTATCTTTTTAAGACAGGCCTGCCAAGGGATCGATACTCTTGGGAACAACCTCGAGCGGTAAATCCTTTGAGCCGCTGTAGAAATCAGGTGAGAGCAAAAGCTGTAGCCTTGGGTATAGCTGTTCCTACAGTGTAACTAGCCGAAAGGACAAATGGGCCCCAGCACCAGTTACAAGGCTCTTAAGTGAGTCACTGCAGAATGAACTTATGTCCAAAAACATCGAACATGACTAAACACCTTTAAGTAGTAGCCCACCCGTTCTATTGATTGAGGATATTTGAGATATAATTTAGTGCAAGAGCATAGATGGTTTTGCTCCCAAGATAGTCACCATGCATATTTCCTTGAGTAGAAACATAGCTTTTTGAAAAGTCACTTGTGGCTTGATAAAAATGGTGACTCCCCCATCAAAGGGATCATCTATTTGTTATGCTTGTGCAAGACTTAGTATATCACATCCTTACCTGCCACGGTGGGATTCATAAGGTATGTAGTACCAAAGTCAAAAAAATATCAAGATGTGGGCTAAATTTATCACAATTGGCCATTTGACCCTAGGGATAAAAAGTGTTTGAAGTGTGTTCGTTTTTCAGACCTAGTGCAAATTGAGTTGACTTTAGGCTTTGGAAATACATCTTAAAATACATCTAAAAGAAGGGTCATATACAAGTCCAAGGATTGGGTTGATCTAGACCCATACTCATTTGTGCCTTTTGAGGCTACATTCTTGTGTTTGTGTGCTTGCTTTGTTTTCTTGTCAAAGAAAAATCAAAAAAATCAATCCCAAAAACACAGTATTCATCCAACATTTCTCAAAAACAAACAAAAATACCAAAAACAAAGTGCAAACAACAAAGAGACAAATTTTATGACCATTCTTAACATCTTGCGAAAGAAGAAGTGTCATCAGAATATCAACTTGAAAAGGAGACCATTAAGCTCAAAGGCTTTGATCAAAAGGAGGAAATTCTTCTATCTCAATAGACAAATTTTTGTCTCACATAGAGTCTTTCTACATCGCATGCGTCTATACCTTCAAGTTAAAACAAATGAGTTTGATTCAAAATCATTGAACCACAGAGCTTTTATGCAATATAGAGCTTTGAGTTATCACAAAAATCAAGGAGGAAAGATTAATCCCAACTTCTTCCCAAACATCTGTATCACCTACAACATAGCTCGAGAAGTGCCACCAATGCCTGAAAGGGAAGAAGTAGAGTTTGTTCCATTTGTAACACAAAGTTTTTATTTAAAGTTGAAAACAAAACATCCATCATCTTACTCATTCATCATCACTTCATCATCAATCCGTCCCAACTCTCAAAACATTAAGAGGTTCTTGTCCCAAAGATCTCTTTTAGATATTGCTTGAATCAATCACATCACATTACTTTTTAGATTGTTTCTACATCTAGGATAAGCTCATCCTAAGAGACACATCTATGTAGGTTAAAACTAGTTCATGAGTGAATCCTCTCATTACTGGGTAGTTCAATCTGTAACACATCTCAGATTGCTCTACACCTTATCACATCAAAACTTATCAAAACAAGCAAGCAATTCAAAGAAGGAATTTCGGTTACATCTACCTTTAAAAGTGCTAGAGATCCACATACAACACAAAAACACCAACCATCCATCTTTCATTTCATCAACAAACTCATCATCATTTTCACACAACTTCAACAAAGACTCATAAAGCAAAATGGCTCAAACCCAATCACAGTCCAGGCAACGAGAAATAGAAAGGGAAGAAGAAGAAGAGGAAAATCTCAATGAATTTCAAGAAGCACTTGGAGGAAATGCAGATGATGAAAACCCAAGTACTCCCACTCCTGCAACAATAGAAAGGGCTCAACATAACCCTCTCTTTAACATACTTTTTGACGAAATACTCAGGAGCAATGCGGATGCTCACTTCTTAAAACTTGCTCAAGAAGGAGCCAAACTCCCCTCTGACTTTGATCTTGCCCAATTAAGACAAGCATCAGAAATACAAAGTCACCATGAGGAGGAAAGAGGTAGAAATCACATCAGATATAACATTCCTCGAGGTAACCCACCACCTCCTCCTCCAAATGAAATGGAGATGTTGTGGCAACAAGTCGAGAATCTCGCCCAACAACTTCATAGTGGTGTTAAGACCAATCAATTCTCACTTAACGACATCTATCCCTATCCTTTTGATAGGAATCTTTATATGCCACCCTTTCCACACGGGTTCAAAACACCAAAATTTGAAAAATATAGAGGAAAGGGAGATCCTCGTGATCATGTCAGAGAATTTCATTCCGCTTGTCTTGAAGTGGCATATAAAGACACATACCTAATGCGCCTTTTTCCCCAAAGCTTGGGAGGAACAACCACATCATGGTTTTCCCAACTACCAGGTGGCATTAGAACATTTGAGGAACTCATCCAGAAGTTCCTATCTCATTACTCTTATAACATTGAACGCGACATCACCGTGGTTGATCTATGCAATACCAAACAAAAACCAGGTGAATTATTCTCAGTATTCCTGCAACGATGGCGCCAAATGTCTAGCAGACGTTCTCTTCAGTTACCTGAACGAGAACTAGTGGAAATTTTCATTTCCAACTTAAACGAAGAAATGGAATTTCACCTGGATGTTAAAGACACAGACTCTTTTAATGATATGATCACCAAGGGTTTGAAATGTGAACGGGCACTCATCAAGAAAGGACTCATCAAAATATTTAATGAACCAAAAGATGGTCCTCGCCCGCGCTTCAATAGTGATAAACCAAGCTTCTGGAATAAAAGTAAGAATATCGTCAACGATGGGGTTGTGGATGCCTGGACTATCCAAAACGCACAACCTGTGGTTCAGTTTACAGGACAAAATCCTCCACCTCAAAACAACACAAATGTTCCTTCTAATCAAGGTCGCATCACATCTCATGATGAACCTAGACATCGTCAGCAAAAATAGAAACGCACATACACTCCCTTAGGGGAACCCATTGAAACAGTATTGCAACAACTCATTTCTCAAAATTTGGTCACTCTACCTAAACTATCAAACTATGAGCCTCAGATCAAACCGGCATGGTGGAGAGATACTGAACACCGTGAGTTCCATCAAGGAAGAGGACGCAAGACAAGTAATTGTCATCGATTGAAAGATCTCATTCAGGATCTTATTGATCGAGGAGAAATTGAAATTGAAGGACATGACCCAAAAATGACCAACAATGATCATCTGATGTTCAAGAATCCACTTCCATCACAAGATCAAAGGGGTCCTTCCACTTCCCGGTGAGGCACTAATACCACTGATTATACACAGGCTGCGTATAACTACACTGTAAATCACCTGTATAATGCCAGTGAACAAATTGCAACTATCACCTTCAAAAATCCCACCTCAAATTGCAATGTTGTTACACGTCATGGCAAGGTCACCATCAAGGCAGCTCCACAAGGCACCACCTCCATCCCAAAGCAGTACAATCTTGTGGAACAATTAGACAAAACCCCTGCACTTATATCCATTCTAGAACTATTGCGCCTATCGCCATCTCATAAAACAATCTTGGATCAAGCACTCCAAGAAGCGTCAGTCCCTGCAACCCTGAATACAGACCAATTTCAAGCCATGGTTGGAAATCTAAAGCCATCACCTTGTCTCACTTTTTTCGAAAGTGACAACTCTTCCTTCCAACAACCGCATAACGCTTCGCTACACATTGAAGGCTTTATCAACTAACACAGGATCAAGCAAGTCTTGATAGATAATGGAGCAAGCCTGAACATTTGCACACTACAGTTGGTCACAACATTGGGATATGCAATAGAATCAGTGGATCCTCGCAAGAAAATCACCATCAAGGCCTATGATGATGCAGAGCATTCATCCAAAGGAGCTATGGTACTACCAATCCGAGTGGGCCCTGTGGTAAAGCACATCATTTGTCAGGTTCTAGACCTTCCTCTGCCATATAATCTATTATTAGGGAGACCTTGGATACATGCCATGCAAGCTGTTCCATCTACCTACCATCAATGTATCAAGTTCCAACATAACGGTACAGAGATCACAATCCTGGGTGATGCAAATCCCTTTGCATTTTGCCATAATATCAGCCATCAACCAGAAATTACTGTTCCTAATAATAGGGAAGCCATTTCCTCCACATCATATGTAAGTCCCACCTCTCTTACCAGTTCAAACACCCCTATACCCAAGCAAGAAAAGCTTAAGATGAAAGTAGTAGAGGAAGGTCCTGGAGAATACAACTTGAGTCAGCTCTTTTGTGTGGGACAAATGCCCACTTCTCCTAGAACACATGGTAAACCACAACAGTTACTCCAGCAACCACTAATCACGCCTCCATGTGCCTTGACGCCTTTCATCCTTGGAAAGAGTCAAGAGGAAGAAACACAAGATGAGGACCTAGCAGACTGGATCTATAAAGATCCCATCACCACTGATAAACCGCGAGTTACACTTCCTACGGAGCAGTATGGAAAAGGCCTCCTCATTATGCAAATAATGGGATATGATGGTCAGAGTGCTTTGGGATA
Source organism: Cryptomeria japonica (assembly GCF_030272615.1). Taxonomy (NCBI): domain Eukaryota; kingdom Viridiplantae; phylum Streptophyta; class Pinopsida; order Cupressales; family Cupressaceae; genus Cryptomeria; species Cryptomeria japonica. The sequence continues at coordinate 281,124,197 of NC_081406.1, read as the reverse complement.
TTGCAAACAAGGATGACATGAACCTTTGTTACCAGAATTCAAACCCAAAGGTAATACAGGCCTAGGCTTTGAAAAAGAGATCCTTCCTAAACTCAGATTCAAAGGCAAACCCAGCAAACCATTTTGCCCACCTACTGCAAAGAGGACACCTTTCATAATCAAAGCACCATCAAGAACTATCCCCACTACCCCATCGAGGCTCACAACCCCACCGCAACTGTCATCAATATCATTCATCCCACCAAATGAACTAGTAATCCCATCAGCAACACCATTTGTAGCAACAACTATATCAGAATCTGCAGCAGCATCTATGGCACTAGCCATTCCAACAGAAACCACTAAATCAACACTGCCGATACTTCCAGTGACAAATCCTTTAATCCCCATCACGGTTCCTGCAGCACCGATCACTACAAAGATACATAAACCAATCACACCTGCCATGTTTAACTCCAAAGACATCCCAGTATGGTATAGCAATCGGATGCTGGAGAGTGATTCAAAGACTGACTCATATGAGTGGGAATTTGATTTTGTACAGCTTAACACTTCAGATGAGGAAGACACATCACCACCTCCACCACGCAAAGACATCCCTGTTTATGGAGAAGCACAGATAAAGACCACTTGGGTACCTGAGCTGGAAATATCTTCCACAGACCCTACATCTCATCCTACGCCTGATTCTGACAGGGAGAGTACCATCAACGACCTTCACCACACTGTCTTAACCCTCACTGATACATCTCCCGCACTTAACCTAATCGATGAAGTAATGCCCATTATCCACCCTGAACTCATCGAATGGAACCAACCAAATCCCCCATGTCTTGACCTCTTCCAAAACGATGAGGCTATCATTGACTTTTTGGAATTAAGGGATAATCTACCAAGCGGGGATCACAAAGTTGGATTCGCCATTGAACTTAATAGCGCAGCATACTTCGGGGTGGATGCCAAACCCTTCAGCTGCAAAAACATAACAATAAAACATGGATCTTCCAGTGAAAACCACACTGTGGCGCTATTTGATCTGACAAAAGTAAAAAGAAAGAGCGTATCCAACAGTGAAAACCTCTCTGAGGTGCCTGAGGATGAAGGGTTTGGACATTCTCCCTGCTAGTACACAACAGGAACGATCAATGATTCTTATCGAGGAAACCAATGAATACAATGTGGGGACTCCTGAAAATCCTCATATTATACATCTGGCATCTCTTCTCACTCTAGAGGAACAGTTTAAATTTATAGAGTTCTTCCAGCAGTGTCAGATCAACTTTGTATGGTCATATGCAGACATGCCTGGGCTTGATCCGGATTTAGTTATGCATCACCTCACAGTAGCAGAAGGAGCCAAACCTGTCAAGCAGAAACTTCATAAGATGCATCCCCAGATTGCAGTGCTAGTCAAAACAGAACTCAAGAAACTCCTGGATGTTGGTTTCATTAGACCAATTGATTATGCAGAATGGATCTCCAATATTGTGCCAGTTGGCAAACCAAAAGGGGGCATCCGCATTTGTACTGACTTCAGAGATCTGAATAAGGCATGTCCTAAGGATGATTTCCCCCTACCAAATATCAACATCATAGTGGATTTGATAGTAGGACATGCGATGCTTTCACTCATGGATGGCTTTTCAGGATACAATCAAATAAAGATCGCATTAGAGGACCAACATAAGATAGCCTTCACATGTCCATGGGGCACATACTATTGGAATGTAATGCCTTTTGGTCTAAAGAATGCAGGAGCAACCTATCAAAGAGAAATGACCACCATCTTCCATGACATGATGCATACTATGATGGAAGATTATGTGGATGACTTACTAGCAAAATCACTCACTAGAGATGGGAATCTCCACATCTTAGATAAAATCTTTGATAGACTGGAACAATATCATGTTCGACTCAACCCAAAGAAATGTGTCTTTGGAGTAACCTCCTGGAAGCTTCTAGGGTACATTGTCTCAAGCAAAGGTATTGAGGTCGATCCAGCAAAGGCTAAGGCAATAATGGACATGCCACCACCAAAGAATATCAGTCAGCTAAGGACACTACAAGGATGGCTTCAATCCATCCGCAGATTCATTGCACAATTGGCTGATAAGTGTCACCCATTCACACACCTGCTACACAAGAACATCCGCTTTCAATGGGATGACAAATGCCAACAAGCATTTCAGGTGCTTAAAGACTATCTCATGAATCCACCATTGCTGATGCCACCAGATCCAAGTAGACCGTTGTTACTTTATATCTCAGCAACAAGTACAGCATTGGGTGTATTATTGGCACAACATAATGCATAAGGCAAAGAGTGTGCTATATACTACATCTCTCGCACACTGGTTGGCTATGAACTCAATTACACACCTATTGAGCGAGCTTGCCTAGCAGTGATCTTAGCAGCCACTAAATTGCGGCACTATCTGTTGACACACAAGGTACAACTCATCGCAAAGATTGATCCACTCAAGTATTTACTCAGCAAAGCAGCATTGACAGGTCGCTTGGCCAAATGGGTAATGATTCTAAGTGAATTTGACATTGAGTATGTAGACCATAAAGCTATCAAAGGTCAAGTTATTGCAGATCAGTTGGTCGATGCACCACTCATAGGTGATCATCCCCTCATTTCCAATTTTCCATATGAAGAGATATTCATGATCATAGAGGTACAACCATGGAAACTATATTTTAATGGCTCATACACTAGGCATGGCTCGGGGGCAGGAATTTTGTTTATCACACCTCAAGGTGATAGCATCCCGAAGTCTTACAGGCTCACATTTCCATGCACAAACAACATAGCAGAGTATGAGGCCTTGATCACAGGACTCAGGTTAGCCGTACAATGGAAATTACAAGAATTGCAAGTATATGGCGACTCACAATTGGTCATTCGACAAGCAACTGATGAATATCAGACCAAGGATGATAAACTCATGCCATATAAGCAAATGGTGGACACTCTAAAGACATCATTTACTACTATCACTTTTGAGCAGATACCAAGAGATCAGAATCGAGCTGCTGACGCCATGGCTACCATCGCATCTCTCCTAGATCTTCCACAACATTCAACACGCTACGAGTTCTTAGTAGAACAACTTTGGATCCCCGCTTATGATATCCCTGAAACTGAGATGATATGTCACATTGTCGGTTTCGAATCCCCATGGTATGGTGAGTTCTACACCTATCTCCACGATCGTACCCTTCCTCCCAACCAATCGAATAACCAATGAAAAACCTTCATTCACCAAACTACTCGATATACCATTATTGTCGACACCCTATACCGACGCGGTCTTGATGGTACTCTCCTTTGATGTCTGGAACAAGATGAGATAACAAAGGCTTTGGAAGAGGTACATGAAGGAATTTGTGGGACTCATTCAAGTGGTCCATCACTAGCCAAGAAACTCCTGCGAGCTGGATACTATTGGCCATCTATGGAAAAGGATTCCTACTACTTTGTCAGGAAATGCAAGAAATGTCAAGTTCACGGTGACCTGATACATGCACCAGCACAGGAACTACAACCAATCACAACACCATGGCCTTTTTGTCAATGGGGCCTTGACCTTGTGGGTAAGATTCATCCATCTTCATCCAACGGCCATAAATTTATCATTACCACTACCGAATACTTCACAAAGTGGATCAAAGCTGTTCCACTTACCCAAGTCACCGACAAGCAGATCACCTCATTCATCCTCAACTACATCATCTGCCGGTATGGTGTGCCCATGTCCATCATCACAGATAACGGTCTTCCTTTCAAAAATCAGGATGTCTGTGAACTTTGTGAGAAATTTCACATCCAACACTGCTTTTCCACTCCCTATTACCCACAAGGCAATGGTCAGGCTGAAGCATCCAATAAAAACATATTGAGGATCCTAAAGAAGATAGTCAATGATGCCGGCCATGATTGGCATGTTCAATTGAATTCAGCGCTATGGGCATATCAAACTAGCATTCGAACCCCTATAGGTGCAACTCCTTATTCATTGGTCTATGGTGCTGAAGCTATCTTACCTATTGAGGTCGAGATACCATCCTTATGAGTTTCATTGCACAATCTCATCGATGATGAAGCATACAGAGTATCCCGTCTTCAGGACTTATAGTTACTAGATGAGAAGCGACAAGCTGCATACAATCACCTCAAAGCCTATCAGCAGCACATGAGTAGAAGCTACAATCACTGAGTTAGATCTCATACATTTGAGGTAGGTGATCTTGTTCTTCGAGAAAATCCTCGCAACCAACCAAACAGAGAACATCAAGGCAAGTTTGAATCAAACTGGCTGGGCCCATATGTTGTCACTGCTGTATTCGGGTCCGGGGCATATCAGTTGGCTACATCAGATGGAGAACCGCTCGTAGATCCAATCAATAGCATGCACCTCAAACAGTTTTATACCTAAGGTATATAGAGCATCAGGCTCCCCTACGTATCAAAAAATATCAGAAACATTCAGAAAATGTCCTAAAGAAAATACAAAAACATTCAAAAAAGTAAAGAAAAATCATGCATCCAAACAGTGAACAACCACTCCGGTGGCACCTTGGGTAAGTGCGATGGCGAAAACCTGGCAAACAGGCGCCACTCATAAAGGCAATGGCTCCAGTATCTTTCAGGCTCATTGCGATCACATTCATACATACACACATCCATCCATCTAACCATGGCTTGTTATTTGATCTGTAATCCAAGAAAGCACTTCATGCTTCTGGCATCCCGCTTTTTCATAAATCATGTCCAACTTGGGGGCAATGCCCTTACAATCTAGATGATGGAAGTGGATTCTACATTACTGGTGATTCATTGGCAAAAACATTCAAAAATGTCTCGCAAAATCCAAAAACATTAAAAAATGACTCACAAAATCCAAAAACATTAAAAAATGTCTCGCAAAATCCAAAAACATTCAAAAATGTCTCGCAAAATCCAAAAACATTCAAAAATGACTCACAAAATCCAAAAACATTCAAAAACTATTACACAAAATCCAAAAACATCGAAAATCACACAAAAACATGGCAACACCTTGTACATATTCATTCAAGCCGATGCAAAACAAACATTGCGACATACTTAACAAAATGACCATTTATCAATCGACCACACAATCCACATCCAACAAATCAGAAACTGTCTTTAAACAAGGATACATCCTTCCTTACCAAAACAAAGACAAAAGTGACGTTTTCTTTGACAAGAAAATTATGTTAAGCTATCAAATGCTTGGTTGATTCGTGAGTAATTCATTTGTTTATCTGTATCGAGATCTTTCAGCATTGTTTTGTATCATTTGCGCATTATTTTCGATGAAGTTCTGGGGCATATACTCATGGTGTCTACGTGGGAAGTTCACCAAGCTACATGATCTTATGCAAAATTCAGTCATAGATCATTGCAGCTTGCTGACTACAGCGTATACCTTGACCATATGGACATGAACCATTACCAAGGATCCATATTCTTTATTCTTTATGTATATACTATTTGTTTACAGGTACAATGCTCATTCTTTGGTTCCTCCTCATCCAATTTGGATAAAGGTTTTATTTTCTTAGTATGGTATGCACTTGTCTCAGGATCTGATCAGCCTAAGATCAAGGAGGACGATCCAAGTCATGCATGAATGGAGATAATCCTTGTCTGTTCCACAAGCAATACTCAGGTCAACTTGATCCATTATATCAAGTTGCTTGTATTAACTTGCTATATCAAATCCATGTAAGAAATACTCTAGTCATCTTGAATCATTATGTCAAGATGCTTGTATTCTCTTCCAACATTTTAAAGCTCAATGATGAAAAATAAAGCACCATGGATCGTCATTCCATCTCATTTGTATATATTGCATTCTATTGCATTCCATCCATCCATACATTCATAAATAGCTGCATATCATTCATACATAGTAATGACAATGGATACTCTATTTTCCTCTTCTTCCATAGGAATGTAATAGGTCTTCCATTTCTTCTATCTAACATTGAACCCCCCCCCCACCCTCCCCATCTCGATAATCACCATCACATACCCTACATGGTGTCCCAATCAACCTAATCAAGCCACGTTCATCACCGTCCATCTCTAAATAGGAGAGATTGTGTTTCCTATCCTAAGTCATCCAATAAGTCAAGAAAGTTACTCTATCTGCATAGGTACATCAACTCACGCACACCTAGACTATCAATAGATACTCTGATCAAGTATCTTCGGGTCTCAACAGGTAATCGATTATGGCAAACCTAGACTGCAACAGGCATTTATCATAATGACCTAGTCTCAACGCGGTTGCTATGATTCACCACAATCATCCATCCCACACACACACTATCAATTGATTAACCAATCAAACACAATCCAATGGACAATTACATCAATTGTCTAAGTCTCAACGAGTATTTTGCTTCAAATACCTTGACTTCATCGGGCAATTACATCAATTGTCTAAGTCACCAACAGGTCACTTTGATTCACTTACTCAAACTTTATCATGTCCAAGCAAACAACTGACATCAACTGTCACACTTTGACTTGACCGGAGCAATTAAACCGATTGCACCAGATTGTCCAACCAATTTTGATCAATTGTATAGCACCAATCCAAACCCAACACTACATCTACTATGTATCTCTTGCATGACCTCAGGGTACTCACTGGCTTGTTGTTTCTTCATATTCACTCCATTTTCTCCCATTCTTTCATCATTAGTTCTAATTTCTTCTATTCTACCTCCCCTCCACTTTTCCTTCTTTTTCGAGAGATCGCCTGATTTTTCAAAAAAATTCAGCCCATCTCTCGAGGGGGCATACCACCCATTAAATTTACATTTTATGGGGCATTTCTTCACACCTATTTTTCTTTCTTTGAAACGACGTGATAAAACCGCACCGTCTCAAAGAGGGGCAAATGTAGTCACACAAATCTGTCCACTTAATTAAATGAATATTTAGTGTTTATTTGATTATTTAACCATCAATTAATAATTAATTAAATTAATATTTAATTAATTCATTGTAACCCTCTTCTCCTATTAATTAAATAAATTATTCAATTTATTTGATTTAATTCACTTAACCAAATTCAGACCATTAATTAAATAAATAAATCATATTTATTTAATTAAATATTCTCTCACATTTAAATAAATTAATATTTATTTAAATCCCCCAAAATCCCACCTCTCACATTTAAATAAATTAACATTTATTTAAATCACCTTTATCCTCTACCCACTTGCATTTTTCTACAAATGCAAGTTGCACAATTATTTTAAATAAATAATTTATTTAAATCACCTTTATCCTCCACCCACTTGTATTTTCCTACAAAAGCAAGTTGCACAACTATTTTAAATAAATTATTTATTTAAAATCCTATTTATCCTCGCCCACTTGAAACCTTTAATGGTTTCCCTTAAAGTATTCAAACTTGATGGCTTTAAAGTCTTCAAACTTGATGGCTTCCTTCTATAGTCTTCTTAAGCCTTTAATGGTTTTCCCTTAAAGTCTTCAAACTTGATGGCTTTAAAGTCTTCAAACTTAATGACTTCCCTTAAAGTCTTCTTAAGACTTTAATGGTTTTCCTTAAAGTCTTCAAGCCTTTAATGGTTTCCCTCAAAGTCTTCAAGCATTTTAATGCTTTATCTTCCTTTTTCTCATTTAAATAAATTAATATTTATTTAAATATTTATCCAAATGCAAATTACACCATTTAATTGAAATAAATGATTTTATTTTAAATGAAAATACCAAAATTCCTCCCACTTGCATTTTCCTACAAAATCCATTTGCATGCCTAAACCCTTTCTAGATTCTTCTAAACCCTTCCTAATTAACCTAATCCATCCCCTAAATATTGTCACATTCCTAAGCAAATTGGAGTCACTTCTCAAAGACTCCAAAGTCTTTGAAAATCAATTAATGCTTTGTGTGTTCAACAAATTAACCTCTAAAGTCTTCCAAACCACTTATGGCTCTTACATGACCATTAATGGTTAATTCCCCTTGCACCCATGGTTAAGGACTTTGACCCCTAACTTAACCCTCATGTAACCCATGTGTCTCTTCAAAGCATTTATTTCTTTGACTAGGGTAACCATCATGTCCCCTCAAGCATTTAATGCTCCTTATCTCTCCTCTCAAGCCTCCTCATGGTGACACTTGTCAACATGGGATTGGGTTGAAAGTCTCACATGGATTGAATATCTTTCAATCCGAACCCTTGTTAGGATTACTCAATCTTAACCCTTCATTTCCCCATTTCTTCTATAAATAGAACCCTTCTCCTCAAGCAAAAAAAGGAAGCATTTAGAGTATTGTTGTTATACTGGCATTAGCATAGAGCTTTTTCATAGCATCACTATCTACTCTTGCATAGTATTTGCTTATCATATTCAACCATCTTGAATCTCCATATGGCATCCATGGCTAGTGCTAAAAGCTGAGAGCTACACTCATTTGGGACTTGGAGAGGAGAGGAACAAGGGAGGAGCAACTATGAGCATCTTGATTAGCTATTTTATTCTATGTTTATATGCTTTCTATTTCATGCTTAATATCTCTCTTGATATGCCTGTTTAGGATAATCTTTTGTTGCTAACACTAACGTTTGTTTCTTGTGCTCTTGTGTGTGTTGCCATCAAACAGATTTTCTAATCCTTTTTGCAGAGCATCAGGTTGTATCCAGAAAATCCATCCATAAGCGACAACATCTAATGTCCTGCTGTAAGGTCCACAATCATATCTATATTGGAGAGTGGGAAATCATCTTTAGGACAAGCTCTATTTAGATCTCAGAAATCTATGCAGATGCAAATGCCCCCTGTGGGTTTGCCGATAGGTACAATGTTGGAGACCCATTCAGCGTAGTCTATTGGTTTGATCAATTCTATATCTAACATCTTTTGGAGTTCCGCCTTGACTAGGAGTGCAATATGTGGGTGCATTTTGTGCAATTTTTGTTTTATAGGTTTTGCATCTAGGCGGACAGCGAGATTGTGAACCACCAAGGCAGGATCCAACCCTGGCATATCAACATAGGACTATGCAAAATTGATTTTTACCTCAGTAAGGAAGTTGATGAAATCTTGTTTCTCTTTTTCTATGAGGGACTTGACAATGAGCACATTTTTCGCAGTGAATTCGGTGCCCATGTTGATGCTGTCAAGTCCCTTATCCTCAAGTGCATTTTTTAGTTTTTCACTTTCTGATACACCCTTTGTTTTTATTTTTTACTCATCCAAAGGTTTTTTGTTTTGATTATCTTTTTTGCAAGTAAGGGCATTGGCCTGACTACCAAAGTATCCCTTTTAGTGTAGTGGAATACCCTCTATTTTCTTACAATCTTCCAGATTTTGCACCATCAAGAGAGTAATGAGAGCATTATCATCGACGCAGATGTCTAAAGTTGGTTTGTCTTGTTGGCCCTAGTCTATGAGTTTAGGATGGACAAGATGTATCTTGTGTGAAGGGGGAGTGGTAATGGGGGTGATGGTATTGATGTGAGAGTCAAAGAAGATATCATTTTCATATTCATAAGGCATTTCGTGGAAGTCCTCTTCCTCAGTGCTTTCGATATCCAAAGAAGGACTAGAAGGGGTTTGGATCTGCTTTGCATTAGTTACACCATCATTGACTACGTTTTTGTTTTTAGACCAGAACTTTGGCTTGTCATTATGATAAGAGGAAGAAATTTTTGTCAATTTTTGGTAATGTTTCAAGGTTTCTTCCTCCAACAAGACACGTTTGAGGGCGAGGCCCTTATCGGTCAATTTTTGGAAGGATTTGATACATTGAGACGTCAAAGGTCTTGAAAGTTCGGGTACCAAATTCTTTTGAAATAATTCAATTTGATGTTGTTCTGGCATGTCCCATTAGAATTTATTGATAAGATGTCGCCAGCTTTGTAAGAAGTTGGCAAAAGTCCCTCTAGGCCTTTGTTTTGTGTTACATAGGTCCATCATAGAAATATCATTAGCCCTGTTGTAGGCATAGTGAGCTACAAATTTCTCTGCAAAGTCTAGAAAGGAGACAATGGAGCATCATGGTAGAGATGAGAACCATGCCAAGGTGTCTCCTATGAGACTCTTGGGAAAGAGTCTGCAAGATATAGGTCACTATAGGAGACTTCTTGACATAAGATGTGAAATTCCTAACGTGGTAGTGGGGGTCTCCTTTTCCTTCATACTTGGTGAATTTAGGGATCTCAAATATTGGGGGATAAAGTGCAACTGATATAGATGGATCATAGGGACAAGGACAAAATTCCTCAAACGAGTAAGGTTTCCTCTTATTAGTCCCTTCTTTCATGTCCTTGATGATATTTTTCATATCTTGAATTTCCTTAATGAGGTCTTGTTGTGGACTTTGATAATGATGAATTGTATTTTCTCCAAGAATTGGATGAGTAAAGGAAGGTGTACCACCACCAATGTATTGATATGATGAGGAGGTGGGAATATGAGATGTGATGATCAATGTCACTGGTATTTGAGTGATATTTGGTTGCGGTCCACAAACTGTTGTGACAGGATTGAGTGCAGTCTGGATAAAGTTTGTGACATTGTTGATAGGAAGCGAAGTTTGTGGAATAGAGATGTGTGGTTGAATGGAAGGAGGTGGTATATAAGCATGTTGGAGAATAGATGAGTTTGGATTTGATAGTGGTATAGATGGTAAGGAGGAAGAAGGTGGGATGGAGACCACGGTGCGGGTGGCATTGATTGAGTTTGGATGATTGATAGGGTTGCAATTTATTGAGTTTGAATAACAGGTGTAGATTTTTGTGTGGGAGTGAGGTCTCCTTGTGGTTGTTGGCTGAGAGCAGATTTGTCAAATTCAGGCAAAAGTTGAGCTCCATTTTCAAGGAGAGTTTTTAGAAGTGCACTAGGATTGTGTTGGATGAACTTTTCAATCATCTCTTGGTTATAAGAGTCTGCTAGGAAAGTTTGCACTTCCGGAGAGAGTTCATCTTGGCTAACCATATTAGGAGTTTGTCTTTGATCTTGATTGCTAGGTTGCCCACTTTGTGTAGGATCTTGCGTGGGATCTTCATAGAGGACACTAATGTCCGACATGCCATATTGTTGTTCAGGATTTTTTTCTTTTGAGATCGAGTTGTGACCATACATGAATAACCTTAGAAAATCTTGGAGGAAGAAAATTTTGATGAAAGGACTTAGCAAGATTTTTGTGGAATTTTTGGATTTTGTCTTTGATGACAAGGGATTTTACTGATTGGTGGGGTTCTTGGATTAGAGTCCAGATTTGATTAGGATTGACACCTTAGTCCTTGAATGAGGATTTTAGGTAGTGGATGAGACCACAAGAAAGGTAATGACCAAGTTGGGTAGAATTTAGACCTTGGAATGATTATTAAAAAGCCTCTTTTCCACCAAGGGTTGACTAATGACCCTAAGCAAAGTAAAGGCGCAAGTTAAGAGTCTTGATCGACTCAAAAAGGATGAGGCAAAAGATACTTGGAGAGGATTCTTCTTCAAGCACAAGAGTCAATTAATTAATGATGAGGTCTAAATGGAACTTCACAAGGCATGTAACCTTAACGTGAGGTTAAATTGGATTAAAGGATGATTGGATTTGGATTTTAAGAATTGATTTGATAGTGGAGGGAGATTGATTTGATGTGCTAAGTCCTTAGGAAATTGAGGATGACTGATTGAGGAGGTATGATAGTGATGACTAGAAGAAAATTGATGACTAGGTTATTCTTGGCATGAACATGACTCAATAGATGATTGGTTTGGATGGCAAGCTATATGAAGGGACACAACCACCCTAATTTTGATGATAGTTGGTGTTAAAGGACAAACCTGAACCTTGATGGAGAGCATAGACTCTTAGTTCATCACTAGCATCAAACTCAATGCTATGACCATGGATGTAATCATGGTAATGATGCAAGAATGTCCTATGTTTGAGCAAGAGTTTACGGTTGGTATACCAAAATTTCTGACGCCTCAGGAGTTGTGCTTGTGTGAGCTTTTTCTTCTTGATAGGTTAGCGAATTGACTTCTTAGGATGTTTATACTACTTGGGCTTATGAAACATGAGACAGATGGAGTTTTGACACAATTTTGGAATTTGTGTGGGTAATGACTTGGATAATTATTTGTGTTTGGACAAGTGGTTTTTTGCAAAGTGTTTGAGGATAATGATGTGCTTTTAGTCTACTCTTGGAAAGTATGTATCAAATAAAGCAAAGACAATGATCAAATGCATTTTAGCTCAAAGACACTCATGCTCATATACAATACTCTTAAGGCTAGCAAGGACAATAGTCATTGGATCCCAATTGGTTTCCCAACTACGCTTACCTAGAGAGGACACTTAGATGCTTGACCCGACTAGATCCCCTCAATGGCACTCACTTCTCTGGGGTAGTTAAGCATTGATTTCCATGAAAAATCATCATGGCGAACTTTGTGTCTCTACTAAGGGCCATAAAAATATGGGTGGCTTCAAAGGTCCGAACTCTTGCACCAATGACTAGAAGGTTTTTGGCCACTATGCACAAGGTGTTTAGTATGGCTTCTCATTAGGAGCTACCCTTCATAGTTGCACAAGCGTAATTGAGACCTATAGCCCAATGAAGCACCAAGAACTTAGCAGTCAAGCAAGCATGATTGAGATCTCTAGGATCCTACTAAGCACCCAATGTGAGAGTGAACTCTCATATAGCCCCATCCATTGACCCGTTCGTAGTCAATGGCCTATTTATTATAGTGAGTTGGGAACCCCAGGTTTGGGTGTACTCACTTGGGTCATTCCCCTCTTACTTTCTCAAAGAGAAAGTTGGGAGGGTAGACCCGCTAAGGGTAAGCATGCAATCAAACAAGAAAAGGTTGGAGGGTCTAGATTTCTGATCGTCTAGCTAGACAAGAGCATACTCTCCTACCTTTACACTTTTCTCAAAACACATCAAACAATGATTCATTCACCTTTTAATTAACATCTAGTTGCATAGTTAAAAAAAAGAAGCACAATGTTTGGTTAGGTCTCCTCGGCAACCTGCAAAAAAGTGGATTAGTAGTTTTTTCTGCTTTTTTAAGGTCTTGGATGGTTGATTAAAAATGCAAAACTAAAAAAAGAAATTAGTACTCACTGCACTGCACATACAGTGCACGCGTTGAAGTGTAGTCAGTCATGCCGAAGCGCTTGCGTAGGCGTTGAAATGCCTACATATGCATTGAAGTAAATAAAAACAAATAAAAAAAGATAAAATCAACACAGAGCGCAAAGGAGTTTTATAACTGTCTGTCGTGTCGATCTAAAGTGCTCACGCTAAAATGTCTACGCTCGTGTCAAAACGCCTTCTCTCACACTGAAATCCTGTAAACAAAGGTCGAACAAGTTAGTAGGTAAAAAATTTAAAATTCAAAATCAAAAATTGAAATGGGGTTAAGAGCGGGAATTTTGTAAAAAAGGTCACGTTGATTAGACATCGCTCGCGCTGAAACGCCTGTGCTCACGCTGATGCGCTTGCGTAGGCATTAAAAAGACAAACAGAAAGAAAAAAAATAATTTAAATTTAAATAGGGCAGGAAAAGAGTTTGAATATTTTAAAGCGGTTGCGCTAATGTGCTTGTGCTCGCACCAAAACAATTTTTCTCTCGCGCTGATTTGCAGTCTCTCGCACTGTTCCGAAATCTACATTTCACAACTCACAAAAACTCACAAAAATGTTAGTTTTTATGGATGTGGGTCCCATCGGGCGTGCCAAAATGAAGTTGGTAAAAAGGAGAGTGAGGTGGATTAGATAACAAACATGCAAATCAAACATAAAAATGCATGAGATCAAAAGACATAACTCAAATCACATAAAAACATGAATAAGATGCATATACCTCACAACCTTTTTTACCTCTCCCTCAGATTGAGCTTGATGAAGTGAAGGTGCCCCTTGATGATGCTCCACTTGATGTGATCCTTTGATTTCTTGATGTGGATGACTCTCGAAATATTGTGCACAAATGGATAAAAATGGATCTTGAGGAATGATATGGATGAGATGATTATGTGTGGAGGAGAGATGATTTTGGCATGGTAAGGATGCTATGATGATTTTATAGGCTCAAATTAACAACATAAGCTTACTAAACTTGGAGATGATGAATGAAGGGATGGAGTCCTCAATCTATAGGAAGAGGAGAGGAAAAATGGATGGCTAGGATGGACCCAAGATGGAGTGCTAGGATTTCTTGTGAGCTCACACAAGGCCCAAGAGAGGGTGTGGAGACCAAGAGATATGACTTAAAGCATTTCTTGTCTCCACACTCCTCAAGGTACATTGGGAAGACTTCCCAATGTGCCTTGAGAAGAGAAAGGGATGGGTCATTCCTTGAAGAATGGGGAGGAAGAATTTAAAATTATTCAAAAAGGGATGATCATGGGAATTGGAGGAATAAGAAGGAATTAAAAATTCCTTGGGAGATGAGATGCCTAGAGGAATGTGAGATTTATTCACCTAGGAAAAGAGCATTTAAGAATAGTAGTTGGATGGAAGGTACAAGGAGTTGACTTTGTGGCTAATCATGATGATTAGCCACTAGCAACTCATTAGGAGGGGGATTATAGGAAATGTTAGGTTGGATAAGATTTGTAGGAGGATTTGACTAGGAGAGAGAATGAGTGGAGGGAATTAAAAATTAGAAGAATAAGGTTAAGTGAGTTTAGGGAGTTTCTAAAAGAATTTATTAGGTTAATGATGGATTAGGAAGATAATTTGTAGGAATCATGTAGGTTAACTAATTAATTGAAATTAATTAGCTAAGAGGAGGATTTGAGAAGATTTAATTTTTAGAAGAATAAAAAGAGGGGTTGATTTATTAAATAAATCAATCACATGCTATAGTGACAATATTAATTATAATTAATTAATATTGAGGAGAATTAGAATTTTCATAATTAATTAATAAATTAATTATGTGAGGAATTAAAAATAATAAAAATAATTATTTTTAAGTGTCTACAAATCTTATGACATGAGACAAAAACTGAAAATCTATCATCCCACCTAAAGTGGAAAAGAGATAGTGTGATAACACCACTAAAGGTGGAAAAGTGCATCGACGAAAGGTGGATATTATAATGTGATAAAGGTACTAAAGAAGGATACACCACATAAAGTAGATATGATAACATGCTAAGTCCACTAAAAGTGGATATTCTCCAACAACTCTTAGATGGTTTCCTAAATAAGCTTAAGTTATGTGTATTTAGGACCTAGGTGAAAATTAACCAAAGTAAAACACCTTAATTACACCAACAATGTTCTAATGCCATGTAATGGAAACTTGAGACCTTAGTATCCATTCATAGATATAGGATCCAGTTTCCATCCATATCATTTTGGTGAACATGACATGTCTTATACTTGGACATCTTTTGATTTAGTTCATGCATTGTGCACAATTCGATTTTCTTACATTCTTGCATCTAATTAAATTATTAATTAGTTGCATTTATCTAACTAATTTGTTAAAAAAATTCAAATCTCATGTTTAACATTACTTACATTGATCTAGCACATCTACATAATAGGAATTTCAAAAAAAAATTTAGCATTTTTTTCTTTGCTAAAAGATTTAGTAGATGTTTCATGTTGTACCTTTGGTGCTCCTATTATGGATAATAATGATATGAACCATGCTTGTCTCTCTCACAATTTTTCTCCTAATCATATGATATTTTTGCACAAGAAGATGAAATCATTAATACTTTTATCGTTGATTTCTCTCCTATAGATGAATTATTGAAGAGTGATGTTGATTCTTCTCCCAAAACTTACCTCATTCACAATGATACTTTGGTGCAAGAGAAACACGTTTTAGACACGGACAATCCAAATACTAACACATTAATGGATAAATATGCTCATTCCTCTCCTAGAGACTACCTTACTTATCAAGATATCTCAACAAGAGGATATTATTCACTTTTTGAATGAAATGTTAGTTGACATTACATTAAGTAAAGATGAAAATGAATACACTTTCTCTTGTCCAAATGTTTGTGATACTTATAAGAAAAACCAAATTAAATAAGAATCCCTTCCTAACAATACCTCTCACTTAGGCAAGAATGATGCTAATAAAGATTTGCATCCTCCCAAAAGGATAAATTCTTATTCATCTATTCATCCTTTCATGATTCAAAACATGACTACATAAATTTTAGTGAGGGTTATGATAAAAGTCCTCCATTAGAGTTACAAAAATATTACAATGATAGTTTTAACATTCTTTCTAAACAATAATACAATGAACATGTTCTTGGACATATGGAACAAGAAATTGATATCCTAGTAGACTTCACTGCTCATTATTATAGAGAGAGTGTATGATTCCCTGCCTCCCCCTTTCCTCCACCTCCAAACATAAAAAATTACCTTCCTTCACATGACATAGGAATAGTGCTTAATTAATAATTTTTATTTATCTAGAGAAGATCAAACTTTTTTAAGACTCTTAAAAGATAAATTTATTACCCTTCCTCCTCTAAAAGACTATGAGTCTAGACAAGGCAGTCATGAATACAAATTTATTTTTCAATGCATATCATTGCATGTATGGTCATGATATTAGTGATTGTATCCTTTATGAGAGAAGTTTGAAAACTCCTTACTAATTGAACCATTCCCATAACTGGCAATATTTATTGCCTTCTTAATTTTGTCTCTCATACAATCGAATAAAATTTTCTATTATGTTTCTCCTCACTATGTGAAATTTTCAATTCACCTTTTGGGGGTTCACTATCATTCATAGTGGTACAATTTCATGTGAAATAATACTTGGGTAGGAACATAAGAGCCTATGATGTAATTATTCTTTCCTATACATTGGGAGTAGGAGTAGTTTGGAAACACACATCCTTTGTCAAAAATCCTGTGTATCCTTGACAAGGATGCATTCCTCCTTCATTAGAGATGTATCTTTTATAAATATCTCCTTCCTTTTATATAAGTTTAGGTCCTATAGGAGGGAGATAGCATCCTTCATAAGGATATCTTCCTTTCTTGAAAGTGTACATATTCTATGATGTTATCTCATTAAATATGGGAGTGTGGATCCTTCATCAATATTCCACTCTCCTTTATTTTTGGGGGGTGAGTATTATTGATAAGGATCTCCTTCTTTCCCCCCCTTTTTGGAAATTGTATCCTTATTTTAGGATCTCCTTTCTTTATGGAGGTAGAAATTCCTAGACAAGTATCCTTCTCTTGTCTTTTCCTTTCTGGTAGTTATGTATCCTTGATAAGAATTCCTTTACCCTTGTTGCAATGTATCTTTTGCAATGATATATTCCATGCTTGGAGTATATATTCTTCCTATAATGGAAACATGCATTATTGTTGAGGATATCTTGGTGTTGAAGTTTTGTATCCTTGATATGAATATTTCTCTTATCCTTAAGTTATCAATGTAGAAATATGTTGACTTCTTAAGGGGTCCACATGAGCTTCCTTGTTGCTTGTCGTGTTCATTTATGTACCCTTGGAGTTGTGGTGTTTTGCTACATAATACACCTTGAGGTGTAGTCATCAATATATATATCTAATAACTTTTCAAGTACATGATATTTTCTTTATCATCTAGTATAGTGTGGCTTGTTATTTTGATCCTTTCTTGTGCTCCTTTAAGCATTGATGATCTGTGGATCACATAGAATAGCACAACTTGTTGGTTAGTGGCATCCATATGACTCATCCTAATCATCTAGCATAACACAACTTTCTAGCTTGACCCTTCAATAAATATTTTTAACTCCTTGAGGTGTTGATCATCTAGTATAGCGTGGCTTGATAGTTTGATCATTGTTTTCATTTAGGCTCCTTAGGAATTGATCTCCTAGTATAGAAAAGGCTTGCTAGTGTGATCATTTTTTTGTGATACACGGATCACCCAACATAGTAAAACTTGTTAGCTAGTGGAATCCATGTCTCCCATATATAACCCAACATAACTTGTTGACTAGCAAAATCCATGGAACCTTTGTGGACCCCTATCATAACACAACTTGATAATTGATAGAACATGGAATCTCCTCTCATCCTAATGGTGTATGCTCTTATTTCTTTCTAGAAGTTTTCTTTTTCTTTTGCAATGGCATTATGAGAATGATACTTAGTGGTTGAGACAATCTTTATTTCGAGGTCTCTTCAACTAGTTGACTTGGAGCCTTTATTTTGGTACTAACATTTTGGTGTCCTTCTCTTTTGATTTTTTTTGTCTTGTGTGTGTTTTTTTTTATGTGTCATGTTTTTGTAAGTGTATCCTAATTTGGGTGTTCTTGTATGAGTTGATAGGATCATAAGATTGGGGGCTTGGTTCTCTCAACTTGGTGTCATCCCATCCTTAGTTTGTCTTGCTCTCAATTGCTCTCTCTACTTTACCATGAGTATGAGCATAAGTTCATACTCTTTCTAAAATGGGGGCTAAATGCAATGTCATAAATTATATTCCTGTACAATTTCACACTTTGTTTGGAACCTAATTTAGGTAATTTCTCCTAGATCATTTTAAGCCCATTCATGTCTTATGCTACCCTATTATTTAATTGTTAAAACATAACTTAATTATCATCAAATATTAATTCTGAAAATAATTCCTATGTTTTTGACCTTGACACATCACTACCCCTTTTTTTGGTCCCTTTTTTAGTGGACTTGGGTGCCAAGTGACCTAGTCCCTCCAAAAGGGGCCCAGATTTAAATATTTGTGACTACTAGCTTCCATCATTTGTGATCTAGTCTTCATCTTTGCATTTGATCATTAGTTGTCTACCTACATCCAAAAATACCTTGTGATCTTAGCACACAACTTCCTTATATAGAGGAGACTTTCAATTCCTTGTATCCAACTTGCTATGCAAAATGCACACACCCTTCTTCATAAAGATGAATATGTCTAATGATGTTGTAGACAATTGTTCATAGTCAAATGAACATCTCAATATGTTTATTCCTAACTACAACTATAATTTATGCTTCTAATTTGATTCTAACTTCTATTTTAGCTTTGGAATTATGCTAATGGATTATCTTTATCTAATTTTATAATCCTTTTTTTATCTCTTTACTCCCCTAGTCTTAGAGATAATCTACTATCTTGGTTTTCTCTCTCACCACTTTTTTATCTTTTCCCTCAAGGTTTTGATTAGATAAAGTGCTAAGGGCCCGAACCCATAGCAAGTAACAACCATAGAGGCAAGAATAATGAGTCTCACGAGCAATGAGACTAGGAAAACCAAACAAATACTAATAATGCTTTTGATTCGAGAATAGAACTAATGTGAAAAAAGGGTGTTGACCTATACTAATGAATTCTCTTTCACAACACAAGAAAGAGTGTGATAAGAGGTAGAAGATCATTTCCTCCTCCAAATGAAAGTCCAAGTGATACTATCATCCAAGATCTCACTAGAAAGGGAAACAAGAGGAGACCCCCTATAGGAGGAACAACAACAAATGAAGAGGAAATATCAAGTTTACAAGGTGAAAGATAGTCATCATCCACATCAAAAGTCTAAAGATGAGCAAAAGTAGCAAACAAAATAGGATGTGATAACATAGTAGGAGTAACACCATTAGGGACCTTAATACATGACAATGCCACACCAAAAGCAAGGTACTCATCAAAGTTATGAGAGGAGCCATCTATCAAAGAGACTAGAACCTCAACAATAAAGTGATCAATTATTAAGATTTTTCAATTGCATTTGTCTTCACGCCAGTTTTCTTCTCAATAAATTATTTTCTCTCAACATTAAACTATTTGTTGATGATGTTCTTCATAGTCATGTTTGTATCAAATATCCTATAGGTAATGCAATGCCTTACAAGGATTCAACCTATAGACAATTCAATTGTGTGTTTGTGTCTTCAATTATTGTGAAGTTGTTCCAATCTGTATTGAAAGACACTTGATTTATATCAAATTATCAAGTAAAGATGCTATAAATCTATCATAATATTAATTTATTGAAGTTTAATGACATTAATTTATCATGTTTCAATAGCATTGGTCTTCACCTCAATTTTATTCTCAATAACTCATTTCTTCATACCATTAGACTATTTGTTGTTGATGTGTTTCATATTCATGTTTAGCTCAAATATCCTATAGATAATGCAATGAATTATGATGATTAAAGGTAGACAATTCAGTAGTGTATTTAGAACTTCAATTATTGTGAAGTTGTTATAATTTGTATTGAAATATGGTTTCCATCAACTTCTTCACAAACATGTATTAGGATTAAGGTACAATCTACCTTGTCAATTCTATGTCATATTGCATGGTTCCAACATCCATTGGAAATTATCTAAAGGCACCTAGGGTGTATTGGAAAAATATTTGGTAATAATTTTTCTCACTGTTGTTTCTAATACACTAATAAGGGGTGATGGGTTCTACTAGTAGTGGTAAAGGTGGGTTGTGATCATAATTATTTAATATTTTTTTCCCACATGTGAATTCCTATAACATGATAATTAATGACACCAGAAATGGACAAACGAGTTACCTTTTGTCTTCTCCAAGTGGGCACTTGGACTTGAGGCAATGGACATCTCTTGGTATTTATTTATTTATTTTATTTAATGTAATGTTTATCTTCTATGTCTGGGTGCCCAAGTGTGAGGGACAGTATTGGAGCCAAAATTGGTGTCCTTTTAAATTTCATGGAGGTAATCGAAGGGTTTGGGGTGTTTGGAATTAAGATCTCTTTTTGGATTACCTTTTTTGGTTGTTTTAGAGATATTGTCATTATTTACAAACAACTCCTTGGATGTTAAATTTATGCAGAACAATTGAATGTAAAATTACTCTGCATGAACAAGGATAGGTGGGAGGTATAAGGAGGTTATTCATAGGTATACAAGTGCTTTCAAGTTGAGGCAAAAAGGAGAATTAAAATTAATGTACTATAATCGAATTTATTTTATGATAATGCATACTTGATCTCTCTTCTTTGTGAAGGTTTTTTCCACAAGGGTTTCTCCATGTAAATCTTATATTGTTGCTATTTTATGGTGAAGTTATTATTTATTTATTGATATTATAAGTTCACATAAGGTAGTTCTAATAAACATGATATGAAGGACAATTTTTTAATCATAAACATAAAAGGATCTAATCATAGTAATTCCAAATTAAGGAAACTTAAATCTTCAATTTGCATATAAATTTCAGATTTTCATATTGTAGTTGTCCAAGATTTTTACCTCATATTTTAATTGGTTTATTGGATAAAGATTGAATTTTAAAATATTTGGTTTTTGGAATCCTATATTCCTCAATATTTGGTATCGAAGTTGAAGGTTAACTAGTTCTAAGTATTCCTCTATTTTCTTAGCTTGGAAAGCTTGTGGGGATCTACTAGAAGGAATTAAATGTTGTTGAATGCTTATGGAGTTGCAATGAATGTTCTATGAGCTAACTTTGTTTTGTATATATGTGATATAGGAATCCATTTATATTGTCAATGTGATCTATGTTGGGCGTTAAAAGCTCATGATTGTGGTTCTTCATGGAGTTGATTATATTTTGGTAACCTAGAGCTCTTGTCTAGTGATAAGTCTATATCCTATAGTTTTGAGGTTTTTTTCTTTACCTTGGGACCATGTGCAATGAGAAGGTGTTCATGTTGGATGGGTACTTTTGACATCCTAGGTACATGGAGAAACATCAACTATTTGGACTACAGATTGGAGTGCTTATGTTGGATTCATGGTTTTATCCCATAGTTACATGACAACAATAGAATAAAAGTCATTGATCTCTTTCTAAGTTGTGGAGCTGATATGTTTCATATGTTTTAAGCCCCCAAACAACATGGTTTTCTTGTTGATTTGTAGTTTATCTTATTTTCAATTGTTGGTTTTTAGATATATTCTTATTTCATTGTTTAGATGACATGCATAATATAAATGTTTGGATTCTTAAGTGGATTTTATATTTATAAAGATGGTTTTATAGGTTTTACATTTTAACCAAAATATGTGGTATGTATATATGTGATAAGACTATATTTAGGATGTTAGATGAAGACAATTATAGGTTTGCATGATTTCTTGGAGGGGTATTATTGATCTATGGTTACTCCTATGCGGGTTTGTTTGGAAAATAAAGTCTATCTTTTCTCTTGGTGTTCTTAGAAATACATATGTTATGCTTGTTTATATTCTT
Organism: Cryptomeria japonica; assembly: GCF_030272615.1. Lineage (NCBI taxonomy): Eukaryota > Viridiplantae > Streptophyta > Pinopsida > Cupressales > Cupressaceae > Cryptomeria > Cryptomeria japonica. Next base: position 281,101,949 of record NC_081406.1, on the reverse strand, counting down.
TTTACATGATATTGATGTCGGGTCGAATATTCTAGTTATTTGAGATTAAAGCATTGACTATGTATTTTTCCTTTAAAATGTTGCATATGTGCAGATCTTGTATAATTGTTTGATGAGGATTCGGTTTGGTAGGAATTGTTGTTGATCATCATTATTACATTGGCATTTTTATTACAATGAGGAAAATGATTTTTTTGGGAGTACTTGATATAGGTGTTAATTTGATTCTTAGCAATAATTTATGGTGCTTGAGAAGCTCACTTGAATTGTTTTGGTAATGATTTTGGTCATGATTCCATGCATAAATTGGTTTTACTTTTAGTGGGATATTTATGCAATTAAATAATATGTCCTATCTTCTTTGTTTCAAGATTTAGATTCCAAGTTATTTTTGTTGTATGTAGTGGGCCATGGATAATCTTTAATTCAAAGATGGATGGTCTTTTGCAATGGTTCTTGGTGTTATGTGAAGATTTTGGATTCTACCTTCAAATTGCAGTGAGAGTTTGACACAGTTGGTATTGACAAATGATGCACAATTGTATCTTCTTAGCTTGGAGAGCATGATTTGATTCTTCCCTTTGAGTGATCTTGGTGTTGAGTTATTTGATAGTTTTGGGGCCACAAAGGATCTTCAATTGGGAGATGGTTATGATGATACTTGAAGAGATTGGTTACATAGTTTAGTGGGAGAGTTGGTAGTGATGTGAATTCATCATTTGATGATGTATGGTTATATTTACGTGATTATAGATAATGACATATTGGTTTACCATGGAGGACTTTTGAATATTTGGTGAGGTTTTGATTTATGATATGATGTCTGGAGCATATGATCTTCTAGGAGAAGATGTTATATTGTGATGCCATGTTTATGTTTATGAATCTATGGTTAAAAATTTCACAATGGTATTGTTTGTTCTATTTGGTTTTGAGTATTAATCATTTTCTTGGAGCTTCATGATTTTGTAGAGTTGCATTTGAAGTTAGCATGGTTGATCTGCAAATGCTCATGCAAACTAGAGAGAATATGTTAATGCTAAGAGATATCTTGCTTATGGAGATGGTGTGTTGAGATGCTTACCCTTTGATGATGATTTCAACAAAAAGTCTGGGGAGCCTACATTTGGTTACAAATGTGAATCCATTTGGACCTAAAGAGAAATTATCATTTATTGTAAGATTTTATTGCTTGGTGTTGCATGCACATGACAATCTTGTATCCCACTCTTATTCTACTTGACTAGTAAATAATTTGAGAGGTATTGCTTAACTGATTATCATATGGATTCTTTATCTTGTGTCTTCTCTTCTCACGTGTGTTAGTCTTGAATATAGAAGTTTGAAGAACTTGTTAAGGAGATGTATGGTTATATGGATTTCCTTTATTTTCCTTCTTGTTGGTATTGAGCTAAGGATCTTGTTTTGAGGACTTATTCAAAGAGGTACAATAAATAGTTTGTGGCTTTGGACATCTTCCCTTTGTTGTGGGAATTATTGGTTTTTTTGATCTACCTTTGGTATGAGAAGTTTACATCCATTTATTCCATGTTTCATCATTTGAATGTTAGATGTTGATATCCTTTTAGTATGATAATGGTGAAGGACATCTTACATTACACAACTTGGTACATGTTAGCATTGAACAAAGATATGGTTTGATGTGCACATTCTCTCTTTCATCTTGCTATTATTCTTGGATGTTTGTATTTAGATGGTTAAGTATGAATAATTTGGGAAAGATATGGAGAATCATGTGAGAGAGGTATTGCACATATTTGTTTGCATGATTTCATATCATCATATGTTTCCCTGATAATATGTAATGGAGGAGCTAGCAACATCCTCTATGTGAAGTACTATAGATAGACTTGGTATGCTTTGATCTATTTTTCAGATTTGACATTACTCATGTAGTGAGAATTTCTGGATATATGTCTGGGTATCATCTTTGATATCTTGGTTTTTTTTTACTGATGTGATGATGAGTTGTTCAGGTTTCATTGGATTTTTATCTATGAGTTATGTAATTTGTAGTTGTGTACATCCTATTGATTGCAGTAGGATGACTTTGATATGGGCTATCTATATCCATGAGATTGTTTTAATGATTATGTAGAATTTGTTAGTTGGCTTTAATAGTGATCACTTGTGCATTGGTATGTTGCATTGAGACATGAGGATGTATATATAAAAATTTGGCTGCAGTTTAGAGTTGATATATTGATGACATGAAGTTCTACCTATGTTGGTATACCTTGGATAGTTAGATTGAAAGAGTATTAGTTTGTTGTGGTTAATATTTTAGGTGGTATGAGTAAGATAGTTACTCAAATCCTTTGTTATCATTTGAATTGGATTCTTGTGTTCATGTAAATATTGGTGTAGGTTTCAATGATAATTGATATGGTTCACCTTGGCATGTTCTTTTTCTTCCATATGTGGCATGTTGGAGGATGTGAGGATTTTTTTCCTTGATGGTAGTTATCATTGTTGATTTTGTAGGTATCTTGTTGGAACATGAGATCTAGTTGAAGATTTAGATGGTACATGGATGGATAAGGGATTCTTTTACCTTGTTTGTGATTCTCATGGGTGTATTTACAATGTATGATGTAAAGTGGGAGACTGTTAGGATAAAGGTGCCACATAACTAGTAAATCCTATGTAATATTTTATGGTAACAATATCCTTGGAAAGTGTCCCAAAACAATTAGGGTGTATTGGGAAAATATTTTTTAATATTTATTCTCTCTTTTATTTGTAATACATTCATAAGGGGTGATGGGTTCCATCGACAACATTAAAGGTGGGTTATGAACAAAATTATTTAATATTGTTTTGCCCACACATGGACACCTAGAAAGATAAAAATGACATGATAATGGATTTAAATGAGTGACCTTTGGGCTTCCCCAAGTGGGTGATTAGAAGACCCAATAGGTTTCTCTTGCTATTTTTTTTTATCTTCCAAGTTTGGGCATCCAAGTTGGATGGAAAGTATTGGAGCCAAAATTAGTGTCCTTTGAACTTCTATGGAGGTAATCCAAGGGTTGGGAACATTTGGAATGAAGGGCCTTATTTGGATTCCTTGTTTTTTGTTTTTGGAGCTCTTATCATTCTATATAAAAAGCTCATTTTATGGTGAATTTATGAGGAATAGTTGAATGTAAAGTTACTTTGTAGGAACAAGGACATGTGGGAGGCGTAAGGAAGTTTTTCATAGGTACTTAGGTCCTGGCATGTTGGAGGCAAAGAGGAGAGTGAAAGTAAATGTATTATATTCACATTTATTATTGACAATGCATACTTGACCTCTCTTCTTGGTGGAGTTTTTTACTGCAAGGGTTTCTTCATGTAAATTTTGTGTTATGTGATTCTCTTATGTTGCTATTATAAGTTCACTTAAGGCAAGATTAATAAGAATGATACAAAGGTTGATTTTTAATTATCATATAGAAGAAGGATCTAAGCACGGTCATTCCACATTAAGGCAACTTCATGTCAAATTTTCATATAAGCTTTAGATTTTCATGTTGTAGTTGTCCAAACTTTGTATCTCATCTTTTGACTGGATTATTGGATAGAGATTGAATCTCACAATCTTTGGTGCTTGAACTTGTATATTTCTCAACAACATGTTCTCACAATAAAATACCCCAAAGATAATAGAAAACAAAATTGGTGTGAACATGGATGTTCCTTATCCAATTTATTCCTTTGTAGTGTGAACAAGGTACATTATCTAAGTAGTTCCTAGTTAGGACCTTTTCACACATGTTAACACATTACATTTTCTTAGTGAGTAAGGAGTATTTATAGAAGTATCTTGTAGACATGTGATATTATCCACTAGTTGTCACATAACATAAGATTAATACATTTGTTATCATCGTAGTTAGCCCTATCTCTCAAAGTTTTTTATATAAAAAAGGTCTCATATGTACATTTTAGGCCATTGCATATCCACATTATTTTTTTTGATTGGTTAAAGCACTAGGTTTTTTATTCTACCTCATCTCTTAGATTAGCACTTGGTTGTCCTCCTTCTCCCTGACATCTAGAATTAACACCTTGATGTCCATTTCTCCCAAGTGGAGATTTGAACCTTGGTTGCACCATTAAAATGAAACCACTTAACCATCACACCATAGGATGAACCCCATTGCATATCCACATTATTGATCATATTGATCTAATATATTTCCATCCATTATTGTAGATTTATGCTCTTGCTTTTCTCTTTCAAAGAAGGTTATTTTGGTTTTTGCAAGTGATCTTGGGAGCTTGAGTCCTTGAGTGACTCTAACATGACATCAGAGCTTCAAATCTATAAATCTCCTTCATAGATTTGAGAGTGATTTGTGCATGAGCTATTGCTAGGTTTCAAATCTTGGTGGATCTTGAAAAGTTGATTATGCTCTTCTCTTGCATCAGATGATAGTCTAGAGAATTAGAAAACTTAATAGAAATACTAGATTTGAGGTTTCATTTTTATGGCTTTGTATTGCAAGTCTATTTTGGAACTTCTTGGTGTAAATTTGAGCTCACCATTGAGTTCAAGGTATCCAAGAAAGTCAAATTTGCCTTTGTTTGTTCGAATTGGACATGTGATGCCCGATCTACAAGGGTTTAAAGTTCAGTTTTGGAGCTCAAATCTAGTGAATTTTTTTATTGGAGAAATTTAAGTCCAAATAGACCCTTATATTGAGTCTAGAAGGCCCAAAAATCATAATTTTAAAATATTATACTTTATATTTTTTGTGATAAAATTTTCAACATTTGTCACTTGATTATCTTAAATTTGATGACCAAATGATTTCCATCATATATTATCTTAAATTTGATGTCCAAATGATCGTCATATAGTATTGTCTTAAATTTGATGATCAAATGACCATTAGTAGGTCATTCCTTCAATCTATTCCCTTTACTCAACAATTTCAATTTGGTAGTCCAACTTCAAAAGGGCATATCTCAACCATACGAGATCATTTTCGCCAACAATTTTTTTTTTTTTGGGGGGGGGGGCGGGGAAATTTGGTGTTCTTTACAATGATGGAATAATTTTTTTATTTTGGCGCTTATATTTTCTAAAAAATGCATATTTTCAAGGTTTTTTTAAAGTGTTCTCATTTTGAGAAATTTTGAGGTTTCTTTCTTGCTCCCATGGTAATGTTTTTTGGTGCATTTTTTTTGAAAGTGCATATTTTAAAACTTTTTAGTGGTGTGATCAAATTGATCACAATCTATGTACAAATTGCACTTTGATTTTATGGCCAAATTTAACATTTGTAAGCACTAAAATCAAGTCCTATTCACGTTTTGTGGCAAGTGGCATCCAAAGTTGCACTGAGTACAAAGTTCCAACATTATATATTGCTAAGAGGTCTCATGGTTGAGTGAAGTTGGTGGGACAATTTTATGCTTTTATTGGATTGAGTCTCTTGATTGGTTTATTGTGTGACTAAAGCTAAGGAGCTTATCATGGCTATCAAAAAGCATCCATCTAAAATTGAATAAAAAATAGGGAAATAAAATGCTTGGTGAGATGACATGATTTAATGTTTCAAATGGCTGAACCTCTTTCCTTATTCCTATGAAGTCGTTCCTCAACCACCAAATGATTGGGAGGATAGAGAGTGATAACTTAAAGCTAGTTATATTCTTAAAATTGTCTTAATGTTGACACCAACCAAAGGACTATCCTCTCATATTTAAATTCTCATGTTTCTTCTTGGATGAAAATATGGAGCATGTATAGATATCTATATGATTGTCCACTCTCAAATGATCCAATTTTGGATATTTTGATTTTACTAGGTGATTGTTATAATATTCCATATGTTTAAGATACATTAGAAGTGCTAAATCATGGAAAAATTATTGAGAATAAAAGGGCCAAAAATTATTCTACTTTTTCTCCAAATACTTCACACATTCTGATATCAGTTGATACATCAAATGTTCACACTCAAGAACCTTGTGTGGGCAAAACACCATTTGGAGCTGATAAACATAGTCCAATGACATACATTGAAATCTCAACTCCTTCATCTATTGTTACATATGATTATACTAGTTTTTCTACAGTCATGGATTCTTGTGATTCAATGCAACAAGACTATAACGTCCTAAAATTGCACCCCTTGCAATTTTTGACTACATTTGGGTCTTTGCCTTAGTGTTTGTGCCCCTTGGCTTGATTAGAGACCTGGATACACTCATGTGCATAAAAAACAGGTTGCAATTCAACCTTGTATTGTGCCCACACCTTGATCCTGCCCCAAAATAGGGCAAGACTAGGGTGTGGTTCCCTAGTCCTCACTGGGACTAGGGTGTGGCGCCCTAAGATCCCCCTATTTGGGACCTCCCTTGAGCCTTTCCCCTTGGACCTAATTCAAATTTGAAGTGGAAATTCTCTCCTATGTCAGCTCAAGTTGGCAAATCAGTCAATTAAACCCACTAGCAAGTGTATAAGAGGGATTTCCCCTCTCATTTGACATCTAAGAAAAATTCAATCAAGCATCCAAGCATTCAAGAGATCAAGCATTCAAGCATTCAAAAGAAATTGAGCATTTTTAGTCTTCCTTCAAGCTTTGGAGCAACAATAGAGACAAGATTTCAAGCATTGAAGAGGAGATCAACATTCTACTTCATGAAACCCTAATTCCATGTGGAGGCAAACAAAACTTCACAAGGAGGTATAAGCATTTCAATTTCAGTCAATTCAACATCCCCTCAAAGAGGAGGATTTCTACTTTCAGTCCTTTCATTTATATTATTTCAACCACTTGTTTAATTCCAAAACCAGGGTTTGAATCTAAAGACAAACCCATATTCCCAACCCATTTCCCTTTCTTTTTGTGTGCAAGAAATAGGTGGGCAGCTGTACTTCTAGAATTAAGCTTTATTCGCAAATTCAGAAAAACCCTTTTTGATGTGTAGAAAGTTCAGAGGACTGATACGAGGGGGCCCATGTCTAGAAACATAGTCCCTACAAGTTTTGTTGGATTTCACAGAGTAGCTCTGAATCATCTAAAACTTTTCAAATCCAGGTGCACAGCTAAATCCCGAATCTATTGCTCACTGTTTTTGCATACTTTGTCTCCATTTTCAACACTTTTTCTTAATTCAATCAATCAAATTACAAAAGAGGGCCAATTGCATTTCATTTCATTCCAATATACTTAGTACTCAACCCTTGCATAAGTTGGGATTGGATCTAGTAGATTCATCCCCCTCTTTTGAATGTAAAGTCCCCCTCAAGTGAAAATTTGGAACCTAGTGAATTCCCTCTTCTTCCAAGTGGTGAATTGGATAAGGTTCCCCAAATTTTCCACTTTACATTTTGGTGAACCCAACGTGTCTTACGCTTGCTTCTGATTTTTGTTTTTCAGATTTGAGTGCATGCAATTTAAAATTCAAATTTTCAATTACAAGTTTAATTTCTTTGCAATTTTAAAAAATTTAGAGGTTAAATTCCCCAAAACCCTAATTTTTAGATTCAAAATTGAGCTTGTCATTTGTCCAAATTGGATCGATTGTTTTAGATCTGAGAATTTTTCAATTTTTCAATCCAAGTTTTCATTTACACTTTCAATTTTAATTTTTTTTAAAAATTAAGTGGTTAAATCATAAAATCCTAATTTTTAATTTTCAAATTCACATTGCAGACTCTGTAAATCTTGAATTAATTTTCAGATTTGAGTCTTGCCTTTACTTTCAAAATTCATTTTCCCTCCTTGCAAAATTTAAATTTTTAAATTTAATTTTTTCTAAAATTAAGTGGTTTATACAACAAACCCTAATTTTTAAATTTAAATCAATCTTGTCCAATTTCAAATCTTCCTTTAAGCATTTAATTAGATCAATTAAATCTAAAATCTCCTTTTGTCCTTCTAGGTATCATAAAAGTTGGCCCTTAGGTGTGCCCTTTCAATTAATCATTTTATCAAACATCTCAAGTGTGTCCTATTTCGACCTTCAAGCCTTAATTTTGCATATCCCGACATCTCCAATTTTCACATTCTTCTGGAATTCACATTTAAATCATAAAATATTGCTTCCCTAAAAATTTGGAAAAAAGTTGGTTGGACTGTGTGTTTGGACCAAGTCACTACCTACTTGGTCTCATTTTTTTCTACTCAAATTTTGGGAGCTTCTTTTGATTGTATTTTACTGCACAATTCCAGAGATTTGCAAAATTTTATTGATTTTAGGTTACCCTAAGGTCAAAAACAAATCTGAATTTCAACATTTCTATTGTTAATTTGAATTTTAAAATTAAGTGGTTCACTACACATACCTTGATTTTTATAATTAAATTAATTTCTTCAATATTTGTTGCCGGGAAGAAGAGACAACTTGCCATATTCTCAATCAATGCTCTTTTAGCCAAGATATCTGGAAAATCATCCTTTCCAAGTGGAACCTAAGCTGGGTTTTCCCGAACTCTCTTGGTGACACTTGGCTTCAATGGCATTGTCCTAACTCTAATCCTAAAATTGTGGAGACCTGGAGACTTACTCTACCGATTGTTATTTGGAATAAATGGAAAGAGCGCAACAACAAGATTTTCAGAGATAAAAGGGCTATTCCTAAAGTGGTTACAGATAAAATGTTTAGGAGTAGTTTTGAATGCCTCTATTATACTGATTAGGGACTTGCTACTAAAGATGATTTCAAAGACAGGTGGAATCTTTCTACTACTAGTAGTAGCAAGGAGAAAGGCAGAGAAGGTCTTGTCTGGTGTTTTCCCCCATAGGGATGGATTAAGGCTAACTTTGATGGGGCTTCTAAAGGGAACCCGGGTAAAGCTGGATATGGGGGAATTATCAGGAATTTTGCTGGAAGTTGTCTTAAGGCAGAGGCTGGTCCTCTAGGGAATCAAACTAGCCATTTTGCTGAAGCCTCTGCTTCCTTGAATACCTTAATTATAGCCAAAAATCTTAATTATGATAAAATATGGCTTGAGGGGGATTCATTTAATATTATTAAGTGCTTAAAAGGGGAATCAGAGCCTTCTTGGTCTATTGAGAATATCATTATGAAAGCTAGAGAGATCATCAATAGTTTCAAAGAAATTATTATACAACATGCCTTCAGAGAGAAAAACAGTGTTGTTGACTATTTAGCGAATACTGGAGTTAACTCTGACACTCAAATGATTTGGCATGAGGATGATCTCAATTTAAATATTAAAGAGATCCTCAGAAAGGACTGTTATACAGGGAGAGAAGGACAATAAAATCATAACAAGTAAAAAGCATCATTTACGCCTTGCTGGAAAGGCCATCATTACTTGGCATTGTGACAGGTCTCCTACTATCCCCAATAAATCACCACACGCTTTGTGGGTTACTCAGTGCAAAAATTTGAGCAGCATCGGGAAAGAAGGTTTCAATTTGCAGAGAAACAAAGCAGATAGCCTGCATTCAAAAATGGGAGGAGACCTAAGATGTGAAGAACTTGACAACACGTCGACCTGGAAAGAAATGCCTAAAGTCTGGGTGAAGCTGGAGAAGGGCTCTCTTACCAGCTTCATGGAAAAGCTTGAGGACTATGACAAAGGTAGGGTTAACTTAGCCGTTTCCAAGATTTCCAAAAACTGGTCTAATGGCTCTTTTAAACTTTACGGAGTTAAATTTAAGCTAGACGCTGGGCTTATTTCAACTGTAATTGGAATGCCCCACACTGGGCTTAACTTCTTTCGAGACCTCAAGGTCTCCAACAATGCGGTTAACCTATTCCCGTAGAAAGAGAAAGAGCGGGCCAAAATAGGCAAGGCTACTGGGGGCTACTACAAAGCTGCAAACATCAAGAAGTTGTGGGGCTGGGTCCTGAACGCAATCATGGAATATATTATGGTCGAAGGCCATTTCTCTAGGGCCCACACCTACCACTTCGTGCTCTAAATTCATTTCAGACACAACAAAAAAGTGTCTCTATCCTACTACCTTTTTCGGTCCCTTTCCAGGTCCCTGAACAAACACAGGACTAACCCTTCTAGCCCGATTCTCCATAGCGGGCTCTTGTTGCTCATCTATGAGCATTGCAAAACCCTCGCTCTGTAGGAAAATAAGTAGATTTCTGCTTCCTCAGGTAAAAGAAAGATGGAAGAGGGAGAAACTAGCAAGGAGAAGGTGTCACCCAGCAAGAAAAGGAAAAGTGTCCCCGGGTTGGAAACAGAGGACATTGTCAAGGAAAGCAGTGGTATGGAGACGGACGAATCTAACGGTGAAGACAACTGGAAACAAGAGGAGCTGGGCAATGAGGAAGAAAGTGGATATTTTGAGCCTGGTCAAGATAGCCCTATTCTAAGCGATCACCTTGGTAAGGACAATAGCCATCTGATGGAAGATACGGCTCCCAAGGATAATGAGGAAACTGAAGTTAACTCTGAGAAGGAAATAAACAAAGACCTGACTGAGGAAAGGGATAGCAAGGACAAGGAAAGTGCTAGTGAGGGGCTTATCCTGGATAATCTCAAGAAGCTCTTGGAGGCCAAAATGGATTTTGATAGAAGGACCTACAAAACCCTGAAAAACTTGGAAAAGAAAGGGATAAACTTGGATAAAAAGAGGGAGGATGAAAACAGAGAGCATACTAATTGGAAGTAGGAAATGGAGAACAAGGTAAAATCGCTGGAACAGGGAAAAGAAGCGATGAAAAATTTGATGGGAGTTATCCCAAGTATCTTCTCTGTTGCCACCAAAAACCTGGAGGACATCACCAAGGCCTTTGACCATTCTCCTAAACCGGTTGTGGATCTTGACCTGGAGGAGGAGACCATCCATACTGGAAGTGGTGATGCTACCCTGGCGGGCGGGACTACGAAGAGAACCAGGGCCAGTATCAAGAAAGTTGTGGCTATTGCTGCTAAGGACCCTCCCAATATCAAAGAGTTGCAAGATCTTAGTAGCACCCTGGCTAAAGCCCTGGAAAAAATCTGATTCCTGGATGGCCTGCTAGATTTTCGAGGCTTTTGTGGGTTTTCTTCGGTTTTTCGCTGGTTTTTTCTTTTTGGTTATGTTCCTCTTTGTTTCTTGTCGCTTTGTTGTTTAAGTCTTTATTGTAAAGGGTTTCGGGGCCCCTTCAAAACCTGCTTTTTCATTAATAAAAAACATTCCAAAATCTCAAAATTTTAATTAAGAGGTTAAATTTGGACAACACTAATTTTAATTTTGACTTTCCCTCCTTTCAAATTTTTAAAAATAAAATTTGAATTTTCAATTTCTTTTCCCTAGTGCATGGTTTTTACTACTATAAGTCCTACTTATAGTATCCCCATTAGAAGAAGTTGTAGAATTAAGGCTGCCCAAGGTTTAATTACCGAGGAAATGGAGCCTAATTTGGATAGCTTTTTCAATGAGGATATGGCTGCTTCTTCCCATCCTTCAGATATTCCTGTTTATCCTCTTGATAATTCTCACAATGAGAAGGAATCGCTAACTAGGATATATGTTGATCACTTGGCGAAGATGGACAATAAATTTGACAATATTCAACAATGGATGAATCAAGAATACCCGAAAAGTGAGGCTCTTCCATTGATTGAAGGATTAAAAAGAATGATTCAAAATAATAAGCATGGTGTTGATATCTTGCATGGTATTTCTCATATTTTTTATTCTAATATCATTCCTATGAAGAGTTGTGCTAAAAACCTAGGTTATACAAACCTCCTAGTCAAGTTAATCATTCTATTCCTTTGACAACTTCCATGACTAGTGTTCCTACCTTCACATCAAACATCATGGCTACCTCTACACAAAATTTCACACCTATAAATGTTAGTCATGATAGAAATACTTCTTCTTTCATTCCTCCTACCATGAGTGTTCCCCTTGTTACCCAATCACATTCACCACCTATAAATGTTAGTCAAGGGGGCAACTCCTTTAATCACAATTCCTTCATTCCTCCCATAAGTCTTCCATGTGCTACCCAATATTCTCCATTACCCACTTACCATAGTGTTCCACCTCCTTATTCTCAAACTATTCCTTCATTAAACAATGTTACTCCTCCCTCTCAATCAAACATGTCTAATTCCAATCCTTCTATCAAAGCTACAATTAATAGCCTTACCCAAATAGTGTCTTCCTTACAACAACAAATAGATTCTATGAATCAATCAAAGTATAATATGCCCACATTTGATGTAGTGAGCCCATTATCTCATGACATTGTTAGAGTTGTCCCTCCTAAACATGTAGAAGTCCCTCAATTGGAATTTTATAATGGAAAAGGTGATCCTTTAACTCATGTTAAAACATTCCAAACTTTGTGTGGTGACTTTTCTCATGGTCAAAGGTTGTTAGCGAAATTGTTTACTAGAACATTAAGGGATAGAGATTTGCAATGGTATTTCTATTTGCCTCCTTATTCTATTACGTCTTTTTAACAAATGGCTAATGCTTTTATTCAATAATTTCACAATAACATTGGTCCTAAAGTAACTTTGACTGATTTAATGCATTGTAAACAAGGTGTTAAAGAAAAAGTGACCGATTTTATTGGTAAATATAAGCATTTGTATTCTCAGATTTCTTTTCCTATGCCTGCTCAAGATATTCAAAATATTTTCATTGCTAATCTACAAAAATATATTAGGGATAAAATTCTTTTAACTGTGTTTACTTCCTTTCTGTAGTTGTGTGCAGTATTTCATAATTATCATCTGACCGTGAGTCAATTGGAACAATCATTTTCTTCCATGGCTCCGAGTGACAAGGGTGATAGTTCTCAACAATCATTTGTGAATTTCAAACCAAATAAAGGATTCATCAAATTTAGTGACAACAACAATCAATCAATCAATTTGTAGGTGCTACAAGTGTGCCTCCTTTGTCTAAATTCTTTAAAAGAGAAAAAATGTTTACTCCTTTGAATGAATCTTTGCATAGCATTATGTCTCAATTAATACAAAAGAATGTGTTGAAAATTCCCCAAATCAAACCAATTGAGCCATCTAAAACAACTTCCCCTTACTTTGATGCTAAATCTTTTTGATGCTAAACCTTTTTGTCAATATCATCGTCAACCTGGTCATGATACTGAGAAGTGTTTTTCATTGAGAAGTAAGATTCAAGAATTGATTGATAACAACACTATATATGTGGCAGGTGTGAATGATAAAGGAAACAAATTTGTAGCTCCTCTTAATCAAAACCTTCAAATTTTTATTGATCCTTTACCATCTCATTCCACTATTGTGATTGAGACTGAACATATTGCTTTCTCTCCCAATGATGTGAGTCTTAAAACTAATAACATGGTGAACCTTGTAGACCAACAAGATCCTCCTAGAGATTTGTGCATAACATTTGATCCTAATGATACCATTAAGGCACCCGATGGCCCATTATACATAAGTGAAAAAGTCAAAGGTATACCTGCTAGAGGAGTGATTATTGATCCTGCTTGCATGGTTAATGAGATAACTAAATAATTTCTTTATACTTTGCAATTACATCAAGTGATAAATGATGATACTGATGTGATAGTGAAAGTTTTTGATGGTTTCTCTTGTCCTGCTATTGGTTCTATAACACTTCCTATTGATGTTGGCACTAAATGCTTAGATGTTCACTTTGCTATCATTCCTACATCTGATCAATTTCGTGTGAAGTGGGATATCCTTGGCTCTCTTCCATGAATGCGATCACTTCTACTATTCATAAGTGTTTGAAATTTCCTCATAATGGTGAAATCATAATTGTTAATCATAGCATATTTCAACCTACGATGAGGCATGGAGATGTTTGTCTTGATTATTTTTGGTTCGAACAATTCAAGCCTCTTGAACCTAGAAGTGATGATCTCTTTAGATCATATTAAAAATGAAAAAATGAAAAAATTTTATCTTTGAGTCAACCTAGAAATCAAACACTAAGCATTACTCGTGATGATCATATACCCCTTCTTAAGGATACGATTGTTCTTTCTCCTAAGGAAAGAAATAATCCTCTTCCCAAAGAAACATCTATTCTTTCTCCTTAAGATAAGAGTATCCTTTCTCCCAGGAAAAGAGATATCCCTCTTCCTAATAAAGAACCTATTCCTCCTCCTATGGATGAGTCTCCTCTTCTTCCCAAAGGTAGAAAAACTCTTCCTCCTCAAAAAAAAACTATCCCTCTATTGGTTAACAGATTTGTCCTTCTTAAATACCTTTCAAAATGGACTCCCAAATGCCTAAATTGAAAGAGAAAAACAAGAACTAGCAGTTGAGTCACTTGTAAAGGTGAGTGCAAGTGCTCTCTAAATTTTGATATAAAGGTACAACTCCCTTCATTAGATAAAAATGTATATTTTCTTAATATTCTTTAATCAGAAAGTAATAAAGGCAACTAACATCCTCCCATAGCCATGACACAGATGCGAGTAGTAGATTTATAATGAAGTGAATGAAGATAAGTAAAACACTGTTTAATTACCCACACCCAAGAAAATACCCTTTCTAATAGAATCAAAATGTCCTGGACTCTGATTGAGTCTCTCTCATGCCTCAAAGGACAAGGAGGATCAGAATGCCTAGGCAAAGAGCTAACAATAGATTTCTTTCTAATATAAAAGTTATTTCTGAAATCAAAGTTTCAGAATTAAATGCATACATAATTTAATGTAACAAAAAAGGCAATGAAAGGTAATCAAAAGAGAAACAAAGCTCATTGTAATCAAAAGAAAATATTGACAAATGCATAGATCAACAAAATCTTCTTCATTCCATCAATGCCAAAATGTGAGCTCATAGACTCAACACTTCTGAAAAATAAAACTGTGTTGTCCAAAAAACAACGCTGCCCCCTTTTTTTACAACAGCAAGAGAAAAAAAAAAAAAAAGGCCCTGCTCTTTTTTTTCATTAGATATATATAACCTCTTTTTTAAAAGAGACTTTCAGTTATCAACAACTAATTCTTGAAAATATTATTAATTAATCTTTTCTTTTATCTTTTATCTTCTTCCCAGCAACTCTTCTTTTTATAGTCTCAAATCTTTTATCCTCCATTCCTTTCTAAGAAATATTTGTGGAAAATTTAAATTAAAAACATCTAATTATGTGTTGACAGGTGGACATATTTTTTATATGTCTAGGATAAATTATTATCTGGATCTCCATTTTAAAAGAGTCCCCACCGTGAGCTTCTCATAATAATCTTTGTCTTAGAATTTTTTATAGACCCATACTCAAAGATCAATAACTTTTGAATGCAATAATATTTTTCCAATCTCTCTGGTGAGGATTTTGAAAACTTGGTGTTCTAAAAAATATAAAAAATTCAGTGCAATCCAACGATTGAATTGATAGTTATGTCCCCCGCACAAATACTGATTTTTTTTCTCTAAAAATAAAGACTCAAAAATTCATAGTTACGGGTTGCATTGAAAACTACAAACAATATACATGCCAATGTTATTGGATTATTACACTTGTTGGATTTTGAACTCACACACTCTAAACCTGCATCTGTTTAATCTAATGAATCTCTGAACTCTCAATTCAAACCTCTGAAATTGAACCTTTGAACTTTGAACCTTGAACCTGTGAACCTTGAACCTATAACCTTGAACCTTGAACCCGTGGGGTTCAATCAGAAGGTTCAAAATTACAAACTTTGCCCACAATATGCTTCATTTATCACTTTATATTCATATTTATCTTTGCGTTGAACCTTTGAACCTTGAACCAAAGAAGGTTCAAAGTTGACCAAAAATTACAAAGACCTTAAACTCATAAAAACTAAAGTTGCGATACAACCCGCTCCGGTTGAACTTCAAACTTTGAACCCAAACTTTGAACTTTTGAAATTGGTTCAATGGTTCAATGTTAAACCTAAGTCATGACATTATTCCTTTGGGCTGCCATAGAAAAACCTATATAAATTTTTACTGAGTGCTTTGTTTCTTGTGAAATTTTAACTGTAGAATAAACAAGCCAAGTAACCCATAAATAATTTTTGTATAGGACACATAAGACTTGGGATTTAATTGTTTGGGCATATTGGTAACCCAAAAATAAAAGAATTAAAATCTCCTAGCTGACATGGAATTTGGCCATAAAAATTGATCATTCGAAGAAAAAGAGGTTAAAATTATCTCTACAAAAGGAATTTGTGTCATCTTTCACAAAATTTGAAAAATAATGATTTCTTTGTGACTGACAGGTAGGGGATGTCCATGAGGGTCCTTGAAAGTTTGAACATAGGTGACCAACACTTTCAACATTAAAGCATTAGAAATAGCTAGTTTTTAGCTGATTATGGGGCTTTAGGAACGAGCAAAAATATAGGGGTAACATTGGCTCTGATTGGGGATAAGGACTGTAAAGGACTAGGAGAATCCAAAATGTCTCTGGGAGAGATCAGTACCTATCATCCATTGGGCAAAAGAGTCAAGAAGAAATAGAGCATGGGGAGCTGCTTGCAGAGAGGGGAACATGGCAAGAACTAAAAACTAACAAGCCAAAGCCACTAAAGCATACGACAAACCAAAAATTTATTTGCAAGTATGTACAGGGCTGGGAAATCCCTTTACCTCAGGGAAACTCCAAGCTGCTCATGCAAAACCGTTAACTGGATGGGAAAAATATGAGCCCTTCCTCAGCAATAGATTGTGGCCATGAAATGTAGCAAGGGATTATGACTCTCTGGTGACTACTTCACTGTTAAATCTCAGATTAACGATGTGCAAGAAAAACCTGTATATATGCTCATCTTCAAAAAGCCACCTTTCATCATAAATTTTTGAATTTTCTTGAACTCCCTGCATGGTACTATTCAAGCATTTTTCTATTTTTTATTTCAAATAATAATATTCAAAGATTTCTGAAGGGATGGCTACATTATCTTTAGAATTTCTATTGTTAAAATCATTGCCCTTAAAACAATTTTCAGCATTTATGCCTGTTAGCCCTCCCTACTTGTTGGGAAAAATGGTGTCTCAACCTTGCATTTATGCGAGGTTACTATTTATAGTAAGTTTTCATTTGAGCACGAAATGGTGCGAAACTCTCCTTGAAGCTTCCGGTTGGCTAGATAAGCATTCCGGTAAAGTTGCGTCGCAAGGTCACGGCTAGTTTTAAAGATATTAAAGTTTTCATCTTGGAGGGGTGCGATAAAATGTTTAAACTTAATTTTGGGGGATTTAGAGGCTCCGAAATGCCCTAAAAAGTGGTCGTAATCAGTGTAGCTGGTTATGAGGTGATAGAGAACTTCCCGAGCTTTCTGGCGCTTCAAACGGTTCGTCAATCGGACACCCGGTTCTCAAGTTATGGCCTCCGGAAGTTTGTACTCCTGAAATAGGAAAAATAATTTGTATCAAATACATAAATGAGCTGTAAAAGGGAGCGACATGTGTTGATGTGTGCTTTAACATGTCATAGGGCATCTAGAAGGGAGATAAGGTCGGCTACACCTTATTGGGTGGTTTTAGCCCATGGTTTTGTAATACCGTTTGACAGTTTCTTGTATTGTATCTCCTATTTATGATGTGTGTGAGATAGAGGTTGGGTGTAAGAGAGTCTTATGGCTATTGAGTTGCCTCTGAATCTCTGATTAGTGGTACTCCTGCGAAGAGCTTGCTCTGCAAGTATGTTGTAATCTGTTTTTGATTGCTGAATAAAATATTGAGCTGCTTTTGGAGTGTGGGGTTTTTCTCCCGAAAGGATTTTCCCCATGTAAATCACTGTGTTGTGGTATGAATGCTATTATATCTATTTCTATTTTTTGTAACTGTTGTAACGATCTAAAAAAGTTTTGCATTACCCTCCTCTCAAGGTTAGTGTAGGAAGTTGTTTCCGCTACTTAACTTCCTTACAAGTGGTATTAGAGCCTGATCACCTTTGGTTTCAATTGTGGGCGGTTCGGTTTTTTGAACTAATCCAGATTTGAGTGGGAGCTTGTGCATAAGACACTTTTTGATCTTGTTGTAGGAATATTCAGATGGTGAGTTCATCAGGGAGAATAGAGGTGGAAAAATTTAATGGAAGTAATTTTGAGATGTGGAAGCTGAAGATGGAAGATCTGTTAATAGATCGAGATCTTTGGGATGTTGTTGATGCGAATGTCCAAAGGCCCTCAGATCCTACTGCGACAGCTCAGTATGATGTTATGGACCGAAAAGCCAAGGGTCTAATCAGACTGTGCCTGGCAGACTCTATTCTAATCAATGTCCATGAAGAAAACTTTGCAAAGAAGCTATGGACTAAGCTTGGTGAGATGTATCAAGCAAAATCTTTATTAAATCAAATTTTCTTAAGAAAGAAATTGTATTCCTTGAAGATGGAAGAGGGTGGAGGAATTGCAGACCACATGGAAGCATTCAATATGTTGGTGGCTCAATTAGTATCCATCGGTATTAAGATGGACGAGGAGGAGAAATGTCAGATCTTGCTTTGTTCTTTGCCTGATTCGTGGGATTCTCTTGTTATGGCTATCGGTAGTACTTCTATTGTTTTGAAATCTAAAGACGTGGTGGGTGCCCTACTCGGTGAAGAGATGTGAAGGAAGGTATCCATCAGTTCAAAGGAAGCCCTAACCATTCATGGAAGACCTAAGGAGAAAGGCAAGAAGAATGAGAAGCACAACAAGTCCAAATCCAAAGGGAGATCGAAATCTCCTGGAAAGTCCAAAGTCATTTGCTGGAATTGCGGTAAACCGGGTCACATCCGTAAGGACTGCAAAGAAGAAAAGAAGAAGAAAAAGAAAAAGTTCGATTCTGATTCTGAGTCCGACAAGGAAGATGGCGATGCATTTATTGCGGCTTTGGTGACTCATGCAGGTAATGATGCCTGGCTAATTGACTCAGGTGCATCTTTTCATATGACTTCTAATAGAGATTGGTTTTTTGAATATGAAGGATTTAATGGAGGTAAGGTGTACTTGGGTGATGATTCACCTCTAGACATTGTTGGTCGAGGTAAAGTTAGAATCAGGTTTTCTGATGGTAGAATAAAAAGGATTAATGGTGTGCTGCATATCCCTGGATTAAAACGAAACCTGTTATCTGTGAGAAAACTGATAGATGCGGGTGTGCAGGTAGTCTTTTCTGAAGTAGGATGTAAGATGATTAAGGGTGCTATGGTAGTTGCTAGAGGTGTCAGGTTTGGCACTTTGTATAAGCTTGAAGCATACACTATTGAGTGTAATAGCACTTCTGTAAAAAGTAAATCTACGGATACTTCACTGGAATATTTGAAGGTTTCACCTTCAGTAGATGGAAATGGTTTTTGGGTACCTAAGGGTGCTCTTTCATCTAAAGCAAAGTTACCTACAGAGAAGACTATGTTATGGCACCAGAGACTTGGCCACATTGGAGAAAAGGGTCTAAGGACCTTGAAAAATAAAAACCTTGTTGAAGGTTTGAATGATTTTAATCTTGACTTTGATTTCTGTGAGCATTGCATTTATGGAAAACAAAACCACGTTTAGTTTTACTCGAGTTCTCATAAAACTTGTAGTGTTTTGGATCTTATCCATTCTGATGTGTTTGGTCCAGTAGATGTCTCTTCGATTGGAAAATCCAAATATTATGTTTCATTTATTGATGATTTTAGTAGAAGGACATGGGTATATTTTCTAAGGAGTAAATCTGAAGTTTTTAGTCGTTTTAAAGAATTTAAAGCAATGGTTGAGTTGTAGACTGGAAAGAAAATAAAATGTTTGAGAACTGATAATGGCGGTGAGTTTTGCTCTAATGATTTTGATAGATTCTGTAAAGACTGTGGAATTAATAGGTAGAAGACAACTCCCTATTCTCCACAGCAGAATGGAGTTGCAGAAAGATTGAATAGGACACTGATGGAGAAGGCTAGGAGTATGTTGAGTGGTGCTGGTCTCGAACAAAAGTTTTGGGCTGAAGCTGTTGCCACTGCTTGCTACCTGATTAACAGGTCTCCTACATCAGCTCTTGTTGATAAAACGCCTATGGAAGCATGGTCAGGTCACAAGCCTTCATTGAGACATCTTAGAGTTTTTGGTTGCGAGGCATATGCACATGTGCCAAAGGAGAAGCGAACAAAGTTGGAGAACAAGGCTGTGAAATGTATCTTCATCGGGTACAGTTATGGTGTGAAAGGATACAAGCTTTGGGACCCTATTGCACAAAAGGTAATTCATAGTAGAAGTGTTATTTTTAGAGAAATTAAGTCTCCTTCTGTTACATTGCAGCCAGAACAGACTAAAAAAGAAGATGTGATTCAAATTCCTTCTACACCTGAAAGAGTTGAATCGAGACCCCTAGATAGGCAAGAAGTTGAGGACAGCTTGTCTAGCTCTGAATCTTCAGAAGAGGAGGAAGAACCTCCAACTCAGCTTGTTTGAAGGTCTACAAGACATAGACAACCACCTGAAAGGTATTCACCTAATGATTGGAGATGTATTTTTGCTCTGAATACTAGTGTGGATGAACCGAAATTTGTAGAAGAGGCATTAGGTATGAATGATGCAGAATCCTGGAAGATTGCTATGGAGGAAGAAATGGCAGCTTTGAAAAAGAATGATACATGGGATCTTGTACCATTGCCTGAAGGACGAAAACCTGTTGGTTGTAAATGGGTGTTCAAGAAAAAGATTGGTTCAGATGGAAGCATTGAGAAGTATAAAGCAAGGTGGGTTGCAAAAGGCTACTCTTAGGTTGAGGGTGTTGATTACGGTGAGATATTTTCTCCTGTTGCAAAAATGACGTCCATTAGATTTTTGCTTTCTATTGCTACTGCTTATGATTTAGAGGTTGAGCAAATGGATGTGAAAACTAATTTCCTTCATGGTGATTTGGAGGAAGATATTTATATGACACAGCCGGAGCACTATGTGGTGAAAGGCAAAAGTAATTTGGTCTGTAAATTGAAGAAATCTTTGTATGGCCTCAAACAAAGTCCTAGGGTGTGGTACCAGAAATTTGATACATATGTGTTGAGTTTGGGATTTGAACATTCTAAATCAGATCACTGTGTTTATTATAAATCTGATGGTGATCATTTCTTATTCATTGCATTGTATGTTGATGATATGTTATTCATTGGTAAAGGGAAAGGTATGATTTCAGAACTGAAGTCTTAGCTCGCTGCTAAATTTGAAATGAAAGATCTTGGTGCAGAAAAGCACATTCTTGGGATGGAAATTAGAAGAGATAGGGTGAACAGAAAGCTATGGCTAGGCCAGAGTAAGTATGTGAATTCAGTGTTACAGAGGTTCAACATGCAGAATTGTAGACCATTGAGTGTTCCTTTTATAGTTGGAATGAAACTATCTGTTTCAGATTGTCCTACATCCCCATTGGAGATGGAAGACATGAGCAGAGTGCCTTACCAGAGTGCGGTTGGAAGCTTGATGTATCCTATGGTCTGTACTAGACCAGACATTGCCCAAGCAGTGGGAGTACTTTCTAGATATATGTCTAATCCTGGTAGAGTTCATTGGGATGCAGTCAAAAGGGTACTTCAAATATTTGAAGGGTACTTTAGAGTATTCTTTGTGTTATCATGGTAATTCAGTTGGAGACATGACTTCCCTTGATATCCATGGTTATGTGGATTCAGATTGGGCAGGTGATATTGATAGCAGAAGATCCACCAATGCTTATGTGTTTACTTTGTTTGGTGGTGCAATTAGTTGGATGAGTAAGCGACAGGCTGTGGTTGCTTTATCCACTACTGAAGCAGAGTATATGGCAGCTACTCATGCTTGTAAAGAGGCCATTTGGCTTAAGAGACTGTGTTTGGATATTGGAATAAAACAAGGTACAGTGACAGTTTACTGTGACAGTCAGAGTGCAATTAGCCTAGCTAAGAACCTGACATTTCATGCCCAGACCAAACATATTGATGTTAAGTATCATTTTGTTAGAGATATGGTCGAAGATGGTAGGGTGAAGCTGGTTAAGGTGGAAACTTTGATGAATGTTGTAGATGCTTTAACTAAGGCTGTGAGCACAGAGAAGTTCAGATGGTGTTCAGAGTCTATGGGCCTTATGGCCCCTAGCAATTGATTCATTGTGTTGACATTCCCTTCCGCTCCTGCAAGGTGTTCGACAAGTGGGAGATTTGTTGGGAAAAATGGTGTCTCAACCTTGCATTTATGTGAGGTTACTATTTATAGTAAGTTTTCATTTGAGCACGAAATGGTGCGAAACTCTCCCTGAAGCTTCTAGTTGTCTAGATAAGCATTCCGGTAAAGTTGCGTCACAAGGTCACAGCTAGTTTTGAAGATATTAAAGTTTTCATCTTGGAGGGGTGCAATAAAATGTTTAAACTTAAATTTGGGGGCTTTAGAGGCTCTGAAATGCCCTAAAAAGTGGTTGTAATTGGTGCAGCGGGTTACGAGGTGATAGAGCACTTCGCAAGCTTTCCGGTGCTTCAAACGGTTCGTCAATCGGACACCCGGTTCTCAAGTTATGGCCTCCGGAAGTTTGTACTCCTGAAATAGGAAAAATAATTTGTATCAGATACATAAATGAGCTGTAAAAGGGAGAGACATGTGTTGATGTGTGCTTTAACATGTCATAGGGCATCTAGAAGGGAGATAAGGTCGGCTACACCTTATTGGGTGGTTTTAGCCCATGGTTTTGTAATACCGTTTGACGGTTTCTTGTATTGTATCTCCTATTTATGAGGTGTGTGAGATAGAGGTTGGGTGTAAGAGAGTCTTATGGCTATTGAGTTGCCTCTGAATCTCTGATTAGTGGTACTCCTATGAAGAGCTTGCTCTGCAAGTATGTTGTAATCTGTTTTTGATTGCTGAATAAAATATTGAGCTGCTTTTGGAGTGTGGGGTTTTTCTCCCGAAAGGGTTTTCCCCACGTAAATCACTGTGTTGTGGTATGAATGCTATTATATCTATTTCTATTTTCTGTAACTGTTGTAACGATCTGAAAAAGTTTTACATTACCCTCCTCTCAAGGTTAGTGTAGAAAGTTGTTTCCGCTACTTAACTTCCTTACACTACTTTCATTAAACATTTTAGACTCGGAGGTCGCCTTCGGTCATATATTTCCTCTCTTTGAACCCGAGTCATTGAACCTTTTAAAAGTTCAAAATGCACTTTAAAGAATTTTCTTTGCAACTTTTTTTTATGATAAAGCAAGCATTTTGTTGCAATTTGTATTGAACTTGAACCTTTTGGGTTCAAGGTTCAAGGTTCAAAGTCGATCATGCGTCTGTTTTGTCTTTGCTTGTTAACCGTTATTTATTTTGTTGTGTCGCCAGTATTTCGCATTTCTCTGTGTTATTTCTCAATATTGAATTTGAACCTTTGAACCTCTCGGTTCTCGGGTCTTGGTTCAAAGTTCAAATTCTGAAAGATCGAAGTTCTATGTAGAATTGATACATGCATCATAAAGTGAATGTAGCGGCAGAAAAAGAGAATATTCTAGGGGATTCAAAATGTTAGTTTCTAAAATTATGACAAGCAATCATGATAATTTGTGAGTTGTGTGATGAAGTGATCCAAAAGTAAATGCATGCCAGCTATATGTCAAATTAGGTGATAGCTCACACGAACTTACTTAATTAGTATAGCCAGCTAAGTCTTGAGTGTGATTTTGTCTATCTTTGTTGTGAAAACTAGCAATTGTTTCTAGATTTTTCTTAGTAGCAATGCAAGCGAGGAAAAATCAAGGTATTGTATCTGCATGCAAAAATTTTCTGAGAATTTACTGTTGAGATGAAGTTAGTTTGAGTCATTCTCTCTTCTATTGTATTTACTTATTCTGGAAGCTAGTTGTTGTTCATTCCCCTTTGCTATGTATAAAAATTTATTACATTCTTGTAATTGTTTGCTTAAAATGAGAGGGGCCATTATGAGGCCTACTATACCAAAATTAGGCCACACTTCTTGCCTAGTTGGTTCACTCCTAGAGATGGGAGATACTTCATTAGCCCTAGCGGATCTCTCCGATTTTCTTGATAGAGCCAAAAACCCAGTTCAAAATTCAATGATGGAGAGAATAGTGAAGAGTGGTTTGATTGAGGCCACTGCATTTCCCATTGCTACACCATACCCGAAGTTAGTATTGGAATGTATGAATAGGTATGATGTAGAGCACAAGTGTATCAGGAACATCAATGATGAAGTGTTGTTAAAAATTGACAGGGAGACCGTAATGGTAGCTATGGGCAAACCTCATAAGGAGCTATATGAGGACTGGACTATTGGCACATCATACTCTTTCTTTTTTGAGAAGAAGAGTACTTATAAAAGTGTGATTGCCAGGAATTGGTTACTGAAGATTCAAAAAAGGGAGTCCAATTTGCCAAGGCCGCTTACTAGAGAACACTTCATAATAGAGGTGCAGGACATTGTCATTTTGTTGAATAGGTTAAAAGGAAATGCTCATGCCTTCTACTGGGAAGAATGAATCTACCTTTATATCCAAGTCATGCTGAATGAAAGCGCCTACCTGGATTGGGGGTAGCTAATTGCAGAAAGATTGCACGAGAGTCTGAACAGGTTTGCAGGAATTAGTGGTTTCTTTATGTCTTCATATTTGGTTTATATGCTTTTTTTTACATGGGATTGGAATGACCTGTATCATGAACCCTAGATTGATGGGATAAGGGTATATGATTATTACCCTCACCTTCAAGAACATATATATGCGGAGAATTTTATGAGATGGGATGACATTTTTACAGTGAAACACAAATAAGAGGTTGATAATGGAGGCCATGGAATTTATCAACATTTATGGTAGTTACTTTATCCAATTCCCCCAATTCACTTATATTAGATTTGGCAGTTTTTCAGGGTGAACCCTTCAGGTTACCCATGTTTGTTTTGGATAGTTATGTTTTAATCAAAGTTTGTCGTCAACTAGCATATATTGACAAGAAGAGTGGAGGGAAGTCTGGGGTGGTATTTCCTATAGAACTTGGACACTATAACTGTGCATCTATTTTAAATGCATTGAACCTTGAACTTGAACTCAAGAAGTTCAAATTGTAGTTGTATGTTGCCAGATACAAATTTACAGTCGGGGATTTTCTATAGAGAATTTAGATGTTGATAATGGTTTTTGGCA
The DNA here is from genome assembly GCF_030272615.1 of Cryptomeria japonica. NCBI lineage: Eukaryota > Viridiplantae > Streptophyta > Pinopsida > Cupressales > Cupressaceae > Cryptomeria > Cryptomeria japonica. The sequence goes on along the minus strand of NC_081406.1, from coordinate 281,076,928 downwards.
TGAACCTCAATTGGAGAATTATTAGGAGAACTGTACTGATGAGTTGGAAGTTAGGAGAAGGTTGTGGTCAAGGTTCACGATTCAGAAAATTATAATAATGGGCTTATCCATGAATGTTTCTAGGGTGCAAGAAGATGGAGATGAGGAATCCCGAGTTCGATGAAAGGATATAGGGATAACCTATCCTAGAAATTGATTGGAATGGGAAAGGGGATGATACCATTCAGGCCATAACCTTTAATGTGATCAGAAGAACAGAGAAATGGCTGAAATATTATTGCTTCAGACAAAAGTCTATACCTACACCTAAGAATAAGAGAGATGGTTGAACCCGTGCAACTTCCCAAACATCTCTTATGTCTTTTAATGTTACTGTTGATATTGTAGGTGATGAAAAACAAAGGATAGAGAAGGCCAAGATTGCAAATTTAGGAGAGTCTCCTTTGGGTTCCGCCTCTACCTATGTTACCAGGTCACTTAGTAGGAAAAGCTACCAGAAGACCCTTGCAAGTTCATTGGTAGTAGACCTGGATCTTGAGGAAGAAATTTAGGAAGTAATGGATACTTAGATACATGATCAGCTTATCACAGATGTTGTAGATAAAGGAAAGGAAATCCAACAATCAGAGGATTCTAGGAATACTATGGCTATTATGACCATTAACCAACAATCACCATTACCAAGGGAAACATCCACCGCTCCTAAGTGGCTCAATGCCTCACTTACGAAGAAGAGGAATGTAATTCCTATTTCAATCCCAATGGAGGATATGGTCAACAAGTGCCTGGGAAGAACTTCAAAGTCTAAGAGACTTAAAACAGAAACCATGATTGATGTAGATAAGCAAACAGGACACTTTGTTGCGGAAATGGCTAGACCCCCAACAGATAAAGAGATCAAATATCACTGAGAAAGATTTTATCATTGAAAAGATTGATCTAGGGGCAACTTCCTGGGCTGCTGATGCTAAACATTTGGAGTCTTCAACCAAAAGGATCCTCACTAGGACTTGGAAGGATGAAAAATACAAGAATGAAATGAAGTAGATTATAATACAAATGGCTCAATATATAAATGCTATCCAGAATCCAAATCCCCAACCACTTTCCCAAGTTTCTTTATCATTTGATCAAAAATCACCCATGAACCAAAAGTTACTTGATTAGGTTCAAAGGAGTCGGATGATTATAGATGTCTTTGGTGAATGGCTTGAATCAAACCCACAACAGGGAATTAGCTATATTTCTAATTTAGTCAAGTTGTTTGAGAACGCAGAGTTTGTGGGGAAAGAGTTAGAAACAAAAATAGTAGCCTGGGAGAAAGAGAAGAGTAAATGCCCGGTTGTATTGAAGCAAATGAGAGATACTCAGAGATATGGAATGATGAACTTCCCCGCTGAGAAGCTGATGCATGACCTTGATGATAATGTACTCTTCATTTGCAAAGAGAATATTGAATGGAGAAACTCAATCATTTAGCACTATGCAAAAGGACATGAAATGCATAGACCTTCAACTTCTAAAAGAGGATAAGAAAACACATGAGGATTCATCAGAGATGATCCAAGTTTTCAAAGATCGAGTACAACAGATTCAGGAACCAAAGTCCTTGACGATTGAAGATTTTTCAAAGATTGCAAGAATTGAATCTATGTTGGTTTTTTGCTTCGACCATCTAAAAATGCATAAGGGTAAGGTCCTATAGGTAAGAAAAAATAAAGAGGTATGGAAGAAACGAATCCTACATATGGGCCTCCCATATTACCAACTCATTCTGAACTTCTCTTCGGCTCACCTAGAATGGCAAAACATTCAAAGCACTCCCACATCACAAGACAAACAGGTTGAAGCCACGTCATTTGCTGGAGTCTGATCGTGCCTTTGTTGCTCATGGCTTATGCCACTTTTCTAGTTTAAAAGAACTAAAACTTCTTTAACTCTCAGGTAGACTTAATCTTTTGACTCTGGTTTTATTTGTAACAAACTATCATAGCCTGGCGGCTATTTATATGGTTCTGGAAGTCTTTTTAAAGGCTCAAAAAAATTTGATTGGAAGGAACAAACTTAATTTTCTTTGGATTTTTAGTACAAATATTTCTAGTACTTGAATGAAATGATATTTTGATACGAACTTCAAATCTGTGTGTTTGAAAGATTAGCAATCTTTGTTGGGATGTACGCTTATGTGCAGAATATGCTATTTCATTACCAATTCTTTCTTAGTTTGTGAATTCATTAATTTTCTTTTGTTTAAAGGGTGCTTCAATGTTGTTTAAATGACTCTGATCCCCCTTGTCCTCTGAGGCATGAGTTAGAATCGATCAACATTTACACTACTTTGAGTATTTTAGATGGAATAAGTTTTATATTGAATAGATATGTGCAGGAGTAAAGTCTGTGAGCTTTACACTTATTAATAAATATTTTGTAGCATTCTTTTGTGTTGTCAAATGAATGTGAAAGCCTTTCTCTCTTTCTGGTGAAAAGTGTGTTTTTTTTTAGTAATATGTATAAAAAATTATTGAACATCTTATGAGGAGCTGCACTCTTATGAAGAGGGTAAACCTAAACATGGTTCACCGAACTGTTGGTTTATTTGCTTTTTCATGAAGGGTATACATGAGTCATTATTTTAAAAACATATAAAAATCAAAGAAAAGACAAATTTGTTAACCAACAATGTCGAGCTTGGAATAAAGAAAGACTTGATCAAGCATAGGATCTACACTAGCTGAAAAAACTTCATCTTTCTTTACTGTAATCAAATCTGAAAACTCCCTATCCACAACCAAAACATGAAATGCATCAATACCTGAGCTTACTGTAGAAGATCCTTCTCCTTCAATGGATGATAAAAACTGACATATGATCTCCTCTTCACAAAAATAAATGTCTTTCAAAACCTCCAAAAATTCTGGAAATTGCAATGCTTTAACAACTTGGCTACTTTCTTGCTCTAGATTCATTTCAAAAGCTTCTTTTTCTTTCATATTTTCAGAAAAATCTTCAATAGAGTAGATTTTGTTTTATTTCTAACACAAGCCTCACTAGATAAACCTTCAAATAACATCATTGTATCTTCAAAGTGAAATGACTCTAGAATAGATTCATTAAAATCTTGAAAAGAATCATTCTTACCATCTTCTTCTATAAAATTAAAGGTTGCATATTCTGGTTGTGTGTTAATCTGAAAACTTTTATCTTTAAAACTTGTTGGGACAAGCTGATTTTTATTAATTTCAAAACTGAAACTTTCTACTTCTAGAGAGGAAAAAAATTCAATGGATCTTTATCATTCAAGCTCACAAGTCCTCCAATGTTGTCTTGATCATATGTTAAATCTTCATGAGGCTAAATCATTACTCGGTTTTCTTTCTCACTCAAGACTAGATTGTTGTAAGAATGAAAAGAAAATGAAATAGTTGGAGCATCCTCATCATCAACTCTTAATTCCTCTTTAAGTTGTGATATTCTCTTTTCATGTGCTTGCAACAAATTTGTTCTTTTTTCGAGCTCTTTCAACTTGTGAAACCGAGCGCACAGGCTCGTCCATAAGAGTACAGATACATGGTCATCTTCCATACTTTTCTTTGTTTTTATAGCTTCAGTAATACTTTCTTTGCGGCGATCCCAAAATCCATGCAACACTTTATCATCCATCTCAAGAATTTCTATAATGGTAGGTGGTCTTCTCCCATTTCTTTTTTTTTTTTTTTTTGATTTTGCAAAGTTTTGCAATAGAGTCGCCAATCTCCTTGCACATAGAGATGTCTTTAAAACTTGAAGAAAGAAGGGACTGGTTTTTTGTTTTCGATTTCCCCAACAGAGTCACCAAAAATCAGTTGGTTAAAAAATTTGTCCTTCTTAAATACCTTTCAAAAATGACTCCCAAATTCCCAAATTGAAAGAGAAAAATAAGAACCAACAGTTGAGTCACTTGCAATGGTGAGTGTAAGTGCTCTCTAAATTTTGATATGAAGGTACAACTCCCTTCGTTGGATAAAAATATATATTTTCTTAATATTATTTTAACCGGAAAGCAATAAAGGCAACTAACATCTTCTCATAGCCATGACACATATGCGAGTAGCAAATTTATAATGAAGTGAATGAAGATAAGTAAAACATAGTTTAATTACCCACACCCAAGAAAATACCCTTTCCAATAGAATCAAATTTCCCTGGACTCTAATCGAGTCTCTCTCATGCCTCAAAGGACAAGGGGGATCAGAATGCCCAGGCAAAGAGCCAACAACAGATTTCTTTCCAATATAAAAGTTATTTCTGAAATCAAAGTTTCATAATTAATTGCATACATAGTTTAATATAACAAAAAAGACAATGAAAGGTAATCACAAGAGAAACAAAGCTCATTGTAATCAAAAGAAATATTGACAAATACATAGATCAACAAAATCTTCTTCATTCCATCAATGCCAAAATATGGGCTCATAGACTCAACACTTCTAAAAAATAAAATTGTGTTGTCCAGAAAACAATGCTGCCCCCTTTTTTTACAGCAGCAAGAGAAAAGAAAAAAAAAAGCCCTTTTTTTCATTACATATATATAGCCTCTTTTTTTAAAGAGACTTTCAGTTATCAATAATTGATTCTTGAAAAGATTATTAATTAATTTTTTCTTTTATCTTTTATCTTCTTCCCGACAACTCTTCTTTTTTTAGCCTCAAATATTTTATCCTCCATTTTTTTCTAAGAAATATTTGTAGAAAATTTAAATTAAAAACATCTAATTATGTGTTGGCAGATGGACACATTTTTTATATCTCATGGATAAATTATTATCTGGATACCCATTTCAAAAGAGTCCCCACTATGAGATTCTCATAATAATCTTTTTCTCAGAATTTCTTATAGACCCGTACTCAGAGATAATAACTTTTGAATGCAATAATATTTTGCCAATCGCTCTAGTGAAGACTTAGAAAACTGGGTTTTATAAAACATATAAAAAATTCAGCGCAAGCCAAAGGTTTAATTGATAGTCATGCCCCCTGCACAGAGACTTATTTTTCTGTCTAAAAATAAAGACTCAAAAAATTTGTGGTTACAGGTTGCATTGAAAACTATAAACGATATACATGCCAATGTTATTAGATTATTGAACTTGCTGAATTTTGAACTCACACACTCTAAACCTGCATCTATTTAATCTAATGAATCTCTGAACTCTAAATTCAAAACTCTGAAATTGAACCTATGAAATTTGAACCCTCAACCTTGAACCTTGAACCTTGAACCCGCGAGGTTCAATCAGAAGGTTCAAAATTATAGACTTTGCCCACAATATGCTTCATTTATCATTTTGTCTTCATATTTTGCTGTGCGTTGAACCTTTGAACCTTGAACCTTGAACCAAAGAAGGTTCAAAGTTCAAGTTCAATGACCAAAAATTACAAAGAACTTACACTCATAAAAACTAAAGTTGCGATACAACCCGCTCCGATTGAACTTCAAACTTTGAACTTTAAATTTGAACCTACAAACTCCTTGAACTTGAACTTGAACCCGAACTTTGAACTTTTGAAATTGGTTCAATGGTTCAATGTTAAACCTAAGCCATGACATTATTCCTTTGGGGTGCCATAGAAAAACATGTATAACTTTTTACTGAAGGCCTATTTCTTGTGAAATTTTAACTATAGAATAAATAAGCCAAGTAGAGCATAACCCATAAATCATTTTTTGCACAGGACACATAAGACTTGAGATTTAATTATTTGGGCATATGGGTAACCCAAAAATAAAAGAATTAAAATCTCCCAGCCGACATGGAGTTTGGCTATAAAAACTGATCATTTGAAGAAAAAGAGGTTAAAATTATCTCTACAAAAGGATTTTGTGTCATCTTTCACAGAATTTGAAAAATAATGATTTCTTTGTGACTGACGGGTAGGGGATGTCCATGGGGGTCTTTGAAAGTTTGACAAAAGGTGACCAACACTTTCAACATTAAAACATTAGCAATAACAGGTTTTTAGTTGATTATGAGGCTTTAGGAACGAGCAAAAATATAGGGGCAACACCCTCCTAAGGTGAGACCTATACCTCCTTCTCATAATGGACTTGTTCTCCTTCCTACACCTCGCATTCCTCCTTTATATGGTGTAGTTCATCCTCCTTCATCTTATAGAGGAAGTGACTAGCCTCTCCTATTTTCTAACCTAAAATACCTCAACCCATTCATCCTGCCTTAAAAGAAGAGACAAAGCCTATATCTAATGAGACTAACCCACCTCAACTTTTAGCCAAGACTAGACGAAACCATTGTGCATGAGAATGCTGATGGAGATGTCATGCTAGAGCTCATGAAGTTTCTTCCCAAACTATTTCTTCTCCTAAAATACCAATAGTTGACATGATTCCATTTTCTCATAAACAAGATGTTCAACCTAATTCTCCAAAATGCAAAATACTTAAGACAAATGATGGTTCAATTTCTATTCCTATTAGAGATCCTATTCTTATTAATATTGATGAAGAAATAGGTGAAAATGTTCTTAATAATGAAAATGTTCTTAGTAATGAAAATGTTGGTCCTAATATTTCTGATGATCAATATGAATATATTGATGTTGACAATGACTTATTTGCAAAATTTTCAAAAGCATTAATCCTAGCTCCTAGTAACAAACAAAGTGACTTATCATTAGAGCATAGTCCTTGTTTGGAACTTGTGATATCTCCATCTACTGTGCTTGATGTGGCTCCTCTTGTGTGTTGTCCACCTTCCTGAAATAACAATCAACAAGATCGAGGGGAGGATGATGTGCTTGATTAGCTTCATTAGAACTGTAGACTATCTCTCTCTCTCCTCTCTTGCTTGTTTGTGACATTCTTCTATTTGTTCTCCCTATTCTTATATTTTTTCCCCTAGTGTTGTCTACTTAAGGATGATAAAAAGCCTTGAGATCTCTTTTGGTATCTCCCATGTTGACTCAAAAGACACATGTGTTCCCTTCTTCCATGGTGGTTTCCTCTCTTTGGGGGATGAGGACGATTCTATGCATATACATATATTTAATATACATGAGTTATCATAAAAAGCATACTAGCTTCAAAGTTAGGCGAAACCACCTTGTGCTTTGTGTTTCGTATTCATTATCCTTTGATTTATCCTCTCTTGGGGGCTAAATTACTCTGATAATGTGCTTGTCTTCTTTGGGTGTATCTCGCCTTAAAGCAATTTCTCCTGGTGAGGCGTACACAATCTCTTTAACATGGGGGCATACACTTCACTCATGATTCTCTCTTTTGATAATTAAAGTTACTTAGTGAACTTTTCCTTTGCTTTGTAATTTTAGGTATTCCTTTCATGACTCATAGTAAGAGAACTTTACTAGTTCTAGTCATGGCTCTCTCTCTCTCATTATCTTCCCTTTTAACTTATCATCGAATTTGTAAAATCCTAAAGTCCATTGGGGGCTTGGTGAATCTTGCCTCCTTGATGTGGTGAAATTATTTCAATCTGAATTCCTTTTACTTTACCGATAGTATTTGCATAAGCTCATACTCCTGCTAAAGTGGGGGCTAAATGTAACATCCTAAAATTGCACCCCTTGTAATTTTTGACTACATTTGGGTCTTTGCCTTAGTGTTTGCACCCCTTGGCCTGATCAGAGACCTGAATATACACATGTGCATCAAAAACACATTGCATTTCAACCTTGTATGATGCCCACACCTTGATCCTGCCTCAAAATAGGGCAGGACTAGGGTGTGGCACCCTGGTCCTCACTTGGACCAGGGCATGGTGCCCTGGGATCCCCCTATTTGGGACCTCTCTTGATCCTCTCCCCTTGGACCTAATTTAATTTTGAGGTGGTAATCCTCTCCTATGTCAGCTCAAGTCAGAAAATTAGTCAATTAAACCCACTAGGAAGTATATAAGAGGGATTTTCCCTCTCATTTGATATCTAACAAAAATTCAATCAATCATCTAAGAATTCAAGAGATCAAGCATTCAATAATTCAAAAGAAATTGAGAATTTTCATTCTTCCTTCAATCTTTGGAGAAACAATAGAGACAAGATTTCAAGTATTGAAGAGGAGATCAACATTCTACTTCATGAAACCCTAATTCTATGTGGAGGCAAACAAAACTTCACAAGGAGGTAAAAGCATTTCAATTTCAGTCAATTCAACATCCCCTCAAAGAGGAGGATTTCTACTTTCAATCCTTTCATTTACATTATTTCAACCACTTGGTTAATTCCAAAACTAAGGTTTGATTTGAAGACAAGCCCCTATTCCCAACACATTTCCCTTTTTTTATGTGTGCACGAAACAGGTGCGCAGCCATACTTTTGGAATTAAGATTTATTCGTAGATACATAAAAACCCTTTTCAACGCAGAGAAAGTTCAAAGGACTGATAGGAGGGCACCCATGTCCGGACACATGGTCCCTACAAATTTTGTCAGATTTCATAGAGCAACTCTGAATCATCTCAAACTTCTTAGATCCAGGTGCATGGCTAAATCCCGAATCTGTAGCTCGCTTTTTTTGCATACTTTGTCTCCATTTTCAACACTTTGTCTTAATTCAATCAATCAAATTACAAAAGAGGTTCAATTGCATTTCATTTCATTCCAATCTACTTAGTATTCAACCCTTTCATCAGTTGGGATTGGATCTAGTAGATTCATCCCCCTCTTTTGAATGTAAAGTCCCCCTCAAGTGAAATTTTGGAACCTAGTGAGTTCCCTCTCTTCCAAGTGGTGAATTGGCTAAGGTTCCCCAAATTATCCACTTTATAAAGACACGCATTGTCTTGAACATACATGGCTAGTTTGGATGAGTTTTTGATAGACATTGTAGGTTTGTTTATAGCAAGTCATATTTAAGATTTGGGAGACATCATTGATGATATTTATCTTCTCTTTGATGGCTATGATTCTTCTTCAGTTGTTGTGAGGGAACCTATATAAGCTCTTGTTCACTCTCCACATGATCATTCACCATAGTTTAACATGAGTGTGGATACTATTGAGCGCATTTGGAGAAGACATCTTTGTTTTCAAATGACACTTGAGTCTTTGGATGTTTTTCTACATACATCTTCACTAGATTTGGGATTTTCTTTTCCATCATTATAGCCTAGAATGCCTAATTTGAAAGGGGAAATGTTCAACATCAACATGGGGACATGAGCACTTTGTAGAGACTTCATACATATTGAGTTTTATTCCTACATATTCCTTTCAATAATGGGAAGACAACATCCATACACCTTTTTTGTTCTTCCTAAGGGGATGGACATTGTTTGACAATTGTGGACCATCTTCTACATCCAGTTTCAAACATCTACCATTGGTATAGATCCTAACTCAAGTCCATGATCTCTCTTCTTCTCTCTTATGAGGGAATTTTTTCCTCACATGGGGTTTTGTCCTTCACTTATTTTAGAGAAATTTTTTCTCATCTATTCTCTCTTTTGGGAAGGAGGTTTGTCCCACTAGGTTTTCTCATTTTCTTCTTTTATTAGAGATTACATTTGCACATGGGTACCTAACATGACCTAGCAGCCAAGACTCATTCTTGCATCTTTGCATCATATATATCTATTCATCATTCTCCTTGAGTTTCTCTTAAGGAGGGTTGTTGGTGTGAACATGGGTGTTTTCTATTCATTTCCCCTTTGAATTATGAACAAAGTACATGATCTAACTAGTTCCTAGTTAGAACCTTTTCAAACATTTTTGCATGCTAAGTTTACTTAGTGAATTATAAATATTTCTAGAAGTCTATTGTATATGTGGGATCTTATCTCCTAGTTGTCATGTGACATAGGATTAAGACACTTGTCCTCATCCTAGTGAGTCCTATCTCTCAACCCTATCTATATAAAAAAAGTCTCACATGTACATTTTAGGCCATTTAATATGCACATCATTGATCATATTGATCTACTATATTTGCATACACTATTACATTTTTATGCTCTTGTTTTTCTCTCTTGTAGAAGGTTATTTTAGTTTTTACAGGTGATCTTGGGAGCTTGAGTCCTTGAGTGACTCAATATATCATTTTCCTTTTCTTGTTTTGTTTCCACTTCATCAATAGGCTTTTCCATTTATGGTTCCATATTTAATGCGTTGTTAAGTATTTTGATCAATGTAGATACTTGAATTCGGCCCAACTATTGCATGATCATTTACAATATAAATAAACATAATATGACATACCAACCAATTGTAGATAAAAATCCTTGTACAATAAAATTGTAAACCAAGGAGGACCACATATATAATTAGACAACTTTCCTAACTATGAAAAAATTATATAAAGGCATTAGCGATTACCATTTCTAACACAACCACTAGTAAGCACTTGCAACTAATTCTTAGCAATGATACTTGGTTACAAAACATAACAATAACAAGTTAAAAAATTATAATTCCCAAAGGTAGAATAAACTACACCTTGTGAATCTAAATGAAACTTGTTCAATGCATGGAAAAAATACATACAAACCACTTATAGGAATTATTGTAGCACATCTTTCTAATACTTAAAAAAAAAGTGGTCTAGATTTGAGGTCCCATGGCATCTGGAAATCATCTCACTTGTGCTTGAGAAATAGATTGGAATGATTTGACTAAAATTCCCAATTCTGAAATGTTGTTTCCATCTTGGAAATATTCTCAACCATCACATAAACATAATCATGATCATTCAATGTTCTAGGAAGGTTTGACATGAGATCTACTAATATTGACTCCCTAGGTTTTTTAGAATTTGAAGATGGGTTGTAAAAATGTCCTTTTAATAATTGTAGGTACATATTAAAACGAGTGCTAGAAAATTGTTTTGAAGGATTCATTATAGTCACATGGGAGGTCATTTTTAAGGGTACAATATAGTTACATGGGAGGTCATTTTAGAGTGGGTAAATTAGTATTGACTTCCTATAATTGTTAGAATTTGAAGATGGATTGTAAAAATCCCCTCTTATTAATTGTAGATACATATCAAGAGAGATGATAGAATATTATTTTGAGGGGTAAATTATAATCACATGGGAAGCCATGTTATAGAAAAAGAGACCACAATAATTATATAAAGTTTTTTTCTTGATAAAATAAACATCTTTACGAAACCACCGTAGTCTTCTTGATGCAGGAGCACTAGTGTGGTTCTTATTGGTTGAGCAATTAGCAGTGGAATTTCTTAGAGATCGTGGCATTTCTTCATGTTTGATATTTTAGCATTATGGATTTGGATTTATTCCCTTGTGTTCGTGGTCTTTGTCATGTTCAAGTTTCATGGCATTTGGATTTAATACTGGTGAGTTATCGATTCGAGTATTGACCCGATTGATATGTTCTTACCGGTTAGTCTGGCAGTGTGTTGAGCGAAGTTGGACCAGGTCGCAGTTTATTCTCATGACTTGTAGATCATTGATTTATATTTCTTGTGTCTTTTCTGATGTTCCTGGAGGACTACATGATGTTTTCTGCATTGGAATTTGTTCTTAATGATTTGAGTCGACTTGTCGTTGTTTACAAGTTTCCTAAATCGGTTGGTCTTTAGGCCAACTTGATCAAGTTATTATTATTTGTGGACATTATAAATAGAAGTTTGCAAATCATTTGAGAGGACAGAGGATAGAAGGTAGAAGATAGAGTTTGAGATTGAGCGAAGATGTAGAACTGGGGAGATTTTGGTCCACTGGACTGAAGCCAGAAGGGCTAAGGTCCGAATTAGGGTTTAACCGACAGATTTTTTTTGAAGACCGATCTAATGTGTAGATGATTTGCGGATCTTATGTTTGTTTTGTAAGCATTGTTTGTATCCTGGACTGTGATCCAACCTATAGCATATGTAATTCTTCAAGTTGTTATAAGATTTATTCATATTGTTTACCAATTATGTATTATGTGTTATTATCGGTTATTCTTTCTGCTTTATATGGTGTTATGTTACTGGTTACTGGTATATCTTGCATGGTGTTTATGTTAGGCTAGAAGGATGGGTTCTCCTTCATTGTATCTCCCTACCTTAACTACATCAAATGGTATTAGAGCTGGTTTGTGAACCTGTTGTTCGAGGAGGACCCGGTTATGCATCGGCTGGTTGGAGAAGAAGTTGAGGCAACTTATGGACTTGTTCAGATTGTTGAACGTGAGGTAGAGAAAGGATTGTAGGTAGACCGTCAATCCTAGAGCTTGAGCTTGAGGTAATTAGTGGGTGGAGACTTGAACAGATCATTGATTGAGGTAGTTTGTAGAGTAGACTAGTAGATCATTGAGGAGAGGCAACTAGAAGCTATAGTCAGATCGCCGAACCCCTAAGGCAGTTGCAAGTACCTAATGACAGATCAACAAACCAGATAAAGTGATGGGACTCACTTTTCAATTAACCCCGAGAGTTTGATGTAGGAGCACCAGTGTGGTTCTTACCGGTTGAGCAGTTAGCAGTGGAATTGCTTAGAGATCGTGGCATTTCTTCATGTTTGAGAGTTTAGCAATGTGGACTTGGATTTATTACTTTGTGTTCATGGCCTTTGTCATGTTCGAGTTTCATGGAATTTGGATTTAATCCCAGTGAGTTATCGATTTCAGTATTGGTTTGGTTGATATATTCTTCCCGATTAGTCTGGCAATGTGTTGAGTGAAGTTGGATTGGGTCGCGGTTGATTCCCTTGACTTGTGAATCATTGATTTATGTTTCTTATGTCTTTTCTGATGTTCCCGGAGGACCGCATGATGTTTTGTGAATTGGAAGTTGTTCTTAATGATTTGAGTTGACTTGTTTATTGTTTACACATTTCCTGAACTAGTTGGTCTTTAGGCCGACTTGATCAAGTTATTATTATTTGCGGATGATATAAATAGAAGTTTGCGAATCATTTGAGTGGATAGAGGACATAAGATAGAAGACAAAGTTCAAGATCGAGTGAAGATTTAGAATTGATGAGATTCTGGTTTGATGGACTCTGGATTAGGGTTCAACTGACAGATTATTTTTGGAGGCTGATCTGATGTGTAGATGATCTACGGATCTTATGTTTGTGTTGTAAGCATTGCTTGTATCCTGGGTTGCGATCCATCATGTGTCATGTGTAATTCTTCAAGTTGTTATAAGATTTGTTCATACTATTTACCGGTTATGTATTTTGTGTTATTAGAGGTTGTTCTTTCTGCTTTATCTAGTGTTATGTTACCGGTTACCGGTATATCTTGCATGGTGTTTGTGTTAGGCTGCAAGGATGGGTTGACCTTCATTGGATCTCCCTACCTTGACTGCATCACTTCTTGACTCTAAAAGGCCTCACATGCGATTAATATAAAAAATGTGGCTCAATCCAATACTTTGTCTTTATTCCTTTCAGAAGTCATGCAATGTGGAATAATCACAACATAACTACACTAGAAATTGGTGAAACCCAAGAAGCTCCAAAGGTCCAAGAAGTTCCTAAATGTGACCCAATTTAAAATTACTTAAATATTCTCTAAATCCATGTCTTGTCCATCCAAACGAGCAATATAGCCTAAATACAAAATACTTGACATGCTTTTGTAATGTTGTGCTGAAATAAAATGTCATCCAAGAATTTTTTTAAGGTTTACAAAACACTATTCATTATTCTCATGAGTATTGTGAGTCCATTGATAAAATCAAACATGACCAATCATTCAAATTTCTTCACTTGGCTTGTGCAACATCGTCTTACATGTTTGTTAACTCAATTGAATAATAGTGATATATCAATCTAGGATAAATCTTGATACACCTATGAGTTATCTAACACACTTCTTCATACCATTTCTTATCGTGAGATCAATATAAAGTTACCAATTTTTTTCAATATCTATTTTTTTAAGTACCTATCATCAAGCATATACTATCCATTCAAGACTATTTAAAAGGAAGATTACTATGTGTATATGTGAACAAATTGAAAGTTAGAATTTTTCATATAAAACAAATGTAATTTTTGTGAAAAATGCAAAATTTTAATTAAAAATATTTTTAAAATAAATTATAAATAATATGATTAAATGAAGAGTTTCATTCCATTTTTATAGCTTTCACATTGTTCTAAAAAGCCATAATAATGTGAAGTACTATTTTGTACTATTCGTGTTTTGGAGGATTGAAATAAAGTGTTTTAAACATGATTTGGTGATCTAAGATATCATGTGAGGAAGCCTCCACATAATTTGTATTAAATTTGCACTTGCCACTTTGATTCGATGTTTAGGTTATGATAGCATTCAAACAAATTTATATATAATGATAAATAATATGAATACTAAGTTTATTATTTCACATCTAATAAAGTATTCTCAAAGATATTAAGAAATTAGATTTGGTTAGAGATGTGTTTTCAAGATACAAATATTAAAAAATCCTTAAAAAAAATAAAAAAATTGAAATTTGAAATTATGAGTCATATTTTTTAAAGTTATTTTTTATTGAAATTTAACAACTATTTATAAATAATATTCATAGTATATTATACATTAGATTTATCTCAAATATAAATGACAGTAGATTCTTTATATGCAAGTTTATGTTATTAGTGTTTTCTTCATATTTGTTGTCTATCTTTTCATGCCTAGGGACCATTTGTTTGTCCTCTCTTTCAATGTTCTTCTTATTAATTTATTTTTTGATATGAATGCCTTGGGTCTTAATTGATGCTATATTCCTTATATACAACCTTATATTAATAATATTTAATATTACTAATCTAAACAACATAGTTCTTTTCTTGTTCTTCATTACTAAATATTACACATATATCTTTCTTTCTTCTTCTAAATGGTCAATTGAATAACATAAAATTGTGATTAAACTTATTAAATATCCTTGTTCAATGCTTTTTATGGCATGTCTCAATTTCTCGCTATGCTTACATTACAAAAATTTCTTGTTTATGCAATTTGCAACTTTCTACACAAATATATCTTAGGCAACACACATCTCATTTCATAATGTCATTTGTATTATTCTTTCACACTCCATCTTCCACACAACCTTCTCCTCAAATTGGAGGTAAAATTCTTTCTCCCATCCCCTTGCCATTTTCTTTTTTGCTTCAAGCCTCTCCATGTTTTTGCCATAAACTCACACTTCCTAAGAAACAATTCCTCAAAACACAGTTTTAGATTATTTATGGAAAAACAAGTTTTAAGGGGCCCTGAAACCCCATTAAAAAATACTATTCATAAAATTTTAAAATTAAAAAGATAGCAACCAAAGACCCTTCCATACACCAACAACACAAAAACAACCCATCATGGGTAGATAGCAAGACATCGACTAAACGAAAAAAAAAAGAGTAGAGCCCAAAACACAAAAAGACTAGATATCCTTTAGGATTTTCATGGCTACCAACAATTGGTATAACCACTTCTAGTGATTAGGAAAGTTGACCAGCTCTTGTTTTTCCTCTTCAAATATTTTCTTACTCCCTCTTGTCCTTGCATTAGGGATCACATGGTCAAGATTCTTACCATCAATCTCTTTAATATGGTCTTCATGAAGAGAGTTTAGTTTGTCCAACACGATGTGAATGCCCTCCACACTATTTTGAATTAAGAAACAAAAATATCAACAACCTTCTCCAAGTTTTTTTTTATCACAAGAATATCCTTCTCCATTATCCCTATTCTATCTTTCATAGTGTGCTTCTAGTTATCCCAATTCTGCATTCCCAGGGACCTCCTCACCCTCAACATTAGAGATGCCATCACTTTCTTCATGATAGCTTCCTCCCAAACACTAGGGTTAACATTTTGAGCACCCCACTTGTCTTGAATAATTTCCATGCACATGTTAATTCTATTAAAGTCAATAAATAACAACTTGGTGATTCTTTGCTGGGAACTCACGCGCTGTTGACTAGATCTAGAACCTCTTTTAAAACCTTGTCACATGTCGGACTAGGATGAAATAGGCCTCATCTAGGTTTATAAATAAATACCCACTTGTCTTTATCCATGACTTTGGAAAAGTGACCTTGATCCTCACAAGTAAGAAATCTTTTCACAATAGGATTATCCCTAAAACTCCTAGCTTCAATACCAATGTTCCCAACTTCCTCCTCCTCTAGAATCTCTTTTCCCTTTGCTTTCCTTGAGAATTAATAGCATTCTGAATTTGTTTTGACCTAACCACTTTCTCCTACTCAACTTCCCTCTACTTGTCTCAAGTCCCTTTTTCAAAGTTCTCTAAAAAAAGTAAGTTGATAGTTCCAAAATAGTAAACCAGGATTAGTCAATAGTTTGGTAAATAATAATAAATTTGGTGACTTGGTTGAGATATGAATATTATTGAAACACCAAATATATTTAAAATTAATAATTTTCCCTACTTGGGGGTGATATTCTCTTTTGGCATGTTTTTTTTGTCTTTATGTGGCTTTTGGCAGTGCTTGAGAACTGGAAAGTTTCTATGTGAAGTTGTTGAAACTAAAAGACATTTGGCAAAGGGAGTTACATGCATTGCATGCAAAGAGAATATTTCCTTGGGAAATGAATTTGGGTATCCAACTTGGAATTTGAAGTTATTTTTGATATATGCATGGTTTTGGTTCCATGTATTATTCTTGTAGTAGATTTCAATTTAGATTTTGCTTGTTTCTTCACTAGCTAATAAACCAATGGAAAAAGAGACTTCTAGATGACATGCTCATGGTTTCCAAGGTGATTTAAAGATGGGAGTCAAAGGATTACTAGGTGGTCTAAGGATGAAAGTCAGAGGATTACTAGGTATTCTGAAGAAGGGATCAAGAAATGCCATAGAATAATCTCAAGCAATGATTATCATTGTGTTGAATATTTTGGTTTCTTCAAGTATGCAATTTGTTTGTAGTGAGTTCTTGGGGTTTCAATAAAATATTTGTTGTAAATTTTGATGATAGATTAAAGGTTGTATTTTTTTATATTCCATTGTTAAATCAATAAAAACATCATAAGAAACTCATTTTGTAAGTTTGGTAAGTTTACCTCAAATTTTGTGAGCTTATAGTACATTTCGAACTTCATATTTGCTCATTGTTTTGGGCTAGTTTTTAGTAGAAGTTTCTTGTTGATCATATTATCCTTGAGGATATAGTTTTGATACAAATAATATACTTTTTTTTTTAATCATATTTAACTCACTTGAATATTTTATTGCAGTTATCATTGTGATAGTCCAGTGTACAATGAGATTTGGTCTCAAATTATGGCTTAATTTGTGTGTAACTTTGTGTTGTTTGATTTTAATTGGTAAATTTATGGAATAAACAAAAAAAGGTCATACAAGCGATTTTTTTGCATATATTTACCCTAATTATAATTTCATGAAGCTTCCATTTGATTTGGTGAAATTTTCATGAGAACAGTCCAAATTGGATGCATAATTTGTGAAGTTAATTTTTGAAATTTCAAGGAAATTTTAGTTGTCATTGGATAATTTAATTTAAAAGGGGTTTCAGATTTATTAGTTAGATTCATTCTATGTACTTTTCTCTAAATTAATTAAATTAGTTAATTTATTTAATCTAGGATAATATAGTGGTATTGAGTTCATAATGGGAGCGTTCTTCTATAGTATCATAAATTGCACCTAGTGCATTTATTACACTTTTTCATTGCACCCGATGCATATATGACGATAATTTATCATTGGGATTTTACTATTTTGAAATCATGGATTTTGAAGACAAAGCAACACTAGCCACCCTCAAGCTAAATTTGGGGTTATCTTGTCTGGATGATAGTGCATCGCATAGATGTTTGTGTGGCATGCAAGAATATCCTAGATTCAAATTGGCATCTTCTACATCAAACCTTTTCCAATGTGTGTCCCTTATCTTGTGTGCATCTAAAACAGTCATTCTCGCCCATGCAGAATAACAAAACCTTTCATTCTTCCTCATTTTTGTAAAAGCTCACTCTTGGCTCTCTTTCTTTGATACTCTAAGAAAAGCTCTATTAAAATACACACTCAACACTGCAATAGCTCAGTTTTCTCTCACAATACAACTACACTATCATATCAAGAGAGGGATCTCGACTGTGTAATGCATGTTCCTCTTTTTTATATATTTTATCTTGATGATATCTTTCTATCAAATCTTTGAATGTATCTATTATCTAGGTGCATTTAATTCATGTATCAATGTATCTTTAATGATAGGGGTTTTTCTCCTTTAATTGGCATTTATTTCTATCATGTTATCTATTTATCTATTGTAATAAGGGTTTTCCTCCATTAAGCAAGGTTTATTTCTATTATGTTATCAATTTATATTTTTATCCAAATATATCTATCTAGTTGTCTATGGAGGTGGAAACACTAAAACAGGGGTTTAACTGAGGTAAACCCCTATATAGCCCCAATATTTTCCCCTTATCTGAGTATGTGTAGGCGAAAAATAGGTTTGAAGTGTGGAGTTGAGTTTGAGGGAACATTCTAGTTATATTATGTTCTTTTGGGGTACAGATGATGATGTGACACACAAACATCCTCATGATGCACTAGTATCTTAAACCCGAAGCCCTATCAAATTGATGGTAAAATTCATATTCTGTTAATATTAGTTCCTTTATGGTTAATACCACTTTTATCATTTTATATGCTTCTACTAGTTGGTAATTTGCATATATTAGCATAGCCTTCTTTATACTTTTATTAATCCCCCAGCTCACTAGAGCACCAGTAAAGTGAGGTAGCGAATGTAGATTTGTTCTTTGAGATCTTTCCATCTTGAGGGTAGTAAATCTCCTTTACATTTTGGTGAACCTGATGTGATTGCCTCATTTCAAATCTCTTTCTTTTAGAGTTTGATGCATTTAGTAAGGTGTTCTTGAAAGATGACTTCAATATGTTGGATGATGCCTTGTATGAGTTCCTAGAGGCATCCCCTCATGATTGTAAGACCTTTGATATTGATCGATGTATAGATTCTTCTTCCTTGGGTAGCGAAAAATCTGTAAATGTCATCGTAGTCTTTGCCAATTAGAAGCCTAAGAGACTAGTTATTTACATGACTTCGACTAGTCCCTCTCCAAAGAAAGTTAAGGCTATAGATGATAGGTCTTTTGAAAGTAATTCTTTGGATTTATTTACAAGGTTTACTCAATCTTAGAATATTGTTATACACTGTTGCACATACTTATAATACACAAAGGTATAAGCAACATATAAATCAACCCTCTACTTCTTTACCACCTTCTCAACTTGACCTTCCTCAAGCACCCAAACTTGTAGCTAAGTAACCTAGTGACTATAATCTTGTTAAGCAACTTTGGGTTACTCCTGCCAAGATCTCACTATGGTATTTTCTTCAAAATTCTCTAGTGTACCAAGGTATGCTTCAAGAAACTCTTCAAAATATTTTATTGCTCTCTTCCGCTAAGACAATGGACGTGAATTCCTTGATGGATCATATTCATGCAAATATGTCAATTATTATGTTCTATCTGCATGAACTCCCACCTCTGGATGTGAGGAATCTTATGTATCTATTAATGATATTATGTATGTTAATGGCATTGGTATTAAGAGGACTCTCATTGGCATAGGTTCAACACTCAATGTTTGTAGTCTATACCTAATACTGAAGATCAAATTGGATCTGAATGCTCTTGCTGCATCTTTGTTTATTTGTGGTTTTGATAACACTGGTAAGACCACTTTGGGCACTATCATTTTGCCTTTGAAGATTGGACTAGTTACTATTCCAACCCTAATGTATGTCATGTCAGGACCTTTACCTTTTAATATTATTCTAGGTAGACCATGGTTGCATGCTTTAGGGATAGTCTCATCTATATTTCATGGTTTTGTTAAGTTTGTTGCTAATAACCAAGTGGTTACAATCAAGGCTGGCCTTGATGCTATGCATTTATGTCAAATGGCAGTAGTTGGTCAGACCTTGATTACTCTATCCTTTCAGAATTACATCCCATCACTCTCTTCAAATGTGATGGCTTTCACTTTTGTGGTATCCCCTAAAGAAGATGCCCCAAAGAAAGAAATTGCATCCAAATATGAATCAACTAACAAACAAGATCCTCTTAAATAGAACCCTCCCAAGGCTGATCCTCCTAAGGTAGAAATCCTAAAATCTACCTTAGTTCAATCATCTTCTACATTATCTCTAGCTAAGCTATCTTCTTCGTCTAAGGTGAATGAATGTTTGGTTTATGATTGGGGATCATTAGATCTTACTGATGCTTATATTGGTGAATACATTTTTAATCCCATCCACCTAAAGATTCCTAATATTTCATTCACTTCGATTACAAACGATGATTAGGCATCTATAAAGTCGAGTGATACTTATCATGTGGATCACCTTTTCTACATCAACCCTTTGAGCTTTGAAGAGCTACATGGCATCTATCGTCTCATATTTAATCTATTTTAGGTTGTGAGCATAATGAACAAGGTATTTGGATTACCTTAGAGCCTAAACTCCATCATCTTAATATTGGGCCTAGATATTGACATACGCGCCACAAGACAAAACCATGGTTTAATGTTAACATGGTTTATGTTGAACCTCTTCCTCTTAATCTTGCTCATCCTGCATATATTGATATAAATGATGTGTCCAATGAAGTTCCCTTAGATTCTTTCTTCTCCTCGGAGGCTTTAGAGGAATTCTTGTTTGTTTATTCTAACTTACTTATGTATCATCATAAACATTGATTCCCATATTGTTTGAATAGTCTAGCATACTTTCAGGAATCTATTCTTAGTGCTAACAAGGAAGATTATCTATTCCATGATGGAGAAAATACTTTTGTACCTCATCTAGAAGATAATTAAGATTACAAAATGTCATTCTTTGAAAGAATCTACTTGTGACATTCAAATTACAAAATGTCATTCTTTGAAAGAATCTACTTGTGACATTCAAATTACAAAATGTCATTCTTTGAAAGAATCTACTTGTCACATTCAAATTACAAAATGTCATTCTTTGAAAGAATCTACTTGTCACATTCAAAACTCCTACATCAATATCATGATGTTTTTGCTTGGTCATATGAGGACATGCTTGGTATTGATGAGTCTAGAGTAATTCACAATATAATTTTAAATCCTGATGCCAAGCCTACTAAGCAAAAGATTCATAAAATGAATCACGGTGTTGCTTTATTAGTCAAGACTATGATAGAAAAGTTCTTGAAAGCTAGCTTTATCCGACCTATTGATTACTCTCCTTCAATATCGAGTATTGTTCTTGTCAGTAAACCTGATGGTATTATTTGTGTTTGTATTGATTTTCATGATCTTAATAAGGCATCCCTTAAGGATGATTTTCCTCTTCTGAATATTGATATGATATTTGATTTTATTGCAGGTCATGCCTTTCTCTTTTATGGATGATTTTTTGGGTTACAATCAGATCCTTATTAATCCAAAAGATCAATATAAGATTACCTTTACTACACCTTGGGGTAATTTTTGTTATGGAATCATGTTGTTTGGGTTGAAGAATACATGAGCAACCTATCAACAGGAAATGACTCTCATATTTTATGACTTTATTCATAATATTCTAGAGGATTATGTCGATGAGATCTTGGCAAAGTTTATAACTCGTCAAGATCATGTTAGCAATATTTGTCTTATTTTTGAAAGGCTTCAACTTTACAAGATGAGATTGAAACCTCTTAAGTGTGTCTTTGGTGTTGACACCGGAAATATTCTAGGATTTATTGTCTCTCGTCATGGGATTGAGGTGGATATGAATAAGATTGATGCAATATTTAACATGTCTCCACCTAGAAACATCTCACAACTACATAGTTTATTGGGGAAGATGTAGGCAATTTGCATATTTGTATCTCAATTGGTTGATTGTACTCTTCCATTTATACATATGTTGAAGAAAGATGTATAGTTCAAATGTGATGCTAAATATTAGGAGGCTTTTGATTCCATCAATAGATATATATCTAATCCCTATATCTTGATGCCAATTATACAAGATAGACCCTTCCTTATACATATCAACATCTGCTAATGCTTTGGTAGCCTTATTGACCCAATATGATGATGATGACAAGGAAAGGGTTGTCTATTATGTTAGTCATGTTCTTGTGGATTATGAAACTCGATACTCCACTATGTAGAATCAATGTGTTTCTCTCATTTTTTTGATGTAGAAGCTAAGACATTATCCCCTTCATGCAGAAACTCAAGTGATTGTTAAGAATGATCTTAAACATCTTTTCTCTAGAGCTGATCTCTTTGGGAGGTTAGCACAGTGGGTAATGTTGCTTTCAAATTTTGATCTTACGTTCATGGCTCAGAAACCCATCAAGGGTTAGGTTGTCATCAATTGATTGGTGGAAGCCCCTTCACGTAAATCTTTCCCTACTCTCAACTTGTTCCTTGATGAGAATTTATTCATTATTGACCACAAACCTATCTGGGGTATGTACTTCAATGGATCAAGATGTCAAATTGGCTCTAAAGTGGGTGTGATCTTAATCTCACCCAAGGGAAAGTCAGTTCCTCTCCCCTTTTGACTCAAGTTCCATTATAAAAATAACATTATTGAGTATGAATCCCTTATCATTAGTTTGTGTATTGTGATTGCTTCAAATTTTTCCCACATTCATATTCATAGTGACTTTGAGCTTATTGTAAATCAAATCATGAGAGAATATCAAGATAAATAGTCCAAGTTATCCTAGTATAGAGATATTTCTCTAGCCCTTCTTACACATTTCTCCTCTTATGCAATAGACAATATACCCAGGAGAGAAAATTGATAGGCAGATGCAATGGCAAGTGCAACCTTGTTGGTACGCCCTAACTGTAGTGCAGATGAAAATCATGATGATGGCAAGGAAAGTGTTCATATGGCTACTGGAGTCACTCCCTATAACCTTGTGTATGGTATCAATGTTATCATGCCTCTACAGTTGGAAATCCCTTCTTTACGAGTTTCCCTTAAGGGGCTAATTGATGATGACACCTATCATATTCACCATCTCAATTAGCTTGAATTTATTGATAAGCGTCAATTGAAGACCCTTAAGCATCTTCAGGGTTACCAAAAGTCTTTATCAAAGCAATATAATCAAAATGCCCTTTCCCAAATTTTCAAGGTAGGTGACCTAATTCTCTATGAGAATCAAAGGAATGCGAATGTGTCACTCAATCAAAAGGGAAAGTTTAGTCCTAATTGGTTAGGCCCTTACATAGTCACCTTTGTCTATGGTTTTTGTGCCTACGGTTTGTCTAAAATGGATGGTACACCGCTTAAAGAACCTATAAATTCCATGCACTTACATTGATATTATGTATAGAGGTTTTTATGTTTCTTGTGTGTGATGTTTAGCTTTCTAAGATCATCTTCCCATAATATTCCTTCATCAAAATGTTCTTTTATTTTTATGTGTTATGATGTGTTCTTGTACATGTTTAATTTCTTTAATTAGACATTAGACATAAGTGAAAATTCCCTTTCTATGCATCTATCTACATCATCAAACCACATTAGATCATCATAGTATTTAATCAAGCATGTATATAACATATGTAAGATTAAATCATAATGACATCTAATCACACATCATATGAGCATACATAACATACATAAAATCAAAAACACATATCTACACATGTGATGGCCGAATCAAAATCTCATATATGTGCGTGTGTGTGTGTCTGTGCACGCATATGCATATATATATGTATATAGGTATATGGATATGCATATGCATATGTGTTGGGTGAAAATTTTGTAAACTGGCGAAGGGTTTCAAAATTTTAGTTTCACGACAATACATGAGATAATACTTCTCAGAAGGCAAAGTACGATCTCTCCTAATTATAAGGGAAGGCTCCCCCTTTCTACTGCAATTTCTATTTTCCCTATTCTACCTGCTAACTTTACACTAATCTAGGATGATACAATAACTTAGTTCTCTTCTTTCACTCTAATTATCTAATTAGAACATATTTCTCCTTTTCTCGATAAAATAAATTAAATTTGCAATAATACTAAAACTATGCTAATTAGGAAGTAAAGTGTCCATGAAAGAACAAAGTCTTCCATTACTTCCCTTTTCTAAAAATGACTTAGGGACAAGCCTTATGTATAAAAAAAATTCAAAGTTTATTTCAAATACCTAAGTCCAATCAACCACTATAACCCAAAATACCGATATATTGCTAGCTCAAAGACTCAAATATATTGTAAGATTTTTTACTCTAACAAGATAACTCAGTATAGCATAATGACTTTAACCACTTATCTACTTAATATAAACTTTAGAGATAATACACAAAAGATAAAAGACTTTCCACTATTACCCACACCAATTTCCTATTCTTGAATTCTTAAAGTAACACAAAGTCTACTTTTATTAACTCAAGTTATTCCTGAATATTTTGCAGCAATAATAATACACTACTTATATCGTTCAAGAATATATAACATAAATGACATAAGAACATTTATATCATACTCAAGGATGACTCCAACACAAAGACTGAAAGAAAAACTTGTTTTCTCTTTGATTAAGTTTGCTAATTCACAATATGAACACCAAGTTTCACTTTTCTCTTCACTTTGGTAGATTTTTGTTGCATAGAATAATGATGTAAATTGATCCTTATTACAATAAAAATCCTCATATATAGAGGAGATGTGCAACATGAAACTAGGAAAGTGCAAGTAATTTGTGACTAAGTTAAAAGTAGAGACCTATTTGACTTCTAACATGTGCAATCCTACATATGTACTAGAGCATATACAAAACTGCACTTAAGGTGTTGATTGTCATGACGAAATGCCACTGGAAGATCACAAAAATGATTAACTATCATTTTCTTCATGTTGATTCTTGTTTCTAAATTTCTTCAAATTTCTACAAGGCATTTTTCATTTGAGCTCCATTGGGTCCTTGGGTATGGCTGGTGATAATCTTAACCCGTGTGATAGAGTTCTAAATCAACACAACACTTTTTGTGCTTCTTTAGAAGAGAATCCAAGAAGTCTAGAATAAATTGCAAATCAACCAATTTATCAACAGAGGACTAACCTTGAGAGGAGGGCAATTCAAAAGCTTTTATAGATCGTCACACCAGTTACAAAAAATAGAAATAGACACAATAACATTCAAACCATAACACAATGAATTACATGGGGAAAACCCTTTCAGGAGAAAAACCCCACACTCCAAAAATTGCCTAATATATTATTCAACAATAAAAATAGATTTAAATATAGTTGCAAAGAAAGCTATTTGCAGGAGTACCACTAATCAGAGATTCAGAGGTAACTTAATAGCCATAAGACTCTTACACACAACCTCTATCTCATGCACCTCATATATAGGAGATACAATACAAGAAACTATCAAACGGTATTACAAAATCATGGGCTGGAACCACCCAATAAAGTATAGCTGACCTTATCTCCAATATAGATTCCCTATGATGTGTTAAAACACACATCAACACATGTCCCTCCCTTTTACAACTCATTTTTGTGTCTGATACAAATTATATTTCCTATTTTAGGAGTACAAACTATATAAACCTAAAAATGGTCTGAAGATAGTTAATTAAATACACAGTTAATTGATTAATTCCCCTTCCCAATTAATTCAATTCACAAGCAATTTAATTAATTTCTCTATTCATCTACTAGTAAATAAATCTACATGATTTATTTATATAGTACATTTCATATCCCCCTTTGATTAATTAATTCTAAATTAATTAATGTCCCCCCATATAAATCAATTCTTCTAATCCTTAATTAAGATTAACCAACTCAAGTTTGTTGAGATTAATTATCATTTTCCAATTATTTGAATTTCTAAATTCAAATGAGCACATGGCTCCTAACTTTTAACCACCCATCCTAACCTCTATGGTGTGGATATTCTCCCCTTGAGACACATGGCACTTTTACCACATGTCTCCTCCCTTGGACACTTTCCCTCTCATGAGAAAGGCTCCTTGACACTTGTCACCACAGAGATGACAAGTGTCCCTTCCTCCAACCTCTTCTCCAACTTCGTCAATCTTGGCCCTTGATATCTTCAGATCAGATCTGGACTATTGATTCTTGCCACCTCAGCTTTTTCCTTGGAATTCCTATAAATATCCCCCATTTTGGAGCAATAAGGATCCCTTGCATTCATATTCTTAGCATAATTACTATATGCAGTTTGCATATCAATTATCTAGCAATTAGCTTTTGGATTAATCATAGCATGTTAATCTAGTTTCTTAAATCATGCATTTCATATCATCTCCATAGTAAATCATGATCAAATAGCTACTCAACTCTTGAGTTGCCACTTTGGAGGTCATTGCTCCACTGAGAGGCCATCAATCCAACACCTTCAAGGTCCTCAAGAATAGAGGAAAATGGGACATTTCAAGGAAGGCTTATGGTTTGCATTTCTAATCTAGTTTTCAAATAAGCTATTCAATTACATTTTATTGTCTTATTATATGTGTATACCTTCTATATACCACATTTTTAGCATCACATTAATTGGCACCCACTGTGGGGCCTAGCCCCTTTGATCTTTAAAAAAATTTCTTGCAGGAAATTTCATTGACAGGTTGATTAACTCTTTTGGAATGCAAATTAGCTCTCTTGGGCTCCTGGATCGCATTCTTGGTCTCTATTGTGGTGTTTTGACACCTCAAATGGCACTTTTTGGGAGACTTCTCACCTCTGTTTTCATATTTTTCTTTACTTTAGCACTTTCAGTCTGTACTTTAGCATTTTTGGTATGTATTGTGGCATTTTTGGCACATTTGTTAGCATTTTCAGTCAGTTTGACAGCGTTTTTGGTGTGCAGAACAGTGTTTCTAGTATGCAAAACAATGTTTCTGGTGTGCAAAGCAGTGTTTTTGGTGTGCAGAACAACTAATCTGGTGTGCAAAGCAGCATTTCTGGTGTGCAAAGTAGCGTTTTGGGTCCATTTGGCAGTGTTCTTGGCACATATGATGGCGTTCTTGGTCAATTTGGTGGCGTTTTCAATTTTTTTATTGATTTTGCAAATATTATATGTTGCATTCCTCATTTTTGCTTCTTGACTATCATTTTCTTGAACCTAATCTGCAAATTGTTGGTTTTGTAGGTACTTATTTTGTAGTGAAAGACCAGAGTCATAAACTATTTCGTCATCAAAGAATGCAATATAAACTACTAACTTTGTTTGCAGCTACAGGATTTTGCACTTATTTTTGATAAGTTAGGCACATAGACTAATTACAATGGAAATGAACAAACATGTCTTATGTGTTTCGATGATAGGTGAGTATGCTCTCACCTTTCTTAGGTGATCAGAAAGCTAGACTCATCCTTTGCTTTCAATAGTGCATATCTTTATTGGGCCTCCCCTCTCGAGGAGCTAATAACTCTAAGCCATTAAGGTTGGTGAGAGGGGAACAACCCAAGTTGGAATGGCTAATGCCAAGTACTCCAACCCACTATAAAATAAATGTGATTTGATGATAATCAAGTCAACGAAAGTGCTTGAGAATAACTCTCCTCCATACCTTTGGGTATATCAAACCTTGGTTTTCAAGGCTAGGAGACCTCTTAACTGAGTTTATACCTTGACGCACCGAATGGATCCCTTACTAGTTCCAATTAAATTAGAAGCTACCTGGTTTACCTCTGAACATTATTAAATTCTTAGTGCATGAAGGAGAAAGAATCTCTCCTTAAGATACTCACCATATGTCCCTCTTGAGCATATGTGTGAACTCCCCTTTTGAGATCTTATTGCTAGGCTCATAATGGGACTCCACTAGCTCTCACAAAGGCAAAAACACGAGCACCCTTTAGGGGGTGACAAGGTTGTGTGAGCTAACAGGGGACCAAGTTGTGGGCTAAGAACTAATAATGAAGCTAATCTCCTTAGGATAGACTGATTGATGTGTCTTCAATTGTTCAAAACCTATGAAAACTTGGGCTTTCTTTAAAGATTCTTGAACATACACTTTAAGTGTCCTTTGGGACAAAAATACAATATGATTTTTGTGTTTGTAAGTCAAGTCAAGATCTCACACATTGAAATACAACAAACATTAAAAACTCAAACTTCAAATTGTCAAATTCACAAGTTTCATAGCAGATTAGCTCTATCAGTCCAAACAATCACACCTACAGTCCAAGTAGTCGCACTTACGGTCCAAACAGTCGCATTCACAGTCCAAACATTAGTTGTTTTGGTCCAGAATTAGCTTTGTCAGTCCAAACAGTCACATTCACAGTCCAAACATTAGCTCTTTTGGTCCAAACATTAGCTTTGTCAATCCAAAAATTCGCACTTACGGTCCAAATAGTCGCATTTTCAGTCCAAACGTCAGTTCTCTTGGTGTGAATGTTAACTTTCTCCTATTTCAACATTAACTCTCCAAGGTTGAGCACATTAGAGTTTCTGGTCTAACAACAGAGTTCCTGGTCTAAACAACAGAGTTCTTAGTCTAAACAATAGCTCTCTTGGTCTAAAGGTCAGCTCCCTTGGTCTAATCAACAACTCTTGTGAGTTGAATGTCAAATTGCTCATGTTGCAGCATTAGATCTCCTAGTTTGTACTTGTTAGGTCTAAATATCAGTTCTCTGAGTCTGAAAATCAAAAAGTTGGATTAAAATTGCAATCTCCTAAGTTCAAACACTTAATTTGCTAGGTCTCCACATCATTATTTGAACTTTAGAGTCATTGTAATGCAGAACAACATTTTTGGTTTGTTTCTCAGCATTTCTAGTTTGTTTCTCATCATTTCTGGTCTGTTTCTCAGTGTTTCTGGTCTGTTTATCAACATTTTTGGTCTATCTGTTATCATTTTTGGTTAGTATAGCAACGTTTCTGGTCTGTTTCTCAGTGTTTCTAGTAAGTTTGTCAGCATTTCTGGTCAGTATAGCAGAGTTTCTAGTCATTTTGTCAGCGTTTCTGGTAAACTACATCAAAATCAGAAAACAAAAACAACCCATTTCTCAAACAGTCAAACATAGAGACTAGGTCATCTTCTTGGGTCATTCAATCAGGTTATCTTCTATCAAAAATAGATTCAAGAGAAAGACACACTAAGGTTCTCAATTATTGACCTCAAACAAGTTTAAAGATCTAACACCTTAAAGCACAACATTGCATTTGTGTTGATAAACTGATCGTTCAAACATAGTTTCTCATTAGGATCTATCATCCTTTATCACGAAACTACAATGATTGATCAGAATAACCTCATTCTTTATCATAGGATATATCATTCTTATTGAACTTGATCATATCAAAAAAATCACAAAATCTGCACTCCAAAACTAAGCTTGAAAAACTTGCCAACAAACAAATACTTGAAAAGATCATTTCCCCAACAATTGATAACTTATTGTGACACATTACGCAAGATTTAAATCTCACAAAAACATTCAAAACACGTGTATGCTCATTCTAACTAGGGCTCAGAGATGAAATATTGTAGAAAAAGAGACACAAACGTTTGAAATAACTGAAGACTATAGAAACATGGAAGACGAAGATGAAATACAAGTTGAAGGGGAAATAACAAAAAAACATGTCAGAGACATCAAAAAAGATCCTCAATTCGATAAATTTATGGAGAAAATGTTGGAGGAAGAAAAAGAAAAATATTTCCTAATGTTAGCAAAATCTGGTGCTAAACTCCCCCAAGATTTTGATGTGAACAAATTGACACAAAAGAGAAGTGATGCCCCCCTTAATAACAAAAAATACAAGGATATTTTTGGTCTCAAACTCAATGACACGTCAATTCCTAGTAACACCAGAACCAATGAGGAAACTTACATTCCCAAAAGGGATGAAGTAGAAATTCTAAATAATGTTCAATCCAATGAGGATACAAGAAGGGGTAGAGGTGATACAAGAAGAGATCAAGATCCTCCTAGAATACAAAATCATGGTTATACAAGAACAAATCATGTTGATAATCCTATCACAACTCACACAACAAATACAAACACTGCAAACACAAATTCAAGATATGCAGAGAGGAAATGTTAGAAGATACTCACTTCAAGAAATATGTCCTTATCCATTCGATGGGAATCTAAACATGAGACCATTTCCTATTGGTTTTGAAACTCCTAGATATGAAAAATATGATGGAAGCACTGACTCCCAAGACCATATACAAGAATTTTACACAATGAGTATGGAGTTTGCACATGAGGATACCTACTTGATGAGATTATTTCCAAAAAGCTTAACTACACTAGCTATGGAATGGTTCTCCAAACTTACACTTGGAATTAGATCATTCTTAGAATTGGTGGACAAGTTTGTTTCACAATACTCTTACAACATACAACATGAAGTAACAATGCTAGACCTATGTAACGCCAAACAAAAGAGTGGAGAACTTTTCATGACATTTTTACAGAGATGGAGACGGTTAGCTTCATGATAACCTCATACACTGCTAGATTATGAAAAAATGGACATATTCATTGACAAACTAAATGATCAAATGAGATATCATCTAAAAATGCAAGGACATCAAAGTTTTGGAAAAATGATTGATAATGGAATCAGAATGGAGGAAGCCATGATAAAGAAGGGTGAGTTGAAAATATACAAAGAAGGAGTTCACCCTCCTAACAACACTAACAACAACATCACAATGATAAGCCAAAGTTTTGGAATAGAAATTGTAATGTTATCAATGATGGGATAGTGGATAACAATAATGTGAAACCAAAGCAACCGGTTTTTAATTTATCCAATCACTTAGTAGTGACTCAACAAAACAACAATCACAAAAAAGAAACTATCAAAAATTTCTTTCGAAGGCAATTTACAAACATTGGTGAACCCCTTGGATCCGCATTAAAAATGCTTTATCGAAAACAAATTGATTACTTTACTAGAAGAAAGAAACTTTGAACCCAAGGTAAAACCTGCTTGGTGGAATGACAACCATTATTGTGATTTCCATCGAAACAAAGGACACCAAACAGATGCTTGTCAACAATTAAAACATGCCATCCAAGAATTGATTGATAATGGAATAATAACTATGGATGGACATACAACAAATGAATCTCACACAACTTACAAAACTCCACTTCCTAACTATGAGAAGGGTGAATCATCAATAGGGAAGAATGATAAAGGTAAAGCAAAGGTAAACTATGCTCATGCATATGACAATGTGCTAAATGTGATTGTGGTTAAAGAGAAACAACATCAAGAACCCGCTCATGTCATCACACGAAGAAAAGCCAAAGTGGTTTTGTTGGGTCCTACAACTAACACGTCATCCACTACCAAACAATAAAATCTAGTGAATCAATTACAGAAAACACCGGCACAAATATCCATCTTAGAACTTTTAAAGCTTTCACCTGCACACAAAGAAATTCTAGAAAGATCATTAATGGATACAATAACATCCAAAGATCTTGATATAGATCAATTCCAAACCATGGTGGGACACCTCACAACCCATCACTACTTATCATTTACCAAAGAAGACATGTCCTTGCAACATCCCCATAATGCTCCCTTTCATATTGAAGTCCTCATTCACAAGATGTGCGTTAAATGTGTCCTAATAGATGGTGGAGTTGGCTTAAATATTTTCTCATTGAGTCTTGTCCATGCTCTAGGTTATTCAAAAGATGTCATTGATCCCCAGAGAAAGATCACCATCAAAGCATATGATGAAGAAGAATGTTCCTCTAAAGGAATTGTGATATTACCCATCAGAGTGGGACCTTTGTAGAAAGACATAGCTGCCAAGTTCTAGACTTGGACTTATCATACAACATACTCTTGGGAAGACCTTGGATACATGACATACAAGCTGTTCCATCCACATATTATCAGTGCCTAAAATTTACCTATAATGGGAAGGAAATATCGATCTTGATAGATTCAAATCCATTTCAGTATTGTAGTAATCTCAAACCAGCTCAAGAAGTCATTGTTCCTATCATCTTCAAATGCACAAACCAAAGAAAAACCATTTACCTCAATTTTGTCAAGTATGGAAAAACAAATGCAGCTAAGAGATTGAGGGAACAAAGAATATTCAATATCCCAATTACCACTTTCTCCTAAATCCTATGGAAAACCATCAAATGCTAAACAACAACCAATTGTGAAACATCTTCCAATATTTGATGGAGAATTTGTTAGTGCTGGAACCTTATCAGAGGAAACAAAAGACAAAGATGTGCTATATTGGCTATACAAGGATGAATAATCCCAACAAAAGATCAACAATGTCAGAATACCCACTGAAATTTATGGAAAAGGGTTTAACATTCTTCAAAAAATGGGATACATTGGAACAGGTCTAGTAGGAAAATGACAAGAAGGTGTCTCAAAACCTATCCAACCTCATACTCAGTAGGCTACAAACAAAATAGGCTTAGGGTACGAACAAGTTACTCTACCTGAGAACACATCCTCTAACCAGCACTAAGAGGAATATGAGAACAAACAAGAACAATATTTAATTGTAAGGGAAGAAGCATCTGCCAAGCAACAAGCACAAAAAAACATGAAATGGCAAAAGAAGCAATCCTCAAATCAACAAGACAAACAAACCAATGATACCTCCCAACCAACATTAACTCTCAATCAAAACAAGCATGAACCTAGTACTAATCAAGGAGAGCTGATAGTAAAGTTGATAGAACTCAATCTCAATCCAGAAGAAGTTGAATATGAAAGAAGAAAATATATAGAAAGAAAAACAAAAGAAACACATCAGAAGCTATATGAACAAATTTGTAGATGTCAAGCTGCAAGTGAGATAGATTCTGACAAATGGGAATGGGATTCCTATCATTCTGAAGAATTGGCTGAAGAAAATTGCTTTGAAGAAGATGTAGGAGTCGATGTAGTTCACACATATGTAGGGCAAACGTTAGGAACTAGTTCACTTGAATTAGAATCACATTCGACTGACTTGGACTTAATCGAGGATGATCAAGAACTTTTTGTACGAGGTCATTCTGATGAGGGTACCATTCTAAACATTGACATACATATCAAAAACTTTGATAGCTCAATCATGACCCTAAATACTCTTGAAACATCTCAACCCGATGACCCCCGACCTCTAATCCACCCAAACTTATTGATTGGGAAAATGAAGGACATACTACCATTGATACCTTTATGAATGACCATGCCATATCTGTATATCTTAATGTAATCGAACCCGCAACAACTTTCACTAGGAATTTTAGCAACACATCTTCCAACCAAGTGGATGCCAAATCTCCTAGTCGCAAAAAGGAAAATAAAGAAAACAATATTAGGTCTAATGTTGAAAATCATTACTTAGCAACGTTAGATCAGGAAAAAGTAAAAAGAAAGGATGAATCTAATGGTGAAAACCTCCTTGAGGCGCTGGAAGATGGGAGATTTGACACTTTACCTGAGTACTATCAAGAAAGGTCATCAATTTTGATCGAACCAACAGAGGCAGTTAATATTGGGATAACAGGGCAACCAAAGATCCTACATCCAATGACTTCTCTGTCAGAAGAAGAAAGGAAACAATATATGGAATTCTTCAAACGATGGCAAATCAATTTTGCTTGGTCATGTACAGACATGCCAAGATTGGATCCAAAGCTTATTATGCATCACTTAAATGTCAGTCCAGGAGCCAAACCAGTCAAACAAAAATTAAGGAAGATGCATCCACATATCGCTCTCCTGGTCAAAGCAGAACTAAAGAAATTACTGGATGTAAGATTCATCAGACCTATAGCATATCCTCAATGGGTATCAAACATTGTTCTTGTTTCAAAACTAGACAAAAGTATCAGAGTATGCACAGACTTCAAAGATATTAATAATGCATGTCCAAAGGATGACTTTCCTTTGCCTAACATTGACATCATTATAGATTTAACGACTGGACACTCCATATTTTCTCTAATGGATGGTTTCTTTGGATACAATCAAATTAAAATAGCACCTAAAGATCAAGAAAAGATAGCTATCACATGTCTGTGCCACATATCAGAGAGCTATGACAATAATATTCCATGTCATGATGCATACATTCATGGAAGACTATGTGGATGACATCTTCACCAAATCATACAACAAAGAAGAACATATAGAGATACTGGAAAAGATCTTTGACTAGTTAGAATAGTACAAGCTATGGCTAAATCCTAATAAATGTGCCTTTGGTGTCACTTTAAGAAAGCTATTGGGATACATTGTTTCAGCTAGAGGTATTGAAGTAGATCCAACTAAGGTCAAAGCAATCATGGAAATGGCATCTCCCAAGAATATAAGTCAACTCAGATCACTCCAAGGAAGACCCAGTCAATCAAAAGGTTTGTTGCTCAACTAGCAAATAAATGTCAACCATTTACTCATCTATTGCATAAAAATGTTCATTTCAAGTGGGACCATCAATGTGAGGATGCATTCAACAAGATCAAGGCATATCTCATGCAACCACCCGTTCTAATGTCACCAATTCTAGGAAAGCCCTTATTACTCTATGTATCGACCACTGAAGTATCATTAGGAGTTCTGCTTGCACAATAGGATAATGAAGGAAAAGAGCGGGCCATCTACTACATCAGTAGAACACTAGTGGGATTCGATCTCAACTATTCCCCAACAAAAAAAGCATGCTTGGCAGTAGTTTTTGCTTCTCAAAAATTAAGACACTATCTACTATCTCACTCCGTCAAGTTGATAGCTAAAATTGATCCTCTAAAGTATTTTCTCAGCAAGGCAACATTGACAAAATGACTAGCAAAATGGATCACGATTCTAAGTGAGTTTGATATTGAGTATGTAGACATAAAAGATATCAAGGGACAAGTCATTGCAAACCAACTAGCCAAGGCACTGCTTCAAGATGATTGTCCTTTACACATTGAGTTTCTCGATGTTGATATCCTAATAGTCACCACAAAAACATGGCAATTATACTTTGATGGTTCATATACATAGCATGGATCAGGAGCAGTTATTCTACTCATCACACCACAAGGTCATACAATTTCAAAAGCATACAAATTAAGCTTCCCATGCACCAACAACACAACAAAATATGAAGCTTTAGTTACAGGTATCAAAATGGTTGTAGAATGGAACATTACACAACTTCAAGCCTTTGGAGACTCTCAGCTCATCATCAATCAAATTAATGACATTTACCAAACAAAGGATGACAAATTAATGCCTTATAAAAATATGGTAGATGATTTCAAGAAGTATTTTGTAGAAATAACTTTTGAGAAAATTCCAAGAAATGACAACAAAGCAGCAGATGCCATGGCAACACTTGCTTCTCTACTTTAGACATAGGAAAATCAAGAGCGTTATGAATTCCTAGTGGAAGAGTTCTTTTACCCCGCTCATAATTGCCTTGATTCCCAAACTATCTATCACCTTGTTGGAAATGATTCCTCCCGCTATGGCCAAACTTACACATACCTGAAAGATAACACCCTACCTCCCGATTTATCAAAGAACCAAAAGAGAAACTTTATTCGCCAATCCTCCCATTTTACTCTTGTCATGGATACCCTATTTAAATGAGGTCTAGATGGTACTCTTTTAATATGTCTCAAACAAGAAGAATTTGAGAAGGCCTTACATGAAGTCCATAACGACATTTGTGGCACTCATTCAAGTGGTCTTACCCTTTCAAAAAAACTCATATGCTTATGCTATTATTGGCCAACTATGGAACCAGATTCTTTTTAGATAGCTAGAACATGCTAACAATG
This sequence comes from Cryptomeria japonica, assembly GCF_030272615.1. Lineage (NCBI taxonomy): Eukaryota > Viridiplantae > Streptophyta > Pinopsida > Cupressales > Cupressaceae > Cryptomeria > Cryptomeria japonica. Next base: position 281,041,198 of record NC_081406.1, on the reverse strand, counting down.
TCAGATCCATGGGAATTTGATTCATGCACCAGCACAAGAACTTCATGCTTTGGCAACATCTTGGCCTTTCTGCCAATGGGGTCTTGATCTAGTAGGAAAGATAAATCCTTCTTCATCCAATGGTCACAAATTCATCCTTGTAGCTACAAAATATTTCACAAAATGGATTGAGGCAGTACCTCTCATAAATATCACATGAAAACAAATTGTTGTATTTGTCTTGAGCTACATCATCTAACGCTATGGAATACCCATGACCATTATCACTGATAATGGGCGATCATTCAAGAATCAAGATGTACAAGAACTATGTGAGAAATTCAAGATCCAACACAGATTTTCCACACCCTACTATCCACAAGGGAATGGGCAAGCAAAAACATCAAACAAAACTATTTTGAAAATCCTCAAAAAGGCAGTGAATGATGTTGGAAGAGATTGGCATATTCAATTGAACCCTGCTCTATGGGCCTACCGTACTAGTATCTGCACACCAACAAGTGCCACACCTTTCTCTATTGTTTATGGATCAAAAGCAATACTGCCAATAGAAGTAGAAATACCTTCTCTACGAGTATCATTAAAAGGTCTTATCCCAGATGAAGAACAATGAGTATCTAGATTACAGGAGTTAGAATTGATCCATGAATGAAGACAAAATGCCTTTGATCATTTAAAGGTATATCAACAAATAATGTGCCGAAGTTATAATCACAAGGTCAAACCACGAGTATTTCAAGTTGGGGAACTAGTACTAAAGGAAAATCCACGAAACCAGTCAGATCGAGAAAAGAAAGGAAAGTTTGAACCAAACCGGTTAGGTCCATTTGCGGTCATAACAGTATTTGGGTCAGGAGCATATCGAATATCAACACAGGATGGGGATCAACTCGAGGAACCCATCAATAGCATGCATCTAAAGAAGTTTTATGTCTGAAAAATAGAAAAATCCAAAAATAGTGAAAAAACAGAAAAATCCAAAAACAGTGAGAAATCAAAAAATCCAAAAACAGTGAAAAAGCAAAAAAATAAAAAAACAATGAAAAAGTAGAAAAATACAAAAACAGTGAAAAAACATAATATACAAAAATAGTGAAAAACAATGAAATAAAAAAAATCAACTATGAGAAAAAGTGCAATAAAAACAGATGGTGAAAACCTGACAAACAGGCACTATTGGTCAACTAGCTCTGCCATCTATTGGTTCATGCATTCTTCCACTTGCATTCTTTTCATTCAACATTATTCATATCCATCATAAAGCCTTTGTACATATGCATACATCCCAAGTGATTTCTCCTCATGGTTTGGATAATTGAATATATCATAATAAAGTTTGTTTCAAGACTGGGGGAAAATCCTGAACCTGGCTGGGGGTAAAATATTTCGATCATTTTGAGCTTAATCAAATAGGAAGAACAACAATTAGACAACACTGGTGAAGTGAAAAAATGAGACACATCAAACGTTGAACATAAGATCACATTGTCAGCCATTAACTATCACATATCAATCTAAACATGACAAAACACATATCAATGGATGATATATCTTGACTCATGATTTTAACACTTTGGCAATAATGGTTAAACTATTTTATTTGGATTTTCACCATCATGATTTCTGAGTAACTCCACAATGTCTTTGACTAGAGGAACAAGGAAGGAACATGATATTTTTCTTGTCTACTGTCTATAAATTAATCGTTAATATGTGCAAAGTTGTCTCAGGACATGATCATCAGAGTATCATTGAAGACATTTCATACTTGCATATATGAATGGTTAATACTACCTATTTTACACAAGCAATACTCAAGCCATCTTGGTTCAATTATACCTCGATGCTTGTGCTAACTTGCAATATCAAAACCTAGGAAAGTAGTGCTCAGGTCATCATGGTTCAATTATACCATTGATGTTGCACTCACTTCCCACATTTTAAAGGCTCAATGATGAGACAAAGCAATGACTCCATGGTCGGTCCGATCACTGCATTGCATTTCATTCTACATGGGATCACAATGCTCATCTTTTCCAAGGCCAAAGACTAACATGGTGTTATCTCTCTTATCACATGATTGATTACATAGGATAATAGCAAAAATAATCAATTCATTCATCCTGCATGATAAGTTAGTTCATCTCATGTAACCATTGCATACTAAGGCATCATTCATATAAAGCATCAAATCATTCATTCATTTAGTTAGATCATTACATGGCATTCATCTAATCTCAAATCATATAAAGTAGCATCATTGCACTGCATTGCATCCATCTCATATTAACATACATGACAAAATCATAAAAATATCATAAACATAGAAAATATTGCATTGCGCATACATCACATAGCACTTATAAGCGTCACCATGCATATTTGCATTTTCATACATCATGTAAATACTGCATCATCATATATACATCATCTAGAATTCATAAGCATATAGAAATTAAAGCATACATCAAGCATACATCATGAAATTAACTGCACAACATAAATCATGAAAGTAACCACACAACATAATCATATATCAAATAGAATGCATCCATCATCTCATAGGTCATGTAGAGTGAATAGAATTGACTACATATCATATCATCAAAACAAGATCAACGTCCAAGGTACAATGATATCACAAAATATATGAGATACATCATAAATATACATCGTAGGAATCATCAATATCTCATCACAAAAAGGTGTGTACATGAATAGATCAATGTCCCATATCAATGTGACCACTAGGATGTGGAGTGGAACTCTATCCTGATGTGACAAGTATAGTAACACCAGCTTGTACCCCTGTACCTGAGTCCCCACCTGGGGGATCTCTCTGAAGTGGCCTTGTCACTCCTCAACTCTCAGTCTAGCTCTGTCCTGATCTCTTGCTTTGTTGTGAAAATATTAGAGCCCTCCGATTAGCAAGAACAACAGTAAAGTATAAGGTCCTATAATACTCAACCTCTCGGATCCCCTGACATATAATCTTTAGGGCAATCTTCCCTAAAATAGACTCTCCTGACAACTGTACCTGTGCATTGGCCTACTGACACCTATCCCTAGTTGCATATCTCTCGACTATGAGAGAAGCCATCTGAGTCTCTAGTTGGGCCATCTAAGAGTACCTCTCTGCTAGTTGACTCTCTAGTTGTTGAACCTAAGCCTATAAGTATGTAATCTAAGGATACTATTGATGAGATGACATCCTAATGAAGATCCATCGAGGTTCCTCTGCTTGTGGCTGCTCAGCCTGTGATACTGTCATAGGTACCTACTCAACCGAGGGAACCTCCTGCTCTGGGACTTGATGCCCGTAATTCCCTGGACCATATCGCCTCCGTATGACCACCCAGGCCATCCAATCTGTATATGCATCTTTGGTAGATCTCGCACTGCTAGCTCCTAGTGTCCCTACCTCTGTCACTGCCACTGCTCGACCATACCCCCCACCATCATCTCCCCCATCCCCCCATCATCATCTCCTCCATCGTCATCTCCAATACCATGATCTCTTGCATCTCCTCCATATCCATCTCCATCTCCACCATCATATCCACCTCCACCTCCTCCTCCCTAATAGGGTTCACCTAGCCTACTCAACACTTCACTAAGTTGATGTTGCTCAATTCCACCAACTCACCAAGCCTAGTTGTTGTCTAGACCTACAAGTCCTTCTCAATCTCTTCTAGGCCTTTTCTCTTACTCACTCCAAGGTGTTTGTTTCAAGTGTCCTTGCTAGGAACCCTACCAATCACTATGTTCCCCTTATACTCCATGATGGCTTCTTGGCTCTAATTCATCAAACTGCCCTCCAAAAGTCTAGAAATATTTCATAGGTGTAGAGGGTTCTTCTCTCATGTTTTTAGATTGTTTTAAGGTCCATTTGTGGTTTTCAATCTAAAGGTTTCTTATCGATTTCTAGAATTGGTGTAGAAAAGGGCTACAAGGGAAAGAGCCCAATTAGGGCCTCCTCGAACCGGTATTGAGGTCTTGTACTAAAATGATCCAAAGGACCCCCAAACAAGAGTGGATTTTCTTCAATGATTCGCTAAACCCCAAGGGATTTCAATGGTTTTAAGCTTCCAACCCTTCTTTGCATACACAAACCCCAAAATGAGAATTTCAAGGGCTTCTAGGCACTTGACTGGCAGCAACAAGTAAAACTTGTTTTTGGACCTTCAAATGGAACTCTTGAGGCTTCCTCCTACACAATAAAATATGTATAATCCTATTACAACTTCCCAAAAGCTTGGGACTTTCATTTACATTCACCCCTGCAATTTGTGCTATCTTTTCATCTTGCCTTCTCTAGCTGTGTTGCTCCTGGACTCGCCTAGGGCAAGATGCTAAAAATATCAAATGACACTTTCAGACCTCCTCCTTCCATATGTACACTATATAATGGGTTTCCTACGATTTCCCAGCAAGTCGTGATGAACACACAGTGGGATTTTATGGGGCACCCATTTTAGCAAAAACTGCTAATTACAAGCCAAAACTAGCTATTTGAGAAACACAACACCAAAATAGTAGTAAATTTTATGTACAAAGCTTTAAATTTAAATTAATACCTTGCAACACACTACCAAACTTCAATCCATCATTGGATGCATGGATTCAATCCATTAAACCTTCAAGAAATGCAAAATTTGACAAAAACAATGAAAAGTGCAATCCAAAATCTTGTGTTTCAATTATTGCTTCCAAAATCCAAGTACACCAACCTTGATAAATGTGGAAGAGAGGGTTTATATAGCCTTCTCACATGTAGAGTCCTTCCATGGCATTGGGAAATCCCTAGCTTCAATGCTAACCAAATTCAGGACAAAAGTTGTCATGACAACTTTTTGCAACTTTGTGCTTTTTCCACTTTTGATCTCTCCAACCTAAAAGACCTATGTCCAATCATCAAATGTGATATTTAAAACATTCCTAAGACCTATTTGACCCTCTCTAAGGATTTTTACAATATTTGACACTTTTGACCAACCAAAAGACCAAAACCCTTCTAAAACGCACTATTTACACAAAAATGCAAACCTAGGTAAAATGAACTCTACCTAGGCCTACATTGACAAAATAGTCACTCTTGGACCCTCTTGGAGTCCTTATTTACTATTGACTTGGCTAGGGTCAGTACAAGCCAAAATTTGTAAAGACGAGAAACTAGGACCTAGGTGCTCCTACACCATTCTCCCTAACAAAAAAAATCATGTCACCCATTGAGGAATCAATGTTGGATCAATTCCAAGCTTCTGAAACTCTAACTCCATCACCCATGTAGCCTCAGCATCATCCATACCCTGCCATTGAACGAGGTGTTCCCAATAGGTTTGATGCCTAGTCTTCTTGGCAATTCTTGAACTTAACACCTTCTCGGCCTTAGAATTAGGCTTGGTTGGTAACTGAAGGTTATGCACATCCTTTGAAACCTCTGAGTGACTGAATTTTGCACCTTGGACTGGCCCCTTGTATGCAACCAAGTCTGCTATGTTAAAAACTGGTGACAAGCCAATGTCACTAGGTAGATCCACCTTCTATGCATTTTCACCATACTTAGCTAGAATGGCACATGGACCTATCCTCCTCATCTACAACTTGTTTGGCACTCCTTGTTGTATCCTTTCTTTGTTCAAGTGAACCATAACAAGATCCCCCACTTGAAATTGTAGATTTCTCCTCTTTTCATCAACTTTTTGTTTGATTTTGCTTGTGTTCTCCTTCAAATCTTACCTAACTGATTCATAGATCTCCTTCATGGACTGAGAAAATTCCTCTACATATCCACTTTTGATTGCTACACTTCCTAAATCCCTCAACTCAAAAATGCCTCTTGGGTGCACACCATAGACTACTTCAAAGGGACTTTCACTGGTGGTCCTATTTATGGTGTCATTGTATGCATACTCAGATTGTGAAAGTATTTGATCCCATGTCCACCCATACTCCTTGGTAAGGTGCCTCAATAAGTTTCCCAAACTTCTATTCACCACCTCGGTCTACCCATCTATTTGAGGATGGTAGGTTGATCCAAAAGAGAGGTTTGTGCCAAGCTTTTGCCATAATGTTTTCCAAAAATGACTCATAAATTTGGAGTCCCTATCTGAAACTATGCTCAATGGTAAACCATGTATCCTTACTATTTCCTTGAATAACAACTGAGCTATGTGGCATGCATCATGAGTGGTCTTACAAGGCACAAAGTGAGCCATTTTGCTAAATTTGTCCACAATGACATAAATGTTGTCATATCCTTGCTTTGTCTTTGGAAAACCTACCACAAAGTCCATGCTAATGCACTCCCAAGGTCTACTTGGTATGGGAAGAGGTTGATACAAACCGGCATTTGTAGAAGTACCCTTGGATTTTTGGCAAACTATGCAAGTCTCCACATACCTTTTCACATCTTGATTCATCCTTGGCCAATAATAGAATCTCTGAACCAGCTCTTGAGTCTTATTGACTCCAAAATGACCACTAAGGCTACCATTGTGTTTCTCTTGTATAAGGTTTTCCCTCATTGAGCCTTTAGGCACACAAAATTGTCCACCCTTGAACAATAGCCCATTTTGCAAAGTAAAGTTTGAGTACTCACTATGGAAATGATTTGATACTCCTTGCACACTTGGTAGGCACTTGAGAAGTCTTCATTCTCCGCATACAAGTCTTTAAAACTCTTTACACCTATGCTTCTCAACTGAATTTCTTGGACTATCAAGAGCCTCCTACTTAGTGCATCAGCTACCCATTTTTGGTGCCCTTTCTTGTGCTTAATGGTGAATGTATAGGCCTACATATACTCCACCCATTTCATGTGTTTGTGACTAAGTTTGTCTTGGGAATTCAGAAAACTCAATGCTTGGTAATCCATGTATACCACAAATTCTTTGGGTAAGAGATAGTGTCTCCATTTTCTCAATGCTTGCACCAAAGAATATAACTCAAGGTCATAAGAGGAGTATTTTCTCTTGGCATTACTTAGCTTCTCACTATGGAAGGCTACTGGTCTTCCTTCTTAGCTTAGGACAACACCTGCTGCAACATTGCTTGCATCACACTCCACAATGAAAAGTTTCTCAAAATTAGGCAACACTAGCACTGATTGAGTAGCTATTTTCTCCTTCAAGGTTTCAAAAAATTTGTTTGCTTCTTCATCCCATTTAAACTTTGCCTTCATACCACCTCTAATGTTATCTAGAATTGGGGCACATATAGCACTAAATTGCCTAATAAACTTCCTATAATACTGAGCTAGTCCATGGAAGCTTCTCACCTCTATTGCTGATCTAGGAGTGGGCCAATTCACTATGGCTTCAACCTTGTTGGGATCCATCTTGAGGTTTCCTTGAGATAACACAAAACCAAGGTAAACCAATTCCTTCTTAACAAACTCACATTTCTCCAAATTCATGGTTAGCTTTTCATCATATAACCTTTTTAATACACTTTCCAAATGGCTAAGATGTGTTGCTCTATCTTTACTAAAAAATGAGAATATCATCTAAGTAAACCACCACAAATTTACCTATGAAGTCCTTCATCACCTCATTCATGAGCCTCATGAAGGTTCTTGGAGCATTGGACAAGCCAAATGGCATTACAAGCCATTCATAAAGACCTTTTGTTCTTTTGAATGTTGTCTTCCATTCACCCCCCTCCTTGATTCTGATTTGGTGGTATCCACTTTTGGGATCTATCTTGGTAAAGAACTTGGCTTCCCCTAAACAATCCATTAGGTCTTCTATTCTAGGAATAGGGAACCTATATCTGATGGTGATCCTATTTGTGGCTCTAGAATCAGTACACAACCTCTAAGTACCACCTTTCTTTGGTGCTAACACAATAGGGACAACACAAGGGCTAATTTTTTTCCTAATTAGGCCTTGATCTAAAAGCTCTTGTATTTGTTTGGCAATCTCAATATCTTATTGGTGAGTCATTTTGTAGATTGCTTTGTTAGGTAAGGATGCTCCAGGAATGAAATCTATTTGGTGGCTTATGGCTCTTTTGGGAGGTAATGTGGTTGACTGCCCATCACTCACAATGCCTTTGAACTTCTCCAACAAATCTTGCACTTCTTTTGGTAGACCTTGGTGCTCTTTCTTGTCTTCCTCTTTAGGCTTCATCACTATTGCAAACCCTAGACCTTCACCTTCCTCAAGTGTCTTCAAGAACTACTTTTCACTCACCAAAAGGACATTAGGACCTGCTGCCTTTTTCCCACCTACCTAGAGGATAGACCGAATCTTGAATGTGATTCCATCTTTCTTGAATGAGTATGCATTCTTGGCTCCATCATGGATAGCTTGTCTATCAAATTGCCATGGCCTTCCTAATAGAAGATGGCATGCATCCATGGTAGGACATCGCATAGTACCTTATCCTTATACCTTCCAATGGTAAAATCCACCCATGCTTGCTCATTAACTAGAACATGTTGGCCTTTGTTCAATGAAGTGACTCTATAAGGATCATTGTGAGGAATCCTTTGCAATCTAAGCTTACTCACTTCCTCTTCTGACACTATGTTGTCTGTGGATCCTGAATCAATGATTACTCTGCATACCTTGTCCATTATTTTGCATTTGATCCTAAATAAGGACCTTCTTTGGCTTGGTTCTTCACTGACCGGTTCCTTGATCAAGGTTCTTCTTATCATCAAGTTGTCACCTACCTCTGACTCTAAGGAAACCTCTGATGTCTTGCTACTTGAAGACTCTTCTTGAAGATAACTTGCTCTTCTTTCACCACTTTGTGACTTCTCTGGACACCTATAAGCTGGATGACCAAGTTGGTTGCAATGGTAACACTTCATTGTTGAAAAGTATGAGGAACCTCTACCTTGGCCATTGGATCTTCCTCTAGTACCACTGCTTGATACCCTTCCTCTATTGTATCCCCCTCTACTAGTGCCACTCTCTTATTGCTCTATGAGTTTAGACTCTCCTTGTGTTCTTTTTTTAGAACTCCTTCCTCCAAAGCCTCCCCTATGGCCTCTATTATTCGTTCCTCTACCCCTGCCCCTATTGCTGCTTGAATAATGTCTTCTTTTTAGTTTCTCCTCCACCTTAAGGGAAAGTTGAAAGGTTTGATGGATTGTTTTGGACTCATCAAACTAATTTCTTCTTGGATGTTCCACTGCAATTCATTGAGATACCTAGCAACCTTGAGACCTTCTTCCTCAACCACTTGAGATCTAAGACAGTTTTTCGAATTCCTCCGTGTAGCTACTAACATCAAGGTCTTTTTATCTTAGGTTTTGTCTCTTCCTATGGATTTGTACTTCATAGTCTTCAGGGAGATAGGCTTCTTTGATTTTAACCAACATTCCCTTCTAAGAGGAGATAGGTTCCTTGCCTATTTTCTTCCTCTCATCTTGCACAAACTTCCACCATGTGAGAGCAGTGTCTCTCATCCTAGATTTGGCCACCTTGACCTTTTGTGCCTCAATTATACCTTCACATTCAAAATGGTTCTCCATGCCTTCTATTCATTCTAGGACCACTTCCACTTCCATCTTGCTAGTGAACAATGGTGTTCCTTCTAGTGACTTCCCACTCAGGGCCTTCAATGCTCTGATGAAGGGTTCTTGCTCCAAACTAGGATCAGGTGTGGGTAACTTATTAACCTCAGCCACCTCCTTTCCCTTCCCTTCTACTCCTTCCACTTTTACATACACTTCTTCTGCCTTGGCCTCAACATCACCAAGCTTACTCTCCAATCTTTCCAAATTTTCCTTCCGGAGCCTATTCTCTTCCTCCTAATCTTCCACTTTCCTTGCTAATTCAGCATTGGTCACCATGTTGTCTCCAGTTGACTCTCCTAACAATAAGGACATCAACATTACTAGCCCAAATCTTGCAAGCTCTGATACCAATTTGATAGGGTTCACCTAGCCTACTCAACACTTCACTAAGTTGATGTTGCTCAATTCCACCAACTCACCAGGCCTAGTTGTTGTATAGACCTACAAGTCCTTCTAAATCTCTTCTAGAGCTTGTCTCTTACTCACTCCAATTTGTTTGTTTCAAGTGTCCTTGCTAGGAACCCTACCAATCACTATGTTCCCCTTATACTTCATGATGGCTTCTTGGCTCTAATTCATCAAACTGCCCTCCAAAAGTCTTGAAATGTTGCAAAGGTGTAGAGGGTTCTTCTTTCATGTTTTTAGATTTTTTTAAGGTCCATTTGTGGTTTTCAATCCAAATGTTTCTTATCAATTTCAAGAATTGGTCTAGAAAAGGGCTACAAGGGAAAGAGCCCAATTAGGGCTCCTAGAACCGGTTTTGAGGTCTTGTGCTAAAATGATCCAAAGGACCCCTAGACAAGAGTGTATTTTATTCAATTATTCACTCAACCCCAAGGGATTTCAATGGTTTTAAGCTTCCAACCCTTCTTTGCATACACAAACCCAAAAATGAGAATTTCAAGGGCTTCTAGGCACTTGACTGGCAGCAGTAAGTAAAACTTGTTTTTGGACCTTAAAATAGAACTATTGAGGCTTCCTCTGTAATGTCCCCTACTAGGTTTAGTCTCTTTTTAACCATAATTAACCCATATCAATGTACTTATGACTAAAACCAAATTGATTAGGAGACAAAACTATCTTAAACATCACATTTCTTAAGGTACTGATAATCATAACAAAGAAACATAACCTTCTAGTTGATATCAAACTAATAATTCCATCTAATTTATAATCTTATATTTACTTACTCATTCAAATTACTATATATATATATATATATATATATTCAACTAGAGAACATCCCTTATAAAATATTATAATAATTGCAACCATTATATTATTCTCTATAATTATATTATTACTTATTTTAAATAGTATTGTAATATACATTGTAATTCAGAGCAATTCTTATAAACTATTATAATAATTTTAATTTTATTATTATTATAATTATATTATTATTTTTATCTAAATTTATACTATCATTAACACTAACAAAGTCAGATTTATTATTAGTGTTAATTATATTCTTAATACCAAGCAGAATTAACAGTCCCATATATTCATACTTTACCAGTCCGTATAACTGTTGCATTAATAGTATTATATTTTATTAATAGTATGATATTATGTTAACAACATCATAATGTGTTAACATTAATAATATTATATTAATATCATCATGTTGTATTAATAGTATTATTGTTATATTATCGGCCATCATATTGTATTAATAATGTCCTACGATTTATTAACAATCTTAGATGTTCATATTCTTACCAGCCGTATTACCCAGGTCATGGGACTGCTGACCTCTCTTTATTTTCCTCTTTTCTTATCCCCTTGTTTCCCTCCTTTTTCTTCGTAAAATCTCCTCCTTCTTTTCTTCACAAGATCTGATATAAAATATGTATGTGTATTTTCTACACGATGCACCACTCACATCACTCTTTTCTCAGAGATAACTTTTATTTTACATTCAACACGTATTCACAACATTATTCACTCCATACTCTTTACCCATGCAATCTCTATTTCTTACACACAGAATTATATATTCAGCATTATACTCCACTCTCTTATTCCACACCTACTTTATTTACACTCTCATCGTATTACCCATTACTGTGGATGTTATATATTTTCACTCACTTTTTCAGCACTATATTCACCATATATCACGTCACAATGATTCCATCTCTACTTATATGTGTCTTATGTGACTCTTCACCAAGAGTCTTTATTTCAAGTCACCTTTGGAATAATATTACTTTGAAGAGACCTGTCTTCCATTTACTAAATGTTGGCTTTATTCCTCATAGAGCGTGGATACCTTAGTCAACATGTTTCTTTTAATTGATGCCCGTGCCTTTTAATTGTAACCACGATATGTATTATAGTTAATAAACCAGCCATCCCTTTTAAGTTTTCTTAATTGATGACATTTAATCGATGCATACACATTTTATTTGTTTTCTTGTTGACTTCTCTCTTGTTTTATATTAAGTCGGTATTATTTTCTTGATACATATCGTATCATAGTAATTTTTGTTCACTGCAGATATAAATTTATTAGTTCTGTTAGTCAATGTTGTGGTAAATTCGTGGTCTATAATGACTTTTACCACTATGAATTGAAGCGTTGTCTTCTCATATCAAATCGCTGCCCTTATATAATCGTTGTGTTGTGTATATTCATTTTAATACTCTTAACAAATCGTTGCGTTATTCTGATCACTGCATATTCGTATAATCACTTTAGTTATTTAATCATTAACAATTATTTTCTCTATGAGCGTTGTTATACTGATTTATGTGTCTTTCCATGGAGGCATCCTCTTCATATAGAGACGTATGTCATCTTCTAGCATGGAATCACATCTTCCAGTATTTGTCCAAACATATTTTATTATTAATCACCTTTGACTATTTCTTAGTTCGGAATTGGTCATATTAATCTTTAAATAGTTGCCTTCTTCATGATTATGGTTGCCACTCCTTTGAGGTAATCGCTTAAGTCTTAATCATTGATCATATAATCATTGTCTTCACTCAACATACAGAATCGACCCACAATAATAATAATATTTCTTTCTTGTATCACTAAGAACATGTCACACCCATAGAATATTAAGTCGCATTTAGGTTCATTCAAATCTTTAATTTGAATGAACAAATAACTCATGATTAAATAATTGGCGCATAAGCCCATTCAGATATAAATTATTGTTATTATTTGACAATACAGGGATATCACACGTCACCAGATGTGGGGTTATGACAACCCTCTCACTTTAGAGGAAAATCATGAAGTCTCATAAATGAGACAATTTTCTCATATTATTAAATGTTAATTAATAAATGTTTTAATTGTCGTATTTATTTAATCACAATAATCCAATGTCCAAAGAGGGGTTATGACAGTCCTCCCTTCCTGAATTTGCTTGTCCTCAAGCAAATGTTTATTTTAATTTCATCAACTAAGTCATCTACCAACATGAGTTAAACAACACAGAGCATATACATGGGAAACACGAAGCATACACATGGAAGGCACAGAGCATACACATGGAAACCATGAAGCATACATATATGAAAACACGAAGTATACATGTGAATACACACATTGTGAAATTTCTTTCTTGTTAAGAGTAGAAACACAAATCAACACCAGCTGGATGCAAAAACATAAACACTCAATCTAGTTTGTGATCTCAGGTAGAGTATTTAAGAATTTCAAATGGAGTAAATATAATGAGTCTGATTAGCCATATCGACAAAGAGGATAGATAGCACAATGTTTGGATACTTTCCTCAAGTATTAATTAAATGGACTATGCTTAATTCCCTATTCGCCATTAATGAAAGAGAAAAGATTTAGACACAACGAGATGCCCGTAGCACTTATCAGGCCGAAGAGCGGTACACTCCCCCTTGGCCCAACTGATGGCAGACTTTCAGTCATCCATAGCGGGTTGCCTACCTGACAGAGGCCTAGTTTTTGCTAACCTCATTTCTCTATCTCTCGCCCACACTAGTGGTGAATGTGAAGTATACATCGATTATTAGTCAATTTCTTTAAGATTATACTGTTATCAATGAGATAATTCCATACCCATTCCCTAGTGAGACCAAGGAGAAGTAGGTGCAATAGGATGCCCGTAGTGCTTATCAGGCCCAAGAGCGGTACACTCCCCCTTGGCCCAACTTGTGGCAGATTTTCGGTCATCCACATTGGGTTGCCTACCTGATAGAGGCCTAGTTCCTGCTATCCCATGACCCTATTTCCTTGTATCTTACTGGGTTTGGGTATGCAATTTATCCATTCATCATTACTTAATAATTAATCCATGGTTTCTTTATGGGACTAATCCTTGTGATCTTAAAATCACATTAATAATGCAATTCAATACTAACTCGTAATTTCAATAAATGTTTGTGTATGCATTAGCCTTCTCCATATTCACTTCCTCAATGAGATCAAAAGGATTTAGACACAATGAGATGCCCGTAGCGCTTATCAGGCCCAAGAGTGGTTTACTCCCCCTTGGCCTCACTAATGACAGACCTACAGTTGCCATAGCAGGTGATGTACCTGACAGAGGCCTAACATCTGTTGACCTCATTGCTCTACCCCATTTCCTCACTAATGGTTCATATGGAATTTATAATTAATTTATTCTCAATTTAAATGCCAGCTTTTTTTTTTTTTTTGTCATTATTATTATATATATATATGTATTAAGTATTTTAAATGCCACATGGATATGCCTAGTTATCCATTATTCTAATTTGAATTACTCTGAAGTCATACCCATTCAATATCTATTTGGCTGATAATGATATATTTTAAATTCATCTTATGAGATGGAACCTTCGTTGCTTATCGGTCATGGTATTTGCCTCTGTTTATTGACTAGAATAATTTTATTGATTCAATCTTACCCTACAGGATGGCAAGATCATTGCTCTGATACCATTTGTAATGTCCCCTACTAGGTTTAGTCTCTTTTTAACCATAATTAATCCATATCAATGTACTTATGACTAAAACCAAATTGATTAGGAGACAAAACTATCTTAAACATCACATTTCTTAAGGTACTGATAATCATAACAGAGAAACATAACCTTCTAGTTGATATCAAATTAATAATTCCATCTGATTTATAATCTTATATTTACTTACTCATTCAAATTACTATATATATATATATTCAACCAGAGAACATCCCTTATAAAATATTATAATAATTGCAACCATTATATTATTCTCTATAATTATATTATTACTTATTTTAAATAGTATTGTAATATAAATTGTAATTCATAGCAGTTCTTATAAACTATTATAATGATTATAATTTTATTATTATTATAATTATATTATTATTATTATCTAAATTTATACCATTATTAATACTAACAAAGTCAGATTTATTATTAGTGTTAATTATATTCTTAATACCAAGCAGAATTAACAGTCCCATATATTCATACTTTACCAGTCCGTATAATTGCTGCATTAATAGTATTATATTTTATTAATAGTATGATATTATGTTAACAACATCATAATGTGTTAACATTAATAATATTATATTAACATCATCATGTTGTATTAGTAGTATTATTGTTATATTATCGGCCATCATATTGTATTAATAACGTCCTACGATTTATTAACAATCTTAGATGTTCATATTCTTACCAGCCATATTACCCAGGTCATGGGACTGCTGACCTCTCTTTATTTTCCTCTTTTCTTGTCCCCTTGTTTCCCTCCTTTTTCTTTGTAAAATCTCCTCCTTCTTTTCTTCACAAGATCTGATATAAAATATGTATGTGTATTTTCTACACGATACACCACTCACATCACTCTTTTTTCAGAGATAACTTTTATTTTACATTCAACACGTATTCACAACATTATTCACTCCATACTCTTTACCCATGAAATCTCTATTTCTTACACATAGAATTATATATTCAGCATTATACTCCACTCTCTTATTCCACACCTACTTTATTCACACTCTCATCGTATTACCCATTACTGTGGATGTTATATATTTTCACTCACTTTTTCAGCACCATATTCACCATATATCACGTCACAATGATTCCATCTCTACTTATATGTGTCTTATGTGACTCTTCACCAAGAGTCTTTATTTCAAGTCACTTTTGGAATAATATTACTTTGAAGAGACGGGTCTTCCATTTACTAAATGCTGTCTTTATTCCTCATAGAGCGTGGATACCTTAGTCAGCATGTTTCTTTTAATTGATGCCCGTGCCTTTTAATTGTAACCACGATATGTATTATAGTTAATAAACCAGCCATCACTTTTAAGTTTGCTTAATTGATGACATTTAATCGATGCATACACATTTTATTTGTTTGCTTGTTGACTTGTCTCTTGTTTTATATTAAGTCAGTATTATTTTCTTGATACATATCATATCATAGTAATTTTTGTTCACTACAGATATAAATTTATTAGTTCTGTTAGTCAACGTTGTGGTAAAGTCATGATCTATAATGAATTTTACCACTATGAATTGAAGCGTTGTCTTCTCATATCAAATCGCTACCCTTATATAATCATTGTGTTGTGTATATTCATTTTAATAATCTTAACAGACTGTTGCGTTATTCCGA
Source organism: Cryptomeria japonica (assembly GCF_030272615.1). Lineage (NCBI taxonomy): Eukaryota > Viridiplantae > Streptophyta > Pinopsida > Cupressales > Cupressaceae > Cryptomeria > Cryptomeria japonica. The sequence continues at coordinate 281,025,059 of NC_081406.1, read as the reverse complement.
TCACTGCATATTCATATAATCACTTTAGTTACTTAATCATTAACAATTATGTTCTCTATGAGCATTGTTATACTGATTTATGTGTCTTTCCACGGAGGCATCCTCTTCATATAGAGACGTATGTCATCTTCTAGCATGGAATCGCATCTTCCAGTATTTGTCCAAACATATTTTATTATTAATCACCTTTGACTATTTCTTAGTTCGGAATTGGTCATATTAATCTTTAATTCGTTGCCTTCTTCATGATTATCATTGCCACTCCTTTGAGGCAATTGCTTAAGTCTTAATCATTGATCATATAATCATTGTCTTCACTCAACATACAAAATTGACCCACAATAATAATAATATTTCTTTCTTGTATCACTAAGAACATGTCGCACCCATAGAATATTAAGTCGCATTTAGGTTCATTCAAATCTTTAATTTGAATGAATAAATAACTCATGATTAAATAATTGGTGCATAAGCCCATTCAGATATAAATTATTATTATTATTTGACAATACAGGGATATCACACGTCACCAGATGTGGGGTTATGACAACCCTCTCACTTTAGAGGAAAATCATGAAGTCTCATAAATGAGACGATTTTCCCATATTATTAAATGTTAATTAATAAATATTTTAATTATCGTATTTATTTAATCACAATCATCCAATGTCCAAAGAGGGGTTATGACATCCTCCTACACAAGCAAATCTGTATAATCCTATTACAACTTCCCAAAAGCTTGGGACTTTCATTTACATTTACCCCTGCAATTTGTGCTATCTTTTCATCTTGCCTTCTCTAGCCGAGTTTCTCTTGGACTCACCTAGGGAAAGATGCTAAAAATATCAAATGACACTTTCAGACCTCCTCCTTCCATATGTACATTGTAAAATGGGTTTCCTACCATTTCCCAATAGACTGTGATGAACACACAATGGGATTTTTTGGGGCACCCATTTTAGCCAAAACTGGCTATTTGATAAACAAAACACCAAAATAGTAGTAAATGTTATGTATAGAGATTGAAATTGAAATTAATACCTTGCAACACACTACCAAACTTCAATCCATCATTGGATTCATGGATTCAATCCATTAAACCTTCAAGAAATGCAACATTTGACAAAAACAATGAAAAGTGCAGTCCAAAATCTTGTGTTTCAATTATTGCTTCCAAAATCCAAGTACACCAAATTTGATAAATGTGCAAGAGAGGATTTATATAGCCTTCCCATGTGTGGGTTCCTTCCATGGCATTGGGAAATCCCTAGCTTCAATGCTAACCAAATTCAGGACAAAAGTTGTCATGACAACTTTTTGCAACTTTGTGCTTTTTCCAATTTTGATCTCTCCAACCTAAGAGACCTATGTCGAGTCATCACATGTGAAATTTCAAACATGCCTAAGACCTATTTGACCCTCTCTAAGTTTTTTGACAACATTTGACACTTTTGACCAACCAAAAGGCCAAAAACCTTATAAAACACACTATTTACACAAAAATGCAAACCTAGGTAAAATGAACTCCACCTAGGCCTACATTGATAAAAGACAAGAAACTAGGACCTAGGTGCTCTTGCACCACTCCCCCACCATCCCTCCATCATCTACGAGCTCTGCATCGTACCCTCTCATCATCCTCATCAAAAATTGACTCTGGCTCATCCAGACATGTCAGCCTCAGAAACTTGTGTACAATACAATGTACGACGTACTCATTTGTCATCCCTCTATCCATCACACCTAGAAGATAATCCCAATCTAGTGGCCCCAATGATTGATACTCTACACATGCCTGATCATATGAAATAGAAGGCCCCCAAGTAGCCACATCCAATCTCCTGCGAGCATAATGAGTTGTACCATGTGGTATGCCCTGTATCCTGCCATACTATCTCAACACCCTCGTACAAAGGAATCACTCGATGAAATAGGGTGTCAATCCAATCAGATATCGCATCATGAATACATACGACATCTCCTCTGCATCCTCGAGCCAAATCTCACAATCCCTGTATGGTCTTTGTATCACAGTATCTAGATCATCCAAGGTCCATCGCCAGTACTCCAATTTACCCAGCTTTCGCTGGACAATGATACCTGGATACTCGTTAGCATAAAGCCTACCTACAAGTCTATCTCTGTCAGCCAATGGTTGTGTGATAGGCAGGTGCTCCCAAGCCCATATTTGAAGCACAGTCACCCCTGCTGATAACACAGTTGATCTCTGGTACACAACTCAGTGCAAGTCATGATACAAGTGCGCCAGCATGCACGACCCCCATGAAAATTGGGTCCTATGTGTCACCATCTGCTCAAGAAGATGGCTCCATCCAACAGATAATCCCTTTGACCTGTGATAAGGACCAAGGAAACCTCCAATGAATCCGGAAAGCATAGTAGGTAATGTGGCATATCCTAGCTCTAGTATCTCTTGCCATACAATGTCATATCCACCTATCTCATCATCCTCAAACACTCAACAAAGTGCATCTGTCCCACCCCGCTCATTGAGATCATAATACACTAGCTTGCCCATCATAGGGATGCACAATATCCGGTAGACATCCTTGAGTGTCACCGTCATCTCGCCTGTCGAAAAATAAAAAATGTTGTGCTCATTATGCCAACGCTCTGCTAAGGCTATCAATAATCCCTGATTTATCAAGGGTCGGGGCATGTCAAGAAGGGAAGATAAACCACACGTACCAATGTGGTCTCACTTCGCATGGCTAAGGCGGGGTATCAACATCCATGTCTTCACGAAGCGCTCTCGAGACTGGAGAATAATAAAGTGCTCCTACAATCAAATCATTTCATCATATCGGTTTCTTAATTTATCTATCTATCAAATCAATCTATCTATCGATCTATCTTGCTCAATTGAGATTTTTATCAAATCTCGTTGGGCCCCTATCAATGACACTCTTCTATCATTAGGTCATTATCAATCCTATCTCATCTCATGCGTACATCGAGATAGTCATAACTGATCATCAAATTTATCAATCAAGAGCATCTAATTTTATCAATTAGATAGCTAATCAAATCTTATCCTATCAAAAATCAAACCAAATTGATAGCAAATCCAACCTCTTTATCAAATCATTTTCTTCAAAAATCAGCAAATCAAATCATTTTCTCAAAATCACCCAAATCAAATAATTGAAAAAATGCAAAAAATATCAATAATCAAAAAAATCATCAAATAATCACAAAAATCAAATCAAATCATGAGCAAATCGAAAAAATAAAAATAAAAAAAAATCTAAGTCGGGATCGGCCGCCCCTTCCGCGATGGCACCCAAGGCAGTGGGTGCCACCGCTCCTCGCCCACTCCCCCCTCCCCCCCCCCAAAAAAAAAAAAATGGCATTTTTTTTTTTCAAAAATGGGATTTAAATTTAAAAAAATTTCAAAAACAAGCGAGATTTATATGCATAATAAATATTTTTTTCGGGATGCACGATGAAAATTTTCAAAAATCCTACGAACCCATTTCGTAAATCAAAAAACCCATCTCAAAAATGTAATTTTTTCCCCAACCCATCTAGTGAAAATGCTAAAAAATGATTTTTTTATGCAAAGCAGCTAATTTTTTCAAAAATCAACTAAAAATTAACAAAGCAGGGTTTTCTTAAAGTACGTACCAGGGGACCATATGTCGGAGGACGCTCATATTGCCGAACTTGCTCGAACTTATGCTGGTGGTACGGGATTGCCATTCTTTCCTCCAAAGAAGATTTTCTCAAACAACTAAAGTGCAGAAATGAGGAGTGGTAAAAGGAATTCACCTTTTTAAACTCACAATGGGGCATTTAAGTGGGATTTTTATTCCACTGATTTTTAATCATTTAATCAACTAATCAACCTGGCAGGGCAGTGTTTTCAAAATTTTTATCGAGAAATGAATCGAATTGACTCTGAAAATCTATAAAAATCAGAAAATCATTAAAAATCAAAAAAATTCAAAAAAATCGCGAAAAATTCAAAAATTATCCAAATCATCTCCCAAGGGGGCATCCCCGCATCAATATCTATCAATCAGCATCTAGGGCATCATATTGAGATTTATCATCTCAAAGATCCAAACTGCATCAAATCCGCATCATATCAAGATTTATCATCTCAAAATCAAATCAGTATCATATCGAAACCAAATCCGCCTCAAATCAAGATCAAATTTGCATCCTATCGAAATCAATATCAACAACATCATCAATCGAGTTTTCTTTGAACCAATGCGTCGTTACACATCGCTTCAAAGAGGGGCAAAATGTATACACCTAAAAATAGTCTGAAGATAGTTAATTAAATACACAGTTATTTGATTAATTCCCCTTCCCAATTAATTGAATTTACAAGCAATTTAATTAGTTTATCTATTCATCTACTAGTAAATAAATCTACATGCTTTATTTATATAGTTCATTTCATATCCCCCTTTGATTAATTAATTCTAAATTAATTAATGTCTCCCCATATAAATCAATTCTTTTAATCCCTAATTAAGATTAAGAAACTCAAGTTTGTTGAGATTAATTATCAAATTAATTATCATTTTCCAATTATTTGAATTTCTAATTTTAAATGAGCACATGGCTCCTAACTTTTAACCACCCATCCTAACCTCCTTATCCTAACCTCCTATGGTATGGATATTCTCCCCTTGAGACACGTGACACTTTTACCACATGTCTCCTCCCTTGGACACTTTCCCTCTCATGAGCAAGGCTCCTTGACACTTGTCACCACAGAGATGACAAGTGTCCCTTCCTCCAGCCTCTTCTCCAATTTCCTCAATCTTGGCCCTTGATATCTTCAGATCAGATCTAGACCATCGATTCCTGCCACCTCAGGACTTGGAATTCCTATAAATATCCCCCATTTTGGAGCAATAAGGATCCCTTGCATTCATATTCTTAGCATCATTACTATAGGCAATTTGCATATCAATTATATAGCAATTAGCTTTTGGATTAATCATAGCATGTTAATCTAGTTTCTTAAATCATGCATTTCATATCATCTCCATAGTCAATCATTATCAAATAGCTACTCAACTCTTGAGTTGCCACTTTGGAGGTCATTGCTCCACTGAGAGGCTATCAATCCAACACCTTCAAGGTCCTCAAGAATAGAGAAAAATGGGACATTTCAAGGAAGGCTTATGGTTTGCATTTCTAATCTAGTTTTCAATTAATATTTTCAATTACAGTATATTGTCTCAGTATATGTGTATGTTTTCTATATACCACGTGTTTAGCATCACACAAAATTTCAGAGACCATAACTTGTGACCTGTTTGTCTGATTGACGAACCATTTGAAGTGTCAAAAAGCTCACGAAGTGCTCTATCATCTAGTAAACTACTATGTTGTTTACACTCACTTTTTCAGAGCATTTCAAAGGGTCTAGAGTCCCCAAAATTAAATTTAAACCTCTAATCGCACCCCTCTAAAATGAAAACTTTAATATCTTCAAAACTAGCTATGTTATTGTGACAAAACTTTATCAACATGCTTATCTAACCAACTAGAAGCTTCTAGGAGAATTTCACAACAATTCATGCTTAAATGAAAGCTTTCTATAAATAGTAACCTCATGTAAATGTAAGGTTGAGACACCATTTACCCAACATTCTTCCACTTGTCGAACACCTTGCAAGAGAAAAGGGAGTATCAACACAATGAATCAATTTGTAGGGGCCATGAGGCCCATAGACTCTGAACACCATTTGAACTTCTTTGTGCTTATAGCCTTAATTAAATAATCTACAACATTAATCAAATTTTCTACCTTAACTAGCTTCACCCTACCATCTTCGACCATGTCTCTGACAAAATAATACTGAATATCAATGTGCTTGGTTCGGGTATGAAATGTCGGGTTCTTAGCTAGATAGATCACACTCTGACTATCACAATATATTGTCACCGCTCCTTGTTTTATTCCATTATATGAACACAATATCTTAAGCCAAATGGCCTCTTTACAAGCATGAGTAGCTTCCATAAACTCTTCTTCAATAGTGGTCAATGCAACCACAGCCTATCGCTTACTCATCAAACTAATTGCACCACCAAATAAAGTAAACACATAAGCACTGGTGGATATTCTACTATCAATATCACTTGCCTAGTCTGAATCCACATAACCATGAATATCAAGGGAGATAATGTCTCCAACTAAACTACCATGATAGTACAAAGAATACTCTGAGGTACCCTTCAAATATCTAAAGACTCTTTTGACTACATCCCAATGAACTCTACCAGGATTAGACATATCTGTGGACAGAACTCCCACTGCTTGGGAAATGTCTAGTCTAGTATAGACCATAGCATATATCAAACTTCCATCTGCACTTTGGTAAGGCACTTTGCTCATGTCTTCCATCTCCGATGGGGATGTAGGACAATCTACAACAGATAATTTCATTCCAATTATAAAAGGAACACACAATGGTCTACAATCTTGCATGTTGAACCTCTATAACACTAAATTCACATACTTACTCTGGCCTAGCCATAGAGTTTTGTTCACTCTATCTCTTTTAATTTCTATCCCAAGAATGTGCTTTGCTACACCAAGATCATTTATTTCATATTTAGTAGTGATCTAAGACTTTAATTCTGAAATCATACCTTTCCCTTTACCAATGAATAACATGTCATCAACATACAATGCAATGTATAGGAAATGATCACCATTAGATTTATAATAAACACAGTGATCTGATTTAGAACGTTCAAATTCCAAACTCAACACATATGTATCAATTTTTTGGTACCACAACCTAGGACTCTGTTTGGGGCCATACAAAGATCTTTAATTTATAAACCAAATTACTTTTACCTTTCACCACATAGTGCTCCGGTTGTGTCATATAATTATCCTCCTCCAAATCACCATGAAGGAAAGTAGTTTTCACATCCATTTGTTCAACCTCTAAATCATAAGCAGCAGCAATAGAAATCAAAAATCTAATGGATGTCATTTTTGCAACAAGAGAAAATATCTCACCATAATCAACACCCTCAACCTGAGAGTAGCCTTTTGCAACCAACCTTGCTTTATACTTATCAATGCCTCCATCTAAACCAATCTTTTTCTTGAACACCCATTTACAACCAATAGGTTTATGTTCTTTAGGAAATGGGACAATATCTCATGTATCATTCTTTTTCAAAGCTGTCATTTCTTCTTCCATAGCAATCTTCCAAGATTCTGCATTATTCATACCTAATGCCTCTTGTACAGATTTTGGTTCATCCACATTGGTATTCAAAGAAAAAATACATCTCCAATCATCAAGTGAATACCTTTTAGATGGTTGTCTATGTCTTGTAGACCTTTGAACAAGATGAGTTAGACGTTCTTCCTCCTCTTCTGAAGATTCAAAGCTAGACGAGCTCTCCTCAACTTCTTGCCTATCTAGGGGTCTTGATTCAACTCTTTCAAGTATAGAAGGGAATTGAATCACATCTTCCTTTTTAGTCTATTATAGTTGCAATGTAACAGAAGGAGACTAAATTTCTCTAAAAATAACACTTCTACTATGAATTATCTTTTGCGCAACAGGGTCCCAATGCTTGTATCCTTTCACACCATAACTGTACTCGATGAAGATACATTTCACAACCTTGTTCTCCAACTTTGTCTACTTCTCCTTTGGCATATGTGCATATGCCTCGCAACCAAAAACTCTAAAATGTCTCAATCAAGGCTTGTGATCCAACCATGATTCCATAGGTGTTTTATCAACAAAAGTTGATGTAGGAGACCTATTAATCAAGTGGCAAGAAGTGGAAATAGCTTCAATCCAAAAAATTTGTTCTAGACATGCCCTACTCAGCATACTCCTAGCCTTCTCCATCAGTGCCCTATTCATTCTTTCTGCAACTCCATTATGTTGTGGATAATACAAAGTTGTCTTCTGTCTGTTAATTCCACAGTCTTTAAAGAATATATCAAAATTATTAGAGAAAAATTCACCGCCATTATCAGTCCTCAAACATTTAATTTTCTTTCCAGTCTGCAACTCAGTCATTGCTTTAAATTCTTTAAATCAACTGAAAACTTCATATTTATTCTTTAGAAAATACACCCATGTCGTTCTACTAAAATCATCAATAAATGAAACATAATATGTGGATTTTCAAATCGAAGGAACATTTTCAGGACCAAACACATCATAATGAATAAGATCCAAAACACTAAAAGTTTTATGAGAACTTGAGTAAAACTGAATGCGGTTTTGTTTTCCATAAATGCAATGCTCATAGAAATCAAATTCAAGGTTACAATTATTCAAACCTTCAACAAGGTTTTTATTTTTCAAGGTCCTTAGACCCTCTTCTCTAATGTGGTCAAGCCTTTGGTGCCATAACATAGTCTTCTCTACGGGTAACTTTTCTTCAGAAGAAAGAGCACCCTTAGGTACTAAAAAGCCATTTCCATTTGCTGAAGGTGAAACCCTCAAATCTTCCAATGAAGTATCTACATAATTACTTATTACAGAAGTACTATTACACTCAACAGTGTATGCATCTATCTTATACAAAGTGTTGAACCTAGCACCTCTAGAAATTACCATAGCACCTTTAATCATTTTACATCCTGCTTTAGAAAAGACTACCTACACACTCTCATCTATCAGTTTTCTCATAGATAACAGATTTCATTTTAATCCAGGAATATGCAACACACTGTTAATCCTTTTTATTCTACCATGAAAAAACCTGATTCTAACTTTACCTCGACCAATAATGTCTAAATGTGAATCATCACACAAGTACACCTTACCTCCATTAAATTCTTCATATTCAGAAAACCAATCTCTATTGGAAGTCATATGAAAACATGCACTTGAGTCAATTAACCAAGCATATTACCTACGTGAGTCGCCAAAGCTACAATGAATGCACCACCATCTTCCTTCTTGGACTTAGAATCAGAATCAAACTTTTTATTTTTCTTCTTCTTTTCTTCTTTGTAGTCCTTACAGATGTGACTCGGTTTATCGCAATTCCAACAAATGACTTTGGACTTTCCAGGAGATTTTGATCTCCCTCTAGATTTGGACTTATCGTGCTTCTCATTCTTCTTTCCTTTCTCCTTAGGTCTTCCATGAATAGTTAGGGATTCCTTTGAACTGATGGATACCTTCCACCACATCTCTTCACCAAGTAGGGCACCCACCACATTTTCATATTTCAAAACAACATAAGTACTACCAATAGCCATAACAAGAGAATCCCACAATTCAGGCAAAGAACAAAGGAGGATTTGAAACTTCTTCTCTTCATCCATCTTAACACCGACAAATACCAATTGAGCCACCAACATATTCAATTCTTCCAGGTGGTTTTCAATTCGTCCACCCTCTTCCATCTTCAAGGAATACAATTTCTTAAGAAAAAATGATTTAATAAAGATTTTGCTTGATACATTTCACCAAGCTTAGTCCATAGCTTCTTTGCAGAGTTTTCTTCATGGCCATTGATCAAAACAGAGTCTACCAAGCACAACCTGATTAGACCCTTGGTTTTTTAGTCCATAACATCATATTGAGTCATCGTAGTAAGATCTGAGGGTCTTTGGACATTCACATCAACAACATCCCACAAATCTCGATCTATTAGTAGATCTTCCATCTTCAACTTCCAAATCTCAAAATTAGTTCCATTAAATTTATCCACCTCTATTCTTTCTGACGAACTTACCATCTGAAAATTCCCGTAACAACAAAAAGTGTCTTCTACACAAGCTCCCACTCAAATTTGGATTATTTTAAAAAATCCAACAACCAACAACTAAAACCAAAGGTGATCAGGCTTTGATACCACTTGTAAGGAAGTTAAGTAGCGAAACAACTTCCTACACTAACCTTGAGAGGAGGGTAGTGCAAAAAAATTTACAGATCATCACAATAGTTATAGATAATAGAAATGGACATAATAGCATTCAAACTATAACACAATGATTTACATGGGGAAAACCCTTTCGGGAGAAAAACCCCACTCTCCAAAAGCCACACAATATATTATTTAGCAATAAAAAATAGATTACAATATACTTGCAGAGCAATATCTTTGTAGGATTACCACTAATCAGAGATTCAAAGGTAAATCAATAGCCATAAGACTCTTACACACAACCTCTATCTCGCGCACCTCATATATAGGAGATACGATACAAGAAACCGTTCAATGGTATTACAAAACCATGGGCTAAAACCACCCAATAAAGTATATCCGACCTTATCTCCAATCTAGATGCCCTATGGCATGTTAAAACACACATCAACATGTGTCCCTCCATTTTACAGCTCATTTATGTGTTCGATACAAATTATATTTCCTATTTCAGGAGTACAAACTTTCAGAGGCCATAACTTGCGAACCATGTATCAGATTGATGAACCGTTTGAAGCATCAGAAATTTTGTGAAGTGTTATATCACCTCATAAACCACTATGCCATTTATGCCTACTTTTAATGGCATTTTTGAGGGTGTAAAGTCCCTAAAATTAAGTTTAAACCTTTAATCGCACCCCTCTAAAACGAAAACTTTAATATCTTCAAAACTAGCTATGATCTTGTGACAAAACTTTATCGACATGCTTATCTAACCAACAAAAAGCTTCTGGGAGAATTTTGCAACATTTCACACTTAAATGAAAAAATACTATAAATAGTAACCTCATGTAAATGCAAGGCTGAGACACCATTTTCCCAACAAAGGAGAAGTCCTCTCTATCAATTTCAATAGTCACCAACAAATTGAATTCCTTATGAATACATCTACATCAAGAACCTTTTGATTTTCATCAAGGAAAGCACATTTGATTTCAAAGATATTATCAACAATCTCTTTCTTCTTGTTTGCACATTCATTTTTAGCTTTCCTCATGTCCTTGATAAGGCGCTCTAGAATATTCATTTGGTGATTTGGCACCTCTCTTTTCTCAACATACATATGTCAAGAAGAAATAACACCATTCTGCACAAGATCATCATAATCCTTCAACCATGCCTCAAAAATTTTCTCGTGTACTTCCAATTCTTGAGAGAAGATTTCATGGTGTTTTCCACTTCGACTCTTATAGCATCAAGGTTACTGACAATAGTAGAGGCTAATCTCAGGAGTCATGTGCCTTGACTTAGCATTCTATCTATCCATTCTCTCACTAATCTTTCACAACTTGTTCTTCCAGTGATGAAGACATCGACTCAATATCTTTTCAAGACTTGGTAACTTTGAGTAACACAATGGTTAGTTGATCAACTCATGCCTTGATTTGACCCTTTTTGACCTAATCTTCATCATACCTAGAAACAAGAGCATATGAAGCTTATTGAGCATCTCTCGCAGTAGAATCATGAGTTTTCTTGCCCAACTCAATCCTATGGATTACATAATTTGATTCTTGGATTTGATCCATATCTTTATCAGGAGGAGGAATGACAACCTTTGTATATTTATTTCTTGCTTTTTCCACCTTCTCCCTTGACAAAGTTTTGGCTTTCTTAGTGATCTTGGGTTTGGTGGGGACAAGTTGACTAAAATCAAATTTATTAGGAGACATCGTTGTCTTCTTTCTCTTGGGAGCATTAGAGAATAACCATGGAGGCAAAGTTGCATCATCATCATCACCTATCCCCACAACTTGAGAGGGATTGATTGACTCTTGAATAGTAGTGGTCACAATAGGTGATGTCATGGTAACAACAATTGTATTATTTTCAAAAGATGACTCATTGGGTCTAGGACCTATCTTTGTGATAAACTTGTCAAAATCATCCAATATGGTGGCAAAAAATTCAGGAAATTTAGGAAAATTTGAGAAAAGATTCTTACTGTTATCATGGGGAGTATCTAGGGTAAACTCACTAGAATTGGTGGAAGAAACATGAACAATTGTGCTAGGGGAGACACATGTGACAACAGAGGAATCTGACTCAGAAGTTAAAATTGAAGCTTGCATTATGGATGAAGAAAGTGACACCTGGGGTAGAGCTATATGGGACTTATCTACTTGTGGTAATCCTTCCTCATCATATTCATCATGCTCTTGATCTCCCTCGTAATCATCTTCAAGTTGATCAACATCAATACGTTCTGTATCAGGATGCCCATCTTTCAATTGTTCATCTTTTTCTTCAAATTCTTGTGTCTCATGAACATTAGAGGCTGATGGCTCTCCTTGAGATTTTCCTTTATTGGTTCCAACTATGAACTTCAACTTGGGAGCCTTCGAAGGAGTGGAAGGAGTCCTTTTTTTTTTCCAATAGGTCCAGTTGTATCATCATCAAAGCTAGAGGAGAAGGGTTTCAATGGGATTCCCTTACTCGACAACCATACATTAGTATTTTCTAGAATACTTTAAAATCTATCCCTAATAGAGGTTGAATCCTTCTTTGACCATTGAATGAGGGGCAAGCTAGTTGATGAAATTTCATTTTCAAAATAAGTATGGTCTAAGACATTACCATATTCTTCTAGGTCATCTAGGATATCAACAAGATCAAACTCCCTAATTTGATCGAATGTTAGATGATAGTAATCAATCTTCCTGATATCATGTTCAATCATGCAATCAACTATACATCTTCAATATGATGAACATCAACATAGGACTTTTCAACTTGTTCCTCATTCCTCTATAATCGAAGTCTCTTTGTGCCCTAAAGAACCTCACAATCACTCTTCTCATCTCTTCCTCCATTGCCCTAGCTTTGAATATAGAAGTGATGGAATATCTACCAATGGTCAAAGTAAATTTCAAACCTATCTTGTGAAAACTTGATTGAGCCTCATGGACTACCACCATCTAATGAGCCAATTCTAGCAGCACAATTTTATCTGATCTATACCTCGGGAGCATAAAGGGTTCACCATTGAAACACCCTATTCTGATATATGTGAAAGTGGGGAACTGCAAGAACATTTATCTGTATTCATTTACAACCTTCCAAGCATGATCAAATAATCTTCTTCCATATAAATCATTATTCAATATGAACATATGATATCCAAAGAAAACATCATTCACTCTTCAGAAATAATTGAAACTATTCTTCAACACCATCTAGGAGTAGTACTCATGTACAACAACTTGCCTTATGTATCTTGTTGTAGACAATCTTGGAAAATTCCTCATTGAAGCTACAATGTACACCCAATAGAAGGTCATGTAGAACTTGAGAGTGGTTGGCACTTTGGTAAGCTATTCACATATGACGTCAGTGATTTTCTTAATCCAAAAGATCCTCTCATTGTTTTGTCTGATGACATGGATATATTGATACATCCATTTATAATAGGTGTTAGAAGTGGGAAGTCCTTTCACCCTACTTAGGAGAGTCACCAAATCATTTACCTCCTCAATGAGATCACTTCTAGGAAATTCTTTAATCATCTAACAATTGTTGGCCTCAGGGTCTTCAACTAGTTGTCATTCATGTTCCTCCTACATTTGTCAGAATTCCTGTCATAGTAGGCTAGATTTGATTGTATGGTGATATCTAAGTAATTTTGAATATTAGGACACTTAAAGATATAGTCAAAGAAATCATCATCCAGTCTGATCAACTTCTTACTAGTGGTGTCCTTTACACTTTTGGTAGTAGGATAAAAGTGACTCATAGTTGCCATGACAAATTCAAGATCTTGAGAGTACATGGGAAAAGATGCAACTAAATGGATACCACTATTGATGATGGACTACATTTTGTAGTATGAAGGAGGTTGCTTAATTCATTTGAGAAACTATGTTAGGTCAACATCACCTATGTTAGTTTCCCTGATCTGATCTATATATGATGATACCGATGAATGCGAGAAGACATCATGTGGGTCTTGCTTCTTTAACTTCATGGACTTCTTGCTTAGAGATGCCTCTATCATTTGCACAATAACAACACTCTAAATGGGGAAAACCATCAAAACTGGAGAAGTGTAATCAACCAACCATTTTGTTCATTTTGGATTGAGCAAGCTCCTAAATGTGATGCATTTGATGTCATTAGGGTTTCAAAAACCAACCTTGTATCATGGTAATTCAAAACTAAATCGAGCCTATGAACCCATTTTTATGTGTTTGCAATTGGTGTAATTTGGGTTCATAGGCTCGAATTACACTTTTGAAAAAGTGTAGTTCTCGGATGTAATTCGGGTTCATAGCCCCGAACTCCACCTTAGGGAAAAACAAAACCAAGTATAGGTTGGTCTAAAAATACACCAATTTAGTATAAGTCAAAATGAGGTGTTGATCAGACCTATAGGCCCACCATAAACCTGTATGAGTGAATAAAGGTGTAATGTGGGTTCCCAATGTTTGTTGAAAATTTTGTACACCTGGGGGATGTGCAAGATTGTGGTTTCAGCCACAACATATGAGTATGACACTCTCCTAATTTAGGGAAGGCTCACCCTATCTACAAACTAAACTAATCTAATATGGGTGAGACAATAGTCTTTCTTCTTATTTCAAGAAAAACTATACTCCTTTCTCTACATAGAAAAGTAATAGCATGATAACTCAATGATGAATGGATAGTACTAACCCGATACTAAGAGGGGGCAAGGGGTGAATCAGTATAGACAAAAATACAATCCTAAACCGATTTGACAATAGACACTTCAAATGACTGGCAAACAGTGACACCGGTTTGAAACAGAGTGCAACCGGTAAAGCTAAGAATGACTGAGACAAGCATTAACCGGTTACTCACTTAGCTTTTCACTCAACTCAAGACTATACTACCATTTCACCCTTATGCATAAACAGGTAATCTATCTTCATATCATAATAACAGCTAGTTCAACATGTTTTATTGACAGGCATAAAACATAGAACCATCATATGCTTGACAGACAATAGGAAAGTATTACAAGATAAAAGCATCACACATGACACATATATTTTTCACATGGAAACCCAACTGGGAAAAACCATGGTGGGGATGAATACCCACAAGCTATTTTTGAACTCTTTAGAAGTCCACTCTATTAGGAGCCTTGTCTGGTTAGAGACATTACAATAGGTTCTGCTAGGCATTGATCCTGTTAGAGATCACCTAGTTAAGGGATGGCTAGAATACCCCATTAAGGGTTAAACCCTGTTAAAGGTTACCTTGTTAGAGGATTTCCATAAATCAATAGCTAAAGGATTTTGAACTCAATAGCTTTGAATTACCCTGTTAAAGGATTTACAGCAAGCCGGTTAAGGCTACCCTGTTAAGGGATTTTCCAACTATTGAGGTGGTTAGAGATCAACAGGTATTACAATGATCTGGTAACAACACTCAATGCTAATGTAGATCCACTCGAGCTCCTCTTCACCTTCTGCACTTACACTCTACAAGTATCACTTCTCTCCTTTGGGTCTGGCAAGAATCACGTATCCCTTCTCTTGGACACACACACACAACTTTTGCCAACAACCTTAGAAAGAGACACAACATCAACCTTATAGGAAAACAAATAGGTCGGTAGCATAAACCCTAAACCCTAAACTTGTTAGGTTAAGGAATTCAAACGATTCAATCCTGACTGTTGAGCACACTGCATTAAATGCAGTAGTTCTTGATCCAATCTCAAGACATTCTCCATCATCCATTTCCACCGATTTTATGGCGACTGATAACCCATCACATGTTATCACCGTTTTATAGACTTCTCACATTCCCGAGGTAGATAGGAACAATCTCCTTCAAGAAAGATCCTTCACACGCACAAGGCTTACGTGGAAACATGAGATGTTCCTTGTTACCATGCTAACTCATCACACAAAGTCACCAGTTGAGCCACACAGGCTTGAAGCACTTAAATCGGAAACCCTGAAGTTGAGACTACCAATCGGTAGTCATACAATACTTCCATATGCCAGTTCCCATAACTATATGCCGGTTCATCATGAACAAACACACCACTTCACTTTGGCACAAATGTCAGTTCACAGTGTTCTACCAGTTTTTTCATATGCCAGTTCTCACTTCTTCAGCATATTGACATCAATGACAACATACAATGTCATTATGTCCTCATACCGGTTCACATAATACCAACAATCTCCCCCTTTGGCATTGATGGCAATATACAAAGATATCTCTCCACTTCACATCTTCTCCCCCAATTTTTGTAGATATCTTCTCCACTTCACATCTTCTTCCCCTTTGACAACAATGCCAAAGTGGAGGCATAAGCTTCCCTGTTTCATTATGTTGCTCCCCCTGAGGAGTAGCATCCTTCAACACATCAATCCAAAATAACTATGCAATACTTGACTGATGTGGAGCATATTCTTTTAGTTTATCTCTTGAAGGGGCAACACCCCTAATTCACCTCTTAAGTACATAAATGTAGCCTTTGGG
This sequence comes from Cryptomeria japonica, assembly GCF_030272615.1. Classification (NCBI taxonomy): domain Eukaryota; kingdom Viridiplantae; phylum Streptophyta; class Pinopsida; order Cupressales; family Cupressaceae; genus Cryptomeria; species Cryptomeria japonica. The sequence goes on along the minus strand of NC_081406.1, from coordinate 281,008,679 downwards.
AGAGGCTTGGTGAATATGTCTGCTAATTGCTCCTGACTGGAAACATGTTCCAGTGCAATCTCTTTTTTTTGAACCTTTTCCCTTAAGAAATGATACTTAAGTTCAAAGTTCTTGGTTCTAGAATGTAAAACCAGATTCTTGGAGATATTAATTGCACTAATATTGTCACAAAATATACTTACCGGTTCAAATACAGGAACTTTGAAGCCATTTAATACATGCTTCATCCAAATTGTCTGAGTGCAATTCATGAAAGCTGCAACATACTCTGCTTCCGCTGTAGACTGAGAGATACAACTCTGCTTCTTACTCATCCATGAGACCAGTCTACCACCAAGAAAGAATGCACCCCCGGTTGTGCTTTTCTGGTCATCTATATTGCCTTCCTAATCAGCATCTGTGTATACTTTCAAGTTGAAATCCTTTCTATAAGGATACCACAATCTATAGTCAACAGTTCCCTTCAGATACCTAAGAATCCGCTTGATTGCAACCAAGTGAGATTCTCTTGGGCTTTTATGGAATCTTGCAGTAATGCCAACTACATGTGCAATATATGGTTTGCTATGCACTACATAATGCAACTTACTAATCATTGATCGATATTCCTTCTCATCAACCAATTCTAAGTCATCTTCTTTCGATAGTTTACAACCAATCACCATCGAAGTACCAACCGGTTTTCTATCTTCCATGCCAAAGGTCTTCAACACCTCTTTGACATACTTGGACTGAGTGATAAAGATTCCATCCTTCATCTATTGGATCTGTAGTCCAATGAAGAATTTAATCTCCCCTATGAGTGACATTTCAAACTCTTTCTTCATCTCATCTGCAAACTCATGACTCATCTTGTCATCTCCACCAAAGATAATGTCATCAACAAATACCTCACAGATCAGAATCTGATCTCCTTCAAACTTCAAGTAGATACTACTATCTTCACTTGTTCTCTCAAATCCAATCTTTACAAGATGGGAATGCAGACGTTCATACCATGCTCTAGGTGCCTGCTTTAGTCCATATAAGGAGTTATGTAGCCTACATACCATGTTACTGTCTTCGGATAGGGAAAACCCATCTGGTTGCTCAATATACACCTCCTCTTCAAGTACACCATTTAGGAATGCATATTTTACATCCATTTGATATACTTTGAAACCTTTAAAAGCTGCATATGCAAGAAGCATACAGACTCCTTCCAATCTGGCTACGGGAGAAAAGGTTTCACCATAGTCTTCTCCTTCTTCTTGAGCATATCCTTTGCACACTAATCTGGCTTTGTTCCTAATCACTATGCCATCCTCATTTAGCTTATTTCTGAAAACCCATTTAGTACCAATGACATTTATGTGCTCCGGTCTGGGTACCAAAGACCATGTATCATTTTTCTCTATCTGGTCAAGTTCCTCTTCCATTGCCTTGATCTAGTCTTCATCCTTATGTGCCTCTTTGAATGATTTAGGCTCAAATTCAGAGATCATACATGAGTTTTCTCTGACCTTTCTTCTTGTAAAGATTCCTGCATCCTTATCTCCTATGATCTGCTTAGGATCATGATTCAGCTTGACATACCGAGGAATGGTCTTGATAGATTTCTCTTGCTTTTCTTCTTCATCCTCGTCTCCATCAGTATCAACATCTACATTTGTCGGCATAGGAACATTGTTACTAGTACTTGGTTGGCTTTCAACCAGTTCCTAGAAGGTTGCAATCGGTTCATTTACCGCTTTCTCACTGTCAGTTTCCTCAGTTTTCTTAGAGGTTTCATCAACTCTTACATTGATGCTTTCCATAATTCTCTGAGTCCTATTGTTGAAACACTTGAGATCTTTGCTCTTGGTGGAATATCCTAGGAATATTCCCTCATCACATTTCACATCAAATTTGCTCTGTTGTTCACTCCTCTTAATGTAACATTTGCTACCAAACACTCTAAAGTAGCTGAACACGGGTGTCTTACCGGTCCAATACTCATAAGGAGTTTCATCCTTACCTTTCTTGATGAGTACCTGGTTCATTGTGTAGACTACAGTGCTCACCACTTCTCTCCGAAAGGTGTGAGCTACCTTTCCTTGAATCAATATGGTTCTAGCTGCTTCAACCATAGTCCGATTATTCCTCTCTGCTAGGTCATTCTGCTATGGATTATGGGGAGCAGATAATTGCCTCTTGATGCCATGTTCTTCACAGTACTTGTTGAATTCACCGGAAGTGAATTCCCCTCCTTGATCAATTCTCAGGCACTTGATCCTTTTACCGCTTTCCTTCTCCACTAATGCTCTGAAAGCTTTGAACTTTACAAAGGCTTCAGACTTGTCTTTCAAGAATGTGACCCACATCATTCTTGAGCAGTCATCAATGAGAATCATGAAGTACCTATCACCCTGCACACTTCTAGTTTTCATAGGACCACACAAATCAGTATGCACAAGATCAAGCAAGTTGTCAGTAGTGAAAGATTTACCTTTAAAGGTTGAGGAAGACATTTTCCCCAATTGAAACTCTCTACACAATGTATTATCTGGTTTTCTTAGCACTGGAAACCCTCTAACTGCCTTGATCTTACTAGCCTTCACAATGTTATCAAAGTTTACATGGCAGAGTCTCCTATGCCATATCCAGCTATCATCAAATTTAGCCATAAGACATGTACTTATATTTGCATTCAGATGAAATAGGTTACCTTTGGTCTACATGTTGGTGGCCACCAATTCACCATTCTTTCCTTTGATTCTGCAGACTCCATTCTTGAATTCTAGAGTGAAGCCACTATCATTCAGCTGGGCAACACTCAGAAGGTTATGTCTGAGACCATCAACCTAATACACATTTTTAGCACTACTCTTTCCATTTAGAGAGATGGACCCTCTACCTTTGACCATGCATGGTGCATCATTGCCAAAGTGAACCACACCACCATCATACTCCTCCAATGATAGAAACTTGCTCCGGTCACTAGTCATATGGTGAGAACAGCCACTCTCAATGATCCACTCATTGGAATTATCAAATTGGGAGACAAGAGCCTTTTTGTCTGACACTTCTTCCTTGACAACAACAAACACAATATCTTCATTTTCTTCATCCTCTGATTCTTCATCTGTGACACCTTCATCAACTGCCACAAAATAGTTTCTCCGATTTCCTCCTTTGAATTTCTTGAACCTTTCTGATTTGTCCTTGTTGTCGCCATTAGGATAGTTTACAACAATATGTCCTATCCGGTTACAAGAAAATAATTTCAAAGGTAGCTTACCTCTATATTTGTCGGTTCCTTTAGGAAGTTTCCTGGAAAGGAGAGCTTCAAATGCCATCAGAATCTCCTCATCATCCATTTCTCTGCCCTGTCTTGGTTCACCACTAGTGCTAGCTTCCTTTCCTTTTCTGGATGGTATTACAGAAGCTTTAAAAGCTGATTCAGTCTTTTGAACACTGCCATCGAAACTATTTAGCTCATAGGCTGTCAACTTTGCAATGATGGGGTCTAAGGATACCTTAGTCTTGTCTATTGATCTTAGCTCTTGAATAGCAACAACCCTTATTGCATAGACCGGCAATAGGGATCTCAGGACTTTTCTTACCATACTGGAATCTTTTATTTTACCACCTGTACTCTTGATATCTCCAACAACTATTTTGATTCTTATTCCATACTATTGAATAGTCTCACCTTCAACCATCGCATATCTTCAAACTTCCCTCTAAGGCTTTCTTCCTTAGCCTGTTTTACATGCTCATCACCGCCATATATATTTTCAAGAGTATCCCATACCTCTTTAGGGTTTACCTTTGTAGCGTACTAAAATTGCAACACTTGCAATTTCGACTGCATTTCGGTCTTCACGATGGCGACGCAACACGCAACCTGAATGGAGACCCCAAAACCTGATTATGACACCAAAAACTGCATTTTCTAGCACCCTGGCCTGAACCTCCTTTGCACCCTGCTGTCCCGGGAGGTGGGACCAGAGCGCCCAGCGCCCTGGTCCTTCAGGACCAGGGCGCCCAGTGCCCTGGTCCCTCAGGACCATGGCGCCCAGCGCCCTGGTCCCTGGGTCCTATTTTGGGCCCGGTCTCCTAAGGGGTCTCGGGTCTTTATGTTTGCAAATTGGAAATAAACATTCCCTGGTCGGCCTAAGGTCGGGAAAATCAGTCTATTAACCCTAATTGGCAAGTATATAAACTACATTTTCCTCTCTCATTTGGACATAAGATGATATGATGGAAAAAGCATGGAAACTATACTCAAGCATTCAAGCATTCAAGCATTCAAGCATTCAAGCAATTGATCATTTCAAGTCTCCATTCAAGGCTAAGTGTTGCATTCAAGACAAGGATTCAACCATTGAAGAGGAGATCACTTACTATATGCTAGATACAACATACAACAATACAACAACAACATCTATACCTTCGCACATAAGGATACAAACATCCTTACAACAAGGTATTAGTACTTGTTTTACATTACAGACATTTACATTTACAGCATTGCTCATTTCTTGGTTAATTCCAAAACCAGGGTTTGACCTAAAGGCAAACCCCTAATCCCTAACCCCCCAATCGTCTTCGCTTTTCTGTGTGTAGGTTGCAGGTACGTGGCTAAAAGTGAAGATCTGGAATCCTTGTGCAGAGATGAACAGATCCCCCTTCGTTTCGCGGATTTTTCGGAGGACCGTGGTGGTCGGGCGCCATCGTCCCGATGACTTTTGCTCAAATTTGCAGGACAGCGCCGTATCGATATTTTACTGCTAATTCCAGGTCCACAGCTTCATCCTATATCCCTATCTCAGTTTATAAGCGAATCTTTATCACTTTCTATGTATTCCTAGCTTAATCATTCTATCAACATTCTTTACAAAAGAGGGTAGCCTTGCTGTCTTAACCCTTGAAACGCATTTAGCATCCAATCTTGCGTTTGTGTGGGATTGGATCTTGTGGGTTTCAACCCCTCTTTTGAATGTAAAGTCTCTCTCCTAAGTGAAAACCATCAACCCTAGCGACCTCCCTTCTCTCTCCTCGGAGTTGGAAGAGGGGAGAGCAATTAGGGTTCGATTGCGATTTTCCGCTTTACATTTTGGTGAACCCGACGTGAACATCCTTTCTGATTTTTTCATGCTTAGATCTGAAAATTTGATTCCTTGATTATATTTCCATGTTTGATCTTTTGCAAAATTTTAGAGGTTGATTGCATAAAAACCCTAAATTTTCTTTTTGAAAATTGAACTTGTGAAATATTTAATTGTTAATGCTTGTTTCAGATCTTCCCTCCTGTTACAAATCATCAATTCATATTTGTGCTTTAATTTTGAAAATTAAGTGGTTAAGTGTCAAAACCCTAATTTTTGAAATCCTCTTGATTCAACCTTTGTCCGACAATTTCACCGATCAAAACATCTCCAAATCAGCTGTAACTTTGGATTCCGCAATAAAATCACAATATCTTTCATCCCTGAAAATTTGGAAAAAAGTTGCGAGGACCGTGTGCACTCCGAGCGCCATCATCCCCGACATTTTTTCCGAAATTTCGGGAGCAAGATCTTACTATATTTTCCTGCTAAAATCCAGAATTTTGGCTGCTTTTATCAATTATAACACTTTCAAAATTACAGTCAAAGTTGGTCTTGTGATTGCTTGGTTTAAGGCTTCTAATCATTCAAAAATCATTGAAATTGAAATTTTGTGTCAAAATTGTGTTCTTACTGTCCTAAATCTGAAAAGTGTGTTTGCATTTATTCGAAATTTCAGTGCTTTATTCAAATTCTTGCAATTTGTGACTTTTGAAATTAAGTGCTTAATTACAACAACTTTAATTTCTGCTTTCAAAATTGAATTTTGCGTGAAATTGAGTCAATTTTTAAATTTCAAAATTTGCATTGCTCTTAGCATTCCCTCTAAAATCATAAAATTCAAAATTTCAGTTTCCCTCTCTTTTTCAAAATTCAAAATTTTGCATTTTTCGACAATCTTGGTAGGGTTCAATTTCGAGATTGCAACTTTAATTTGGCCTATCTACAGATCCTATAATCACTCAATTTTTTCAGATTAGCTCTAAAATCATCATAACTTTCATCCCTGCAAATTTCGAAAAAAGTTGCAAGGACCGTGTGCACTCCGAGCGCCACGGTCTCAGACATTTTTTTCGAAATTTCGAGAGACTATCGTGATTGCATTTAACAGTTTAAATCTAGAAGATTGGCTGATTTTACTGAAAATTGCTACCTCTAAATTCAAAATTTTCTCTCTCTTTCTAGTGCATGAGTTTTACAACAACAAGCCCTACTTACACTATTCCCGTTAGACGAAGTCGTAGAATTAAGTCTTTCCGAGGTTTAACTACTGAGGAGATGGAACCTAATTTGAATAGCCTTTTTAACGAGGACATGGGTAATTCCTCTAATCCTCCTAATGATGAAGAAGCTCTCCATGAGGTTTTTGTAGAACAACTTTCCAAATTGGATAACCAATTTGATGATTTTCACCAATGGATGTCTCATGAGTATCCCAATAGTCAAGCTCTTCCTTTAATTGAGGGTCTAAAACATATGCTTCAGAGTGATAAGAATGGAATTGATATTTTGCGTGGTATTTCACACATTGTGAATTCGAATGTAATGCCTATAAAGAGTTGTGCTGAAACTTTAGGTTATACACAACCTCCCACTCAAGTCAATCATTCTATTCCTTTGACAACTTCTATTGCTAGCATACCTACCTTTACATCAAACATAATGGCTACTTCTATACAAGACATTCCTCCTGTGATCACCAGTCATGGGGGCAATCCCTCTTCTTCAATTAACACTATTCCTTCATTCAATCCAACTTCTTCATTCATCCCTTCGATGAGTGTTCCTATTATATCTTCACAAATGAACGTGACGCAAGGGGGCAATTCATTTAACCATTCCATTCCTCCTTGTAGTGTTCCTCCTGTCCAATCATCCCCTATGATTGACTATCATAGAGTCCCACCACCTTACTCTTTACCTTCTTTCAATAACATAACACCTCCATCTCAATCTAACACATCTAATATGAACTCTTCAACTAAAGCGACCATTAACAATCTTGCACAAACTGTCTCTTCTTTACAACAACAAATTGCCTCTATGAATCAATCTAAGTTTAGTGTGCCCACATTTGATGGTGCGAGCCCACTTTCTCTTGACATTGTTAGAGTTATCCCTCCTAAACATGTTGAAATCCCGCATTTGGAGCTTTATAATGGTAAAGGTGATCCTCTAACACATGTTAAGACTTTTCAAACAATTTGTACTGATTTTGCTTATGACCAAAGGTTGCTTGCAAAACTGTTCACTAGAACATTAAGAGACAAAGCCCTACAATGGTATTGCTCGTTGCCTTCTTATTCTATTACTTCTTTCAAACAACTTGCAAATGCTTTCATTCAAATATTTCAAAACAATATAAGTCCTAAAGTTACTTTGATTGATTTAATGCATTGTAAACAAGGTGTTAAAGAAAAAGTGACTGATTTCATTGGTAGGTATAAGCATTTGTATGCTCAAATTTCTTTTCCAGTGCCTGACAATGATATTCAAAGAATCTTTATTTCTAATTTACAAAAAGATATTCGAGACAAACTTCTGTTTTCTAAGTTTACTTCTTTCCAATAGTTGTGTGCAACTCTTCACAATTATCAACTGACTGTGAGTCAAATGGAACAATCACATCCTATGGCTCTGAGTGATAAGGGTGATAGCAGTCAACAACCATTTGGGAAGTTTAAACCGAACAGAGATTCCATCAAATTCAATGAAAACATCATCAACAACAATGTGAATGCAGCATCAGGTGTGCCTCCGATTTCTAAATTTTTCAAGAAAGAAAGAAAGTATACTCCTTTGAATGAATCATTGCATAGTATTATGAATAAGTTATTGGAACAAAATGTGCTTACTCTTCCTCCTATAAGGCAAATTGATCCTGCAAAGATTACTTCACCTTATTTTGATAACAAAGCTTTTTGTCACTTTCATCGTCAGCCTGGGCATGATACTGAAAAATGTTTTTCTTTAAAGGGTAAAATTCAAGATTTGATTGATAATAACACTATCTCTGTTTCTAGAGTGAATGATAAAGGCAATACATCTGTAGCTCCTCCTAACCAAAATCTTCAGATTTTTACTGATCCATTACCTTCTCATACCTCTAATGCAATTGAGGCTAATGATTCCTCTCTCTCATCTGATGGTCTTGTGTCTATGACTCCGAATGTGATTAACTTTGTAGAGCAGCAAGAAAACCCTAAAGAACCTTCCATCACATTTGATTCTAGTGAAACTACCAGGGCACCTGATGGTCCTTTATACATAGTTGCAAAAGTCAAGAATACACCTTGCCGTGGAGTGCTTATTGATCCTTCGTGCATGGTTAATGTTATTACTGAAGAGTTTCTTTTTACTTTGCAATTGAATCAAGTGATCTATGACAAAACAGATGTGGTTGTGAAATTATTTGATGCATTTTCTTCTCCTGCAATTGGTTCTATTACATTACCTATTGAAGTTCATAACAAATCCCTTGATGTCAACTTTGCTATTATTCCTTCATCCGAACAATTTCGTGTGAAGCTTGGCTATCCTTGGCTATCTTCCATGAAAGCTATTGCTTCTCCTATTCATAAATGTTTGAAATTTCCCCATAATGGTGAAATTGTTACTGTCAATCATAGTCTCTTTAAACTAGCTGAAAGAACTTCTAGTGTTCCTATTGATTATTTTTGGCCTAAACAATTCCAATCTCTTCCTCCGCGAAGTGATCATCTTTTCAAATCTTATCAAAAGTGGAAAACAGATATGATCCTATTTCTGAGTGAACCTAGAACACCTAAACTTGATATTCCTATCGTTCTTGAGAAGGAAGTTCTTCCTTTGAAAGATAAAACTAATGTCTTTCCTCAAGAAGATTCCCAACCCATCCCTATGGATGTGACTATGTCTATGCCTAACAAACCTTCTAAGGGTAGACCTATACCTCCTCGTCATGATGGACTTGGTCTTCTTCCTAAACCAAATATTCCTCCTTTATATGGAGCAGTTCCTCCTCCTTTTTATAGAGAGAAGAGACCTTCTTCTTCTCCTATTATCCAGCCTAAGAGACCACAACCTAAACACCCAAGTGATAAGGATGAGAACATTCCTCCTCCTCAATCTTCTCCACTTCCTGCTAAGACTAGACGAAATCGTTCTGCACGTGAACGCCGACGAAAGCGTCATCTTAGAGCTCAAGCAGCTGCTTCTCAAACTTTGCAATCTCCAAAAACACCTTCAACAAGCATTATTCCATTTTCTCCTCAGCCGGACATTGAGCCTAAATCTCCTAAGCATAAGATGCATGATGGTCTTGATCCTGTGTGAGTTAAAGATCCTATTTTTATAAATCTTGATGATGAAAATGTTATTCATGATGAAAATGTTACTCCTCTTGCTTCTGACAGTGAATATGAACTTGTTGATATTGATAACCATTTATCTAATGAATTTTCTAAAGCACTTATCTTAGCTCCTAGAAAAGAACAACGTGGCTTGGAACATGAACATAGCCCTTGTTTGGATCTTGTGATAGCTCCATCTGCTGTGTTGGATGTTCCTCCTCTAGCGTGTTCCCTGCCTTCCCGAAACATTGATCAGCAAGATCGAGAGGTAGATAACATGCTAGACTAGTTTCATTAGCATAGCAGATTCTCTCCTCCTCTCTTTTGTTACTTCTTCTATATGTTATTCTAATTCTTCTATTTTTTGTCCTTAGTGTTGTCTACTTGAGGACGATGCAAAGCATTGAGATCTCTTTTGGTCTCTCTCATGTTGACTCAAAAGACACATGTGTTCCCTTCTTCTAGGTGACCTTCCTTGATTGGGGAATGAAGAACAATTATGCATACATACATATGATATATATACATGACTTATCATACAGCATACTGACCCCGAGGAAAGAGAAGTCACCTCGTGCTTTGTGTTATGTGTCTATTATCCTTGGGTTTATCTCACACTTGGGGGCTAAATCCTTGTGATAACGTGCTCCTTTCCTTTCTCATTTCTTATGTGTATCACTACGTTAAAACAATCACCCCCGTTGAGGCGTGTGCGATCGCTTTAACGTAGGGGGGCATACACCCTGTCTATCCCTTCAAGATACTTGAAAATTTCTTGGCGAACTTAGCTTTGCCTTGAAAATTTTTGGTATTTCTCTGGCATGACTCATAGTGAGGGAACCTTACTACTGACAGTCATGGTTCTCCCTCGTGATCTTCCCTTTTACTTTGTCAATCAAAGTCGTAAGATCCTTAGTCCACTGGGGGCTTGGTGTGTCTTGCCTCCTTGACGTGGTGAAAGTCTTTCAATGTTGTTTCCTTGTACTTTACCGGAAGTATGAACATACATACTCCCGCTAAAGTGGGGGCTAAATGTAGCGTCCTAAAATTGTGACACTTGCAATTTCGACTACATTTCGGTCTTCACGATGGCGACGCAACACGCAACCTGAATGGAGACCCCAAAACCTGATTATGACACCAAAAACTGCATTTTCTAGCACCCTGGCCTGAACCTCCTTTGCACCCTGCTGTCCCGGGAGGTGGGACCAGAGCGCCCAGCGCCCTGGTCCTTCAGGACCAGGGCGCCCAGTGCCCTGGTCCCTCAGGACCATGGCGCCCAGCGCCCTGGTCCCTGGGTCCTATTTTGGGCCCGGTCTCCTAAGGGGTCTCGGGTCTTTATGTTTGCAAATTGGAAATAAACATTCCCTGGTCGGCCTAAGGTCGGGAAAATCAGTCTATTAACCCTAATTGGCAAGTATATAAACTACATTTTCCTCTCTCATTTGGACATAAGATGATATGATGGAAAAAGCATGGAAACTATACTCAAGCATTCAAGCATTCAAGCATTCAAGCATTCAAGCAATTGATCATTTCAAGTCTCCATTCAAGGCTAAGTGTTGCATTCAAGACAAGGATTCAACCATTGAAGAGGAGATCACTTACTATATGCTAGATACAACATACAACAATACAACAACAACATCTATACCTTCGCACATAAGGATACAAACATCCTTACAACAAGGTATTAGTACTTGTTTTACATTACAGACATTTACATTTACAGCATTGCTCATTTCTTGGTTAATTCCAAAACCAGGGTTTGACCTAAAGGCAAACCCCTAATCCCTAACCCCCCAATCGTCTTCGCTTTTCTGTGTGTAGGTTGCAGGTACGTGGCTAAAAGTGAAGATCTGGAATCCTTGTGCAGAGATGAACAGATCCCCCTTCGTTTCGCGGATTTTTCGGAGGACCGTGGTGGTCGGGCGCCATCGTCCCGATGACTTTTGCTCAAATTTGCAGGACAGCGCCGTATCGATATTTTACTGCTAATTCCAGGTCCACAGCTTCATCCTATATCCCTATCTCAGTTTATAAGCGAATCTTTATCACTTTCTATGTATTCCTAGCTTAATCATTCTATCAACATTCTTTACAAAAGAGGGTAGCCTTGCTGTCTTAACCCTTGAAACGCATTTAGCATCCAATCTTGCGTTTGTGTGGGATTGGATCTTGTGGGTTTCAACCCCTCTTTTGAATGTAAAGTCTCTCTCCTAAGTGAAAACCATCAACCCTAGCGACCTCCCTTCTCTCTCCTCGGAGTTGGAAGAGGGGAGAGCAATTAGGGTTCGATTGCGATTTTCCGCTTTACATTTTGGTGAACCCGACGTGAACATCCTTTCTGATTTTTTCATGCTTAGATCTGAAAATTTGATTCCTTGATTATATTTCCATGTTTGATCTTTTGCAAAATTTTAGAGGTTGATTGCATAAAAACCCTAAATTTTCTTTTTGAAAATTGAACTTGTGAAATATTTAATTGTTAATGCTTGTTTCAGATCTTCCCTCCTGTTACAAATCATCAATTCATATTTGTGCTTTAATTTTGAAAATTAAGTGGTTAAGTGTCAAAACCCTAATTTTTGAAATCCTCTTGATTCAACCTTTGTCCGACAATTTCACCGATCAAAACATCTCCAAATCAGCTGTAACTTTGGATTCCGCAATAAAATCACAATATCTTTCATCCCTGAAAATTTGGAAAAAAGTTGCGAGGACCGTGTGCACTCCGAGCGCCATCATCCCCGACATTTTTTCCGAAATTTCGGGAGCAAGATCTTACTATATTTTCCTGCTAAAATCCAGAATTTTGGCTGCTTTTATCAATTATAACACTTTCAAAATTACAGTCAAAGTTGGTCTTGTGATTGCTTGGTTTAAGGCTTCTAATCATTCAAAAATCATTGAAATTGAAATTTTGTGTCAAAATTGTGTTCTTACTGTCCTAAATCTGAAAAGTGTGTTTGCATTTATTCGAAATTTCAGTGCTTTATTCAAATTCTTGCAATTTGTGACTTTTGAAATTAAGTGCTTAATTACAACAACTTTAATTTCTGCTTTCAAAATTGAATTTTGCGTGAAATTGAGTCAATTTTTAAATTTCAAAATTTGCATTGCTCTTAGCATTCCCTCTAAAATCATAAAATTCAAAATTTCAGTTTCCCTCTCTTTTTCAAAATTCAAAATTTTGCATTTTTCGACAATCTTGGTAGGGTTCAATTTCGAGATTGCAACTTTAATTTGGCCTATCTACAGATCCTATAATCACTCAATTTTTTCAGATTAGCTCTAAAATCATCATAACTTTCATCCCTGCAAATTTCGAAAAAAGTTGCAAGGACCGTGTGCACTCCGAGCGCCACGGTCTCAGACATTTTTTTCGAAATTTCGAGAGACTATCGTGATTGCATTTAACAGTTTAAATCTAGAAGATTGGCTGATTTTACTGAAAATTGCTACCTCTAAATTCAAAATTTTCTCTCTCTTTCTAGTGCATGAGTTTTACAACAACAAGCCCTACTTACACTATTCCCGTTAGACGAAGTCGTAGAATTAAGTCTTTCCGAGGTTTAACTACTGAGGAGATGGAACCTAATTTGAATAGCCTTTTTAACGAGGACATGGGTAATTCCTCTAATCCTCCTAATGATGAAGAAGCTCTCCATGAGGTTTTTGTAGAACAACTTTCCAAATTGGATAACCAATTTGATGATTTTCACCAATGGATGTCTCATGAGTATCCCAATAGTCAAGCTCTTCCTTTAATTGAGGGTCTAAAACATATGCTTCAGAGTGATAAGAATGGAATTGATATTTTGCGTGGTATTTCACACATTGTGAATTCGAATGTAATGCCTATAAAGAGTTGTGCTGAAACTTTAGGTTATACACAACCTCCCACTCAAGTCAATCATTCTATTCCTTTGACAACTTCTATTGCTAGCATACCTACCTTTACATCAAACATAATGGCTACTTCTATACAAGACATTCCTCCTGTGATCACCAGTCATGGGGGCAATCCCTCTTCTTCAATTAACACTATTCCTTCATTCAATCCAACTTCTTCATTCATCCCTTCGATGAGTGTTCCTATTATATCTTCACAAATGAACGTGACGCAAGGGGGCAATTCATTTAACCATTCCATTCCTCCTTGTAGTGTTCCTCCTGTCCAATCATCCCCTATGATTGACTATCATAGAGTCCCACCACCTTACTCTTTACCTTCTTTCAATAACATAACACCTCCATCTCAATCTAACACATCTAATATGAACTCTTCAACTAAAGCGACCATTAACAATCTTGCACAAACTGTCTCTTCTTTACAACAACAAATTGCCTCTATGAATCAATCTAAGTTTAGTGTGCCCACATTTGATGGTGCGAGCCCACTTTCTCTTGACATTGTTAGAGTTATCCCTCCTAAACATGTTGAAATCCCGCATTTGGAGCTTTATAATGGTAAAGGTGATCCTCTAACACATGTTAAGACTTTTCAAACAATTTGTACTGATTTTGCTTATGACCAAAGGTTGCTTGCAAAACTGTTCACTAGAACATTAAGAGACAAAGCCCTACAATGGTATTGCTCGTTGCCTTCTTATTCTATTACTTCTTTCAAACAACTTGCAAATGCTTTCATTCAAATATTTCAAAACAATATAAGTCCTAAAGTTACTTTGATTGATTTAATGCATTGTAAACAAGGTGTTAAAGAAAAAGTGACTGATTTCATTGGTAGGTATAAGCATTTGTATGCTCAAATTTCTTTTCCAGTGCCTGACAATGATATTCAAAGAATCTTTATTTCTAATTTACAAAAAGATATTCGAGACAAACTTCTGTTTTCTAAGTTTACTTCTTTCCAATAGTTGTGTGCAACTCTTCACAATTATCAACTGACTGTGAGTCAAATGGAACAATCACATCCTATGGCTCTGAGTGATAAGGGTGATAGCAGTCAACAACCATTTGGGAAGTTTAAACCGAACAGAGATTCCATCAAATTCAATGAAAACATCATCAACAACAATGTGAATGCAGCATCAGGTGTGCCTCCGATTTCTAAATTTTTCAAGAAAGAAAGAAAGTATACTCCTTTGAATGAATCATTGCATAGTATTATGAATAAGTTATTGGAACAAAATGTGCTTACTCTTCCTCCTATAAGGCAAATTGATCCTGCAAAGATTACTTCACCTTATTTTGATAACAAAGCTTTTTGTCACTTTCATCGTCAGCCTGGGCATGATACTGAAAAATGTTTTTCTTTAAAGGGTAAAATTCAAGATTTGATTGATAATAACACTATCTCTGTTTCTAGAGTGAATGATAAAGGCAATACATCTGTAGCTCCTCCTAACCAAAATCTTCAGATTTTTACTGATCCATTACCTTCTCATACCTCTAATGCAATTGAGGCTAATGATTCCTCTCTCTCATCTGATGGTCTTGTGTCTATGACTCCGAATGTGATTAACTTTGTAGAGCAGCAAGAAAACCCTAAAGAACCTTCCATCACATTTGATTCTAGTGAAACTACCAGGGCACCTGATGGTCCTTTATACATAGTTGCAAAAGTCAAGAATACACCTTGCCGTGGAGTGCTTATTGATCCTTCGTGCATGGTTAATGTTATTACTGAAGAGTTTCTTTTTACTTTGCAATTGAATCAAGTGATCTATGACAAAACAGATGTGGTTGTGAAATTATTTGATGCATTTTCTTCTCCTGCAATTGGTTCTATTACATTACCTATTGAAGTTCATAACAAATCCCTTGATGTCAACTTTGCTATTATTCCTTCATCCGAACAATTTCGTGTGAAGCTTGGCTATCCTTGGCTATCTTCCATGAAAGCTATTGCTTCTCCTATTCATAAATGTTTGAAATTTCCCCATAATGGTGAAATTGTTACTATCAATCATAGTCTCTTTAAACTAGCTGAAAGAACTTCTAGTGTTCCTATTGATTATTTTTGGCCTAAACAATTCCAATCTCTTCCTCCGCGAAGTGATCATCTTTTCAAATCTTATCAAAAGTGGAAAACAGATATGATCCTATCTCTGAGTGAACCTAGAACACCTAAACTTGATATTCCTATCGTTCTTGAGAAGGAAGTTCTTCCTTTGAAAGATAAAACTAATGTCTTTCCTCAAGAAGATTCCCAACCCATCCCTATGGATGTGACTATGTCTATGCCTAACAAACCTTCTAAGGGTAGACCTATACCTCCTCGTCATGATGGACTTGGTCTTCTTCCTAAACCAAATATTCCTCCTTTATATGGAGCAGTTCCTCCTCCTTTTTATAGAGAGAAGAGACCTTCTTCTTCTCCTATTATCCAGCCTAAGAGACCACAACCTAAACACCCAAGTGATAAGGATGAGAACATTCCTCCTCCTCAATCTTCTCCACTTCCTGCTAAGACTAGACGAAATCGTTCTGCACGTGAACGCCGACGAAAGCGTCATCTTAGAGCTCAAGCAGCTGCTTCTCAAACTTTGCAATCTCCAAAAACACCTTCAACAAGCATTATTCCATTTTCTCCTCAGCCGGACATTGAGCCTAAATCTCCTAAGCATAAGATGCATGATGGTCTTGATCCTGTGTGAGTTAAAGATCCTATTTTTATAAATCTTGATGATGAAAATGTTATTCATGATGAAAATGTTACTCCTCTTGCTTCTGACAGTGAATATGAACTTGTTGATATTGATAACCATTTATCTAATGAATTTTCTAAAGCACTTATCTTAGCTCCTAGAAAAGAACAACGTGGCTTGGAACATGAACATAGCCCTTGTTTGGATCTTGTGATAGCTCCATCTGCTGTGTTGGATGTTCCTCCTCTAGCGTGTTCCCTGCCTTCCCGAAACATTGATCAGCAAGATCGAGAGGTAGATAACATGCTAGACTAGTTTCATTAGCATAGCAGATTCTCTCCTCCTCTCTTTTGTTACTTCTTCTATATGTTATTCTAATTCTTCTATTTTTTGTCCTTAGTGTTGTCTACTTGAGGACGATGCAAAGCATTGAGATCTCTTTTGGTCTCTCTCATGTTGACTCAAAAGACACATGTGTTCCCTTCTTCTAGGTGACCTTCCTTGATTGGGGAATGAAGAACAATTATGCATACATACATATGATATATATACATGACTTATCATACAGCATACTGACCCCGAGGAAAGAGAAGTCACCTCGTGCTTTGTGTTATGTGTCTATTATCCTTGGGTTTATCTCACACTTGGGGGCTAAATCCTTGTGATAACGTGCTCCTTTCCTTTCTCATTTCTTATGTGTATCACTACGTTAAAACAATCACCCCCGTTGAGGCGTGTGCGATCGCTTTAACGTAGGGGGGCATACACCCTGTCTATCCCTTCAAGATACTTGAAAATTTCTTGGCGAACTTAGCTTTGCCTTGAAAATTTTTGGTATTTCTCTGGCATGACTCATAGTGAGGGAACCTTACTACTGACAGTCATGGTTCTCCCTCGTGATCTTCCCTTTTACTTTGTCAATCAAAGTCGTAAGATCCTTAGTCCACTGGGGGCTTGGTGTGTCTTGCCTCCTTGACGTGGTGAAAGTCTTTCAATGTTGTTTCCTTGTACTTTACCGGAAGTATGAACATACATACTCCCGCTAAAGTGGGGGCTAAATGTAGCGTCCTAAAATTGTGACACTTGCAATTTCGACTACATTTCGGTCTTCACGATGGCGACGCAACACGCAACCTGAATGGAGACCCCAAAACCTGATTATGACACCAAAAACTGCATTTTCTAGCACCCTGGCCTGAACCTCCTTTGCACCCTGCTGTCCCGGGAGGTGGGACCAGAGCGCCCAGCGCCCTGGTCCTTCAGGACCAGGGCGCCCAGTGCCCTGGTCCCTCAGGACCATGGCGCCCAGCGCCCTGGTCCCTGGGTCCTATTTTGGGCCCGGTCTCCTAAGGGGTCTCGGGTCTTTATGTTTGCAAATTGGAAATAAACATTCCCTGGTCGGCCTAAGGTCGGGAAAATCAGTCTATTAACCCTAATTGGCAAGTATATAAACTACATTTTCCTCTCTCATTTGGACATAAGATGATATGATGGAAAAAGCATGGAAACTATACTCAAGCATTCAAGCATTCAAGCATTCAAGCATTCAAGCAATTGATCATTTCAAGTCTCCATTCAAGGCTAAGTGTTGCATTCAAGACAAGGATTCAACCATTGAAGAGGAGATCACTTACTATATGCTAGATACAACATACAACAATACAACAACAACATCTATACCTTCGCACATAAGGATACAAACATCCTTACAACAAGGTATTAGTACTTGTTTTACATTACAGACATTTACATTTACAGCATTGCTCATTTCTTGGTTAATTCCAAAACCAGGGTTTGACCTAAAGGCAAACCCCTAATCCCTAACCCCCCAATCGTCTTCGCTTTTCTGTGTGTAGGTTGCAGGTACGTGGCTAAAAGTGAAGATCTGGAATCCTTGTGCAGAGATGAACAGATCCCCCTTCGTTTCGCGGATTTTTCGGAGGACCGTGGTGGTCGGGCGCCATCGTCCCGATGACTTTTGCTCAAATTTGCAGGACAGCGCCGTATCGATATTTTACTGCTAATTCCAGGTCCACAGCTTCATCCTATATCCCTATCTCAGTTTATAAGCGAATCTTTATCACTTTCTATGTATTCCTAGCTTAATCATTCTATCAACATTCTTTACAAAAGAGGGTAGCCTTGCTGTCTTAACCCTTGAAACGCATTTAGCATCCAATCTTGCGTTTGTGTGGGATTGGATCTTGTGGGTTTCAACCCCTCTTTTGAATGTAAAGTCTCTCTCCTAAGTGAAAACCATCAACCCTAGCGACCTCCCTTCTCTCTCCTCGGAGTTGGAAGAGGGGAGAGCAATTAGGGTTCGATTGCGATTTTCCGCTTTACATTTTGGTGAACCCGACGTGAACATCCTTTCTGATTTTTTCATGCTTAGATCTGAAAATTTGATTCCTTGATTATATTTCCATGTTTGATCTTTTGCAAAATTTTAGAGGTTGATTGCATAAAAACCCTAAATTTTCTTTTTGAAAATTGAACTTGTGAAATATTTAATTGTTAATGCTTGTTTCAGATCTTCCCTCCTGTTACAAATCATCAATTCATATTTGTGCTTTAATTTTGAAAATTAAGTGGTTAAGTGTCAAAACCCTAATTTTTGAAATCCTCTTGATTCAACCTTTGTCCGACAATTTCACCGATCAAAACATCTCCAAATCAGCTGTAACTTTGGATTCCGCAATAAAATCACAATATCTTTCATCCCTGAAAATTTGGAAAAAAGTTGCGAGGACCGTGTGCACTCCGAGCGCCATCATCCCCGACATTTTTTCCGAAATTTCGGGAGCAAGATCTTACTATATTTTCCTGCTAAAATCCAGAATTTTGGCTGCTTTTATCAATTATAACACTTTCAAAATTACAGTCAAAGTTGGTCTTGTGATTGCTTGGTTTAAGGCTTCTAATCATTCAAAAATCATTGAAATTGAAATTTTGTGTCAAAATTGTGTTCTTACTGTCCTAAATCTGAAAAGTGTGTTTGCATTTATTCGAAATTTCAGTGCTTTATTCAAATTCTTGCAATTTGTGACTTTTGAAATTAAGTGCTTAATTACAACAACTTTAATTTCTGCTTTCAAAATTGAATTTTGCGTGAAATTGAGTCAATTTTTAAATTTCAAAATTTGCATTGCTCTTAGCATTCCCTCTAAAATCATAAAATTCAAAATTTCAGTTTCCCTCTCTTTTTCAAAATTCAAAATTTTGCATTTTTCGACAATCTTGGTAGGGTTCAATTTCGAGATTGCAACTTTAATTTGGCCTATCTACAGATCCTATAATCACTCAATTTTTTCAGATTAGCTCTAAAATCATCATAACTTTCATCCCTGCAAATTTCGAAAAAAGTTGCAAGGACCGTGTGCACTCCGAGCGCCACGGTCTCAGACATTTTTTTCGAAATTTCGAGAGACTATCGTGATTGCATTTAACAGTTTAAATCTAGAAGATTGGCTGATTTTACTGAAAATTGCTACCTCTAAATTCAAAATTTTCTCTCTCTTTCTAGTGCATGAGTTTTACAACAACAAGCCCTACTTACACTATTCCCGTTAGACGAAGTCGTAGAATTAAGTCTTTCCGAGGTTTAACTACTGAGGAGATGGAACCTAATTTGAATAGCCTTTTTAACGAGGACATGGGTAATTCCTCTAATCCTCCTAATGATGAAGAAGCTCTCCATGAGGTTTTTGTAGAACAACTTTCCAAATTGGATAACCAATTTGATGATTTTCACCAATGGATGTCTCATGAGTATCCCAATAGTCAAGCTCTTCCTTTAATTGAGGGTCTAAAACATATGCTTCAGAGTGATAAGAATGGAATTGATATTTTGCGTGGTATTTCACACATTGTGAATTCGAATGTAATGCCTATAAAGAGTTGTGCTGAAACTTTAGGTTATACACAACCTCCCACTCAAGTCAATCATTCTATTCCTTTGACAACTTCTATTGCTAGCATACCTACCTTTACATCAAACATAATGGCTACTTCTATACAAGACATTCCTCCTGTGATCACCAGTCATGGGGGCAATCCCTCTTCTTCAATTAACACTATTCCTTCATTCAATCCAACTTCTTCATTCATCCCTTCGATGAGTGTTCCTATTATATCTTCACAAATGAACGTGACGCAAGGGGGCAATTCATTTAACCATTCCATTCCTCCTTGTAGTGTTCCTCCTGTCCAATCATCCCCTATGATTGACTATCATAGAGTCCCACCACCTTACTCTTTACCTTCTTTCAATAACATAACACCTCCATCTCAATCTAACACATCTAATATGAACTCTTCAACTAAAGCGACCATTAACAATCTTGCACAAACTGTCTCTTCTTTACAACAACAAATTGCCTCTATGAATCAATCTAAGTTTAGTGTGCCCACATTTGATGGTGCGAGCCCACTTTCTCTTGACATTGTTAGAGTTATCCCTCCTAAACATGTTGAAATCCCGCATTTGGAGCTTTATAATGGTAAAGGTGATCCTCTAACACATGTTAAGACTTTTCAAACAATTTGTACTGATTTTGCTTATGACCAAAGGTTGCTTGCAAAACTGTTCACTAGAACATTAAGAGACAAAGCCCTACAATGGTATTGCTCGTTGCCTTCTTATTCTATTACTTCTTTCAAACAACTTGCAAATGCTTTCATTCAAATATTTCAAAACAATATAAGTCCTAAAGTTACTTTGATTGATTTAATGCATTGTAAACAAGGTGTTAAAGAAAAAGTGACTGATTTCATTGGTAGGTATAAGCATTTGTATGCTCAAATTTCTTTTCCAGTGCCTGACAATGATATTCAAAGAATCTTTATTTCTAATTTACAAAAAGATATTCGAGACAAACTTCTGTTTTCTAAGTTTACTTCTTTCCAATAGTTGTGTGCAACTCTTCACAATTATCAACTGACTGTGAGTCAAATGGAACAATCACATCCTATGGCTCTGAGTGATAAGGGTGATAGCAGTCAACAACCATTTGGGAAGTTTAAACCGAACAGAGATTCCATCAAATTCAATGAAAACATCATCAACAACAATGTGAATGCAGCATCAGGTGTGCCTCCGATTTCTAAATTTTTCAAGAAAGAAAGAAAGTATACTCCTTTGAATGAATCATTGCATAGTATTATGAATAAGTTATTGGAACAAAATGTGCTTACTCTTCCTCCTATAAGGCAAATTGATCCTGCAAAGATTACTTCACCTTATTTTGATAACAAAGCTTTTTGTCACTTTCATCGTCAGCCTGGGCATGATACTGAAAAATGTTTTTCTTTAAAGGGTAAAATTCAAGATTTGATTGATAATAACACTATCTCTGTTTCTAGAGTGAATGATAAAGGCAATACATCTGTAGCTCCTCCTAACCAAAATCTTCAGATTTTTACTGATCCATTACCTTCTCATACCTCTAATGCAATTGAGGCTAATGATTCCTCTCTCTCATCTGATGGTCTTGTGTCTATGACTCCGAATGTGATTAACTTTGTAGAGCAGCAAGAAAACCCTAAAGAACCTTCCATCACATTTGATTCTAGTGAAACTACCAGGGCACCTGATGGTCCTTTATACATAGTTGCAAAAGTCAAGAATACACCTTGCCGTGGAGTGCTTATTGATCCTTCGTGCATGGTTAATGTTATTACTGAAGAGTTTCTTTTTACTTTGCAATTGAATCAAGTGATCTATGACAAAACAGATGTGGTTGTGAAATTATTTGATGCATTTTCTTCTCCTGCAATTGGTTCTATTACATTACCTATTGAAGTTCATAACAAATCCCTTGATGTCAACTTTGCTATTATTCCTTCATCCGAACAATTTCGTGTGAAGCTTGGCTATCCTTGGCTATCTTCCATGAAAGCTATTGCTTCTCCTATTCATAAATGTTTGAAATTTCCCCATAATGGTGAAATTGTTACTATCAATCATAGTCTCTTTAAACTAGCTGAAAGAACTTCTAGTGTTCCTATTGATTATTTTTGGCCTAAACAATTCCAATCTCTTCCTCCGCGAAGTGATCATCTTTTCAAATCTTATCAAAAGTGGAAAACAGATATGATCCTATCTCTGAGTGAACCTAGAACACCTAAACTTGATATTCCTATCGTTCTTGAGAAGGAAGTTCTTCCTTTGAAAGATAAAACTAATGTCTTTCCTCAAGAAGATTCCCAACCCATCCCTATGGATGTGACTATGTCTATGCCTAACAAACCTTCTAAGGGTAGACCTATACCTCCTCGTCATGATGGACTTGGTCTTCTTCCTAAACCAAATATTCCTCCTTTATATGGAGCAGTTCCTCCTCCTTTTTATAGAGAGAAGAGACCTTCTTCTTCTCCTATTATCCAGCCTAAGAGACCACAACCTAAACACCCAAGTGATAAGGATGAGAACATTCCTCCTCCTCAATCTTCTCCACTTCCTGCTAAGACTAGACGAAATCGTTCTGCACGTGAACGCCGACGAAAGCGTCATCTTAGAGCTCAAGCAGCTGCTTCTCAAACTTTGCAATCTCCAAAAACACCTTCAACAAGCATTATTCCATTTTCTCCTCAGCCGGACATTGAGCCTAAATCTCCTAAGCATAAGATGCATGATGGTCTTGATCCTGTGTGAGTTAAAGATCCTATTTTTATAAATCTTGATGATGAAAATGTTATTCATGATGAAAATGTTACTCCTCTTGCTTCTGACAGTGAATATGAACTTGTTGATATTGATAACCATTTATCTAATGAATTTTCTAAAGCACTTATCTTAGCTCCTAGAAAAGAACAACGTGGCTTGGAACATGAACATAGCCCTTGTTTGGATCTTGTGATAGCTCCATCTGCTGTGTTGGATGTTCCTCCTCTAGCGTGTTCCCTGCCTTCCCGAAACATTGATCAGCAAGATCGAGAGGTAGATAACATGCTAGACTAGTTTCATTAGCATAGCAGATTCTCTCCTCCTCTCTTTTGTTACTTCTTCTATATGTTATTCTAATTCTTCTATTTTTTGTCCTTAGTGTTGTCTACTTGAGGACGATGCAAAGCATTGAGATCTCTTTTGGTCTCTCTCATGTTGACTCAAAAGACACATGTGTTCCCTTCTTCTAGGTGACCTTCCTTGATTGGGGAATGAAGAACAATTATGCATACATACATATGATATATATACATGACTTATCATACAGCATACTGACCCCGAGGAAAGAGAAGTCACCTCGTGCTTTGTGTTATGTGTCTATTATCCTTGGGTTTATCTCACACTTGGGGGCTAAATCCTTGTGATAACGTGCTCCTTTCCTTTCTCATTTCTTATGTGTATCACTACGTTAAAACAATCACCCCCGTTGAGGCGTGTGCGATCGCTTTAACGTAGGGGGGCATACACCCTGTCTATCCCTTCAAGATACTTGAAAATTTCTTGGCGAACTTAGCTTTGCCTTGAAAATTTTTGGTATTTCTCTGGCATGACTCATAGTGAGGGAACCTTACTACTGACAGTCATGGTTCTCCCTCGTGATCTTCCCTTTTACTTTGTCAATCAAAGTCGTAAGATCCTTAGTCCACTGGGGGCTTGGTGTGTCTTGCCTCCTTGACGTGGTGAAAGTCTTTCAATGTTGTTTCCTTGTACTTTACCGGAAGTATGAACATACATACTCCCGCTAAAGTGGGGGCTAAATGTAGCGTCCTAAAATTGTGACACTTGCAATTTCGACTACATTTCGGTCTTCACGATGGCGACGCAACACGCAACCTGAATGGAGACCCCAAAACCTGATTATGACACCAAAAACTGCATTTTCTAGCACCCTGGCCTGAACCTCCTTTGCACCCTACTGTCCTGGTCCCTGGGTCCTATTTTGGGCCCGGTCTCCTAAGGGGTCTCGGGTCTTTATGTTTGCAAATTGGAAATAAACATTCCCTGGTCGGCCTAAGGTCGGGAAAATCAGTCTATTAACCCTAATTGGCAAGTATATAAACTACATTTTCCTCTCTCATTTGGACATAAGATGATATGATGGAAAAAGCGTGGAAACTATACTCAAGCATTCAAGCATTCAAGCATTCAAGCAATTGATCATTTCAAGTCTCCATTCAAGGCTAAGTGTTGCATTCAAGACAAGGATTCAACCATTGAAGAGGAGATCACTTACTATATGCTACATACAACATACAACAATACAACAACAACATCTATACCTTCGCACATAAGGATACAAACATCCTTACAACAAGGTATTAGTACTTGTTTTACATTACAGACATTTACATTTACAGCATTGCTCATTTCTTGGTTAATTCCAAAACTGGGGTTTGACCTAAAGGCAAACCCCTAATCCCTAACCCCCCAATTGTCTTTGCTTTTCTGTGTGTAGGTTGCAGGTACATGGCTGAAAGTGAAGATCTGGAATCCTTGTGCAGAGACGAACAGATCCCCCTTCATTTCGCGGATTTTTTGGAGGACCATGGCGGTCGAGCGCCATCGTCCCGGCGACTTTTGCTCAAATTTGCAGGACAGCGCCGTATCGACATTTTACTGCTAATTCCAGGTCCGCAGCTTCATCCTATATCCCTATCTCAGTTTATAAGCGAATCTTTATCACTTTCTATGTATTCCTAGCTTAATCATTCTATCAACATTCTTTACAAAAGAGGGTAGCCTTGCTGTCTTAACCCTTGAAACGCATTTAGCATCCAATCTTGTGTTTGTGTGGGATTAGATCTTGTGGGTTTCAACCCCTCTTTTGAATGTAAAGTCTCTCTCCTAAGTGAAAACCATCAACCCTAGCGACCTCCCTTCTCTCTCCTCGGAGTTGGAAGAGGGGAGAGCAACTAGGGTTCGATTGCGATTTTCTGCTTTACAACCTTATCCTAAAATCAATAAACTCAATGTCAGATAGACTACTAATTCGGGCTTCCATGACTTGCCTATTCTCCTGCATCTCTCTCTTTTGGTCATCGGTAAGGGTACCGGTACGAGCAACATAGGCAGTCTCAACATAGCTCCAGTGTTGAGCACCCATGCTTTTGATGTATATCTTTATTCTGCCTTTCCATATACTGAAATTCTCTTTGTTAAACTTTGGACCTTCCCTCTTCATCACTAGGTTGGGATCTTTACCTCAAGCGGTTAAGCTTATAGCACAGAGGACCTGGAGGATGCTCTGATACCAATTGATAACTCAATGATGAATGGATAGTACTAACCTAGTACTGAGAGGGGGGGGTGAATCAGTACAAACAAAAATACAGTCCTAAACCGGTTTGACAACAAACACTTCAAATGACTGGCAAACAGTGACACCGGTTTGAAACAGAGTGCAACCAATAAAGCTAAGAATGACTGAGACAAGCATTAACCGGTTACTCACTTAGCTTTTCACTCAACTCAAGACTATACTACCATTTCACCCTTATGCATAAACAAGTAATCTATCATCAGATCATAATAACAGCTAGTTCAACATGTTTTATTGACAGGCATAAAACACATAACCATCGTATGCTTGACAGACAATAGGAAAGTATCACAAGATAAAAGCATCACACATGACACACATATTTTTCACATGGAAACCCAACTGGGAAAAACCATGGTGGGGATGAATACCCACAAGCTATTTTTGAACTCTTTAGAAGTCTGCTTTGTTAGGAGTCTTGTTCGGTTAGAGACATTACAATAGGTTCTGCTAGGAACCGATCCTGTTAGAGATCACCTGGTTAAGGGATGGCTAGAATACCCAGTTAAGGTTTAAACCCTATTAAAGGTTACCTTGTTAGAGGATTTCAAGAACTCAATAGCTAAAGGATTTCAAACTCAATAGCTTTGAATTACCCTATTAAAGGATTTACAACAAGTCGGTTAAGGCTACCCTGTTAAGGGATTTTCCAACTGTTGAGGTGGTTAGAGATCAACAGGTATTATAATGATCTAGTAACATCACTCAATTCCAATGCAGATCCGCTCAAGCTCCTCTTCACCTTCTGCAGGTATCACTTCTCTCCTTTGGGTCTGGCAAGAATCACGTATCCCTTCTCTTGGATACACACACACAACTTTTTCCAACAACCTCAGAAAGAGACACAACATCGACCTTATAGGAAAATAGATAGGTCAGTAGCATAAATCCTAAACCCTAAACTTGTTAGGTTAAGGAATTCAAAGGGTTCAATCCTGACCATTGAGCACACTGCATTAAATGCAGCAGTTCTTGATCCAATCTCAAGACATTCTCCATCGTCCATTTCCACCGATTTTGTGGCGGTTGATAACCCATCACACGTTATCACCGTTTTACAAACTTCTCACATTCCCGAGGTAGATAGGAACAATCTCCTTCATGCAAGATCCTTCACATGCACAAGGCTTACGTGGCAACATGATCTGTTCCTTATTACCATGCTAACTCATCACACAAAGTCATCGGTTGTGCCACACAAGCTTGAAGCACTTAAACCAGAAACCATAAAGTTGAGACTACCAACCGGTAGTCATACAATACTTCCATATGCCGGTTCCCATAACTATATGTCAGTTCATCATGAACAAACACACCGCTTCACTTTGGCACAAATGTCGGTTCACAATGTTCTACCGGTTCTCTCATATGCCGGTTCTCACTTCTTCAACATATTGACATCAATGACAACATACAATCTCATTATGTCCTCATACCGGTTCACATAATGCCAACATAGCAATTGGAAATAAATAACAACAAATATAGAAATGAGTCTTTTTTGTATGATTTAAAACATAAAGGGAAGCAAAGTTTCCATGAAAGCACAAATATCTCTGTCACTTCCTCGGGACAAGAAAACATAAAGAAAGCTCAAAGTCTTCAACTATCTATTCTCCTATCATCCTTTTTAGATGATTTTTTGCTAACTAAGTATAATATGTAGTAGCTCAAAGTCTAACTACATGATGCACTTCACCTTACATGCACAAGTCTTAAAAATAGAAGCAACGCAAAGTCTACAAGCTATCTTCCCACTCGAGCTTTTCACACTAGCTTCAAATAAGATAAGTAGCTCAAAGTTTGCAAGACCGAATTTGAAAACCAAACATATAACTCTAAATACAATTAGCAGCTCAAAGTTTGCAAGATTGAATTTAAATCACTGTTGAACAATGGAACAAAACTCACAATCAACTCTAGAAAATGTCGTCACATAACAACTTGAATTGGCACAAAGTCTCAACACAACTTGCCTCTTTTATTGAAAGCAATTTGATTTAAATCTGAGCTCAAAGACTTAGAGTACACATACAAACTGATAGAATTTTGTTGTATTGCCAAAAGATAAAAAATTACAATAGACCCCCTCAAGTATTTAAAGGAGAGGAGCCTTGAGAAAATGGTGGGAGGATCCTAACTAACGTGAGAAATTATCTCAACCACCATGACTTATTCCAACTACTAACTAAGACTTATCCAAAATTACAAGTCCTATTCTAAATTGACTTGTAATCAACTTACTTGTAATTACAAAAGTTCAAGTGATAAACTTGCAATAACAAAATTGTTTTTTTTTTTACAAGTAAACTTTGTCGAAAGGAAAACTACAATTCTGAAATTACCATTCTAAAACTATTCTATATGTTCAAATACATGACTCTAATTACATCATCTTTTTTTTTTTTATATGCATGTTGCTACAAGACTCTCTGTGATCGAGGTAAATGACATCTTGAACTGGAACAAGAACTTGCACCTTTGATAGTTTTTGTGTCTTTAACCAACAAACTCCAACCTTTCCCATACTTGGGGTAGTACTAACTTTTCAGGAGAGAATTTCTTTGCAAGGATGAATTAAGAAGCCTATCTTTGTCTTGAAATCATTCTATGCTCTCAATCATTCATATCACTTATTCCAACTACTTGTGAGGCTTCGTCATGTTGTTGTTCTTTCTTCAATCTTGGAATCTGCTTGCAAAATAAGGCCCATGCCTTAATTTGTTGATTTGGTAGGTCGTGTGGGCAAACAAGACTGACAAGGGAAGGGATAAATTGATTCAAAAATGGGCTCACAAGTAAATTTTGGGTGTTGAGGACTTCATTAC
This sequence comes from Cryptomeria japonica, assembly GCF_030272615.1. Lineage (NCBI taxonomy): Eukaryota > Viridiplantae > Streptophyta > Pinopsida > Cupressales > Cupressaceae > Cryptomeria > Cryptomeria japonica. The sequence continues at coordinate 280,980,568 of NC_081406.1, read as the reverse complement.
ATGTTTGGAAAAACAAGAGCATTAACTTGCAATTATGGAGAAAAAACATGCAACTTCATATGTGTAGTGGGTAACTACAAGTTCGCACCTGTAATTAGACCTTTAAGACTCATTTTCAAGTGTTTTTTAGTGTGTTTTGGACCAATTTTGGGTTCTAGAAGGCTGAGTGCAAGTGAAGACACAACTACGATCAGGTTTTAAAATTTCGACTGCAAGTAGACTTTAAATGGGAAAAATGGATGAAAGTCAAATGAATGGATGAAATGGGGTTTTGACATAAGGGGAAAATGGAAAGAATGATACCAACTAGTAATGGAAAACTTTATGTGACAAGGAAAGACACATTTTCAGCTTGACAAATTCGAAAGAGGGAAAAACCTTTAATTTGTAATCAAATTTATAAAACCCGAAATCTTGCTTGGTCAAAAAAAAAGAGCTTGGGAGAAACCGTAATGTTCTTATAAATGGGTGAAAAAGCCAACACGTTGGTATTCCATGCAGCAAATAAATCGGTTTTGCATTTAACCCATTCCACAAAAAACGGCTTGGAAGAAGAGTTACATTTGATGCCAAACACTCTTCAATGAATGAAAGAAGCAAAATTTGTTGCAAATGTTGCAACAATGGCGAAATTCATGCTCCCAAAACGTAGAACAAACTCAACAAAAAATGGAATCAAAATGCCTCACATGTATGCACAATGCGTTTGCCAAAACCGTTGAATCCCAAAAATGTGGCACCAACCATCAATCTTTAGCAACATAGCAAGAATGTAGAATGGATTCAAGGGAATAATGCCACAAAAATCAAATTTGTGAGAGCAAGAATGCAAATCGGGTTCTTCATCTCCAACTACAAGAAAGCATGCCCTCCAAAGATGTAATCAGGTTTTTAAAACCCCTTTACAAGCTTTAAATTGCATTACTTTTTCTTCACTTGAGCAATTTTGGGTTTCTAGGGAAGAAGAGCACAAAAATAATGAGCAAATCGACTTGCAATGGGAAAACAAAACCCCAACAACAACTAAAAGGAATAAAAACATAAAAACTTGTAATAGGGAAATAAAATTCCCATTACAAGTAAGACACAAGACATAAAAAGACTTTAAAAACTTAAAAATACTTGTAATAGGGAAATAAAATCCCTATCATGACTTAAAATCACAAAGTGGGGACTTCTATGAGAAATTACAAGTTCTCATTAAACTTGTAATTTTAAATTCACTTGCAATTTCTCTAAAAAGTTCCTACAAACAACTTAAAAGACAAAAAGGGGAAAGGGAAAATAAAAAGCAAGTTACAAGTCTTTTAAAAAGTTCACTTTTAATTGCTAGAAAAAACCCCTACAACACAAAAACATAAAGGAAACTCCTAACCTACAAAAGAAAGAAAATTTCCCACCTGAAGTCAGGAAGAAAAAACCTGAAATTGAAGGAAAGACATAGCAAACAAACTCAAAATGCGATAAAATTTGAAACTTGAATCGAGGATGGACCAAAGATTAGTCCAGTTCAACAAGGAGTTAAACATTTTCCTTGGGAAGTGTGACAAGAGTAAAATATTCAACCTATAGTGACTGCTCTGAAACCCGAAATCGGACAAAAAACTAGGAAAATGAAGGCTAAAACTTACCAAAACCTGGACAATAATGGCAATGACAACACTTGATGATTTTATGCTAACAAATGTGAGTACTTCACCTTGTAAAATGTGCCTTGGAAACAAAAATGACACATTTTGAACAAAAATTTGTAAGGGTTGTCACATTTTTGAAAATCCAAAAATGAGGACAATGCATAAACTAACCATACACTTAGGTTATGGAAATAGATTAATAAGGTGCATAACAAGGTCATAGAACTTCCATGCACCAGTCCATGGCTTTTGATGCATGACAGGCCTATGAACCCACCACGCACCACCCACATAAGGAAAGGCAAGGTAGAAAGGGAGGTGGAGCACGGGTTGGTGAACCCAAACTCCACCAAAAATTTGGAGTAGTTCGGGTTCACAAGCCTGAAGTCCGCCATGAATTGGTAATGCAAAAAAATTGCAAATACAAAGGGCTTAACAATGATAATGGGTGTCACTCGGGTCCATCGACCCGAGCAACACCACAAATGTTGTGTTGTTCGGGCTGATGAACCTGAACGACACCACAAATTGGGTTGTTGTAAATCGAATAAAAGGGAAAGAAATACATACATACATACATACATTCAAATCATTCTATATCAAAAAATAAAAGGGTTTTAAAACCCTACAAGATAAATCAATGGAAGAACAAGAGGTAAGAGGAAAAACCTTACCCGAAAAAATGTGGAGAAAACATTTTGAAATCCGAATTAGAGCTTATCCTCCCACGACCTTGGATAACTTGAAATGGAAAAATGAGGTAAAAATGCAGAGGAAATGGAATAAAAACCAAGTGAAAGACCCCAAATCGAATTAAATGATTATGCATTTAATATCTCAAGTGTCATAAATACATGCAAATCGGGTTTGTAAACCCGATTTGCACTTATCAAGGTGCATTTCGGGTTTACAAACCCGATTTGCATCTTGGGACAAAAAGTGGCAAAGAGGTGTAAATCGGATTTGTAAACCTGATTGACACCTAGGATTCTCATTTGGTGTAAGTCAGGCTTATGAACCCGATTTACACCCAAAAATCACACTAAGTGAAAAATGGTAAAACCAACTGAAAATCACACTTGTGATGATGAAAACATCTCAAAAAGCATACATAGAGCTGAAAATCCACAATTAATAGGCCAAAAATTTATGGGGTTACCTCAATTTTACATACATACATACATGTGTGTGTGTCTGTGCATGTGTGTGTGTGTGTGTGTGTGTGTGTGTGTGTGTGTGTGTGTGTGTGTGTGTGTGTGTGTACATACATATATGTATATGTATATGTATATGTATATGTGTATATATGTATGCATGTATGTATGTATGTATGTATATGTGTTATCTAAATTTTGAACCAACAAAATTTAATAGGCCTATGATTGGCCTTACACATCAAATGATGGAAAAGGTACACAAAAAAAATTCTTCATATTTCATTATTAATGAAAATTGAGTATACAAATGAAGAATTCTTTTCAAATGCAATGTATTTCAATAATGTACATTTAAAACTGCATATGAGAGAAGCTCTTTATTTACATAAATGTGTAAGGACCCACACAAGCCGTGGGTATGACTGAGAAATACAACAAGTAGAATGATATATAAGTGTATAAAAAGAAAGAGAGAAAGAGGGATCTGTCATTGCCTTTCAATGATGAACCGTTGGTTTGTTGAAGCTACATCCTCATATCTTCATGCTCCTAGTGCTCCTAGAAATCCACCAGTTCAACTGATTCAAATGGCACAAAATCCACCAAGGAACTAGCCATTTGTGGCTTTTGATCAAGTTAATCCTCTAGTTTTCGCTAGTTATCATGATATTCCAGTTGTTGTTATGAAAAATTTGCCAAGTTTCACTAGAGAAGATCAAGTGACAGTAGTTGAACACATAAGAGATATTGCTACCCTGTGTGGATTTCATCAAATCACACATGAGGATATAGCAATTAGACTACTAGCAGAAATTTTAAGAGGGAAAGCATTAGAATGGTTCAGATCATTTCCAGTGGCATCAATCAATTCATGGGACCAGTTGGGAGTTTCTCTAAACCAACACTTTGAAGATAAATCGGACAATTTTTCTCTTATTGAGCAACTTACTACTATCAAAAGAGAACCATATGAGCACATTATTGATTTCAATAGCCGCTTTCAGAAGACAATGAATCACATTCCACAAGCGGTAAGGCCTACAAATGGCCATTCTTTCATTTATTATTTAAAGGCCTTAAATAGTGATATATCAGTTATGATTCAATCAATGGGAGGATATTCTTTGCCACAAGCTTAAGATATAACTGTTAGGGCTGAAAATAGTTTGATTCAAGTGGGGAAAATAGTCCCAAGGCCCTTAATGCCCTTTTTTCCAGAGATCCAACCTTATGTTCCGGCTGTACCTCCTACCATAGTTGATGTTATGTCTTTCCCAAGGCATGAAATCAGCAAATACCATCTTTTATTCCTACCCAGGCCCCAAATAATAATTTTCAGGAGTTGAAAGGAATGCTAAATAATTTCCATGAGAATAATCAGTAGATACAAAAGACTTTGCAAGGTTTTGGTAACAAATTTGTCAACATTGAGAAAAACGTAAGGCAGAATTCCAAACCCTATCAGCAAAATCAATAGAATCAACATAATAGGCAGCCTTATTAGAACCAAAATTACAATAATTATAGGAATAAAAAGCCCTATAATCCCAATACTGCCTCGAATTCTAGAGAGATTATCCTAGTCCAAAACAATATGGTTTAGGATGTTGATTGGTGTTTTCCATGTCATCAATCACATAACTAGTTGGCATGCCCTTAGAAAGCTCAATGTAAGGCTTTAATGCCTTAGAACAATTATGGGAATCAGCCTCAAGATGAAATGAATCAAGATAATCAACAAGGTGAGCCTGATGTTGTATTAGTTAATTGGAAAACTAATGATTTTTGTGTTATAAATGGTACTCAAGGTCAAAACCAGTCTTCTACAACAATTGTAGCAAATACCAGATCAAAAAAGAGAGCTCTAGATGTAGGATAGCAAGCTAGTCCTTTTGGACAATAAGTCGATAAGAATAAACAACAGACTGATAAAGGAAAATAGCATGTTGTTGCAGGATAGCAAGATGATTCATTAGTTCTAGTGGTCCCAAATGTTCATATTCTGTCTAGAGGACAGAACCAGCTTCATCATACACAAGTTTCAAAGGTTCATGATATCCCAAAAGTGTCACAAAAGGTTAGTACATCTACATTTAATATTGTTGATCAGATGAAGAATTCACTTGTCAATATTTCTATGTGATGCATTGAAGATTATTGGTCAAACAGACTTATTACAAGAGGCTATAGCTAAAAATTCAATATCAAATACTAATACGGATCAGCCTAAGGTAGCCCTTGCTTATAATCAAGATGCTAAAAAGGTTCAATCAGTTAAAGAAAATAAACCACCACTCTTCTATGTTAGCCTAGTAATTGGAGATCATTTATTGCATAACTGCATGATAGATTCAAGAGCTAGTAGCTTGATTATGCCTAAGCAGTTAACTGATCAATTAGGGTTAACAATTGAACCTTTGTCAAAAGGTGTTGTTTAGTTAGATGGGTCATATACTAAGTCAAGTGGTTTAATCAAAGATCTGTCACTCACATTGCATGCTTTCCCAAACTTCTCAATTCCACAAGACATTTATGTGATAGATTTGCCACCTTACTTTGGCATATGCTTATCCAGAGATTTTACAGCAAAGTTAGGTGGCTATTTATCATCGGATTGGTCTCATATGTTTTTCAAAACTAGATATGGTACCAAGGTAACCATTAAAGAAAAACCATTAGCAAAAGATTCTTTAGAGATATATGTGCCAAGTCTCATAAATGCAAATTTAGTTGTCCAAGAGGAAGAAGAGAAAACTATGGTTAAAGAGCCCAATACACCCATTGATGGCATATCAGATATCAATTCAGACTACTGGGCAAGTAAAAATCATGAGATTGATCCTATCGGTCACATAGAACAAGATGAGTTAGGGGTTTATATGGTTCATGAACATGATGAAATAATATCAAATCTGATTAAAAAGGAAAATGTTTCAGAACAATAAGGTAATCAACTTTGGAAATTGTATTTTGACAGTTCAAGGAGTAAAATAGGTGTAGGCAGAGGAGCTATGCTAATATCACCAGAGGGTGAAAGGTATTATTCAACTTACGAATTCACTTTCAATTTGACAAATAATAATGCAAAATATGAAGCTCTAATTAATGGCTTAGAATGAGCCAGAAAGAAAGGTATTAAATGTTTACAAGTTTATGATGATTCTAATCTAGTAACAAATCAAATAAAAAATTTGCATATAACAAAAATGATTTGTTAAAATTGTATAAGCATAAAGCATGTGATCTAATTGAATATTTTGATGCTTTCAATTTTCTATCAATTGCAAGAAACCATAACAAGCATGTTGATATGTTAGCCTCTTTAGGAGCTCAATATGATGTTCTTACTAATTTAAAAAAATGTACAGGTACAACAATATGTCAAAGTGGTAGTGAGAGATCATCAATTTTTTAATGCAAGAGGCATAATTTGCTACTGGTAACCAAAAAAAATGGCAGCAATAGTATGATAATCAGATATTGGAACTAAAGACAAATAAAGTGTCAAAGGTTTTAGTTGCCCTAGAATCCATTTTTAGTTTTTATGATCATGATAGAAGAGATAAAAACAACATGATAATCAAACAAGACCATTTTGAACAGATTCAGATCTATGACAATAAATTGCACAAGCTTGGAAAGGTATGTAACAGTTCAAAACAACAAGCTTTTATTTCACTCTATCAAGAATTTAATGACATTTTTGCTTGGGAATATGGAGACTTGAAGGGTTTTAACCTTGAACTAGCTCAACATACTATTAAGTTAGAATCAAATGCAAAACCAATTTGGCAGAAGCAAAGACCCTTGAATCCCAAGTTGGAACACTTGATGAAGGTTGAATTGAACAAGCTCATTGAAGGTAATATTATTTATCCTATTAAGCATACTTCATGGGTTTCCAATTTGGTACCAATTAGAAAAAAAAATGGTGAAATAAGATATGTGTTGATTTCCGTGATTTAAACCATGCTTCACTCAAGGACCATTATCCACTACCCTCAATGGAGTAGATTTTTCAAGTGGTTTCTGGTTTTGAAAGGTTTTCTTTGCTAGATGGATATTCAGGTTACAATCAAATTCTAGTAAAAGATGACGATCAACACAAAATTGCATTTACTAAGTGGGGTACAATGACTTATAGAAAAATGCCATTTGGATCATCTAACGTAGGAGCCACTTTTCATAGAACAATGGATATGGCTCTCGAATGACTCATCAACAAGTTTATACTTGTATATCTAGATGATATTACTATTTTTTCAAGACAATATTTTAATCATCTCAGATAGATTTTTGAAAGATGCAGGGAGTTTGGAGTATCTTTAAATCCAAAAAAGAGCATTTTTTTTGTTCATGAAGGTAGACTCCTGGGATATATTGTATCAAAGGAAGATATCTCAATTGACCCAAAAAGAATTGCAATTATTCTAGCATTACCCCTTCCAACACATAAAAAGGGTTTGCAAAGTTTCATAGGGATAATAAAATTTGTTACAAGATTCATACCTAGCATTGCAGCATTATTCTAGCCACTTACAACAATGCTTAAAAAGAATGCTACTTTCAAATGGACCAAGGAAGGTACAAGAAGTTTTGAAGACATGAAAGAGGCACTTGCATTAGCCCCAACACTAATTAATCCAAATTATGAAAAGTAATTTATACTATATGCCTTTGGAGGTGTAGACACTATCTCAGCTATGCTTTGTAAACAAAATGAAGGACATGAGTAACCAATTCTATTTTTCAGCCAAATACTACAGGATTATGAGGTGAGATATTCATTTGTAGAAAAACATGTGCTTGTAGTTATTAGAAGCCAAAAAAAATTGAAGTATATGTTGTCTAATAACAAGATACATCTATTAGTAGCACATCTAACAGTTACAGAATTTCTGCTAAACAAAGACATAAATGACAAAAGAGCAGGCTGGATAACCAGGGTTATGGAATATGATGTTGACATTAAAGTAACAAAACTGGTTAGAGGCAAAGGTTTATGTGAACAGCTAGCAAAAGATGTAGAAAACAACCACCAATCAGAAGAACAAGTTGCTTCTATACTTACAAATGAGGAAGAGGACACTATCCTGAATGAAGAAACAAATGCACCATTTGATGTCCCAGCTTTTGAACTAGATTAGATCCAAAAAATGATTCATTATTTACTTACTGGTGAATGCCCTAAAAGATTAGACAAATCCCAAAGAAGGTATTATAGATTACAAGCAATTTCTTATGCTGTTATTGACAATGTACTTTACAAAAGAGATTTTCATGGAATTTTGCTTTGATGTATACAACCAGATCCGCTTGATAGAATCCTAGAAGAATTCCATGATGGACCTAAAAGAGGTCATTTTGTAGCAAGAACAACAACTCTAAAAATCATGAGAGTTGGTTATCAATGGCCGAATTTATTTAAAGATACACAAAAGTGGGTTAGAAAATGTGAAAAATGCTCACTTTTTGTAGGAAAGCAAAGACTTGCGGCCTTTCCACTTCAGCCAATACAGGTAGAACAACCATTTCCCAAATGCGGATTAGATTTTATTGGGCCTATTAATCCACTTTCAAGTGCAAGTCAGGGGTGGATCCTAACAACAACAGATTACTTTACAAAATGGACATAAGCAGTTGCACTTAAAGAAGCAAATGAGATTTCAGTTCAAAATTTTTATCAAGATCTAGTATACAAGTTTGGTACCCATGATGCAATCATATTAGATAATGCTTTAGCTTTTATTGGTTTAAAAGTCTTAGATTGGTCTGTCAAGAACAATATTTTTTTAAGTGCTTCATCAAATTATTACCCCTAGGGTAATGGACAGGCGGAATCAACCAATAAAAATCTGATTAAGATCATTGAGAAATCTATCCAAGATAATCAAAGAACATGGCACGAGAAGCTAAAGTTAGCCCTGTGGGCTGATAGAATGACACCAAAGAGAGCTACAAATTTTTCACCTTATGCCCTAGTATATGGAAAAGAAGCCAAATTACCAATTCTAGTAGAGTTTCCAACTCTAAGTTACATTAAAGAACTTGAAATGCTTGAGAAGAATCTAATAGAGATTGGCTCAATTAATGGTTTTGGAGGAAACCAGAAAAAAAGCTTTCAAAAAGCTTGAGATTCATCATTCCCAGATGAAGAAAACATTTGATAAAAAAAAAGTAGCAAGAACCTTCAATGAAGGACATTTAGTTTTCAAATGGGATGAACTTAAAAGTAGACCTGGTAGGCATACCAAGTTTGATGCCATGTGGGATGGCCCATCTATAATCACTAAAAAGAAAGAGCATAATGCATTTCAGCTTTTGAAGCTAGATGGAGAAGTACTTTTGATCCCAGTCAATGGGATCCACCTCAAACCTTGTTTTTGAGGATTGATTTTCAGATAATAAGTGCTTTTGCACATTTTTTGTTTTCAATAAGTGCATCCGTTGCACATCTTCCAGTTATGTTTTAGGATAGTTTGTTTCAATAAGCAGTTGTTGCACAACTTGTTGTCTCTTTTGGAGAGACATGTTTTTGTTTTCGTTTTTTCATGTTGTTGTTTTTTCTATTTCAGTTTGAGTTTCAAGAAGCCATTTTTCAAAAGAAGACATGACTTTGTGCCCAATGGATACAGCTAAAAGTAACTGGTCTAAGTTGATATGTTTAGCAGGAAAACACTCCAGAGAGGTCGTCAGATTGTTATCTAAATTCTGAACCAACAAAATTCAGTAGGCCTATGATCGGCCTTACACATCAAATGATGGAAAAGGTACACAAAAAAATTTCTTCATATTTCATTATTTATGAAAATTGAGTATACAAATGAAGAATTATTTTCAAATGCAATGTATATCAATAATGTACATTTAAAACTGCATATGAGAAAATCTCTTTATTTACATAAATGTGTAAGGACCCACACAAGTCGTGGGTATGACTGAGAAATACAAGTATAATGATATATAAATGTATAAATAGAAAGAGAGAGAAAGAGGGATTTGTCATTGCCTTTCAATGATGAATTGTTGGTTTGTTGAAGTTGCATCCTCATATCTTCATGCTCCTAGTGCTCCTAGAGTGCCTACAAGGGGTGAAGCACAGGTTTGTTAGAGCTCAGGATATTTATTCCTCTAAAAATCTACTCATACATATGTATATCAAACTACAAATGGAGAAAATCATAACAGATCAATCAAGAGAATCAGAGAGATCAAAGTGACAAATCATCAGAAGCTTATGAGCTTCTTATTTTTTTCTAACTTATTTGTCCAATGTGCAAGCATAGTTTAAGTTTCCATTTCATGAATATCAAGTATGTGGGAAAAAATGGGCTCCCACAAGGGTTGATCCAATATACAAGTCATCACTCACAGAGTGACACTAATAAGTCATTAACCATAGTATGCAATTGTATCCATAGTCTCATATACTGTCATTCAATGGCAGTACAAACTGTCATCCAATGTCAACACATACAACAACAAATAAAATTGCACTCAATAGTCAACAGATGACTAGAGCCATCACATAAGTGACTGTGAAAGTAAGAGTGATCAAACTCTGAAAAATATAACAAAAACAACTTCATAAGACAAATAATAGAGATCTCAGAGAAGTGATAGCATTTAAAATGTATAAAAGCAGTGGACATCTGACAAAGGTAATTCTCATAGTCCACTAAAGCAGAAATCATTGAGCATAAAGACAAATACAGTGAATGAAGAATATCCTTTCAAGAATACAGTGCATAAGACACAATAGGATGGTCATATAGAAAGTATAAGGTCATTCATAGTCCTACATAGATCCAAGCTCAGAGCAGCAACTATTGAACAAAGGACAACAATGGTTAATATGCAGCCCTTAGATGAAAAAGAGCAACAAAAGTAGAGGTGTCACAAACAATCATCAATGAGTTCTCAAGTTGGTAGCAGAGAAAATATAGTTAGAAAAATAGTATAGATGTAGGAAAAATCAAAGATAACAGTCATATTTTAGGACAGCTACAACCATCAAGAGCATGATATGATAATGTATCAACAATAAAGCCTTCTTCAAAACAAAAAGTAGTTGTTATGCTAAGATTCCAAGGTAGTGTTCAGCTATGCCAACAAACAACAACCGTCAACCATGATATTGTATCCAAAAGACAATAAAAAGTGCATACAGTTATGGCCCTAAATCACCAGAGATCAAGGGAATGGTTATGTGGCAGACTAATGCAAGAGCAATTACAAGTAACACATTATTGCAACATCTCTTATAGATACCATTAAAGCATTCATTATCAAGAGAGAATGAGCAATCAAAAGCTTCAGAACAGTCATGTAAAAGCCAATAAGCATGGTTATAATATCATATGGAGTCATATCAGTACAAAAGCAGAGCAACAAGACAATCTTTCATTGTCAAAATTAAGAGCATTCCAACAAAGATTCAATGATCAGATGTTGGTCACTGTGCAGATATATAGTATAGTAGAATGATAAAAATCGAAACCATGAGCTACAACAAAAAGGTCATAGACACAATAGTACAGAGATCAGCCACCTTTGCAGGCATAACCCAAAGAATCTTTAGATAGTGACTCAAATCAAGAGCCAAACATTGAGCCTAAAGGTCAAATGCAGTAGTCATTGTAGGAAAAATGAAGACCTTTTTATGAAGTCTTGTTACAAGCACATAGACATACAACATGATCACAGTCAAATAGTGTCTGACAACAGTGAGCATCAAAACATACATTGAGAACTTCCAAAATAATAGTGGCAAGGGTTTTTAATGAGGAGAAGTTAAAATAATGTTGATACTCAATCAGAAATAGTGAAGGTTACATTATCACAAAATTATAAAGGCATGATACTAGTTGTATCAACCTTAAGCTTTGAGTCATTCAAAGATAGTCATAGTAAGCACATTCATATAAAACCACAAGCAATGGGGAGATAATTATGGGCATAAATGACAAACACATTGCAACAACGCATCAACACAACCGTATAACTATCACAATGAGCACGAGAAGTACATTTGAAGATCAAATATTAAAGGGCAGATCTCTGAGATACAACATCTTGTAATAGCCCGATTAATTCTGTGAAGAGACATGGTAACCCCATGTGTAATAAATAAAGCCCAGAAGATCATGGGTGCAATATAATCTTAGGGTTTCCAACAAATCCGCATTAATACAAAACTCCATGCATGAAAAACTCAGAGATATACTGCTACAATCAGATTTATGCAGAGAAGGCATGAGTAAGTAGTTTTTTTATGAAAACCCTAGAAATATGCATGCATAGAAAGAAAATATTTCTGCAACAAATCTCTTTCAGAATAAGAATAATGGCATGATAAGCTCAAAGAAAGGAAAAAATCACACATACAGTGCCAAAGAAGTCTGTGAAGTTTTAGTCCAAGCCTTGAAAAGAATCACTTCAAACCCTAGTTTGAACATAGACTCTGCATGGTGCCACAAAAGAGTTTTCCCAAAAAAAGCAGAGAGTTACATGAAAGAATGTTTTTAGGGTTTGCAACATTTTTAGATTTCATGCCCTAATTCCATGAGATTTTTAATGGGCTTTTAAGTCTTTATGTTGTTGTTAACTATTGTTTGTATGGTGGTTGAGTTGTGGGCTCCCACAAGGACTTTAAGTCCTAGTTAATGACAGTCGAGGGGTCTTAAAACCCAATTTTTATTAAGTGCATAAAGATGCTTGATAATGTAATAATACAAGCTTAGGTTTGTATTAATTTTTATTTCTTTATTTAATTTATTATTATATTTAATATATCAACAATGGTATTAAAATAAAGAAATATTATATATACCATTATTAATATAATAAATATAATAATAAATTATTAATTATTTTATTTACATAAATAGAAGTAAAAAATAAAAACAATATAAAGATTATTTAATCTTTATTTAGATACTTCTATTCATTTAAATAAAATAATTAATAACTGCACTTAGGAGATTTTTTCCTTTTATTTTATGCATGCAAGCATAATTGTGAAATTGTAAAATAAATATTAAAGTGATATTGTTATAAATCACTTTCAATATTTATTATATAGACATAATAAGGGATGAAGTCATGCATATATAATAAATATTAAAAGTGGGGTCGGCCATTTGGAATTTCATGGTAAAATGTAGAAGAGTCTTGATGCCGCATCTTTCTTAGATTGTGCATAATGGTCTGAAAGTTAGATTTTGGGATGATACTTGGAATGGTCATTGTCCTATGGATTTTATTAGGGATTTGTCACCCTTGAAATCTATTATTTTGGATAAATGGGGGGCCTACTTATCAGACTATTTCACTGTAGTTCATGATGGCAATATGGTGATGCCCTAGTGGAAGTCGATTGATTTTCTTCCTATTAGTTCTAGTCTTAAAGCAGATTTTTATTCTACTCTTAGAAACAAAATAATCATCTTGTCTGAGCTCAATGATGAGTTGAATTGCACCAAGAACTCTACTGGAAAGTATTCAGTGAAAGATGGCTATAACTCCCTTATGACGGTCAAGGATCTCTCTTCTTGGCCTTACAAATTATTTTGGCATCCTGCATGTCTGCCGAAGGCTAGAGCCTTTACATGGCTTGTTGTGCAAGACAGGGTTCTTACTGGGATGAGATTGGATAGGATGGGCTTATCTGTTGTCTTCCCTTGTGTTTTATGTAATCAGAAATTGGAATCGTCATCCCATATTTTTCTTCATTGCGATTTTGCTTTAGGATGTTGGAATTGGTTCTTCGAGAAGTTAGGCCTCTCTTTTGTTACTATTGGGGACCTCCTCTCACACTTCAGAGCTTGGCCTCTTTTGTTCCCTTATTCTTTCTATGCATGTCTTTGGATCATAGCTCCATCAATCATTGTTTGGAACATTTGGTTAGAGAGAAATAATAGGATCTTCAAAAAATCATCCACGTTGCTCTCTGATATATTAGTTAAGATAGAGGCTTCTATCTCGGAGGTGGCCCTGTCATATATTCACAAGAATTTAGATCATTTGACATCCTTCTCCCATTGGGATGGCATGATCACAAGAACATGGAAATCCATGTCTATTATTCCCTCCCATGGGTCTATTTCAAAGGGTATGGCTTTTAAAAATAAGAGAATTATGGCTACCTGGGTTCCTCCTCCTCCGGGTCATTATAAACTCCACTTTGATGGTGCTTCCAGGGGGAACCCGAGTATGGCAGGGGCTGGTATGGCTATTCTGGATCATAATGCAGTCTTATTATCGGCTCAATGTCATGCCCTTGGGTCTCAGTCAAACAATTTTGTTGAATGTCAAGCTCTGTCACTTGGGATTGACATGGCTATTTCCCTTGGGATAAAACATCTTCACATTCAGAGGGATTCAATGGTTGTTATCCAAAGTGTTTTGAATTGTAAAAGTAATTGTTGGCACTTGAAGTATTTAATTGACCACATTTTGGAGAAATTATCTTTTTTTGATACCTATGTATTATCTCATTGTTTTCGAGAGTTAAATAAATTGGCAGATTTCCTAGCTAATTTGGCAATTGACTCGGTTCCTTTTCATAAGATTGTGGAAAGAGATGACATTCCTCACAATGTCCTCCCCGAGTATATGCCTCTTCCCAAATATTGATTTCATCTGTTTGGAGCCTTTCCTCCACTTCTTTTTGAAGTATTTAAATTATTCCCTTCTCAAATTTTGTATCGGGTTAGAAGGTAATATATGTTCTTCTTGAGGATTGGGGAGACAGTAAGGCAACTGGCAATACATTATAATTTGTGCCTTCTCTTTATTTTCAGTTCTCACTAAAGTATACATATTATCCTCTCCCCAGTACAGTCTGTATCTGTTCTTTTTGTGCTGATAGGAGTCTTTTATTTCTATCTGCATTTGAAGTACTCATATTTCTCTGTTCTTGGGGTAGATGTTAATGTGTGTATTTCCTTGAGGATTGGAGAGGTTGTTACAGTTAATTCTACTAATTCATGAGTTACATATGTCTTGGAGATATATCTGGGTCAAACAGCAGGATGGGGCGTTTTTTGCTTATTGTTTTTAACTATGGGTGCTTGTTCTATCATCTGTAAATGTTGTTTTAAGCACGCCCCTTATATTATTCACATTCAGGAAGAAAAATTTTTTGGTATCTTATTTTGGGTCATTGATGCATTATTTTGACATAGTTTGTGTGTATTCCCAAACAGGGCTCGAGGCCTTTGCTTCCCCTATCCGGTTGGTCTTATGGTGTTTGGAAATTGTTTTTTATCATGCTTTACTCTTTGGTACCACTTTCAAGAGTTTTTGTTTCTTACTCATTGGCAAAAAGCTTGTCTATGTACGGTGGCTGGAAGTTAAATCATAGGAATGCACTTCTATTTTTTTTCACCACACAGGGTGACATTATTGAGAGTAATGTTTGCATGTTTATGGGGTACGAGGGAGTTATTTCTTGTACGTGGTTAATCCTTCCCTCATAAATTTTATAATTGGTTTTCTGCCCTTATTGTTTGCACAATTTTGATTTCTCCATGTTTTCATAACGTGGCAAAAGTTTGTGATCCTCTGAGTAATTTTGTTCGTGTGGATATCTTGAGTCATTAATTTGCTTGGTTGGTTTTATACTTCGCATGGGCATTGCCATCATCGTTTAGTAAGATGGCGGCTTTGTTTTTGTCTTGCATTCTTGGTGCCGAGCTGTTTTGAAAATATCATCATTAGTTGTTTAGGGTGGCGACTTGGATAATGACATCATTTTTTATTAAGTGTGTCGTCCTCTCGTGTTTGTTATTACTATCTTATGATGGCATTGGGTTCTTTAATTCTCCTCGGCTCTCTGGCTTTGCGTTTGTTTTTATGATGGAATCAGTGGGTTATCACATTCTATTGCCCCGCAAGCACTATGATTTTAAAGACTCTTTTGTTTTGGACGATGAGAAGCTCGGGCATTTGTTTCAAATTCATTCGGTGGATTTTTCTCTAGCTATTTGCAAAGTTTTGGGAAAGCCATGGCTTGTGGATAATCCAGGTTGTTTCCTTGCTGATATTGTATCTCGCTTTCTCACTGTATGTATGGATGTGCTTTTGGATTCTGCTATGGTTAGGGCAATTTGTGATACATATTTCAACCCACACTTTTACTCTTCGGTTGATTTGGATAATGCTCTTTCTAATTACCGCTTTGATCTTGGTAATTTTGCATATGCTGGTTTTATTACTCGTTCTCAGTTATTATCCTCTGGATGGTATGGGGAACTCCTTTCAGTTTTAAGGAATGGGCTAATATCTAACATATATGATGACACACTATTTGAATTGGTAGCCCTTTTAGATCATATATCTCTAGATTGTCTGGCTGTAGCGGTTAATATTTTTGTAGGCTTGCATTTCCTCTTAGAAGCATTGTCTAATGTTCAAGTCGTGCCAGTTTGGATTCCTCCCATATAGATGGTGCCTCCTTCCTCTCCGCCATTAGAAGGGCCTAGCTCATGGCTCTCTTTTACTTGACAGCATGATCACGGGTTTCTGTTTTTGAGTGTAACAAGTTTTGCCCGCAGGTTTTTTGAGCAGGGGTATGCTTCCATCTCGTTCTTTCATCTTTTTGGCAAGCAATATTGTTGTTTGTGGAACATAAGGGATGGTTTTCGCTGGTTATATTGGTGTTGGTCGGGTGCTACAAAATCTTGTCAAGCATGGAAGCATGCTATCTTCCCCTTTTCTACAAATTATGTTCTTCAAAATTCTTTTTGGGTCCTATGGAGAATGATAAGCATCTTTGAAGAATCGTGTAAGGGGAGGGTGTTTATATCAAGTATGTAATGGGTCTATGGGGTTTTTATGATGATGTCAGGTATATTCTGATAAAGCTCTTTAACAGGAGGGTGATCAAACTCAAATTTGTAATTGGGTATATGGGGATCTTAATTTTAGTTTTCTCTTTTTTCGGGCCATAACCGGAGGTTTTCTTGTGGGTTCTTTCCTGTCGGTATGCCCTTTGAACCCGTTATGTATTTTCAACTCTTAAATTTAATAAAATATAAGTTTAGTGGCTTGTCCACTTTTATCAAAAAAAATAAATAAATAAATATTAAAAGTGAAAGTCTTTGTTACTGGACTTTAATAATTATTCTAAAATTCTCCTTATTACACACATATGCATAAATAGAAAGACAAGTTTCAACAACATACCAGAGTGGATATGAGGCAAATATCAGTAGTTTGGGGATTATTTTGGGGATCTTTTTGGTTGCACATTCACATGAGCACATGTTGGTAGTGGTATGGCATCTTTTCGTGCATTTTTGACACCTATTTTGGAGGTTTTTCTTCTGAGCTCAGATTTGAGACTTCAGTTGCTTTTTGAGAGTGCAGTTCTTGATTAGGGTTTGCATACTCTAGATGTTTTGTATATAGAGGATATCTTATTGGTTTCTCCTCAATTCTTGCCTTTTTTATTCTCTTTCCTTAAGATAATTTTCAGAGATTTGTAGCTTTATTCATTGATACAGAGAGATTTACAACAGTTTTTAGTTCTATATTGTGTAAGGACCCGCTTGTCCTAACCCTAGTTAAACCAAACTTAAACTCTCTGTTTTAATTAAAAATTAAATTAATCATTATTGCACATACAAAAGCAATGATTATCAACATGCAAGTAATAGATAAGTAACTGAACAACCATGCAATTCATAAATAACATGTAGAAATTAAATGTGCATGAAAAATAACAAACTAAAATTACGCATGAGGACCGAATAGAATGCAAACCATAATTAGTTAAGATGGCGAGTTATGTATGCGCATGTGTAGCGTAAATCGTATGCATGAAATTATTACGAATTAAATTAACATGCAAAAACTCATAATTAAATAATCTACCAGATAATTAAATATGCATGCATGCGTAAATGAAAACTAATCTAAGAAATTAAATCATGCATGTTAGTGGGTTAGTATGTTAGTAGCTTTTTCTCTTATTTTCTTTATTAGTTACATTGCATGGCGACTTCTTGTCGCTTTACATGATGTGACCTTATAGGTCTTTACATAACTTTTCATGTGACCAACCTAGTCTTTTCACTAAGATAAAAATATACATCATATGATTATTAAATAAAAATTTATCTGAAATCTCTGACTTTCTTTGTCTCCGGATGTGTCACCTCCGTTTGACCTGGATAACCTCCTCTCGCAAACCGGATGACAAACATATGACCCAGGCATTTTATCCGCCCAACCAAATGAAGCATAAGTTTCCCAGTGCTCTTGATAAGCTCCCGTCCCTCACGATGGAGTATCCTAGCAAGCCGGTACCAACTAGTAGTAAAGGAATCCTATGCAATCATGTAGAACTAACAACCCATCCTGGTTGAACTAACTACATGTGTTATGGCAGGGAGAAAAATAAATAAATAAATATGATGGCCATCATTACCCTACTGGGGAGGTGAAGAAAATCACCCTTCCCTGGTTAGCCCATAAACAAGCACTCTCGTTCCATAATCATCCCTCACAGACAGAAAAATAATTAACCCTCCACGGATTAATGTCAAAATAATATTATTATATTTTTTCTTTATAAAATTTTTATAATTTTTCTCTTTATAATATAATTTTCTCAAATCAAATTAAATTTTAATATTTCCAATAATTCTAAATTAAGAACCTCTATTTAAGTTAGAATTTACCAATATCAAAACTTTCCAAATATAGTCGTAATGTTTCAGTCTTTTCTTAAAAACCCAGATCCCAATTTCTCTGAAATTTTTACAATAATTAGAAATATTTGAAACAAAAAAACCCAGTAAATTTTTTTAAAACCCAGTTTCTAATTTTTAAGATACATCGAGTAGAAGGCGTTGATAACATAATTGACACATCAAACAAACTAGCATTAAATCCAGACAATATCCAATTACTCTCAGCAAAAAAACAATACCAGTCATTCGATTTCATAGATAGAAGTCTTGTGGTAAATAAGAGATTAAAACCCTACCTCTAACAAATTTATTCCCTGTATTTAAATTTTTAATCAGAAATTATGACAAAAGGCACAATTTTTAAAGGAAAAGATCAAATTAAGACTCAAATAAAATATGTAAAATAAATGAACCTGGCTGTGAGAAAGAAGAATCACAGGCGTTTCCCAAATTTTAGACAATCTCTTCAATCTACCTTGTCGACTTCATAGCAATCACACGAATCAAGAAGCTCAAAAAGAATTGAAATGACCAAATAAGAGATTTATCCCTATATTTATAAATATTAAATTTCTAAAAATAAAATTTAACTGATTGCATGATTAAGTTCTAAAAATAAAACTAAATTTTTAATTATTAAATGCATGATTAGAACTCACAAAATAATTCTTAAATTAAATCACAAATTTGTTAGCATGATTTTAAAGATTTAGTTTTAAAGAAAATAATATACTAATTTAATTATTTAGTTTTCATCATGCCTTGCATGTCGTCTATATTTTTAGCACATTATTTTCCCTAAATTTAGTATCTTACTATTTACTCATGCATTGTATCTTGCATGTCGAAAATATAATTTATAATCTTGATTATTTTATTAATTAATATTTTAATAAATTCCTTGAATTAATCCCTTTTTTTTTCTAAAATTAGTCTTCTAATTATTTACAAGATGTTATCTCTTTAAATAGCTTTTATTTATTTTATAAATTAATTATCAAATAACTTATATTTTTTAATTACTCACTTTTAAATAATTATATTATAATTAATTTATAGCTTGATTGTAATATTAAATACTTGTATATTTAATAATTTATCCTTATTATTATTTTATTTTTATTTTATCATTTTATATTAAACTCCCTAATTTAATTTACTAATTGCTTATCTAATTGGGTACTTTGCACAAGGTTCCAATACTTAGGTTGCTATTGGCGAGCTAGAAAAACCCCTCCTTGGTCATATGTCTGCCTTCGACGATTAACCTGCAACTTACTCCAACTCAACAAAAAGGTCGTCAGATCACGATAATAAAATGCATTATTCATATTATCAGGTTTAAAATCTAATTAAAGCATTAATATCATTAATGATCATAATTGAAAATAATAATTCATCATCATTAAATAACGATATTATAAAATAACTGACCATCATTAATGTCATTAAACCACAAAATACCATCTAACATCATGAAAAAGCTAATCAAATGATTACAAGTAAAATATCAACAATATAAGTATCTGGCATAGTAAAGTAAATCTAACTAGGGTC